>NC_133663.1:2679377-3377570 GCF_037893015.1 Macrotis lagotis | reverse complement strand
GGTGCCAAGACCTTCACCCTCCAACCTGGGTTTTCACTTCCTTCTAGACATATGACTGCCCTAAGACCAGATACAAACAATGCTTTACTGCTTCCATCATGAAGTCCTTGGGTTGATGCAGTCTTCAATGCCTTGCCTTCTGCAAGGGCCATTTGCTAAGCTGAGACCTCAGCTCATTTTCCTTCCTCACTTCCAGTCCAGGCTACAGCCCCCTCCTCCCCCAATATGGTCTTTTCTTCCCCCATATGGTCTTTCAAATGAGCCAGCTCACAGAATTTTCCTAGCTCCCCTTTTTGTAGGAGGGAGCCCAGACCTCAAAGCAAACAGAGCCTGTATTCCTTCTGACAAGGATAGCCATATAGAGGGCCACAGTAGGCAGGCTTTGGCCACAGAAGGTCTACAGTGCCCAGGCTACAGGGACCTAAGCCCAAATTCCTTCTGAACAGGTCAGAGAGATCAGTATAGAGTCTCAGGCTACTTTTGGGGAATGGGGAGCTCACTACCTCTCGAGACTCAAGAGAGGTCATGTCTGCAGGACTATATCCAGAAATGGGGAACTCATTACTTTTAAGGCCACAATTCCACCTTTGAGCACTAAGTCAAAATCTGCCTCCTTGGGACTTCTACTCACTGGACCCTCTCTGTGTTCTGGAGCTACAGGAAATAAATCTAATCCCTGTTTCATAGGATAACCCTTTAGAGATCAGCATGAAATATTTTCCCCATGAAAACCAGTCAAAGGAAATAATAGCAAATGGGCAACACTTGTGGATGTTTGTGGCCTAGTCAGGAAGCAGGACTGTTGTGTAAAACATTGTTTCAATGGGAAAAATGAGCTAAGTCCCAGCTGAAAACTGGAAGGGTCCGAAGTTGATTGCCCGTCTTCTGGGGAGGGTGGGAAGGAGGTGAGGGAAGGTAGAGGTGTCCCCCATCCTTTGTAAATTCAGAGGGGAAAAAAGGTATCTGACTTCATGATCACCCCAAACCCAGGCCAGCCTCAGTGTGAGAGAGAACATGGGAAGCTTAGGGAACTAAGAGATGAAAGGGCATCTTCCTCTCCCTAGCACCATGCCACAAAACATTTCCAAGGGCATGCCTACCATAGGGTAGACAGAGACCCAAAGGATCAGATGCAGCCACCAAAGCTCTGGCTCCATGGCCAGCATTGCAAAGGACAGAGTGGGGAAGTCACTGTCAACCCATCATCCCTCTCACCTAGGTCAGGTCAGGCTTGTGGACAGATCCAGGACTAAGACTTGTGTCTTTTCACAGCATGTGGCTGAGTTCATGTGGTTCCTACCCTCTCTGGGTCTTCAATGTGGGTGTCTGTGCATCTTCATCCTGAGTCCTGACAGCACAGGCACTGAAAAGGATCTTGGCAGCACACCCAAGGTCATTGCCCATGGATAATGTCCTTCCCAGGTAGTAACTTTTTCAGCTCCAGGATGCCAGAAACCAAAGGCTTTCTGAGTGAGGGCCAAGTCCCTTCTATGATGCTCTTAATAGACCATTTAGACCATGAGTCAGGAATCCACAAGCAAAGAATAAAAGGCTCAGACAAAAGGAGATGGCCATAGAAAGGTTGAAAGTGACCTCACCACTCTGTCCTCAAATTCTGATTATGACAGAAAATTAAACTTCTGATGCTGCTCCCTCTAAGAAACTATTCACTGGAAGTATTTGCCACACTGAAAAGGAGGAGAAGACGAGTCAACCATCCTCGGTATTGGGCAACCTTGACTGTTTTCTCCCAATGATCTGAGCTGAATTAAATCTAATTTAGGGTTCAGAAGTTCTGAAGTTCCAACAGTCTCTTTGAAGGCAATGCAATGGCATTCAAGGCATCTGACTCAAATTCAGCTTAGTATGCCACAGAGTTGGCTTTTATGAAAGGTTCAGTCTCATTGGACTTTCTAATAACAGAATTCTTGGTAAAGCTAGGAAAGGAATAAGGATCCGTGGAACCAATAGGTCTCCTTTTCTTACTCCAAAAGACTCTGGGGCCCTAGAGTCAGGAGGACCTGAGTTGAGTTGAAATCCAACCTCAGACACTTAATGATTATCTAGCTGTGTGACCTTAACCCCACTACCTTGCAAAAATAAATGAATGAATGAATGAACATTAAAAATTCTAAATAAACATATACCATAAAGATATACCATAAAGATATGCCTCTAGAACAAATATGAATAGATGTGTCACAGAATTTCAAGCCAGAAGAGCTCTCAAGAGTTGAGACAAGTAAGGCATCATTTGTTCATTCATTTATTCATTGAACAAGCTATTATTAATCCTTCCTCTGTATCAAGTTGCTGAGAAGATAGAAAAATAGAATAGAAGAGAGAATTCCTGAATGAATGGGTATATGTCATGAAAGTAGAAGGAAGGGAAGGAAAGGGAGGGAAGAGGAGGACAGGTAAGGGAGAACACTTCAAGAGTGGGAAATCTATTTTACCCTTTGGCTGAAGCTGTGTCACTGACTCTGGAAGGATACATTAAAGCTATTTAAGGGGAGAGGGTGGGAAGGGAGGGGGAGAGAGGGAAGGGAAGAAGAGAAAAGAGAGGGGAGGAGAAAACACCTGATGGGATTTGTGGATTTTTCAGTGAAGATATTTTTCTATTTTTTTCTGAATTGACCTTTATAAGAAATATTTCGAAGAAACATCAGGATCATATCATTTACACAGACCTGCATATAAAGCCTCCATGTCAGCATTTTCATTCTTGAAAATTCTTTAAAAGAGGAAGGATTGAACAAGTTATGGTATATGAATGTGATGAAATACGATTAGATGTAAGAAATGATGATAGGAATGGTTTCAGAGAAAACTGAGAAGAATTGAACTGATGCAGAGGAAGCAAGAAGAGCCAGGAGACAGACTTCTTAGGGACTTTGATCAGCATAAACATCAATGATTCTAGAAGACTCATAAGGAGAGAACTTCCTTATAGGGAAGTGGACAGGGGATGTGTGTGTGTGTGTGTGTGTGTGTGTGTGTGTGTGTGTGTGTGTGTGTGAACATGGCCAATGCCAAAATCTATATGTTCCTAACAGGAGTTTTGTTTTTCTTTTGTTCTCAGTTGGGACTGAGGAAGGAAAGAAGGCAGAATTTTGCTGATTGAAGAAGTAAAATTTAATTTAAAAGAGAGAGAGTTAAGGGAGGGAGAGAATGAAAGAAATGATTTCTCAAAATGCACCAAAGAAACAGAAAAAAAGTGTAGAAGGAGAGAAGAAATAGATCCACTTGGTTACTGCTTCTATCAGTTATAAATCCTTCCCTATGTATTTTAAAACGACACCTACCAATTCAGTTTTTCATGATTCTCTTGTTCTGTTTTCTGTATTGATATGTTTGTGTTTGTTGTTGATTGTTAAGTTCAAAACAATTGACACACTTTTTCAAAAAAAAAAGAAGAGGCAGAGAGGGGAAAAAAAATCTTCAAAAGGCTAGAATTCTGCCATAACTGTTTTTTTTAAACTTTCATCATCTGTAAGAGAACAAAGAAAATTAATAGAAAAGAAAACAGAAGAACTGATTCAAGATGGCCCCGGGAACAGACAAACAGACTCAGAAAGCCTTAATCCAAGCCAGAGGGAGCACATGGAGGAAAGAACAAATTCAGTTTTTGAGACACCAACATTTCCATGCTAGAAGTCAGATTTTTGCCCAGAGACAGTGATTTGTAACGTATGCCATTGGGCTCCAATTGTGTGGGGCATGGTCGCCAAAGGAAAGGTGATAAGTGAAAAACCCTGAGCTCAAAATGCACTCAGCAGCAAGGGTTGGGGAGAGCTTGGAGACTTGGGCCACAGCAAAGAATCCAGTAAAACATTTCCAGGCAAAGCATTCCTACCGCCAAGGTTTTACTGGACAAATATTTTCGATTCATTCATTCAGCAAGTATGTATCCAGGGCCCATGATGAACTACACTAGGCATTGGAGATACAAAGTAAAAACCAGTTTGTCCTTGGGCAGCTTAAATCCTACTGAGAAGATAGAACAAACACGTATGCATCTAAGTGTAAAAGAATTGGACAGATGGACAAACCAATAACCAGGGAAACTGGAGGTTTTCTCTAGGAGATGGCACCTAAGTCAGGCCTTGAAGGGAGATAAGGATCTTATGTAAGTCAGGAGGTGGTAGGCTTCTGATATTATAGGGACCCAATTCTTGGAGGATGAACAGATTTGCCCCTCATGGCGTATCGTATCCAGAACCAAGATATCCTCTGCCAGGTTACAAACCACTCAATCAAACCTTGGGAGCGTCCTTCGAGTCAGGTGTGACGGAGGGGCTGGTACTAGGTGATGAGGAAAAGTCTTTGAATTGGCTCCAGAGCTGGAAGAATGGATGATTCCAGATATGTGGAGCCCAGTGGCCCAATTGCTATGAGCTGGCAGGTTTGGGGAAGAGTGAGTGACCCATCTCCTGCCTGGCTGCTATGATGATTCTATTTTGCCATGTTTATTTTTCCCTGATCTTTAATGAGAAAGTTTTCTAAGAGGGGAGGGCAAGGCTGCCATGTTTGTTTGGAAGGTCTATTGGAATCGTCCAAGATAGCACTGACAACTAGAGTTGGTAGGAAAGTTCATCAATTATAACAGTAGTGGATACTGGTGCTAATCCTGGCCAATGAGAGCAGAAGCACATGCAGATGGCCATGTAAAGATATGGCATGAAGGACCATCACCCCTTCTTACTGAGAGAGATTTCAATCCTTAGAACCCAACACAGAGCTACACCTAAGGGACTCAAAAAAAAAAAATAGAGACACAGATTTCTAGGACCAAAAGTCAAGAGATAGCCCTTTCCCATAGGTTTTATCTACATGTGTGTCATTGGCAGCTGGTGGCACAATGGACAGAGTGCCAAACCCAGAGACAGGAAGACCTCAGTTCAAATCTGGTCTCTGATGATTGCTAGCTGTATGATCCTGGGCAAGTCATTAACCCTGTATGACTCAGTCTCCTCCTCTGAAAAATGAACTGGAGAAGGAAATGGCAACCTACTCCAGTATCCTTGCCAAGAAAACTCCAACAGGCATCATGAAGAGTCAAACATGACTGAAAATGACTAAATAACACAATTTTACTTTAAATATGAACCCACTCTCCTTAGGGACCTTACTCTTAGGGAACAGTATATATCTGCTGATTGGAAATTGTTTTTGCAACACTATTCTTTCACTTTCTCAGTAAATCCCTTTAGCAAAAGCTAATGGAAATCAATTTATTCAGTGATAATATGGACCACACTAGTGGGGGACTCCGAATTTATAGTAGTAGAAGTTTAATTTTTAAATGCCACTTAAACTCATCCACTAAAATATTTTTTTCAAAAGTTATTTCCTTGCCCAACATGAGGGAACTTTTCTTTCCCACTACCCCATAGCAGTCTCCTGCTACTGGCAAACATATTCTTCATTGTTTCAACTGGTGACCAAGGTTCTGAGAAAATTGTGAGAACAATTTTCCCTGCAGATAGTGTCTATCTGGATAGATTTCTTTGCATTCTCTTCCCCTTGGAAAACTGTTGATTAAGATCCTATATACATTTTTAGCTGTCTCAGCACTCTTGTGATCTTCTAATGAATGGGATTCTTCCTTTCCTAAAACATCAGAAGTAATGAAATTTTACAGACCCAAAGAATTGTTCCATCCTGGAAATTGTTGCAGTCTCCTGGTATACTTGGCTCTTTTGAAACAAAGGCAGCCCTCTCCCACTTTTCTTATTTCTGAATGTGATATATGAATCCTCTGTTCCTGATCCCTTCCTCTGCTCTGCTTTTTCAGACCCCAGACCAACCCCACTGGAAGGCCACTGACTGGCTGTTCCCATGCTGACACTGTTCTATTGTCATGGACCCTCTTCAGTCCATCATGCACCATCTCATTGGTTGCCCAGACTCGAACACTTCCTCCAGTTGGTGGATAAGATCTTGCTTCAGGACAGACTTTGTATTCCTATCCCATGACTCGAGTGACTGGGCAAATGGATAACCAAGAAACTGTGTGCAGAGCCCTGTGGTAAGGATTGGAGAGACAACATGAAAAGCTCTATGGTCCTTGCCCACTTCAACTTCAAACCTAGGAGGCAGGTGGTGAAGGCTCTTCCTCTCTCATGTCCACTGATAAAACTAGATTTTGTTTCTGAGGCTGAACTATCTGACAGCGCCGGGGCCTTGAGGAGTGAGAACTTTCTCTGTCTGTCCTTCAATAGTATCAGTTGTTGAGGAGATGGTGCCTCTACTAAGGAACCTTCTCTCTTCCTGTCCAACAGATGCTTGTCTGTGTCCTGGGGAGAAGAGAGACAGACAGAGACAGACAGACAGACAGAGACAGAGAGAGACAGAGAGAGACAGAGAGAGAGAGAGTTTTTCCTTTATAACTCAACAATGAGCCAAGAATGAACTCTTATGGGGGGTGGTCTTGCACAAGACTAGTGACCCCTAGAAAAGTGAACTCATGGTATCAAAGCAGAGTTAGGGGTGGGCCTAGACAGGGAAGATAGTGCAGTTAGTAAATGTCTGAAACTGAATTTGAACCCAGATCTTTCTGACTCTGAACCCAGTTTCTCCACCCAGTTGCTTCTGCTTTCAGTTCTTTTGGGGGGATCAGCCATGGATCAAGTAATAATCATAAACATTTAATCCCCTTCTTCAGTAAGTTAATAGACCATCTTTAGACCCACAGTGCCATCTGATGCCAAGCTAATCTATCCATTCATTAAAAGGAAAAAAAGATGCCAATGGGTTTTTTTTTTCTTTCCCCCACCTCCAAATTGGCTCAAGTTGTCTGCTAGTTCCATCGAGGGAATGGAGCCTACTCCTGCCCATCCAGAGCCCCAGGCCCTCTGTCCACTCCAGAGTCACTTGGCTGCTTTCTAAGTGCAAAGCAGATTTCCTTGAGCATGGAGGAGGAGACTTGTCTAGCCTCACCACCGAGCATCTCCCCTCCCCACAGATCACCCTGTGAGGAGACTTTCGGGAGTCACTGATGACGTGCAAAACTCCTCGATTCCGGGCTTATCTGCCCAGGTGTTACCCAGACTCTTCAAAGCACAGAACTTGGTTATTTCTCCAGTGCTGTCAAGCATGAATGGGGATGCCCAGGGAGTAGGAGAAGGGACAGGGGCCTTGCTTGGCCAGAGGTAGCCCACTGAAGGAAGGGCTCAGTAACAGAGTCAAGTTGTGGGGAAGTCCCCAGTGGACAGAGGAGGCCCAGTTTGGGGGGGCAGGGAGGGGCGAGATCTGAGGCAGCTGGAGACAGGAAGCCAGTGTTCACCAACAAGGCTGTTCCAACCCATTACCCATTGTCATGATGTCCTGATTTTCCATGAAACCAACCATGGGTTGAAGCGGAAGTGGGGCTGAAACCTGGTTTAATTAGCAACTAAGCAAACAATCCATAGGCTACTAATGTGAGAGAAGGGGGTTCATACATGAACTGTATGCATTTTAGGGCATTTCAGGGGACCTGGAATCCCCCTGGATTCAGTCTTCTGTCAGCGTTAACTTCTCTGGGGCCTCAGTTTGCCTGCCTGTAAAATGAGAGAGCTATCAACATTTTCTGCCTGAGGGAGGATCCAGAGCTGCCAGCTGATATTTTGCCAACTAGAAAAATGGTACCAAATACAAATATACAAATATAGCACAGTACACATGCTACCTCCCGGTACCTCCCAGTACTCTGACCAGAGCAAACACCTCATGTTCTATCTGTCCAATTAAATTAAATGACAATAAAATGAGTCGACAACTTGTCAGAGTAACTGGGCTCAAATCCCACCTGTGAAGCAAGTTACATTGCCCCCCAAAGCCTGTTTCCTCATCTGTCAGATGAGAGGTTTGAATTAGGTAGCCCCCCTAAAGTCTCCTCTGAGGCTGCCTTTCTGGGTTCATACTGCAAGCCCCAACTCTTAGCCAGGTTAGGAATTCAGTGGGCACTGGTGCTTTATTCCTCTCTGAGTTTTAGGGATAATCCTGAGGGGTTTGGGCTTCTGGTGAGTTTTCCAGTATAGTCAGCCAACCAGTTCCCACTGATTGGCTTGTATGAGAAGAGACAGCAAAGACAGAAGGTACAAAGTTATCCCTCTCCAGACCAGGAGTCCATGGTTTTCCTTATATCCCTTGGGAACAGGGACATCCCTGAGAGAAAAAGGATTCTCATCAATTATGCAGGGAAGCAAGAAGGCACCTGGTAATTTGGACTATAGGAGTCATTTTCTCCCATCTTAAGAGATCCCACCGCACTCCTTCTGGTGTGTGGCTTAACCAATGAATGACTTGCTCCCTTGGCCACTGGCTTAGTTCTTGGCAGGATGTGGGTCTTTAACCAGCAGATCAATCACCAGTGAGTTCAAGGCAGCTATGGCTGTTCCTGGCTTCCAGGCTGAAAGGACTGACACCCACTGGCTTGTCCAGTCCCTAGGTCACTGCTATCTTTAGCTCCTTGTTCACAGATGATCAGAAGGAAAAAAAACACCAAGATCCCAAAGGAAGAGGTAGCATGTGTTCACAGACACATGGCACCCAAGTGAGAAGTCATGGAGCCTGGTCCTCCCTTTCCTGGTGCCTCACAGCAATCTTTCTCCTCAAGAGCCCCCAGAAAAAGAAGGCAAGAGCTGCTTGAGTCCAACCCCTCAGTCCCAGCACTATCACCTTCTGCTCCAGTGCCAGAGCAGGCAAGCCCAAAGGTCTTTGCCCAGTTTTAAGTCCATTCCGATGCTCTGAGGCATGACTGGGCCTGCCCCAGGGCAGGCTTCCCAGAACTAGCCTGCAGTGATCTCAAGAGAACCAAGGATGTGGTACCACCTCGCTGAATACAACTGCCAGAAGCACCTGGCTTCACCTAAGGGTGGGCAACCCCCCTCCCAGACAAACCGAGCTAGACATGATTCCTGGACTTTCTCACTCCCAGGTGGAACTTCTTTTTTACTTTAGCCACAGAATCACGGATTCTCTGAACTGGGAGTGACTTCG
Organism: Macrotis lagotis; assembly: GCF_037893015.1. Taxonomy (NCBI): domain Eukaryota; kingdom Metazoa; phylum Chordata; class Mammalia; order Peramelemorphia; family Peramelidae; genus Macrotis; species Macrotis lagotis. The sequence goes on along the minus strand of NC_133663.1, from coordinate 3,368,585 downwards.
GTCAACTTGGACCTTAAAAGAAAGCCCTCCAGGACTGGAATGGACAAGCAACCATCTGGTCTTTGCTCGAAGACCTCCAGCAAGAGGGAAGCCCCTTCCAGAAGCAGCTATGGCACTTTGGGGCAGCCCTGATAGGAGGAGGTTCTTCTTACAAACAACCACAATCTGCTTCTCTGCAACTCTTGATATTCTGACACATTTACTTAAAGGCATTTGATGGTTTCCTAGAGAGTTTAGTGGTATCTGTGGGGTCAACTAGGTCATCTCCATGGTGCCTTTTCAGAGACCCTGGTTGTGAAGGTCCCTGTTGGCCCTCCCCATAGCTATTCTCTGGTGTGATCTGAGTGGCCATCTGCCCAAGCTCTCTGGGTAACTCCAAAGTTCCCTACTTTGACATTCTATTGACAATTCTCTGGACAGAAAGTGTCAGGAAGATAGCAAGGAAGCACAGCTTAAAGTAACCTCCCTGGCATCTTGTACTGCAGGTCAGAGAGAATGTGCTAAAGAAAGGAGGGGGTGGTGGAAACAACTCAGGTGGAAGGATAACCAGGTGTTCTAAGACACATCTGCCAGGACTGGGAGCAGGGGCTCTGAATGGCAACCTCATTGGAAACTCATTTTGGTTTGTCAACAGTCAGAAAACATCCTGCTTTCAATCAGGTCGGCATATCTGACTGATAAGGTGCCCATCACAAAGCCCTGGCACAGCCTCCTAACCAGTTACCGATATGTCATGCTTCTAAGTGCCCTCCCCCAGAAACTGACAGTCTTTCTAGCCTTGTTTCCTCCAGAACTATTCTGGTGAAAGCTTTCATTGCTTTAGATGGCTGTGTCTTCAACATCTCCCCACTTCAAACGTGAATCCTCGAAAAGCAGAGACCTCCGATAAGTCCTTCATCCTCCTTTTCCACTTCAATATCCTCTGCTTTGGCTCCCAGCCTCCAGGTTCTCTCCCTTGGCATTCTGTCCTTCACCAGCTTTTAAATAATAATCTTTCAAATGTAGCCCCATCAATGGTTAGCAAGCTTTTCTGGCTACCCAAAGAATGCCTTCTGGTTGGCATTGAGCATCCTTCTCCACTGAATTCAGCTTCCCTTGGCAGAGTTATTTCACATAATACCCCTTCTACTTCCCTGCACTATCCACCCAATATGACATGGCATCTCCCACCTCCATGCTCTTGCCCAAGGTATAGCTTTCCTTCCCTAACATTTCTCTATCTTCACCTTTGTTTTCTGGAATCCTTTCTTTCCCTGAAGGCACAGCTCAGGCCCACCATGGTCAGCCCAGGCCTTTCCAGATTCCCACCTCTTACCTTCATCTCAAATGTCTCTTACTTGGTGCATACATTTGACTTTGTTATATCCAGGTTGTCCCTTCAAATCTCCCACCCATCCAAAAATATAAGCCCCTTGAGGGGAGGTCTATTTGGTTTGAGTCTTTGTATCCCCAGTGCAAACACAAGAAGTGGTTTTTGACTCAAGTTGCTGTGAAGTACATGGACACACTTTCTTTTTTCTGAGTTCCTAAGGCCACGAATTGATAGCGGGCATGGGATTCTCAAGGGGACACCTTTGTTCTGAACAGAAATGATTTTCCCTGAGTTCAAATGGAACATTTGACATCTGGTTCTCTCTGGGTTTTACCTGGGATCTTTGCTCCTCTGTATCTGGTCCATTGGAATGAGTCCCTCTGAAGGCCATTGGGCTTGGGGGAGGGGTCCTGGGGTTCAGGGAGCCGCTCCCACGGATATCACAGACCCAAGGCAGTCTTTCCAAGGGACAGTGACTTCTGCTGCCAAAGCTGGGAGTCCTAGCTCCCCAGACAGACCAGCTTTAGTGCCTTCTGGGCAAAGGAATCCAAGCATGAGTCAGGGCCTGGCACAATTACAATGCTTAATTAAGTCTTGGTGATTGATTGGCTCAAGAGGTCCCTGAAAAGAAAGAAATTCATATTCTGCTGCAGCCTGGATGGTGGTCTGGGCAGAAATAGGCATTTTCCTTTTGGACCTGGGCAGAAACATTGAGGAGCTTGGCAGCAGGACTCTGGCTGAGGTCCAGAGACCAGCCAGTACAGCAAGGGCAGCTGCTGAGGAAGGGGCTGGCAAGAGGAGGGGAGGAAAGGGAAGGGCAGAAACTGCAACCCAAAACAAATTCAACCTTTCTCTGCCTGGAGAATGGGCTCATGATCCCCTCAGCACATTGTTCTTGAGGGCCCCAGAAGAATGGAGGGTCTCTTAAAAGTCAGGTGACTCAAGTCACCAGCCAGCCTTCTTAGCAGACCAGGGCATTTGCTGAGCTGGATTCTGGAGAGCATTTTCCTCACTGGGGGATGAAGGAGAAGTCCCCACTCCCAAATAAAATGCTGAGGATGACACAGGTCAAAAGACTGACCCCCCCCCAAAAAAAAGACTGACCCAAAGTCATCCTGCAGGTGGTGGTGGAAGGATTCTGATATCTGAAAGCAGAGACCCTGGATTCTCAGCCCAAGGCCCCCCATGGGACCACATGGTATCTCATATCCTTCTATATCAGATTCCTCAATGGTCCTCAGAAAGACTTGAGCTCAGGGCAGCTAGGTGGCACAGTGGATAAAGCACTGGCCCTGGAGTCAGGAGCACCTGAGTTCAAATCCAACCTCAGACACTTAATAATTACCTAGCTGTGTGGCCTTGGGCAAGCCACTTAACCCCATTTGCCTTTCCAAAAAAAAACCTAAGAAAAAAGAAAGACTTGGGCTCAATGATCCCTCCAACTCTGATGCTCTAAAACCCTGTAGACATAAGGATTCAAACCCAGGTTTTGGGACCCCAAGTGCTCTCTCCCACCTTGTCTTCTCTGAGGCAGAGGCTGAGGCAGACTGGCAGGACTAGGAGTCTGGGAGTTGGCATCCTGAGGGCCTAACAAGGTCCTAAGACTGCCACTACAGCCTGCTTGCCATTCCAGGACTTGACCCTTCTAGTGGCCACCTCCACACTTTGGCACAACCATGGCTGGACTGAACACCCCCCACACGCCTCTTAGAATCCCACTCATATACCACCTTCTATAGGAAGTTCACTGTGGACCTCCCTCAGTGGTTTCTGCTTTCCCCTCCTCCACAAGTCATCTTCTATTCTCTGATGAATGTAAGCCCTCTGAGGACAAGACCCTTTGCTATATATCTCAGTGCTTTCAACTGGCTTGAATTGAATTTTGAAAAGATGGATTTAGGGTAAAGTCTGCAGCATCTCTGGGAACAAATAGAGAGTGGTTTGCTTTGTTAGACAGTTGGGAAGTGCCATGGAGTACAGAATGCCAAAGACAGAGGGTATCAGGAGGCAAGAGACCCACTGTCACATGTGGAGAATAGTGAGAGATCTGTCCAGCTGGAGTTTGGAGCTTGGAGGGACAGTGATGGGAGAAAAGTCTGGTTCAAGTTAGAATGTGCAGGTTTGGGGGTTCTTTATTTTGAAATATTTTTATTTTGACATCTGTAACTTTCTTCTTTTAAATTTTGAGTGCCAAACTCTCTCCCTCCCTTCCTCACTCCTTGAGAAGGCAACTAATTTGATATTGATATCAATTATACATGTGAAGTCATGTAAAATATTTGCACATTAGCTATACTGCAAAAAAAATTTTTTTAAATAATTAAAAGTAAGAAACAAAATATAAGGGGCGGCTAGGTGGCGTAGTGGATAAAGCACCGGCCTTGGAGTCAAGAGTACCTGGGTTCAAATCAGACCTCAGGCACTTAATAATGACCTAGCTGTGTGGCCTTGGGCAAGCCACTTAACCCCATTTGCCTTGCAAAAAAAAAAAACTAAAAAAAAAAGAAACAAAATATAAGAAAGTCAGTACTTATAGTCCACCAGTTCTGTCTGTGGAGGTAGATAGTATTTTTCATCTTAAATCCTTTGGAATTATCTTAGATCATTGCCTTGATCAGAATAGCCAAGTCTTTCCCAGGTGATCATCATTTCAATATCCTCCTGACTCTGTTCACTCTGCCTCTGTTCATAAAAGTCTTCCCAGGCTTTCCTGAAACTATCCTTTTCATCCTTTTTTTTTTTTGGAGGGGAGGGGTTTGCAAGACAGTGGGGTTAAGTCACTTGCCCAAGGTCACACAGCTAAATAAGTATTAAGGGTCTGAGGGTGGAATTGAACTCAGGTCTTCCTGACTCCAGGACCAGTGCTCCATCCACTGCATTACCTAAAGCTCCTTCATGATTGCTTATACAACAGAAATATTCCATAGCAATTATATATCACAACTTGTTCCCATTCCCCAATTGATGGGCATTGCCTCAATTTCCAATTCTTTGCCATCACAAAAAAATTGCTGCTTTAGGGGTGGCTAAGTGGCAGAGTGGACAGAGCACCAGCCTTGGAGTCAAGTGGCCCTGAGTTCAAATCCACCCTCAGACCCTTAATGCTTACTTAGCTGTGTGACCTTGGGCAAGTCACTTAACCCCATTGCCTTGCAAAAATAAAAAAAGCAGCAACAACAAGCTGCTATAAATATTTTTGGACAAATAGATCCTTTTCCCTTTTCTTTGAGCTCTTTGGGAAATAGTCCTAGTAGTAGTAGTATTGCTGAATCAAAGGGGATGATGAGCAGAGTTTTTAGCATTAAACCAGGGAGAGAAATCTGAAAGAAGAGCTGCCATTATTACAAAAGGTCCTTCCCCACCTCAGATGCCCACCACCACCTACCACAGTGAGTGAGCTGCCACCATCCACCATGATGTTTGGCCATTTGAGGTTTGAGGCCCAGGATTCTCTCAAACAAATCACTTCCCTAAATTGGAAGTTCTGTGCAGGGAATTTGCTGAATGTCAGAATACCTGATTCAAGATGACTGAAGATTCTGGTGTTAGAGATATCTGGATTCCCAAAGCCCTTAGTGCCATCCTGTCCCTTCCATTTATGAGCTCCCTGACTCTGGACAGCCCTAAGCTACCTCATCCCTGCAGGCCTCAGCATCCTCTTCTGTCCAATGAGGGAACTAATACAATGACCTCTAAGGTCCTGTGCCATTCTTAATCCTTGATCCAAGGCAATACTACAGGCTGCCATTTTTCCTCTGGCTTTCTTCTTCTCTTTCCTTCCTTCTGACCAGACAGCAGACTGACCTCTTTCTTTTTTTTTTTTCAGTATCTTCTGCCATTGTCTCCCAGAGACAGCTCTAATAATCAGAGCTCCCTTATGGAGAGTGCTTGGCAAAGCATTTCCCTCCCTTTAGCATCTAAAAGTAAGGAGAGCATTACCATGCTACAGATGTGGAAACTGAGGTTTGGGCAGATCGACATGCCCAGGGTCACCTAAGCTTCTGCAGTCACCTTGCCTGGCACCTCTGACCACTCTGAAGTCAAACTTTCTCCCACCTCAGTCATGTTTCTAATCCTCTTTCTCTGATTTTCATCTTTATTTTGTCTTGTTTCTGAGACCAAAGGGGTGGGAAGAAGAGCAGGGAGATCTTTTCCAGGCAAGACCAGAGCCCTTGCCATCCCTGGTTCCAAATAGCCCCTAATTCTCTCCCAGAACATGAGTATGGCCAAGTTGCTTAGAAATGCCACCCTCACCTCCTGTACATCTGGCAGCTTCTGTGGCTTCATCCCCAACTGGGTGTCACTGAAAGGTGACAAGACTAAAGTTCCCAGAGCAAGACAGGAATGTGCATGCCCCCACTTTTCCCAAGCCACCTCCTCCTCTGAGTCCACAGAGGTGAGGGCCAGGGGGGCTCAGCAGAGTCACACGAGTCTTTTTCCCATCCCTTGGGCAATGACTAGGCCAATTAGGGGCAAAGTGATGGACTATTCTTGAGCCATATAAGAAACAAGAAGGTGGAAAAATTCCAAAAGTGTTGGAAAATCCTAAGAAGATTGATGCAGAGCAGATTCAGAAGCAGAAATAACCAAATAACAACTTCAAATAGAAAGATGGGGTGGGGCAAGGCACAAAAGCCCCAAGGTCCTAAGAAGACATGGGACCTGAAGACGAGATGGGAAAGTCCTCCTGCCTCCTCACTCTGCAGAGGTGGGGGTCTATGGGTGGGGAGCATTTGTCAGCATCGGCTTATGGCGTGGTCAGTTTTGCTGGACTACTCCTTTTTCCTCTTTTCTTTTTAACCTTTTCTACCCGGGACTAGTCACTGGGGGAAGGGGACAGGGACATATTCAGAAATGAAGATGACATAAAACACCCAAAATATCAATGCACCCTCCTCATAGTGGCTTTCTCAAGGTGGCAAGGTCTTGCTATGGCAGGAGCCCCAGAATAGGAGTTGAGCAACCTGGGTCTAGTCCTGGACCAGCTATTTATTAATTAATTGTTTGACCTGTCATTTCCCCTTGCCAGACCTCAAGTGCAAACAGTGCAGAAGAAATGACTGATCCTCCTGGGTTTGGGGGAAGGAGCCCTTTGAGGGCTTATGCAGGGAAGGATTGTCTGGGGGCAGGCAGAGAGCAGACAAGTTCTTGGGGGGAGGATGGGCCCATGCTCCATAGGAATCTTTCCACCTTTCCCCAACAGCTCTTAACTGGTTTCAGAGCTTTCCTTCTCCTGGGCTGCCCTAGGGGAAGAAAGCAACTGTCACCATGAGGGATTTCCTGCCTATGACCCCAGCACACTGGGAGGCTTTCATTTGAGGGCAACCAGAGTCAGCCCCTTCATCCTCCCTGGCCTCCCCCACTCCCAGGGGGAGTTCACCAAATCCAAACAGGGAAGAGCCTTGGCCTGAGCAAGGTCCAGTTGAGGAGCATCCCCCAGATGATCTCTGGTCCTTTGCCTTCTATGAGACAATTGTCCATCCTTGGAGAATGCTCCCCAGCCACTATCTTGGCCAGTCCACAAGCTCCCAGAACATGATGATCAACTCAATGATATCATGCCTCCCTGTCCAGCCAGCTGCCTGATCCTCAGTCTTCTCAGGGTCAAACCCACCAAGGGAGAGCAGAAATCACTCAGGGCTTCAGGCCATCCCAACATGGCCCTAGGGGCCACATGAACATGTCAGGATGAGTAGTGAGAAGACCCCCAACCACCTGGCAAATGGTCTTAAAGGATGAACAGAATTTGCTGTTGTCTTGGGCCTTGGTTTACCTTTGAAGGAGGCCTAGACCTTTAGCAGTTGTATGGTACAAAGGATAAAGCACTAGGCCTGTAGTCTGGAAATTCTGAGTTCAAATTCAGCCCCAGACACTTATGAACTGTGTGACCCTAAGCATGTCACTTAGCCCTGTAGCAGCATCTCCCTCCCAGTGTGGTTGGGAGGATCAAATGAGATTATAATTATGAAGTGATTAACCCATCTTGAGTCACCCAATAGTTCCTGTATAAATACAGACTCACCAGACAGTCAGGCCTCAAACCCCAGGCTTCTCCCAAAAGCTTGGAGAGAGATAGCAAGAGAACAGTGATAAGACCCAATCTATACATGAGCTACACATGCTGAGAGCCAGTGGTGACGAGGCTCCTCAGGGTGATCAAGGATGAGAGCTGGATTCCTCCAGTCATAATGAGATGAATGAGAGGACAATGAGCCTCAATCCTTTATTTTGAAAACTGAGGCTGTCTGAGTCACCCATCTAGGAAGGGCCTCAGGTAGGACTGGAACCAAATTTGGGGCTTCCTGCTCCCCATGTGGATTCTCTGCACTCTTCCATGGGGTCTCTATTTAACTGGAAGAGATTTCCATGGTCATCTAGTTCAACCCCTACAATTTGCAAGTGAAGAAACTGAAGAACAAGAAACTAACTGACTTGCCCAAGATCCCACTGGTAAAATGGAGGAGCATCCGAATTTGCACTCTGACCATATCCCTGACATCACAGCCACTGAACCACAGACACCCAGCCAAGACAATTTCCCTCTTCACTCCCTACTTGGGGTGGGGGAAGCCCTTTAGGATCTAGCCCCAAAGGGGCCCATTGGCCATCCTTTAGGAGACCCCCTCCCATGGGAAGCCAAGGCCAGGACCACGCCAAGATCTGGAGAGGAGTCAGGCCAAGGAGGAGTTCACCCCCACACTCAGCCTCCAGCCGAGCCTCGTCATGCATCATCATCAGCAGACACCCGGTGTCGGGAGCGTGGGGCCTGCTTTCCATCAAACTCAGACCAGCCTCCTGCTCCCTGCTCCTGACCTAATCCAGCAAAGGGGCGGGGGGAGGGCATGGAGAATCCAAACCTTCCTGAGCACATCACCAAGGCTCTCAGGGGCTCAGCCGCTAACTCACATTCATCTGCCGCTCATCAGGAATCTCAAAACGACCTTTTCCCATGGAGCCAGCCCAAAGGATCTTTGTGCCCGAAGGACATTCCTCCTCCAAAGACAATAGCCGGACTATGGTCCTGGATTGGGGTCTTGAGATCTAGCTTTAAGACCTTGCTCCATCATGTTCCAGGTCTGGGACATCGGAGACAATGGGAAGCTTTGGGCACCATCTTAGCTGGCACCCTGGGAAAGTTGAAAAATAGTGTTGCTGCTTTGGGCCCCTGGGCCTCTGCCTCCTCAGGGGTGGACTCAATGGACTCTGGGGCCTCCCCCCCAGATCCAGAGCCCTCCTGGGAGTGAGGCTTTTGGCTCAGTTCCTTTCTACTGCCCCGACAAGCTCTGCTCTTGTAAAGTTGGGAGCAGAGGAGTAATCATGCCTAGGAGGACCTAAGTAAATACTCATTGGCGCCTGGTGGGATGAGCCCTGAGGCAAGGTGATCTGGGCTCTCTTCTTGCTCTGGCCCACCTCCACAGACACTTTTTGGTGCTCCAGTCTCACTAGGAGAAAGTAGAAGCTGATCCCCGAAGGATGCTAGAATTCTAGGCTTCCTTGTTTCCATCAGAGGCCACCACACCCAGTGAGGGAGAGCTCGGAGCCAAAGGGTTTTCGGTTCCTCATCCCTGGTGATGCTGCCCACTCCCCTCCCCTCGCAGCATGACCTCCAGTTGCCACAAGCTGGACCCCAGAGAGAAGGATGGGAAGGGGACTTATTCTCACTGTCCCTCAAATAAATTGAGAGATCTTGACCCAGTAGCCAGAGAAATCCTTTCTGTTTCCCCTTCAGACATCAGACATCTGCAAACTGGAAGGCCCCCAGGAAAACCTAACAATACCAATGACAGTAATAAAAGCCACACAAGTCACTTGCTACAGTTCTCTGAGGGTTATAAGGGTATTGCCCACCTCATTTTATGAGACCCGTGAACTAAGTCTGCCAGGCATAATTGTCCCCATTTCAGGCCCCGAAAGTGCAAATGACTTTCCTAAGGTTACCCAGCTGCTAAGTTTCTGAGGCAAGATTGGAACCCCGGACTTTGTAGCTCCAAGTCAAGCAGACTGTCTCCTGCAGGACCTTACCACCAAAAAAGGCTGAGGAATTCTGGATTCTGAGTGATCTGAGAAAGAAGCAGGGAGGCAAGGGGAAACAGAGATGGGGGGAGGGAGACCCTTCCATCCATCATCTTCAGGGGCTTCAGAGGATGCTCCTGGAGTTCAGGAACCAGGGAAAGACCCATCAATCTGTCATCTCCCTTAACCTGCTCCCACCCATAGGCAGAGTGCCCAACCTCAACCTCCTCATTTATCATCAGCGCTCTTTCCCCACCCCCACCCTGTGCTGTCTGCCGGCTGCCAGAGATGGATGCCTGTGCACTCGAGTTGTTTGGGACCTTAAGAGACTCATTTCTGCTGCCACCTCCTTATCTGGATTTTGAATGGGGGGGGGTATGGGGATCCCTCATCTTCCTAACTAACTCCCAACTTGACAGATGCACTGTCAGCATTGAAGGATGGGCAGGAACTAGAGGCTCTGAGGAGTTTGCTGCCTCTCTCTTTAGCTGGGCCATGGCCCTTTGCAGGGGAGATGGGGCCAAGAGAGAGTCAGGGTCCTGAGCCTCACAGAGATCTCCAAAGGTAGGAGAGGAAGAAGGGAGGAGGGAGGAGACGAGCAGCTCGGTGATGTATGACTCTTTCCAGAGACCTGAGAATCGCTGCCCCTCTCTGACATCTGATAAGATGCTTCCTGTGGAAATATGTTTACCCAGGATGACATTGCTCATGCCTCCTCCATGGAGGTGGGCATGGCAGGGTGTGGGGAGGAGCCCTTCTGGGCCTGTAAATCAATCCAGATGACAGCCAGAATCCTGGAAAGGCTCAGCAGGATGCCCTCCCTGTCCCAGGCTCCTGAGATGGGGAAGATAAAGATGACAGGCAGAAAACAAATTGGGCCTGGGTCCAGACCGGCTGCCGAGGGGCTTCATGTATAGCAACCCCCAGCGGGGCTCTCAGGGGTAGGGGCTTTACCCTTCTTTTTTCAGGGCCTTGAGGTCTCTCAGCACATTCCCTAGGACTATGGCCAAGGAGGTGGGAGGAGCAAAGGATGATGGGAAAATTGCAAATCTATGAGAAAAGTCCGACAAGGCAGAGACATTTCTTTAGCACCTACAATGACCTAGGCACTTCCATTCTGAGGGGGTAAGGAATATGGAAGACAAGTCCATGTGGAGTAAAACAAGCTCATAGGAGAGGGGAGGACTAGGTCTTGGATAAGAGGAGTCACTAAGCTCTACTGGAAGAAAGGAGTCAACACAATAGTTTGGGGTTTTCTAGGGTGTGTGGGGAAGAGTCAACAGGCTAACTGGACTGTGGGAAGGGGAAAGTCAGTTGGGAGTCACACCGAGTATAGCAAATTGAAGATGCTTCATGGTGTTGGATAGATGGAGGGAGGGAGGGATGGATAGCTTAGTATATGCCAGCCACCTATGCCAAGCCATTATTTTACAAATGCAAACAAGTAAGACAGTTCCTGCCCTCAAGGAGTTTATAGTTCAACTGAAAAAAACACATATAGAGAGAGAGATGAGATTGGGTGTTCTGTTCAGAGACATTAGAAGGAATGGTGATCAGAGTCTTGGGATTCTGAAAATAAATTAGAAATAATTAGTACAGAGAATTTAGGGCTTAAGGAGTTCTGGGAAAGGTCCCTTGTAGAAAGCAGGATCTAAGCTGAATCTCTCAGGAAGCCTGTGAAGCTGATAAGTCAAGATGGGGGGCAGAACATTGGGGGGAGGCAGTTCATGTCCATTGCAAAGATAGAAGCTGGAACTCCATCTGTGAGAAGCAGAGAGAAGGTCAATTTGGCTGAACCCTAGAGTAGCAGGCAAGTTCAACAGGATTAGAGAGGTTGAGGCCAGGTTGTGACTTCTTTAAAGGATAAACAGAGAATTTTTTATTGGGAGAAATAGGGAGCCCTTGGAGTTGGTTGAGTAGAAAAGTCAAGTCTGTACTTAAGGAACATCACTTTACAACCATCCTGAGGATAGACTAGAGGGAGACAGGGTAGGGAGTTGAGGGTGGGGGGGAGACAGACTTGAAACAGGCAAACTGATCATGAGATGGTTGCAATAACGTCTGTGAAAAGTATGAGGGGCTAACTCTTTTTTTTTTAGTTTTTTCAAGGCAGTGGGGTTAAGTGGCTTGCCCAAGGCCACACAGCTAGGTAATTATTAAGTGTCTGAGGCCAGATTTATACTCAGGCACTCCTGATTCCAGGGCCAGTGCTCTATCTACTGCACCACCTAGCTAGCCCATGAGGGGCTAACTCTAAGGGGGTGGCTAACTGTATAGAGAAAAGGAGATATAAGATCTGTTGTGAAGGAAATTTGATGTGATTTCAGCAACGCCTGGCCTCATGAGGAGAAGATTTTTCCCACTCCAGCCCATCCCCCACACAAACACCAAGGTAATTTTCCTAAAGCATAATGAGTCATGGTGTTATTCAACACAGCAGCTCCCATTTATTTCTAGAATCGGGTTTAAATTCCTCAGGGTGGTATCATGCCCCTTTTTACCATTCTTGTCTTCTACTATGCCACCCTCTGCACACACCTGCTATCCAGTCATATTGGCCAGTTGACAACATGCCATCTCTCATCTCCATGCTTTTGCCCAGACTGTTGCCCATTCATTCTCTTCTTTATCACTGTCCCTTAATTCCTTCAAAACTCACTTCAAATAAGGGGGCAAACACAATGGGGAATATGGATAAAGTGAAAAAGGGGGACAAATACAGAGAGGAGATAGCATGGAGGGCAATAAAAAGTTAGTAATTATAACTTTGAATGTGAATGGGTTGAACTCTCCCTTAAAACATAAGCAAATAGCAGAGTGGATTAAAAACCAGAATCCTGCAATATGCTGCTTACAAGACGCTCATTTGAAACACAGAGATACATATAGAGTAAAGGTAAAAGGTTGGAGCAAAATAGATTTTGCTTCAGCTGAAGTGAAAAAAATCAGGGGGAACAATCCTTATCTCAGACAAAGCAACTGCAAAAATAGATAGCATTAAAAGAGATAAGGAAGGAAACTATATCCTCCTAAAAGGTACCATAAACAATGAAGCAATTTCAATACTAAATATGTATGCACCAATGGTATAGCATCCAAATTCTTAGAGAAGTTGATAAATTACAGGAAGACATAGACAGCAAAACTCTACTGGTGGGAGATCTCAACCTCCCACTCTCAGATTTAGATAATTCTAATCATAAAATAAATAAGAAGGAAGTTAAGGAGGTAAACAGAGTGTTAGAAAACCTAGATATGATAGACCTTTGGAGAAAATTGAATGGGGATAGAAAGGATTATACTTTTTTTCTGCAGTACATGGCACTTACATGAAAATTGACCATGTACTAGGGCATAAAAACCTAATAATCAAATACAGAAAGGCAGAAATAGTTAATACACCATTCTCAAATCATAATTCAATAAAAACCACATGCCATAATGAGCCAGGGAAAGATAGAGCTAAAACTAATTGGAAACTAAATAACTTCATTTTAAAGAATGAGTGGATCAAACAACAAATTATAGAAAGAATCAATGATTGCATCCTAGATAATGACAATATGAAACAACATACCAAAACTTATGGGATACAGCTAAGGCAGTTGTCAGAGAATATATTACAGCTTTAAATGCTTACATGAATAAATTAGAGAAAGAAGAAATCAATGATCTAAACATGCAACTAAAAAAATTAGAGAAAGAACAAATTAAAAATCCCCAATTAAATATCAAATTAGAAATTCTAAAAATTAAAGGAGAAACTAATAAAATTGAAAGCAAGAAAACTATTGAACTATTAAATAAAACCAAGAGTTGGTTTCATGAAAAAAAAACAATAAAATTGATAAACCTCTGGTTAATTTGATTTAAAAAAAGAAATAAGAAAAGCAAATTGCTAGTATCATAAATGAAAATGGTGAACTCACCACCAATGAGGAGGAAATTAAAGTAATGATTCAGAATTATTTTGCTCAATTGTATGCCCATGAATTTGATAATTCAAGTGAAGTGGATGAATATTTACAAAAATATAAGTTGCCTGGGTTAAATGAAGAGAAAATTAAAAACCTAAATAGCCCTATCTCAGAAAAAGAAATTCAACAAGCCATTATTGAACTCCCTAAGGAAAAATCTCCAGGGCCAGATGGATTTACAACTGAATTCTATCAGATATTTAAGGAACAATTGGTTTCAATTCTATATAAACTCTTTGGAAAAATAGGTGAAGATGGAACTCTGCTAAGTCTTCCTATGACAATAATATGGTGTTGATACCTAAACCAGGAAGAGTTAAAAAAGAGAAAGAAAATTATAGACCTATCTCCCTGATGAATATAGATGCAAAAAATCTTAAATAAAATCTTACCAAAACAATTCCAAGTTATCACTACAATAATACACTATGACCAAGTAGGATTTATCCTAGGAATGCAGGGTTGGTTCAATATTAGGAAAACTATTAGTATAATTAACTATATCAATAACAAACCTATCAGAAATCATATGATTATATCAATAGATGCTGAAAAAGCCTTTGGACAAAATATAGTACCATTCCTACTAAAAATACTAGAAAGCATAGGAATAAATAGATTGTTCCTTAGAATAATAAGCAGTATCTATCTGAAATCATCAACAAGCATTATATTCAACAGGGAGAGGCTAGAGGCATTCCCAATAAGATCGGGGGTGAGACAAGGATGCCCATTATCACCATTACTATTCAATATGGTATTAGAAATGTTAGCTGCAGCAATAAGAGAAGAAAAAGAAATCAAAGGAATTAGAATTGGGAAGGAAGAGACAAACCTCTCACTCTTTGCAGATGACATGATGGTATACCTAGAGAATCCCAAAGAATCATCTAAAAATTACTAGAAATAATTAGCAACTTTAGTAAAGATTCAGGATAGAAAATAAACCCTCATAAATCCTCAACATTTCTATATATGATTAGCAAGGTATAGCAGAAAGAGCTAGAAAGAGAAATCCCATTCAAAGTAACTTCAGATAATTTAAAATACTTGGGAGTTTATCTGCCAAGGCAGACTCAGAAACTTTATGAAAACAATTATAAAACACTTCTCACACAAGTAAAATCAGCTTTAAATAACTGGGCAAATATCAACTGTTCTTGGATAGGCCAAGCTAATATGATAAAAAAGGCAATTCTACCTAAATTAAACTACTTATTTAGTGCCCTAATGATCAAAATTCCAAAAAAATTACTTTAACGAGTTAGAAACAATCATAAATAAATTCATATGAGAAATAAAAAGTCAAGAATTTCCAGGGATTTAATGAAAAAAGTGCAAAGGAAGGTGGTTTAGCCTTACCAGATCTAAAATTATATTATAAAGTCATCAGTCATCAAAACTGTCTGATATTGGCTAAAAAATAGAGTGGTGTGGGGCGGCTAGGTGGCGCAGTGGATAAAGCACTGGCCCTGGCGTCAGGACTACCTGAGTTCAAATCTGGTTTCAAACACTTAATAATTACCTAGCTGTGTGGCCTTGGGCAAGTCACTTAACCCCATTTGCCTTGCAAAAACCTAAAAAAAAAAAATAGAGTGTTGGACCAGTGGAATAGACTAGGTGCAATAGCAGGAAATGATTATAGTAATCTGCTGTTTGACAAACCCAAAGAGTCCAACTTTGGGGATAAAAACTCTCTCTTCAATAAAAACTGTTGGGAAAATTGGAAGCTGGTATGGCAGAAACTTGGATTAGATCAACACCTCATACCCTATACCAAGATAAGATCAAAATAAATACAGGATTTAGATATAAAAAACAATATTATAAGCAAAAGAAGATCAAGGAGTAGTTTTCCTGTCAGATCTATGGAAAGGGGAACAGTTTATGACCAAGGAATAGATGGAGAATATCATGAAAAACAAATTAGGTAATTTTGATTACATTAAATTAAAAAGCTTTTGCACAGACAAAAGTACTGCAACCAAGATCAAAAGAAATGTAGTAAATTGGGAAACAATTTTTACAATCTATTTCTGACAAGACTCATTTCTAAAATATATATATGGAACTGAGTCAAATTTATGGGGGAAAAAGTCATTCCCCAATTGACAAATAGTCAAACAATATGCAGAGGCAATTTACAGATGAAGAAATCAAAACAATCCATAATCATATAAAAAACTGCTCTAAATCATTATTGATAAGAGAAATTCAAATTAGAGCATCTCTGAGGTACCACTTCACACCATTCAAACTGGCCAATATGACCAGAAAGGACAATGATCAATGTTGGAAGGGGTATGGGAAATCTGGGACACTAATACATTGTTGTGGAGCTGTGAACTCATCCAGACTTTCTGGAGAGCAATTTGGAATTGCACCCAAAGGGCAACAAGAATGTGCATATCCTTTGATCCAGCAATACCACTACTGGGTCCATAACCTGAAGAGATCATGAAAAAGGGTAAAAACATCACTTGTACAAAAACATGCACAGCAGCCCCATTTGTGGTGGCAAAGAATTGGAAGTTGAGTGAATGTCCATCTATTGGGGAATGGCTTAGCAAACTGTAATATATGTATGTCATGGAACACTATCATTCTATTAGAAATCAGGAGGGACAGGATTTCAGGGAAGCCTGGAGGGATTTGCATGAACTGATGCTGAGTGAGATGAGAACTAGGACATTGTACACCATAACAGCAACATGGGGCTGATGATCAACCTTTTTTAGGGTTTTTTTTTTCAAAGCAATGGAGTTAAATGACTTGCCCAAGATCACACAGGTAGGTAATTATCTGAACTCAGATCCTCCTAAAAAAAAGTTATCAGAAGCAGAGCCAAGATGGCAGCAAGAGAAGAGCCTCTCTTATGTGTTCTCTCCAAAATATTTCAAAATTCTTAAAATTATGACTATAACTAAATTTTCAAGAGACAGAACCCACAGAAAGATCCAGTAAGGCAATTCTCCAGCCCAAAGTAACCTGGAAAATAATGGTAAAACTGTGTTTAAGAGGGCTGGAGGGATGGCACCAGGCTGGAATAGCCCCAGGGCACCTGGGAATGCTGGCTTTCAGCAGCAGAAGCAGTTCTCTAACCTGCACCCCAGGGAGCACCAAGCACCACTTGGAAGATCAGCAAGGAGACCTTTTCCAGAGAGCATGAGAAGTCCAGATTATCAGCACAACCATGGTACTCAGCAAAGCCATGGCAGCCCAGATCCCAAGAAATGGAAGCAGGCCCATGGAGCCACTCAGCAGTGTTCAGCTCACCGAAGGTAAGGGAGTAGAGGGAGACTGCTGAGGTCTGTCCTCTGTCCCTGGAACAGGACTCTGGGGCTTTGACCACATTCAGACCCTGGTCACAGTCTAGGTCCCCCATAGAGCAGAGACCCCCCTCACAGCCCTGTGACAGAGAAGTGAGCTTGTGGTTATTCACAGACCAAGAAAACAGTCAGAGTCTCACACACTGAGGTTCTTATGGGGGGGGGGTATCCCAATAATACTCAAATGCTCAGGAAGCACCCCAAAACCAGGCACAGGCTAGGGAAATGAGTAAGCAAAAAAAAAAGGAACCTGACCATAGACAATTACTTTGGTCACATGGAGGACCAAAATACTCATCTGAAGATGAGAAAGTCCAAGTTTCTGCATTGAAAGACTCCAAGAAATACAAATGTTGGGCTCAGGCTATGACAGAGCTCAAAAAAGATTTTGAAAATCAAAGGAGATAGAAGAAAAATTGGAAAAAGAAATGAGAAATTCAGGAAAAACATGAAAAAAGAAGTCACCAGCTTAGTAAAGGAGATCCAAAAAAATGCTGAAGAAAATAACATGTTAATAATCAGCTTAGGCCAAATGGATAAAACAGTTCAAAAAAGTTATTGAGGAGAAAAATGCTTTTAAAAAGCATAATTGGCCAGATGAAAAAGGAAATAAGAAAGCTCTCTGAGGAAAACAAATTCTTCAGACATAGCATGGAGCTAAAAGAAGTTGATGACTTTGAGAGAAATCAAGACACAATAGTTCAACACCAAAAGAATGAAAAATTAGAAGAAAATATGAAATATCTCATTGAAAAAACAACTGATCTGGAAAACAGATCCAGAAAAGATAATTTAAAATTATTGGGCTACCTGAAAGTCATGATCAGGAAAAGAGCCTTGACCTCATTTTGAAAGAATTTCTACAGGAAAATTGGCCTGATATCTTAGAAGCAGAGGGTAAAGTAGAAATTGAGAGAATCCACCAATCTCCTCTGGAAAGAGATCCAAAAAAAACCCCCAACCGCCAGGAATATTATAGCCAAGTTCCTGACTTCCCAAGTCAAAGAGAAAATATTCCAAGCAGCCAGGAGGACACAATTCAAATATCATGGAGCTGCAGTCAGGGTCACACAGGACTTAGCAGCAAAAGGCTCTTAAGGCTTGGAATATAATATTCCAGAAGGCAAATGAGCTTAGAATGCAGCCCAGAATCAACTACCCAGCAAAACTGAGCATCCTCTTCCAGGAAAAAGATGAACTTTCAGTGAAACAGGGGAATTTCAAATGTTCCTGTTGAAACGGCCTGAGCTGAACAGAAAGTTTGACTTTCAAATACAGGTGAAGCATAGAGAATGGAGGAGAAGGGTAAATCACGAGGGACTTAATGATGATGAACTGCATGTATTCCTGCAAGGAAAGATGATACTGATAACATTCCTAATAAACCTCATTTAATAGAGCAAGTAGAAGGAACTTTTATAGATGAAGCACAGGAGGGAGCTGAATTTGAAGATATAATATATTGTAAAAATGGAGTCAATGAGGGGGCGGCTAGCTGGCACAGTGGATAGAGTACTGGCCCTGGAGTCAGGAGTACCTGAGTTCAAATCCAGCCTCAGACACTTAACAATTACCCTAGCTGTGTGGCCTTGGGCAAGCCACTTAACCCAATTTGACTTGAAAAAAAACCCCTAAAAAATGGAGTCAATGGGTGAAAGGGAAATGTACTGGAAGAAAGAGAAAGGAGAGGTGGAATAGGCTAAGATATTTCATATAAAAGATTTCATGTAGCTTTTGCAATGGTATGGAAGGGGGGAGGCGAGAGGGAATGAGGGAACCTTCATTCTCATTGGAAATGGCTCAGAGAGGAAACAGCACACATGCTCAATAGAGTATAGACATCTAGAAGAAAAAGGAGAGAAGGGGAACAGGGGGAGGGGAGGGAGCATGTGAGTGATAGAGGAGAGGGTAGATCATAGGAAAGGATAGTCAGATATAACCCATTTTCTCTTTTACTTTTTGCAAGGTACTGGAATTGGGTAGTCTGTCTGGGCCACTGGGTCAGGTGGTTGGTGGGTCTCTGGGGTGGGATGTGGGCTTGGGGCCTCCTGGCCCCAGGGCCGGTGCTCTGTCCGCTGCGTCACTCAGCTGCCCCACAGCACATTTTTGAAGAGGGACAGAGTAAAGGAGATAGAAACTATAATAGATGTTGATGGGGCAGAATGGATGGAGGGAATTACAATCAGTGACAGCAACTGTGGAAAAATATGGAAGCAACTTCTCTGATGGACTTAGGATAAAGAAAGTGGTCCATCCGAGACTGAGCTATCAGAACACAAACTGAAACACATTTTTTTCTCTTTCTTTTACTTTATTTCTCATGAGGTTTTATATTTTTGTGCGGGAAGGGGGTATTATGTGTACTCTTTTGGGGGGGGGGGGTTGCAAGGCAAATGGGATTAAGTGGCTTGCCCAAGGCCACACAGCTAGGTAATTATTAAGTGTCTGAGATCGGATTTGAACCCAGGTACTCCTGACTCCAGGGCCAGTGCTTTATCCACTTCGCCACCTAGCCGCCCCATGTGTACTCTTAAAGAAGAATATTTTAATAATGTGTAAATAAACTAAAGAAAAATAAAAACTGTTATCTATTTTGTAATTTTGCTATCTCTTATATTTTTTTTCCTTAAGGATAAAATTCCTCAACACATTCAATTTTGATCAATGTATATAGCATGGAAACAATGTAAAGACTATCAGACTGCCTACGGGGAGAGGGGAGGGAAGCAAGATTAGGGGAAAAATTGTAAAATTCAAAAACAAATAAATAAAATTTGAAAACCTCATCTCAAGGAACCCCAAGGTGCTTTCCTGCCTCTCCCTCCACCTGCTGCTGGGAACTTCCTTTCCAGAGTTCTCTTCCATCTCCTCTCTACATAGGCATGGCATCCATCCTGGTGGGTCCTTGAGGATGAGGGCTATTTGAGCCTCTCTATATCTCCCTGTGACCATTGCTCCACTGTTGAGAGGTCACTGTGAGACAAAACTAAGAATTATTGCTTTCAGTTTGGCCAAACATATATCAAAACCATTGAAGAAGAAGAAAAATTAAACAATGAGTTTGGCTTCTTTAGAAAGTCTGGCAAGGTGTCAAGATTTCCCCAAATTACTGGGAACTGTTGGTTAGAAAAAAGAATGGTTTGAAGTCAGACAATGCAAAATCCTGTAGCCCACCTCCTCACTTGACCCCAGTGAGTTCACCCACAGTGAGGAGGGGGCAGTGGAGGGAGGGGCCCTGCCCTTCTTTTTATATGGGGGTGGGGGAGGTTAGGTGCAGCCAGGAAGAGAGACTCAGGAGAAGGAACTTGCTGGGCCTTTCTGGCCAGGTTTGGGAGAAAGTGTCGAAGCCGAGCTCATTAGGCAAGCTCCAAAGGAAATGAATGTCTTCACTTCCAGAAGCTTCAAATAGGTGATTAGTGCTTTTGATGTGGCTTGGGGTGATGGCTCCAGGCAGTGGAATCCACAGAAACTGCCGACTAACACCAGGACTGGAGCTCTAAATATGTGGAATGAAGTTAAAGGGTGTCCTCAAAGTACAAAGGGGGGAGGGATATGGGGGTTGGGTATGGGGGCTGGAGGGAGGACCATGGGGGCTGGGGTGAGGGGAGGGCCATGGCTGACTCAAACATTGACCAAGAACAGGTCAAGCTAAGTAGGAGACTGTACCTAAGCATTTACATTTCTTTAATCATGCTCTCTATCTATATCCTTTTGTTATAACTAACAATTAGAGAGTAATTATAGAGTTATTTGAGCAAAAAGTTATGTTTCAATGGCAAAATAATTGACTAGGTCACAGTAAATGCTTATTTATTTAGAATCCGGTGAGAACGTTTTAAAAGAAATGCCATTTAAAAAAAATTCTTTACAAGGAAATTGCCCGAAGGGCACTGCTGCACACTTTCCCCCCCTGTTCACACCCAGGGAAAGCCTTAATCATTAAATCTGGCAAATGCAGACAAACCCAAAGCTCTGGAAGCAGCAGAGAATGGGCAGGTCATACAAGGGCATTTGAGCACGGATCCACCAAATCAGACATATAAGACATATAGGACATCATAACAAAGCAGTGAGACAAGAACATAACAGAGGAGAGTCTAGTTGGCTGATTAATCCTGTACAGAAGGCAGGAGGAAGGGAGGTGACCAATGAGCCATAGGTGGGGGGCCAAATTGCCAAGGTCCTTAAACACTAAATAGTTGGTTTTATTTCTGAAGAGAGACACTGTATCCAGCTGGGGAATGGTATAGCCCAGTGGTCCTGAGGAAACATTCCTGTGGCATTAGTTTGGAGGATGCACTGGAACAAAGAGAGGTCTGAGGCTGGGAGGCCAGTCAGGAGGTCACTCCATAATCTGAGAGGATTTGGGGACTGAGTAGAGAAGAGGAATTGGGAGTGAGATACGATGGAGCCAGAATTCACCAAAAGGGGGTAATGGGTTGACTAAGGAAGGATTTGTGAATGACAGCGGTTACAAATGCAGGAGAGGGGAAGAAAGGGGTCACCCCAAACAGAAGCGAGGAGTTTGAAAAATCAGTGAACTTGAGGAAGGGGAAATAATGAGTTCTGTTTTGAGCATGTTGGGTTTGAGATGACTCCAATGCCTACTGTAGTTCTTTAATCTCGGACACTGGGTTGCTAGCTGCTCCTCAACCAAAACCCTCCATCTTCACTTCCAGGTCGAGGATGCTCCCCCTCTTCACCTCTGCCTCCTGGCTTCCTTCAAGATTCAGCTCATGTCTGATCTTTAGCAGTCCCTTCCCCCTCCCGAGAAGGAATCTTGTCCCTTGGAAGTGAGCTTCTACTGCCTTTCCATATCTAATATGTACATAATTGCTTTGAAAGATTTTCTTCCCCACTTTCCTGTGAGCTCTTGGAGGGCAGGGACTGGTGTTAATTTTTTTTTTCCTTAACTCTAGCAATTAACATAGTACCTGTGACATAGTGATTGTTCAATAAATGGTTACCAATGGACTGACTAAAATGGCCAACTGACAACTGGTGATGGAGAGCTGAACCTTAGGGGAGAGGCTGAGCAAGGCTAGGGATGCGTGGTCATGGACTGGGGGACCCCATTAGTCCTTGCCACCCATCACCACTTCCAGACTCTCCCTTTGCCACATTTCCTTTTTTTGCAGATCAATGAACTATAATATTCCACCTCCATCAAATCCTGGAGGTGCTGTGTACCTTCCACCACCACCCCTCAGCCCCATCATTCTGCCCATCCTCCCAGTCCCCAGGTTAGTAACTTCTGTTTGTCCTGATTCCCCCTTCCCTCAGAGAGCGCCTCCATTGCAGCCATCTCCCTCTCCTCCTCTCTCACACATGAGTTGTTCTCTTCATTTGCACAGCTGCCCCTTGTTGCAGACCCTCATCACTTGCCTAAAGCTCTGTAACATCTCCCTGCCTCAAGTCTCTCCCCACAGCACCCTATCTGACTCCCAAGCTCCCTTCCTCCAGCAGATCTGACCACAGCACTCGCCTACTCTCTCCACCCCAGGGATTCCTTCTTTATCTCTGCTTTGTTTGTGAACACTGCCCCTCCCAAACGAGTTCTTAGAAGAGGAGCTCCCTGGCTCCCCAGTCTTTCACTCTGCTGTCTGACAGCAGCTTCCTTTGGTCCAAGGTAAGTCCTTCCAGCCCAAAAAGTCCTGCCTGGCTTAAAAAAAAAATTACTCCTGCCTTTTTGAACTTCACATCCAACCTTACCCAACCCCTGATAGCTTCTTTCTAAGAGAGAAAAAGGAAAGCTAAAGAAAGCAGTCAACAAATGGGGCCTTCACCTGCAACCATCTCATGATCAGTTTGCCCATTTGAAGTCTGTCCTCCCCCCACTTCCCTACCCTGTCCCCCTAGTCCATCCTCAGGAAGATTATCAAAGTAATTTTCCTTAAATACAGGTTTGACCAAGTGACTCCCTATTCAACCAACTCCAAGGGCTCCCTATTTCTCCCAAATAAAACATTCTGTGTAACCTTTAAAGAAATCCTAACCTGGCCTTGACCTCTCTAACCTCGTTGGGCTTGCCTCCTACTCTAGGGTTCAGCAAATTGGCCTTCTCTCTGTTTCTCACAGATGGAGTTCCTTCGCCCTTCACACCAATCTAGGCTCCTCTGTTATGTCTATGCCCCCTGCTCTGTTATGGCTATGGCTGTCTTCAATGTCCTATATGACTGACTTGGCGAATCTGTGCCCCAAATGCCCTGGAGATGACCTGCCCATCCACAGGTTTTTATCATGTTTTCTAGGGGTGCATTTGGTCCCTTGACTTTAGTCAAGATTCTGTAATGTTCTTCCAGTTTCCACATCATTCCCAAATCTCCTCATGCTTCTCAGAATCCCTCACAAGGGTCATGTCATATGGACCAATAAGGATTCATAAGCCGCAATTCTTGCAGTCATTCCTTGCTGGCTGGGCACCCAACCCCTTTGCTCCCCCTCCAGCTTGATGGTACCAGTGTACCCCCTCTACTCCCCTCCCTGATGGGACCCCAACTAACTAACTAACCCCTGAGCATATTTTTATCTAAGCATTGCTTAGATGCAGAGAAAGGCTCTTGGGCAGCCCCTTGCCCCCCACAGAGCTTGGGATAAGAGCATGTGTCTGCCATGGCAATTCTAAGAGGAAGGGTAGGCAGGGGAAGTAGAGCCCTGTGGACAGCCCTGCTGAGGCCTTGGGAAAGCTTGGCTCTGCCTCATGAGATCTGCAGTGAACCAGGGCTGGGAGGAAACCTGATCTGGGAGGGCAGACTGAGCCAGAGGGGGTGCCCAAGGACTTCAGCCTGGGGGAGTGGGGGGAACCCAGGCCAGACCGGAAGGCTTCTGAGTGGGTGTCTATATGTCTGTGTCTGTGTGTGTGTTTGTATGTATGTGAGTCTGTGTGTTTTTGTGTATGTCTGAGTGTGTGTCTATGTGTCTTGGTATATTTGTGCATGTCTGTGTGTGTCTACATATGTGTCTCTGTGTATTTTTGTCTGCATGTGTTTCTGTGTATGTCTATGGGTCTCTGTGTATGTATGTGTGTGTGCCCCTATGTGTGTTTGTGAGTGTCTGTGTGTGTCTGCCTGAGCCTGTGTAGGTGCCTGCTCTCTCTCTCTGTCCCTGTGTCTCTCTTTCTATCCCTCTGTCTCTGTCTCTCTCTCTCTGTCTCTGTCTCTCTGTCTCTCCCCTCCCCCCACAACTCTCAGTGGCAGCAAGCTCAGGGGTCTCAGCCTTTTGGGGTTCCTGTTCCTCCTGCTGCCCCCGGCTGCCCCCAGCTGCCCCCACATTCAATGCATTGATCAGCCCCCTTCTCTGTCCTGAGCACTGTGGCAGGGGGTGAGGAAACAGAGACAGAAGCAGACAGTGTGGCACCTCTGCTGGAGGGGCCCAGCCCCTGAAGAGCTCTTACTCTCTGTAGGTTTGGGGTGCTGGGGAAGGACAGAGAACATTGGATCTCTATTCCACTCATCATGCTCCCCTCATCTCTGAACTCTCTTGCCCTAGACTCTCCCTGTGTTCTAGGCCCTCCACTCTAGCTCTTCTCCTCAGTTCTGAACATGTCCCTGCTCCAGAACCTCCACTCCACTCTTAAACCCATCTTCTGAACCAGGACATTTGTTCTTGAGCATCTCCTCTCTCCCAGAGTTGCCTCCATCTGCTCTAGAACCTCTCTTCCTCTAGGCCCTTTGTTCTGTTCAGGACCCTCCTAATCTGGAGTTCCTAGTCTGCTGCTCTAGACACTTTACTTCATTCTAGAACCTTCCATCTCCTCCAGCTACTCCATTGCTGGATCCAGTCAGAAAAGTCCATCAGAGCCACGGCCACAGGACTTTTCAACCGTGTCATCCAGCCTTCCTGCTCCAGGCTTGACATCTACTATTGTTCCCTCCACCGATCCCTCCTCTCTTGTCACCCTGTTGTCAGATGAATTACTGCTCCCCCACCCTCCAGAGCAGGGGCTTGGAAATGGAGTCAGAGGGCCAGCTTGGGACCTCAGGGTCTGGCCAGGCTGACCACACAAGCAAAGTGCACAGTGATCAGGAATGGGAACCCAGGTAAATCATAGACAGGATGAGCTCCCCCCCAGGCTGAGGAGCCAGGTAGAACCTGGGACCCTCTGACTGGCTGCTGGCCCTGCCTCTGGCCAACTCAGTCTTATGTCTACCTTCCTAGCTCCATTTTCTTCAGCCAAGCACCAAGGAAGCCATCCTTCTGAGCCTGGGGTCCTGAGAACAAGCAGAGGCCTTCCAGGCTGCCCAGCCCCTCATTCTGGCTGCTCTTCTCCCCTAACTCCTTCTCTCTGTTTTCTAACTTCATGGAATTTTCCTGGAGAAGCCATGCTCCCCCATCTGTGAGATCATCAGTCTTTTTCTGAGTGAGGGGAAGAGCAAGGGTAGAACAAGGGTAGAGAGACTCTCCTCCAGGCCATTTTCCTAGGCCTGGATGTGAGCCATTACCAGAATCTGAACTCTTCAGACAGAAGCAGTTCCAGAAGACCTGTGGGAATAAAGACTTCTGGTCATTCTTGTACCATGGGACCCATCTTGCAGCAGGTCCAACTGGGATCATCCAGGCCTGGTGCTGGGGGCAGGGGACAGGTCGAAGGGAAGGTGTTGGGAGGGGCACTCATACACACACACACATACACACTCATTTATACTCATACACACAGAAACTTCTCCATAGTCACACACACACACACACGCATGTATTCACACAGTCACACTCACATAACCTACTCGCTCATATAAATCACACACACACACACACACACACACACACACACACACACACACAGAGACAAACGCATGTTCCACAGCTTCCTCAGGCTCCAAGCTGTGCAAATCATCTCTCATCTTCAGTGATGATCTCATCCAATCCCTTCATCTTACATACAAGGCAAAGGAAGTCATCAGAGGGGGAATGAAAGCCATTGCCACACCATCTGCCAGTATTTGAACCCATGCCTTCTGGTTCAAGAGCCATAGCAGGCCCCCTGGCCCATCACCTCTCCTCCCAGTCCAGCAGTCTTGGGCTCTGGGGTCTCTCTGCTATGTGCCAGGTGAACCCCTTCCCATCTAAAAAAAAATGTAGATGGAGTTGACTTCCTCTGACCTGATGTGAGCCATGCAACCAGAAGATTTTAACCTCAGAGACCACTGAGTCCAGCTCCCCATTTGACAGAGACCTGGAGACCCAATGAGGATAAGCCACCTGACGTGCCCTTCCCTGGGATCCAACTTGCTACAGCTGAAAGTCATTTCAGATCAATTCTCAGTTGGCGTTTGGAGGACCCGGACGATTTCACCTTGAATCCCTGACACCTAGACTCACAGAAGCAGAAGGGAACTCCAGAGCCACCCCCTTTCTCCTCTATGACATTCTGACTTGTGGTGATCCTGCCTCTGCTTGGAGACCTCCAGAGAGGAGGTGGTCTCTCCCTCCCTGCCTAAGGCAGCCTATTCACCTTTGGACAAAGCTGTTTCCTCTTCATCTAAATTGGCCCTTTTGAAGCTTCCTGTTCCTGCCCCTCATCCTTCCTTCCGTCTGTCTCCCATCTGAGTTGAGCCTCCCTTCTCTGGATGCTGGATGGTTTCCTTCTGGAATGCAGGATTCCATTTCTCTCCTTGCCTCTGATCACTGCCATTGGGCTATCTCTGTTTCCTCCCCTTTGTGATAGTTCATGCCTCCTATCCCCCCACTGGCAAATACACTAGAAAGGGGGGGTCCATTCAGGCACCAGAAGACAAGCAGAACCTTTCTCAAGTTCTCATCTGTATACGAATGCTTGGGGTGAGAGGCAAAGGCCATGGGGACTCCCAATCTCCTCTAGACCTTGATGTCATTTGCCTCCTCATTTCTGGGGTATCAGTCGCTCTTTGGTAAAGTAGGAAAAAAGACAATTTCTCCAGGGATTTCCTCTTCACACCCCACGGGAGACAGATTAAGCCAGTATTGTTGGTCCCATTCTATAGATGATAAAGTCGAGGCCCTGAGATCAGTGGTTTGCCCAGGCTCACAGACCAGCACATTTCCCCTTCAACTTCATTGTGTCTGATGAAATGAATGACATGGATTGTATTGAATGGGGTGGAGATGACAATATTATCATAAGATAATTATAAATCCTTACGTGCAGATCAGTCCCAAATACTTCCAAGGTAGACTTCTTTGGGGAACCATGGCTTTGGAGAGGTCTTTCTGAGTTTTCTTTTATTCTGATCTTCCAACTGGCCAATTTATATGGATGTAAGGGACGTAAGGCCTGTGGTGGTTCATCAACATTTCAGCCTGGGACAGAATCATTGGGAGTGATAAAGGCTGGGTGGGTTAGCCCCACACAGCTATCCAGAGAGTGTCACCTAATGAGGAGAGCTGTCCCAAAGCGGAATGGTCTGTACTTGAGGGCAGCCCCTCCTGGAGGACTTGACAAAGAGATGGGAGGGTCACCCACCTGTCAGGGATGGTAGAGACCTGTTCAGGTTTGGTTTAAACTAGATGATTCCAGAATTCCTTTCCAACTCTGAGATGCTGTGCTTCTGAGCTCAATCTTTCATTCATTTTGTCCTCTGGCCACTTTTAGCACCTTCTGTGAAGAGCTCAACTCTGGACAGGTGACAAGCCTTGTACCTATGGAGATTCCTTCCCAAAGATCTCATATAGACCATAGCCATAGCCCACCTTCCAATCTCATGATCGACCTCAATGGTGGCCCACTTATGAAATGACCCAAGGAGTTTAAACTCCATATGATGCACTGGTAACCCCTGCTCTGGGCCTTCTTGCCTCAGTTTATATCCAGGTAGAATCAGCTTAGAATGTACAAGAGAGCATCCTCAAAGGAGAGGAGAGGGACTTGTCCCCAGGACCAGTGCCTACTGTTTTCTCCTCCTCATGCCTCCTTCCTCAGACCATCTCCTCCCTCCAAGCCCCTGCAGATTACCTTCAGACCTCAGGGAAGGGAGCTGACCACCTGATAGGGGAGGTAGAGCCCTGATCCTGATGCTTCCTTTCTGCTTCTGAAGGCCAGTCCTGAGCAGAGCTGGATGGTCACCAAGGTCTAACTGCTCTGCCTCCTGCTCCTGCCCACTCTCCATAGAACCTTAAGGGTTACAAAATGCTGAGCAGTGAAGGCCTGTCATTATCACCATTTTATAGATGAGGAAGCTGAGTCTCAGATAAGGAAAATGAATTGCTAGAGTCACACAGCCAGGAGGCCCCAAGATCTGGGGTCTTTCCTCTACCATCCTCCTGCCTTTTATTTACTGTGGCTCCATAAGTCTCAAGAATGAGATTCAAGATTCTCATTTCACAGTATGTTAGAAGTCTTGGTTAAGTGCCCTTTGCATGCAGAACCCCTTCAGCATTATACAGGAATCCTTTTGTTGATTAATTCTGTTTTTAAAAAGGTATTATTTTATTATTTATTTAAGGCAAAGGGGTTAAGTGACTTGCCCAAGGTCACACAGCTAGGCCATTATTAAGTGTCTGAGGTCAGATTTGAACTCAGATCCTCCTGACTCTAGTACCAGCATTCTATCCACTGAGCAACCTAGTAGCCCTGATGAATTCTTTTTTAATAAATAATATCGCTAGAGTGGATTCAAATCAAACTTTTATGACTGGCTCTGAACAAATATAGATCAAGGGAATCTCAGGACACTCTTGGAATCTTTCCCAAAATGGAAATTAAAGCAGGGTGGGTTTTGGAGGGGCTGTTATCCAGAATCCTCAGTGTTGTTTCCATTCATACAATTCTTTACTTTTCCCAAGGCACATTGCATTAACAATATCCCTATGGAATGAATCCCATTTTACACATGAAGAAACTGAAGTTGCAAGATATTAAGGAACTCCCCCCCCCCAGTACTCACAGAGCCCTAAATTCAGGAAGTTTCCATGGTGGGAGTCAAGACTCCTATTCTATCCATATGGCAGCCTCCCTCACATACAGCCAATGTCTGACTCACTAACAGACATTCAGATCAAGAGTCCAACAGGCAGGCGAAAATGCAAGACTGGAGATCAGCAGAGAGGTTAGGGAATCATCTGAATGGAGGGGATTCTTGAATGGAAGAAAGTTGATGGAATCATCAAGAAAAACAGAATAAAGAGAAAAGAGAAAGGTTCCCAGACAGAGCCTTGGGGGAATAGATACAGGCTTGACCTGGGGAAAGGTCAGGCAAATGAGCCTGAGAAGAAACAGTCAGAGAAGTGGGAGGAGAACCAAGAGAATCATATATAATGGAAGTCTAAAGAAAAGAGCTACCAAAAAGAAAAAGAGTACTGACAATGTCCAAAGTTACAGAAGGGTTGAGATGATGGAGGGAAAAGGTCATATAAGTCACAGATAAATTTGGAAATAATATTTCCAGTCAAATGATGGATCAGAAGGCAAGGGACATGAAGACTCCCCTTGTAAAGCCTCACCCTCCCCCCAAAAAAAACTTTAGCCACACATGGAAGAGATATACAGGATTCTAACTGTGGGAATAGAGAATGTTTGAGACTGCAGAGGCAGGGGATTTTGTAGGGAGCGTCTAATGAAAATTCATGATAGAGTGGAAATGATAAAGGGGCATAATCTACTGGAGAAGATAAGTGGAATAGAATCACCTGTGCAGGAGGAGGCTGTGAGCTATACACTGACTTGAGAGGGTGTCCTGGAGCCCAATAGATTACAGTGAGCACAATACTGATGGGGGGGGGGGGTGAATATGAATTGAATGAGCCTCTAATGAGAAATGACTGAGTCATGAAAACAGAAGAACTGAGAATGGCTCTGGGGACCGGGAAGTGTTCTAAATCCCTGCTCTCAACCAGTGTTCACAACTACTACTGAAAACGTAGCCATGAGGGGCGGCTAGGTGGTGCAGTGGATAGAGCACCGGCCCTGGAATCAGGAGTACCTGGGTTCAAATCCTGTCTCAGACATTTAATAATTACCTAGCCATGTGGCCTTGGGCAAGCCACTTAACCCCATTTGCCTTGCAAAAACCTAAAAAAAAAACCCCAAACGTAGCCATGAAGTTGTATTGTCAGGAGGGAGCCGGGGCTTAAGGGTTACATGAAGGCAGGGAGAGCAAGAAAGGGACAGGTTGATGAGGTCTGGTTTGTTACTTATGGAGGCAGCATTCCAGAGAGTACATTTGAAGGGATGGAGTTTTTGATTGGGAATCTGGGGGACTGGGACTGGATTGAAGGGTATGAGAAGAAAGGGGGCCATCTCTACTCATATCTGGACACTGCACTCTGACGACTCCAGAGGAGAGAGTGAGGCTGACGACTGCACATCTCTGACTCACGGAAATCCAATCCACTTGCAAGTCAAGACATCACCCTCCTGATGTCATTGACCCTCTTTGAGAATGAAGGAGGAACAGCAATGAAAAAAAGGAAGTTGGCAATGGGAGACAGAGAGTCATGTTTATATAATGACAGCTAGAGTTTCAAAATTATTGTAAAGGCAAGGTATGACAGGGTTGGAGTTTGTTTATTATTGAAGAATGAGTTCAAGTAAGTTATTTTTGATCCCAATGGGCCAGACAATGGCTGTGGAGGTGTGAGAGAATAGCAGAGTGTCTTGTACGTTCTAAATCATGAGAAGGCCCAGCCCCACTCTTCGAAGTGCTCTTCGAAGTTCTAGCCAGGAGTCACCAATCATTGATTCATCCTCAGATTTGTCCCTGAAAAGCTGGGGGTGCTAAAAGGGAGCAAGACAACCCCACTGTGGAAGTAGAGCAGCCTGGAGAGGATGTCAGTATTGAAAGGATGGTAAAATACTCAGGGTCGGAGAAAAGGACTAGGGCCTTTTTGTTACTAAAGCGGGTGGTGGGAGTGGGGAAAGAACATGGATAACTACAGAGCCATAGGCTCAAATTTCTATTGATTTAAATTTGAGGAGAATAACACCCCCCCACACACAGTGTGGGCATCCTGATGAGGGCACAAGAAAAGAGGAGGAAGCAGCCATTCCCAAGCAATATGTCCTATCTTTACCACTGCAAAATTGAAAGACTTCAAGAACAAAAGATCCTTTTATGATTGTTGCTTATGGATTAGGGTTTTCAAAGTGTTTGATTCAGCAAAGCAAAATAATCCCATTCAAGGATTTTCTCCAACAAGGGGTTTCTCATGAATGTGCCAAAATATGACAATATATTCTTGAAAGATAAAGTAAGATTTCTTTGATTGATGATGATGCTCTAAGACATCATATCCAGCAGTGCCTACAACAGGGAGATTGTAGACTAGATAGATAGATGTCTGATTGATAGATAGATAGATAGATGGATGGATGGATGGATGGATGGATGGATGGATGGGGAGAGAGAGAGAGAGAGAGAGAGAGAGAGAGAGAGAGAGAGGGAGAGGGAGGGAGAGAGAGGTATACAAACACACATATCTCTATCTTTCAGGTCAGATTGCTGCAGAGAATATTTTCATTACAGAGTGGGCTGAACTAGACAATCACAGCTGTTTCTTCCAACTCTGAGATTCTGAGACTCGTGGATTCTATGTGCATGTGTGAGCTTGAAAATGGCCCCAGGTATTTGGGGGATGGATGACCTCTCCTTCTGGGGCATAATCTTCTACCCACATGGCTACCAAAGGAAATATCAAAGGTATAGAGTGTGTTGATTACAGGTAGGAGCCTTTGCTTGTGGGCACAATTCCCCTCTTGCCCTTCATGTTCCAGCAGATGGTGCCCACAATTATCCCCCTTTTCTTATAACTGCCATGGTAGTTTCCTGATTCATTGGGAATTGCCTTGCTACTATCACTTCCAGACAGCTTCTGGGATCTCACTTGCTTTCAGGTCATCTTCCCTGGGGATATCTCTCCCATCACTTTCCCTCATTTATTCTGAGGATAAACTAGCCCAGGTTCCTACAGGGCAGTATTCAATCTTCTTATCAGTGCTTAGAACTCATGAGGAGACAGTGAGGTTCCCTTTGCTCAGGGACTTGTGCCAAGGAGCTCAGGAAGCTGTTGACCAAGTTTATTAACTTCCCTCCGATGATTTCCACATAGGAAGCCAGCAAAAAGATGAGGTGTATCTCATTGGCCACATCACTGACACTCCGTGCCCATAGCACCTCATTAAGGGGTAATTAACACCTAATGCCTAATGCCAATTCTGGGCTTCATTGTAGAAGGCCAGACACCCCAACATCTGTCTGCTAAATTGAACTGAATTGAATTAACTGGAGAGGAG
This sequence comes from Macrotis lagotis, assembly GCF_037893015.1. Classification (NCBI taxonomy): domain Eukaryota; kingdom Metazoa; phylum Chordata; class Mammalia; order Peramelemorphia; family Peramelidae; genus Macrotis; species Macrotis lagotis. The sequence goes on along the minus strand of NC_133663.1, from coordinate 3,336,752 downwards.
TGTGTCTCAGTCTTCCTGTGATATAAAGAATGAAGATATTTTTATCCCCATTTGACATATGGGGAAAACTGAGCGGTGACTTGTGTAGACTGGATATCATATTTCTTGCCTTCTCAATGGGAGGGGGAGGAGGGAAAGGAAGGGAAGGAATTTGGAACTCAGTGATTTTTAAACTGTTAAAAACGAATAGTATTTTTTAAATTTTAAGAAGAGAAAATAAATTCATTATCTGAACATAACACAGAAAGGTGAAATTTAGAAGAAAGAAGAAGGAAAAGAAGGAGGAGGAGAAGAAGAAGGAGGACGAGGAGGAGGAGAAGAAGAAGGAGAAGGAGAAAAGGAAGAGAGGAAGGAAGGAAGGAAGGAAGGAAGGAAGGAAGGAAGGAAGGAAGGAAGGAAGGAGGGAGGGAGGGAGGGAGGAGGGAGGAAGGGAGGAGGAAGGAAGGAAGGAAGGAAGGAAGGAAGGAAGGAAGGAAGGAAGGAAGGAAGGAGGGAAGGAGGGAAGGAGGGAGGAAGAATTGCCATGACTTGCCCACAGATACATAGAAAGTGCCCAAGTCAGGGATGAACTTGGGCTTCTTCATTGTGTGTTTTCTCCACTCTACCAGGTTGCCTCAGTCTACTCTTAAGCAATCCTCCTTTTATGGTAGAAGACTGCTTAGTACAGAGCCCCACATACCAACACTGACAGGAGAGCAGAGTACATTATAGATGACTCTAAAGCACACAATAATTCAGTCTACCTAATGCCCCTTTTCTGGACTCTTTAGGAGAATCCAACTGGTGAACTGGTTTGGAGTAGAATTACCTAGAACATAGAACCTGGGTGATGATTGACTAAAGTTAGCTCCTTGGCCATCTGCTACCACTTTTTGTTGTTTTTAAAATAAATCCAGTCTTTTAGCCAGTTTTCTGTTGATTGGCCTCAGTAGGAAAAGGAAGCCCAAGGCAAGGCATGTTTAAGCATCATGGGAATGGAGGACATTTGGGGAGGTGTTTAGATCAGCCACCAAATTTAGCAGAATCAGCAGCATGGATGGACCAAAAGACACAAAGAAGCCTGGAATTAAGTAATCAAAAGCATTTATTATGCATCGATCAACTATCAAGACCTGTGCTTGTCTGAGGATGAAAAAAAAAAGGCAAAACAACCTTGCCCTCAGGGAGCTTATGTTCTTTTTTTTTTTTTTTTTTTGCAAGGCAAATGGGGTTAAGTGGCTTGCCCAAGGCCACACAGCTAGGTCATTATTAAGTGTCTGAGACCTGATTTGAACCCAGGTACTCCTGACTCCAGGGCCGGTGCTTTATCCACTGTCCCACCTAGCCACCCCTGGGAGCTTATGTTCTAAAAGGAATATGAGAAGCCCATATAAAGAGAGAGTCACAACACCCAAGGCAGAGAACTACCAGATTATCTTTAGGGACAAGGTTGACAGATGGGGTCCCACAGGACCTGTCCTCAAGGAGGAACTTGTCCCATCCACCCCACACTGATCAGCACTGGCCTCCAGGGCAGAAATGCCACCTGCACCAATCTTCCCAGTGGGACAACTAAATCTGAAGACTGGTGAGATTGTGGTCCTCTGGCAAGGAATAGAAGGATAAGAGGAATCTTCCCACATGCTCCTTCAGGTCATAATTAAGGGGTCCGCAGACCAGAATGGGCAGGAAGTTAATCTTAAGAATAGTCTCTGAGTAATTAATGTAACAAAAATGACAGCTAGGAGTCACACCCTTAGACTCACAGAACTATTCTACAGGATTACAGACCCTTGATGGGGAGGCTCAAAAGTCCATGGAAAGAGATGGAGATGCAGCTATTTAGAAAAGGAATATTGGGCCTAATGTTCAGTGGAACGTCACCACACTATAAATGAATGATTCGAGTTCAGAACTAAGCCAATGTAAACTCCTTTGGGGAAAAAGAAAATAGTATATTAATAATTAATAAATTATATAAATTAATAAATAATCAATACAAATAACATTACATTCCAACACATGCCATCGACTCTTAAAACTCATTTGTTCTTGTTTCTAAAGCAAAAGAGTGTTCTGAGGCGGTTTGCTTGTTTGAATCATGTCAAAAGTTTGGTCAAATTCATTAGCAATCCCTTCTTCATATTATCATGTGTGTCCCCCAAATGGATACAAGTGACAGGAATATTTCAGAGAAGAACTGACAAAGAATTATAGACTTGGAAAAGAAAGGGACTTCTGAGCCTGTTTAGTCCAACTCTCCTTTTACAGAAACAGAAACTGAGATACAAAATCACAACAATGGCTAACTCTCTGTGACCCCAATGTGGGGTTTCCTTAGTAGAGATTTTCAGAGGAAATTAAGACAAGCAGGATAAGGGACTCATCCAAGTCACACAGCTAACACGGGTGCATGTCAAAGCAGATCCAGAATCTGATCCCTAGTCATGTGATTCCAAATCCAACCCTTGGTAGTCTTCAGGCAGGTCAAGCTTACAAAACTATGGATATTATCTGTACATGGATTTCACTGAAATTTCAAAACTGCTTCTTCTGGGTTTGCAGGGAAGAAGTTTTGGACAGCTCCCCTTGTCTCCCCTTCCACTTGAGTTTCTTCAGAGAGTCTTTGATGGAGAGTGGCGATGGTTATCTTTATTATTTTATCTTTGAGGAAGCAGCAGTGGCTATTGTGAGGGTTCTCTCAGTCAGTAAGCACCTACTATGTGCTAAGTGCTGTCAAGGTGCTTGCAATCTAATGGAGAGAGGCCACATGTAAACAAACATGTGCAAAGTAAGGATAAATGGGAAATAATGAACAGAGGACTGGCCCTGAAATAAAGATGGAATGAGGAAGGCTTTCTGTAGAAGGGGGGATTTTAGTGGGGACTTAAAGGAGGTAGTCAAAGCAGGGGTATGACCAGAGAAACTGTCCAGTCCCTAGAGATGGGACTGTTTCTTGGGCAAATTCTTAATACTCTTGGTGATTACTAGCTTTAAGGGACAAAGAAATTAAATTCTACTTGACTTCTCTCCATGAATGAATGAATGAATGAATGAATGTAAAAACATTTATTAAAGATACTGGCTCTGGACCAAGAAAAGTGTTGAATAGTGGGGATTCAAGAGCAAAAAGTCATCGGCCTTAAGAAGCTTGTATTCCAGTAGTCCAGGATACTGCAGACCCTGGGAGTAAAGCCAGGGAAGGAATGGAGCCAGGGCTGGGTGTTTCTGTCTGGGAAGTCATACAACAACAGACCACTCCTTGAGCACATTCTTTCTTGAAGTCTGAGTTGGTGTTGGCTTGACCATTGTCCCTGGAGCCAGAGGAGCTAGGAGTTGGCTTCTACAGAGCAGAGTTGAGAAGAGCCAGGGTGTAGGTGAGGATAGAGCAGAGCAGAGGGTCTTAGTTCCTCTTAAGCCTTCATTGGTGAGGGGACAGAGAGGAATCTGGATTGGAAGATGAAACTTCCATGGGGCAGGAAAGATCTTCTCCCTATTAGGATATAGTTCCAGAAATGGTGTCTATTCCAGAGAGCCCAGTCTAAAGGGAAGGCACATGGGCTGTGGGAGACTAAAGTCAAGTAAGGAGAGAAACTGCAGAACTGAGGGGGTAAGAGAGCAGGGAGTTGGGGTCTGGCTCATGCCAAGAATTTCCTTTCTGAGTGCCCACCAGTTGGGAATGACTGAACAAATTGTGGTATATGATTGTGATGGTATACTCTTTTGGTGTAAGAAATGACAGGCAGGATGGTTTCAGAAAAACTTAAGAAGACCTATATGAACTGATGCAAAGTTAAGTGAACAGCACCAGGAGAACACTGTATGCAGAAACAGCAATATTGTACCATGATCAATTGTAAAACAGTTAACAACACTCATCAATACAATAATAAAAGGCAAATTCCAAAGGAATCAGGGTGAAAAATGCTTATCTACCTCCAGAGACCAAACTGATGAACTCTGAATGTAAATTGAAGAATCATTTTATCCTTTTCTTTATTTTTCTTGCTTTTGCAATATCACTAATATGGAATCTTTTTCATGATTTCATGTGTATAATTGATATCATTTTGCTTGGCTTCCCAGTGGGTGGGGGAGGGGAAGGAGGAGAGAGAATTTAAAATTCAACATGTTTTTTAAAAAGAATGACATAAATTAATTGAAAAAAGAGTCCCCTTATTTCTGAGCTATTAGAGATAACAGAGCCCCAAAGCACCCTCTCCACCTGAGTTTGGCTTGGAAGTACTTCTTCCTCACAAGTTTAAGAACCCCAAACTGTAGAAAGGGGCCAAGGTTTTCTCTGTCTAGGGGATGTTCCCCCTCACTGCCAGGGTGATGGATTGACCTTAATCAATCAGTGTTTATGTATCCTGTTGATTGTCACCTTTGATAGACCTTCCAAATCTCCCCTTGTCCCTTTCCAGGGCAGAATACCAGAGCCAGGTGAAGTGTCCTCTAGTCTACACTTGCTGCCAGCCAACCTGAGAAGGGAGGAGGGGTAGGAAGTACATGGTGCTTGGGATCAGGGAGTCTACCCAGGTCATCTCAGGTGACCCTCACAATGATCCTGGGAGGCAGACACTCTTATTACCCCATTTAACTGATAAGGAAACAGACTGAGATGAAAGGACTTATCCTAGGACCCATCCTGAGGCAAGATTCAAGCTTGAGCCTTTCTCTGATACCCAGTGTAGAGGGGAGGATGAACAAAGCAGGGGATCTAACCCTTCTGTGGTCAAAGAGGGCAGGTCTGGAGATGCCCACCATCTGTAGGCTGCTCTGTCTAAATACACTGAATGGGTTGGAGGTTGGTCAACTCATTTTAAATGAGACTGTTGACTTCCCTGCCCAGTCTCCCTCTTCCTACCCTTGATTACCAAGGTTGACCTAGGAGAGGGAAAACTTGACTTCCCAGGCCCTGGTCTCCTGGGAGGGAGGGGGACAGAGCAACAAATCACCACCCCCTCTCTGAGAAAGTACTCTCACTTGCTGTACACTTTGGATCTCCTACCCTGCCAACATTCTCCAGTACTTTCTTCTGCCATCCTATTTTAGCCTTTGCTGAGTTCTGAGGCATTCATGTTCATGTGGAAGATTTAACAATTGGCTCCAGACAGCCCACAGGAGCTTTCAGCTCCTACCCATAAGCGCCCCCCCCGCCCCGCCCCCCCCCCCCACTCTCTTGCTTATCTCTCTCATTTCATGAGCTGATAGACTCCCCCTATGGTATAAAGATCGACACAGTTGAATGAGGGATCTTTTTCCAGTAGGATTTTCTTTTTAACAGAAGGGAAAATCTGAAGCCAAAGCAAGAAAACTCTAATTGTGGAATTTGAGGCACTTTGGAGCAAGGCCTCAATGTCCCCTATTTGATCCCCACTTGACCGGCCTCACTCTGGTGTGGTCCACAAGCCGCCAAGCCAGAGAATGGCCCCACAGGGCCGAGATGGAGTCCTGTTCTTTCGGCCCCGTGGTTTCTATCCCAGTAAAACCTTGGAGATGACGCCGGCCCAGGGAAGAGGCCATCTGGTACAACTTTAGCCAAGAAGGAGAGCTAACCCCTGGTATTAGTGGGGCGTTCCTCTGAGGTCAGCCCCGGCCCAGCACACAGAGGCAGGAGTTAACTGCACTTTCCTAAATTGTTTCCTGATCCCCACACACTTCAGGGAACTGGCAGCCGAAGCTTCCCAGGGGGCCCCCCACCTGCTGCCTACAGAAAGCCCAGACTGGGCTCCTGAATGTGTTGTTCAGTCTCCCTATTTCAGAGAAGAAACCCAAGGTCTGGCAAGGGGCCTGAGATCAGGCAGTAGAGGTGGCTGCCCTCTTAGGTCTCATAAAATGTTCCCCATGTGAAATTGTCAGACACCCCATGTAGGAAGGGGTCTGATTGACCAAAGCAGCAGATCAGGCCCTGGCTGCTGGTGACCTATGACCATGCCCTGGGTCAGTCAGAGCAAAGAAAAGGAAAGAGGAAGGGTGAGAGGGGCCTCACCAGGAGGCTAGGAATGGAAGAGCTCCCAAAGGCGAGATGAAGCCAGGGAGGCTTTGGGGGTAGCAGCACCCCTGGAAAAAGAGGCCTTGAGCAAAGAGGAAGCTTTCCTTACTCTCATGGCAGTTGATTCCCATGATCACTCCTGCAGGACCTGCCCCTAGAACCACAGGCAAACTCCACAAGGCTGCAGGTATGGGGTCACAGGCTCCCTCCTCCCCTGATAGCTGGTGAGCCCAGCTCATTGATGTCCTCCTGAGGGGATCTCCAGTCTCCTGGCCTCTGAGTCTTCTGTCCTAGGGCACTTTCTCCTACCAAACTAACAGCAACCCAGGGAGACAACCCAAAGTAACACCTGGAAAACTAGGGCAAGAGAACCTTGTCCAAGGGGATTCCAAGCAGGAAGGTATGGCCTTGGTCTGGGGAGAGAAGCAACATACCATAGGGTGTCTTTTGGGGAGCCAAGAAAGAACCTTAACCAGGAAGGACCCAGACTCTGTTCTGAGACTGAGGGTATATATTTGCCCCAAATATTTCTGACTGGGGCTGCTTAAAAGGGTGCAGAGGAAAGAGGGAAAGCCTAGACAGGTCACAGCTGGATCCTCAGGGCCAAAAGAAGTGTCTGATGGTGACCCCAGCTCACAGTGCCTTGTCAAGGACACCTTCAAATCGCACCCCAAAACTGGGTCAGCCCAGGGAATTAGGACCTTCTCTGTGTTCTGGGGTTCTTTGATAGCCCTCTCCTCAGGAGAAGGGTGAAAGGCATTAAATGAGTCCATAGAATGACAGGGGAAGATTTGTTGAAGTCCATGGATCCTCTCTCCCATCCCCTTGTCCCCAGTTAAGAGAACTTGGATAACCCTTGAGCTCTCCCACCCTTCTGATCTATGAAACTGCTCCCATGCAAACAAAAAGATAAGGTAGGAGGGAGCCCATGTCAACAGATGATGAGTTTTTCCATTATCTTTCCCACAAAGTTCTCCCCCACTTTACCTGAATGAAGCCAGTCTTGCAGCTGCTGCCAATGACACTGCCTTCTAACCAGACTGGGAGAACTCAGGAAAGAGATATTGCCCTTCAGTCATGGGATGTAAGGAATCACGATTAGGTAAGGAATCATAAGGAATGGTCGGGGAGGGGATGGGAGTCATGGTATCAAAGGAGGAGCAGCTGAGGGAACTCAGGGCGTTGGGTCTGAGAGAAAAGTTGGAAGGGAGGAAGATGAGAAATGCTCTGAGTATTCCAAGGGTTTTGCTGTGTTCTGGAAAGGCCAAAGTCCCAGACAGACAAGTCAGCTTTGAAAGTTACAGTTTATTAAGTTTATTCTGTATTTTCATTTATTTGTTTGTTCATTTGTTTATTGAGTTTATCCTGTATTTTATTTATTAGTTTGTTTGTTTGTTTATTTTTATTTATTGAGTTTATTCTGTATGTTTAAAGAAAAACAAGTCTCATACAGCAGAGATTCCCAGTGTTTCATGAACAAGTCTCCTTTTTCTGTTCTGTTAGGGAAGTGGAGATGCCCCTTTATTAGGTGATTTCTTAATGCAGAATGTAAAGAAATCATGCCCTCCACTTGAAGGGCTGTCATCCAGGAGCAGGGCTGGACCACAGGCTCCAGAGAACAGTGTATAAGACCTTCAGGATGGCAAAGCAGGACATGTAAATGATGCGCCAACAGTTCTGCAGTTAGAAAGTCTTGGAGCACGTACCCCTACCACCACCTACCACTCCTGCCTTGGGCTGTCTTAGCCCAATGAGAAATCTAGGGATGAGGTCAGAGGAACCTCCCAAATGATGGGTGCTACCCCAAATGGAATTGGCTTCCATCAGAGGTCATGGGGTCCTCAAAAAACTTGATGATGCTTTGTGGAGAGGGCGGAGGGGCCCAATCCAGGTAGGGTGAGATGTTGTTGAGGGCCCTCCACACTCACAGATGCTGGGATTCTATGGCTATTCAAGGTGAGAGAGGGAGTTTCCTCACCTGGGAAGTGCCTTTCCCAGGGTCTTATGGGAGAAAGATTCTGCCAGCAGAGAAGCAAACCTCACAGACTAGGACCCCAAGGCAGGGAGAGACTCCATTGGTCTCATGGAGTTTCCTTGGGACTTTCCAAGGAAAGGCAGATGCTTAACAATTTGCAGGTGTTTTACCCGGCCCATCAAAAGTCTCCACAACTTCTGAGCAGAAGCCAAAGTCTTATTCCCAGGCTCTGGGTTCACAAGGCAATGCCCCTTAATGACCAGTTTTCCCCGAAGTACTTAAAGGGGGGAGAGAAGCTAGTCATTAGTCTTCTAATAACACAGCCTTCTCTTTCTATGTCTCTGCAGAGGTGCTTAAAACACCACAGACGTTGTACATCTCCCCTGCTAATCATGCCTATTTTACAGATGAGAAAACCGATATGGAGTTAGATTAAATCAAGTGCCCCAGGTCCCACACTCAGGAACACAATTCCCACAAGCTGCCCCTGGAGGGGGTCTTTCCAGCTGAAGGGAGATTAAAATTCCAAAGTTGCTAAAATGGTCCCTAATGGAACATGTGATCAACCACTCGATAAACAGGCATTGATACAACCAGGACTCCTAGTGGGTCACTAAGCTAAAGCAAAACACAGATGTCAGAAACTGTCCCTGTTGAGCCCTCCAAATGGAGGGGTCTTTTCTCTGCCCAAATGGACTCCATTGCCTTCTCTCTGAGTACTGAGGAAACTGGCCCCAAAGTTTTGCAGTGACTTTTATGCATCTTCTGTTCTGGTCAGGAGCCACGCTCCCAGGGCAAACTGTCTCTTGAGTCTTCACAAAGGTGTAAAAGAGCCTTGGGGTACACAGACCGGCATAGTGGAGAGAGGAAAGTGGACAGGCAGGAAAGTCAAGAGCATACATTTATTGAGCATTTACTGCATCCCTGATAAGTATTTACAAGGATTATCTCATCTGATCATCACAAAGGTCATAGATACTGCTGTTACCCCCATTTTACAGAGGAGGAAACTGAGGCAAAGCAGAGGTGAAGTGACTTGCCCAAAGTCACACAGCTAGTGAGTGTCTGAGGATTTGAATTCAGGGCTTCCTGATTCCAATCTAAGAATTCTGTGCACTGTGGCAGCACAGCTGACCTCAGTTCGGAATCTGTCTCCAGTGCTGGGTGACTCTGCATAGGTTGCTTTACTCTTCTGAGCCTCAGATTACCATTTAAGAGTCCTCAACAAAGTCTCAGAAGAGGTCAAGCTGCATCCAGACCCCGGTCTGGGAGGAGCTCCTGCACAGGGATGGACAATTGGAAATGACAGGCTCTGGCAGTGGCCAAGCAGGAGAAAGTCCAAGAGACAGACAAGCCCCTCTCCACATTCATCTCCAGCCTTGCTGCCTTTGCATAGGTGTCCACCAAGCCTGGGATGCCCTCTCTGCTCCCTCTGCATGCCAGAATCACAGCTCTGCAGGGCCCAGTCTAAATGCTAGCCCCTAAGCATTCCTGCTGCTCTCCCTCACCCCATGAAGTAAGTTTGTGTTTTGCATTGGCATCATGCCAAGAGAGCCAGCACTGGGTCCAGGAGGAGCCAAGTTCTGTTCTGCCTCTCCCACACACCAGGGAACTGAGTTTGAACAAAACCCTCAGAGAAAATGTCTAAGAAGAGAGTGCAGAGGCTAAAGAGAGTGACTCATGCTCATAGAGGGAGCTCCCTGGACCCATAAAAGCCCTAGATTTTTACATATTTTTAAATTACTTAGACTTTTAGGTCTAGAGAGGGAAAAGACTCCAAGGAGAATCTGTCCAGCATTTTTAAAATGAGGAAACTGAGGCTTGAGGAAGTTAGGTGACCAGATCAAGGCCAGTTAGACAGTTTCAGAAGGAAGATTTGAACCCAGAACTTCTGTCATTTCTCTGCCTCCCTCAGTAACCTGGAGTTCTTCAGTTCTGTCTTTTTAACTCGAAACCTTCAAACAATGACTCCAATTTTTATTTGGGGGTTCTTTTGGGTCTTTCATGATATTTCTTATCTTATTTCTCTTCTAGAGGAAGCTCTTCCTCTCCAAGCAGACTCTGGCCTCCCCTCCCAAGCTCCACACCTTGGAAGGAGGCAGACACCCCTACAGGCAGATGAAGTCTGTCCACAATGGCCTATGGCTGATTTTGGACAATTAAGAAGCCCCTCTGTGCTGGAGAAGATCCAGCAGACCCCCACCATCCTCGAGGACCAAAGCACCATGCTTCTTGGAATCAGGCTCCTCTGGCAGCTGCTCCCCAAGGTCAGGGCAGGGAGCAGTTCTGAGGATGCTTGGATGTGTTTTCCTCCTGTGAGAGGGATGACATGAGAAGGTAGAACCTCCAAAACCATTCATCCTGGTGGAGCCAGTTGACTTCCCACACCAAGCAGAGCCATATTATCTATCTGGTTTCATCTCTGATGAGAGCCCCCCCCCCCCAATTTGTATATTTTCATTGAGCAAACATCATTCTGCCTGTTCCTGCCCCTTTTCTCTGTAGAATGAAATGTAAAAAAATAAGCATTATTCCCTTGGGTGTTTCCTTATCTGTGCAAGTTTGGGACCCCCATAAAAGCTGACCTAAGAGTCCAGAACCACCAAACATTTTTGAAAACATAACAAAGTTAGTTTGTCTTTCCAAAGTTATGTTTTCTGTCTCAGGATGAGCTCTTGGAGGAGAAACCTTCCCTCCCCAAGAAGTTAACGGCAGCTAAGAATAGTCATAACACATTCCTTTGGAAGGCTGATAGTGCAAGAATGTTGGAACTCCAGGTTGTGCGAGTGCACGTGTGTACACACACACACACACACATACACACACACACACACCCATGCAAAATCACATCTCACTTAGATAGCTGGTCCTCCCAAGAGAAGTGCTGGGGACTCTCTCTTTAGGGAGGGTGAAGCATTCCAAGAGCAAGGGGCCAGCCAAGACCAGGGCTTGGCCTCTTTGCTGGAGGGTCCCTGCCTCCCCTGTCAATGTAGATTCTCCACAATCACTCCTGCTAGTGTTTGGGTAGACATTAACCCCAAATTGTCCCCTGAAATGATGTTTGGAGACAGTAGTTTGTGGTGGAGGTGATTTCTGGGAACCAAAGGCACCCACAGATAAATTCAGAGTGCAGACTGGCCAGCACAGGACTCTCTGGGCAGCCCCAGGGAGCAAGCCTAGCCTCAAGCGTCAGGACAGGAAATGCACCAGTGGCTTCTGGGATGACTCTCCCTCTCTGAGCTCCACTCCCCCGGTCTCCAAGGGCCCTGGCACCTTTCCCCAGCCTCCTTTCAGTCTATCCAGTGCTTCATCACCAAGCAGATTAGGTTTGTCTCGATCTGACTTTATTGGTGTGAAGAATGTTTTGCAATTGTGTTTTGTCTTGGGAGACAGATTCCCAAGTTGATTGATTTTTTTTAGTTACTTTAAATGGAATTTCTCTTTCTGTCTCTTACACTTGGGCTTTGTTGTTCATATCTATAGAAATGCTGATGATTTATGGGGGGTTATTTTATACTCTGCTACTTTATGGAATTTGTCAATTGGTTCCCTTTTCCTGATGGTTTTCTCTAATATACCATCAAATCCTCTGCAAAGATGGTTTTACTTCCTCAGTTCCAATTCTAATTCCTTCCGTTTCTTTTTTCCTCTCTCAAACTAACATTTCTAATACTAGATTGAGCAATCAGGGGCATCCTTGTTTCACCCCCATCTTTTTGGAAATGTCTTAGCTTCAGCTATGGTCAAGTCCTGCCCTTGAAATCTATAAGCTGTGTGACCTTGGGAAACTCAATCTATGTCCCCAGCATCTGCTTAAAACTGCAAGTTAGGGGGGAGAAAGCTGCTTCTGATGTCCAGATAAAGGGAAGAAGGAAAAGCTTGAAGCTTCTCCCTGAACTGTTTTAGCTGGTTTATCCCTCACAGACTTTATTGCTAATGAGGACCTCTTGTATTGACAAGAGGTAAAAGAATAATTGGAGCCCCAGAAGCAGCAGCATCGATATTTTGTGAAGTTTCCCATGGCAGAGGGCCCTGGGATCTGCTCTTTCTGAGAAAGGGCCTTGACAAATGAACCTCATTTCTTCAATGGAAAGGGAGAAGAGAATTGTCTTGGTCTGCGGTTGCAGAAACTCAACGGCTTGCCCAGGCAATAGTCTGATAGCCTAGAGGTCATAGGATGGGAGATAAGCTCTTCCAAGTCAGTTCTTACAGTGGGGATTGGGGGTGAGCTCACATCCTGCCCTGTCTGTGCCACCACCCTTCCCTGCTCCTCTTATCTGCAGCTTGTCTTTGATTCATTCTGTCTCTCTTTTTCTTTCTTCCTCCCTTTTCCTCTCCCTTTCTCTCTGTGTCTCCCTCCCCTCCCTTTCCCTGTCTCTGACTCATCTCTCTCTCTCTCTCTCCTCTCCCTCCTCTCTCTCTCTCTCTCTCTCTCCCCTCTTCCCTCTTTCTCTGTCTCTCTTTCTCTGTCCCCTCTCTCTTCACATATAGAGAATATTAGAACAGAAAAAGGCCTCAGACATCATCCAGGTCCCTAATTATTCCTATCAGGAAACTAAGGTCCAGAGAGGGTAAATAAATGACCCAAGGCCGCATAGCTAGTTCATAATGAAACCAGACTTGAACCCCAATTTCCTGACTCCTCCCTAGTCAGTCACTCTTTCTTCTAGTCCATATTGCCTCATTTCTTTTTCAACTTTTCCTCTTTCCCTCCCCATCTCTGAACTGTCAATAGCTAAAAATAGTTTTGCAAAGTCCCTTTTGTCACATTTCTTAGCCAATATAATCAAAATGACCATTTTAGCTAAATGAGCTAAATTAATCTATTTATTTAGTACCATACCAATCAAAACTTGTTTTGATTATAAAATAATCAAAAGTGATTTTATAGCACTAGAAAAAATAATAACAAAATGTATATGGAAAAACAAAGATCAAGACTATCAAGGGAATCGATGAAAAATGCATGCAAAAGGCACCTAGCAGGACCAGAGCTAAAGCCGTATTATAAAGAACAGTTATCAAACCTATTGGGTATTGGTATTGACTAAGAAATACAGTGTATGATCCATGGAATAGGTTAGGTTCACAAGACGGAGTAGCGCACAACTGTAATCGTCTACAGTTTGATAAACTCAAAGACTCAGGCTTCCAGAATAAAAACTCACTATTTTACAAAAACTACTGGGAAAACTGGAAAAGAGGATGGCAGAAACTAGACACAGACCCCCATATCCCACACCCTGTACCAAGATGAGATTGAAATAGGTACAGGATTTAGACATAAAGGGTAATACCATAATCAATTAGGAGAACAAGGAATGATTTACCTGTCAGATCTATGGAGAGAAGAATTTATGACCAAAGAAGAGAGGTAAAATGGAGGACTACAATTACATTGAAAGTTTTTTTGCATGGACAAAATAAATGCAACCAAGATTAGAAGGAATATAGAAAGTTGGGAAATAATTTTTATAATAGTATTTCTGATAAAGATCTCATTTATAAAATACATAGAAACTGAGTCAAATTTAGAACAGACAATCAAAGGATATTAACAGGCATTTTTCACATGAAGAAATCCAAGCTATCTCATCTGAGAAAATGATCTAAATCATTATTAGAAAACTGAAAATTTTAAAACTCTTGTTTAGCTAATAGGATGGAAAAGAAAAATGATAAATGCGGGAGGGAATAGAGGAAAACTGGAATGCTAATGCATTATTGGTGGAGTTGTGAAGTGATCCAACCTTTCTGGAAAGTAATTTAGAACAATGTCCAAAGGGCATGCCCTTTGAACCAGCAATACCACTACTGTATCCTGAAGAGATCACAAAAAAGGGGAAAAGATCCACATGTACAAAAATATTCATAGCAGCTCTTTCATGATGGCAAACAATTAAAAATTGAGGGGATGCCCATTAATTAAGAAATGACTAAACAAGTTGTGCTATATGAATATAATGTTATATTATCGCTCTATAAGAAACAATGCAACAGGCAAGATTTCAGAAAAACCTGGAAAGACTTACATGAACTGATGCTGAGTGAAGTGAGCAGAACCAGGAGAACATTTATATACTTTAGGGTTTGTTGTTGGTTTTTTTGCAAGGCAGTGGGGTTAAGTGACTTGCCCAAGGCCACACAGCTAGGTAATTAAGTGTCTGAGGCCAGCTTTCAACTCAGGTCCTCCTGACTCCAGGGCTGGTGCTCTATCCACTGCTCCACCTGGCCTCCCCAACATTTACATACTTTAACAGCACCTTGTGAGCTGATCAGCTCTGATAGACTATATAAGCAAAATAGCAATCAAAGACAATTCTAAAAGACCTTGGATGAAAAATGCTATCCACATCTAAAGAAAGAACTGTGGAGTCTGAATGTAGATCAAAGCATACTATCTTCACCTTTTTAATTTTGTTTTTTGCTTTTCCTTTCCTTTCCCTTGGTTTTTTCCCTTTCTTTCATGATGGAGTTGTGAACTGATCCTTCTTTCATCATATGACCTATATGGACCAATATATGTAGCATGATTGTACAGGTCTAACTTGTATCAGATTACTTACTATCCTAGGGTGAGGAGAGGGGGCCATTGGAGGGAGAAAACTACAAAAAATAAATGTTGAAAATCATCTCTACATATAATTGGATAAATAGAGAAAAGGGAGGGGAGATGTAAAACTATCTGAAAAAAACTTACCTTCTTTCCTATTTGCTAAGATGTGGGTTTTCACATTTTAGTTTGAGAATTTGATTAGTGGAGAACGTATTTTTCTCTGTCTCTCAAACTAACTCACATGACCAACTCATTTAAGATGATTTTATTATATCGATCCTTTGGCAAGTAATGTCTGGAGGAGTTAAACCTGATCAGAAATGGAGTTTCTGCCTTGCTCCAAGTTCCTTGACAGGAGTATCAGAAGAATTTCCAGAATCTAGAACTTTCCATACATCAGATTCTATTCAATGTCTTGATTGACTTTGCTGATTCTTTGCATTCCTTCTGCTTCTTCTCCCTTCCTCTCCTTTTCCTCATTCTCCTTCTTTTCCTTCCTCTCCTCTTCTTCCTCTTCCTCCTTTTCCTTTCTTAAAAGTTCTTTGATAAATGGTAGTCCCCTGGGATAGGAAGCAAGAAGGATTACAAGGACACAACTCAGTGATGTAAAAACAAAAGATAGTAACAAAAATTGATATTTGTAGAGGAGTTTTTGGACCCATGAACAATGTGGTTCATAAAGCAGGGTCTTGAATGTGGCCTTGCTTGCTAGACCAGTGATGGTGCCCTGCTCCCAGATGAACAAACATATGTATGTTGGAGGGGGGGATGTGAAGGAAAGAATGATTAGGCCAAATGGCTTGGAAAGAAGTGGGGCAAAAATTGGCCATCATAATTACCTGGCACCAGTGAGAGTGGCTTGACTGTCACTCTGTCTAAGAGACTGGTGTGTCACTAGCAGCCTACTCAGCATCTTCATTTGGATTCTTCCAGGGTTGTGCCCAGGGTGGAGCAGGGTCAGGGGCAGGCGTGACCCTACTCTGCATTCCAGAAGGGAGATAGCAATGCCTTCCCCCTCCTCAGCCCACAGCTGTCTCCTCCTATCCTCCCCTCTCCAAACTGGACTCCAAACTGACAATGATGGGAGGGTGAGGCAGGACAGAGGGGAAGAGACTTTCTCGGGTTGGAGGAGTAGGGAAAAGGACCCCAGGTCTTGGAGGAGAAAAGAGTTCATACCCCCATAAAAGACTCCTGCCTGCCTTCAGCTCTCAGTGGTTCTCTGCATGGGCCAGGGCAACCCCCCAAGGCTATGTTGGCCCTCCCTATCCCAAGCCTCCTCCTTGACCTCTCAAGCCCTGGTCTCTTCTGAGACATAACAGGGATGAATGTCCCCTGCTGTCTCGCTCCCTACAGCTGCTTCGTTTTTCAAATGTTTCTGGCTGGTTTGCAGGGAAAGCTCCCTTCAAAAATAGATTACAGGCATTTAGAAATGGAAATGTGCCTCCAGGCAAGACCAGCCAAATGCAGGGCAGGGCAGAGGGCTTAGATGCCAGAAAATCCAGATATTAAATTTATCCTTCAGTGGACCAGACACAGCATTGAGAGTGGGTAGGGCAATGGATTTGTTCCATGAAGACATGGGTTCCAATCCCTCCTCAGACCTTAACTATTGAATGACCTGTGGAAAATCACTTTCCTCATTGGCAAAAAGAAGGACTAGACTCAATGGCCTAACAGTCTCTTCTAGACCTGATCTGCAACATAGCCAGGGGCACATGAAACACCATCAAAAAGAGCTTTGAACACCTTGAAGCCCACAGACTTGGTTTTATGGGTGTAAGAGGAGACACACTGGCATGGTGGAGAGAGCCCCAGGCTGGAGACCCAATTGTTTTCCTTCAAAAAAGAGGGTGCTCAGTCATTCTGTGGCCTTTGAGGAGGAAGAGAAACTAGGTGGTGATGGTGGCGGTGGTGGTTGTAATAGCATAGTTGTAGTAGCATAGTCGTAGTAGTACCATTCCTAGTCATAGTGGTAGTCATGGTAGTAATAGCAGGAGTAATAGGGTCTCTGTCATTTCTTCCTCTCTGGGCCACAACTCCAATAGAAAAAATAATGATGTTCCAAGCAGATTAAAACAGAAATCTTTGTGCACTGGGATCCTTGAGCTTCTTGGGCTTCTCCCACAGGTATATAGGAAGCTTCCATTTTTCTTTCATATGGAACCTTATTTGCTTTTGCCATGGACAGCAACCTTTCCCAAGTTCACCCATGGTCTCTCAAGCATCTTCATCTCTCAGACTATTGCCTACAAACACACTCAGCTCTCTCTCACCCTAAAAATAAAATATGAAGCCTTCCCCTTGGCTCCGCCATTCTCTCAGGCTCTGATCTTCTCTCTCACCTTCCTTTCCACAAGTCTTTCAGGACTCACAGGGGCTCTAGGAACTCGCTTCCTTTACCATGTCTGCCTAGCACCCATGCCTCTCCTGCCTGTTCCAAAAGTTTGATAACATGCTGTGGAGAGGGGCTTCCTCATTTCACGTTGCCTTAAGGATAACAGTGGAATATAGCCTGTTTATCAGTTATCCCTCAGTCTTACTCACCCCCAACCAGTCCATCCTCTAGGCCAATCTCATGAGTTTTTGATGACAGTATTCAGTTTCTCCTTAGCAGCAGTGGGGTCCAGGCTGCTCCCATCTATCTACAATCACTGACGCCCTCCTCATCTCCCATTCACTTTTCAACCTGTAGCAGGCTGTTTTCCAATTCAGGGTTTCTAATGTTCTCCTCTATGAAACAATGATCTTGTCTTGGTCTTCACTCTTCTGTAGCCCTCTTTAGATATTCACTTTTCCCTTCATGTTGCCTTTATTACTGCCCATTCCCATGGGCAGCCCCCTTTGTCAGATGATTATCTATCGTCTGGCCCTTAAACACGGGTGTCCTTCAAGTTCCTGTCTTCTTGTGTTCTCCTTCTTTGCCCCTTCTCTTGGTGATCTCAAGAGCTCCCATGAGTTCAGTCATCATCTCTTCATAAATAACTCCCAAGCCAATAAATATCCTGTCTTAATCACCAATGACATATCACCATCCACAAGCTTACTATTGCCTCCTGAATGTCCCATGGACCTCTCAAATCAACATGACTGAAACCCCACTGAACTCACCCTTCCTCTCAACTTTTCTGTTATTGTTGAGACCATAGCCATCTTCCCAAACCAAAACTTTGAGGCCACCCTTGGTTCCTCCCATTTCCTCTCCACCCCCATCCAGTAAGCTGCTGGATCTTGTCACCTGCACAACACCATTTCTATCCATCCCAGTCTCTTCTTCCACAGAGCAGCACCCAAAGGAGGGGAAACCTGCATCATCTCTCATCTGGGCTCCTACCTGACCACCCAGCTTCCAGTCTGTGTCCCCCCAATCCATGATCCATAGAAATAATCTTCCTAAAACACAGATCTGACAGTGTCATTTCACCACCACCCCCAAAAAATTTCCAATGCACGTAGAAGAAAATACAAATGTGTCAGCCTGACATTTAAAGTGCTCCCAATCTGGCTGCTAGCCCCCCCCCCCCGTTGGTTTCCTCATCCTCCAGCTCACACAGCCTCTATTACAGTCAGAGGAGCCAGTTGCCTTCTGCCTCCAGTGGGTAGAGGATATTTCCAAATTATGAATGACACACGTCTGGCTTTAGGCCAGGCTTTAGACCTGAGGAAGGAGCTTTGGGAGAGCTGTGCTTGTGTGTGCTTGGGGTCCAACTTCAAAGTCTAGGGACCTTCTCAAAAGCAAAACTAGGAAGAAAAAATCCAAGCTTTCATGACCAAGTCATGATTGGTGTTTATTCAATCCAGAGTGAATTGTCTAGATGTTTAGGTGTTCTCAGGACCCAGGACCTGGTGGATCCCCAAGCTACCAAAGCAAGATGGTGCTGCTGCCTCCAGGCTTGGCCCTAGGCTTCTAACAGTAGTAGGGGTCTGGCACCCAATGGGACGGCAGGTTAGGAGTGTGGCAGCCACTTAGACTGGACTTCCTGAACTTGTCATCTCCCCTCAATCTTTTCTGGTCTAGGACTTGGAAACTTGCCTTGATTGCCTACCCACTCCTCAACTGTAGGCCAGTGAGAGGCTGCCCCAGTCCCTGAGTGGCTGGGCTTATTTGTGGCACCCCATGTTGGCATACTGAAAAGGGAGAGGAGAAGGTGGGGAGTGATTCGCCCATCTTCCACTCCTCCTCCTCTTCTCCCTCCCCTGCTTACATTCCTGGGACTGTGGGCCATCAAGTCAAGGTCAGGGCGGTCCCTGACCCAGCAAGCTTCCTGCCCCAGGGGCTTTGCTGGGTTGGGCCCACCCCCATCCCTGAAGGCTCCTCAAGGGTTCAGCTGGGCAGAATAGTGGGGGTAAGGTGGGGGAGGAACGTGGAGAGGGCAGCCCCAGGGTCGGCTCTTGGGGCCGTCAGCACGCCGGGCCAACTGCCAGATGAGCCAGCAGTGGCTGCTCCCAGCCCTTTCCCACAGTCAGCAGGCCAGGGTGCTCCCACTCTCCGCCCCACCCCCCAGCGGGCTGCCCTTGGCCCAGAGTCAGGCAGACTGAGGGCCGAAGAAAGGCTGCTGAGCCCACCCCCACTTTGGCAGATAAAGCGAAGGAGAAAAGGCCCTTTGGTGGTGGTGGGGGTCACCCTGCCCTGACTGGTCTGGCGCAGCCTGCTGCCCGCCAGGCTGAGAGTGCCCCTGCCCCTCCAGCCCTGGATCAGCTTGGGCATCACTCCCTCCCCTACCATCCCATTGAGAGGCACGGAGGAGGATGGCCCCAGGGTGGGGGATCTTGCCCTTCCCCCTCAGCACCCTTGCCCCAAGCTAGCCAGTGGCTGCCCACTGTGATGTCCTGGTGCTCACCTACTTCTCCCAGCAGCAATAGCTCCCGCTAACTGGGCACTCAACCACTTGTGTTCATGTGATGTCCCCAAACCAACTAGTAGCTTCTCCGGTGGGGCTGGGGAGGGATCCTTGCCTTGTCCTGAGATCGCCAGCACCCATCCCAGAGCCTGGAACCTTCAGTCAGAGGAACTAAAATCAACACTTCTTGAGGCTTTTGAACCCTCAAATCAAAGGATCCTAGGATGTGGAGCTGGAAGGAAAGAGCTGAGACTGACAAGGGGAAGGGAGGGACTCACTAGGGTGTGTCCAGGGCAGGACTCGAACCCAGGTCCTTCCATTCCTCCTCCAGGCCATGACACTAGACCCCTTTGACAGACACTGGGAGGGATGGAGATTAGAGGAGAGGACAACTTCTTTGATTGTGTCTCCTGGACCTCCCCAGGCTCACTGTAGCACCCACCAAAGCAAAGACTTGCAAATGTCCAGGCTTCCAAGGCAGGAAGGGTGCAGAGAACACCTCACGAACCTCAAACACCTGGTCACCCCTGGGAACTGGGGAAGACATGGAGTGGAGGAACCCAAGCCAGCTCCTCTTTGGGAAGCTGGATCTGAACTAGGAGAGAGAAGGCAATGGGAGGAGGGATTGGCAGGGCAGCTGTCTTCTCCAACACAGGGGCTTTCCCTGAATTTCCATAAATATTCCAGTGGTCTCGATATCAGATGTCAGTGGGTCTTCCCAAGCCTTCCTCCACCATTTCCCCAACTTCCCTTCCTGCATCCAAGGCCAGTCCTCCTCTCCCAGGGTGGATCTTTCGTCCCTCTCCCCCCACCCTCAGCCTACCCAAAAACTGGGGAAGAAAAAGTATTTCTTTCCTTTAATGAACAGGGGCAAATCATTAAGGCCACTCAAGCCCAACCAAGGTGGCCCATCAGCTTCCAATTCATTATCTTTGGATTAAATTCCTAAATACATATTTTGGACCCTTTTTGTCAGTGGCCACGCCTCTAAGAGCCTCTCTCCCTCACACACGCTCTGACATATCTGTCTCCCTTTGACACTCAGAGGCACCTCCTAATTCCTCTGAGTCTGGAACACACCTTCAAGAAAAAAAGATAAAAATCCAGGGTTTTCTTTCACTTGGAAGCTGGCGTTATCTTGAGAGTAAAAATCCAAGAGAAGTTTGTCTTGACAGTTGCAAAACAGCAGGTTCAATATATTGGCCATTGAGACAAAACCACATTTCTCCCCCTTTATTTCACTAGAATCCACAAGACAATATTTGTTTTGCTTCGTTCTTAGAGGATTTCAATGCCAAATGTTGTTACTAGGTAGCCACTGACTATAGGAGAGAGTGTGGTCCAGGGAGCCAAAGGCCATGGGGTCAGTCTAATCTATTCATCCCAACAGACTATCTCATCTTTCGCTCATCCTCCCCGGCCCCCATTTTCCAGGGATTAATTTCAGGAAGGAACAAAGCCCGTCTGCACTGGCATTCTTCCCACTCTTTTTCTGTCTCTCTCTGACAGAACACTGCTTTCAAATGTTTCCCTAAACACTCCAGGGTCTCCATCATCTTGAAGAAGTCCTGAACCATCTGCCTTGAATGGATGGTATGGTTGAAATATTATTTTCTGAACCTACAAAGGTACATGGAGACCACATGTGGAGACCACAAAGTGACACAAGCTTACTCTATGCAGACTCAGAAAAATAAAAATACCTCTGATTCAAAGGAAGGGAAAGACAGGACTTGACCACACAACAAAACAATAAAATTATTTTTACCCTCTTCTTTTCTCCCTTCCTACATTTAACTTATCTCTTATTAATATAAAGTCTCCTTGACTTTTCAAAAATTCATATTTATGTGTAGACCCCTAATGAAGTTTCATTTAATTCAGAATGTTATTTTTGTTTCGATTATTTTCTTTTTTCCCTGACCCAACCTGCTGGTCATTGTTCTGCCAATCCCATCCCCCTTCATGTACTTCAGAGTTCCCTCTAACTACACAAACAACCCTCTCAGATTTCTCCCAAATACTCCAACTGCAATCTTGGAGTTCTTCCCTGAATGTGCTCCCTAGAAGAACCTAGAAAAAAACGATGGCATTCCTTAAGTCTCCAATTCATTTCTGATGCTTCATAATCCCATTTGGGGTTTTCTTGACAAAGTTATTGTAGTGGGTTGCCATTTCCTTTTCTAACTCATTTTACAGTTGAAGAAACTGAGGCAAACATGATTAAGGGACATGCCCAGGGTCCCAGCTATTACTTAGCTCATAAGTATCTAAGGCCATATTTGAACTTGGGCCTTCCTGACTCCAGGTTTGGCAGTTCTCCACTGCACCACGTTTAAATGAGATATATTATTTTGGATCCAAAGCAAATCTACTTTCTGTACCTCTCCAATACCTACTCACCGGGGACTTGGACATGATGTAAACTAATTTACTAGCCAGACATTTGTTCAGCTGCTTTATTTTGCTAGTGTCTTCACCAGTTTAGATAAAAAATTCCTGGAGCTCCTGGATCCTAGCTCATTCTCTAGGTCAGTGCCCACCCATGTCCAACAAAGG
Organism: Macrotis lagotis; assembly: GCF_037893015.1. Lineage (NCBI taxonomy): Eukaryota > Metazoa > Chordata > Mammalia > Peramelemorphia > Peramelidae > Macrotis > Macrotis lagotis. Next base: position 3,314,850 of record NC_133663.1, on the reverse strand, counting down.
AATAAATAAAATTCAATCTCTTTCCTAATCAGAAAGTCTCAAACTTGAAAATCTCTCATGAATCTTAAAAAAAGTAAAGGATTAATTTCTTTTTCTTTCTTTTTTTTTTTTTAAGAAAAATCTCTTTCTGTCCCAACTGAAAAGAATACTGTCCTTTCTGATTATAACCACGTAGACCAGAAGCAAGGAGTGCTGGAATGACAAGAAAAGAGGTTTCTAGGAAGTTCCTCTGTCTTCTGTCAAAAAAGAGCAGATTCTGGAGTTTGAATTCCAGGTTTCCTTCTTAGAACCACTGGGTCCCATCCTCAGGGCTCAAAGGTATTCTGTTCCATATTCTCCCTTATTAAGCTGGAGAGACTAGTGGCATGCACCTATCTCCCTCCTAGGGACTCTGCAAGATTCCTGACTTAATGAATGAGTACTCATTAAACATGTCTCTGAAAAAGAAAAGACAGAACAGAGGCTGTGCTCCTGAGATCTTTGACTTTCATGGAGACTTGCTAAATTTGCTAAGTGTACTAGTGGAAGGCAAACTGGACTTGGAGTTAAAAGATCTGGGTTCACCTAGGAGACCTGTTATGGACAAAGTCACATATCCAAGGTGGGGGGAACCACTAAATCTGAATGTATACTAGGTTCACTTTTTAAAAACCTTCTCTTCTGTTTTTCCATCCTGTCTCGTGATTTTCTTTCTTTCTCCTTAGTCCTAATTCCTCTTATACAAAAGATTAATAAGGAAATATGTTAAACACAAATGTATGTGCACAACTTTTACCAGACTGTTTGCTGCCAAGAGGAGGGAGGAGGGAAGAGAGGGTGGTAGGAAAATGTGTAGCATAAATTTGCAAATGGATGGATATTGAAAAACTACCATCAAATGTAGCTGGAAAAAATAAAATAAAATATCAGTTAAAAAAAAGCCAAAAGCTCTTAATGTTTATTGTGATAACCCCTTTCTCAGGAGAAAGGATGTGGATGTGAACCTGGGATTTCTAGTGCAAGGGACTATGAGGGAGGAGCCAGCCATATGTCTGTAATTTGCCATCTTAGAGATTGCCATTAAGGTACAACAAGCATCAGTGACTTGCCCAAGGTCACATGGTTAGGGTTTATCAGAAGCAGGACCTACCTGAGGGTACATCTTCCTGACCCCAAGGTCAGTGTCTGACCATTTTGTTGCACTGCCTTTCTCCTACTCCTTAAAATACTGTGCACATCCTATTTGTTGTAGATGTACAACAATCATCCTAGCTCTAAGTGGCCAGGAGAGGCACCTTGCTCCCTTCGTGGAGTCTCATTTGTAAATAGGGATAATATTCACCCCACTTACTTTACTGGATTGGGATTGCTTTGTTATCCGGACAGTGCTCTAGAACCTCAGGTTCTACCACTGCCACCTTTGTTGAAGCTGTGACTAGAACATTTGCACACCAAGGACTTAGTGTCCACCAGAGGCTCACATTTCCTCAGTTTTCTGAAAGGTCGCCATCTTCTCAGATCTGTTCCTTTCTTCATCCAGATTCTGAATTCTCCTTTTTGTATGATTTGATGCCTGTAGATGCAGTGACATTTTCCTGCACAAGAGTCAAATTCTGACACCGGTGATGCTCCCAGATCATCCTTCAATACAATAGCTCCTCACTGTAGTGTGGGTAAGGTTAGTGTTGGGAATGATCCATTGGGTTGTTAAAAGCACCATCAACCTCCCTCCTGAATTGGCCTAAAAAAGATGACCTCATTGTTAGGGTGGTAAATTAGATTTTTAATTAATAGAAAAGCATTGATCCAGGACTGGCTCCATCCAAGGGACATAAATGGAAAAACTAGTCAGCTCTTGTTTCACAGAGTTCTCCCTCCAAAGGGGAGGGCAGGGCTCAGGATAACAGGGAGAAGGAAGGGGGAGTAGGAGGATGCTGAGGTGGGGGGATGGGGGCATTCCCAAATGACTGTAGTCTTGAGTTTTATTTCCCATCAAGGAGCTATAAGGAGCTGGGTCCTCATTTTGACAGAAGTGGGAATGGTAGGTCCCAGTCCAGGGCAGGGGGAGAGAGCCCAAGGATCAGTATGGAGCAGGAGCTTTGGGGATGTCCTTTAAGAGTGGCTGGAAATGAAGAGTTAGCAACTAAGGAGAAAGAGGTACGAGAAGTGGCAGGAAGCTTGGGAGTAAGGCTTTCCACCTGCTCCAGCAGTTTGGGATCTGAAGTGGGGGGGAGCAACGTGGGGGAATGAGGGGGGCCCCGAGAGATCTGCTCCTGTCATTCATGGGGCCCCAGGCCAAGTCCACTCAGCACTACACTAGCATTGATCATGCCCAGGTGACAGGATGGAGGAAAGAAGCTCGAGAATTGTAAGGGACATTCAGGATCAGCCCCCCTCCAACCCTGTCACTCTCTACAAAGCAAGAGACTGAGGTCAAGGGAAACTGAGAGGGGTGAGTGGGAGAGGGACCAAGGGGACCAGTGGGCACTGTGGGCATCCCCTGTGAGGAACCAGACATTCTGTTCTTTCCCACTCCCAAAGAGCAATTAAGGCTGGCCAGCCAACCCTGAAAAGCATCCCTTTCTCCAAGTTCCAATGAATGCCCCTAATGCCAGAAGTTTCTTTTCAATTATTTTTTAAATAGAAGAAAGAGAAAGAATTGCAACCCCGGGCGGCCAAAGAAAAGAGCTTGCAAGCCCCGGCCTGGCCCTGCCTGGCTCCGGCCTCTCAAGTGGCCCACCGTGAGAAATCAGGGATGAGGAGAAGAGGGAGGAGGGGAAGGAGGAAGGGGGAGGAGGAGGAGGAGAGCAGGGGCCACTCTCAGAAGCCTCTTGACATTGTCACTTCCTGGGTAATTAAGAGCTCCTGAACTGGTTTCCGTGGCCCCAGCCTGGAGAGAGCAGCGTGGCCAAAAAAGGGGGCTCCAGCACCTCTTTAGTCAGGACTCCTGCAAAGGAAAGTGGAGGGGGGAGAAATGCAGTTAGTTGCAGGTCAGTCCGAAGCACATAGGCAAGAAAAGCTGGTCTGCCCATCTCTGGGTGTGTGTGTGTGTGTGTGTGTGTGTGTGTGTGTGTGTGTGTGTGTGTATGAGTGTGTATATATGTATGTGAGTGAGTGTGTATATGAATATGTGTGTGTATGAGTGTGTGTATATGTATGTGAGTGAGTGTGTATATGAATATGTGTGTGTGTGTGTGTGTGTGTGTTTGGACTTGCCAGCTGATTTGAGTAAGTAATCATGGTGAGCAGGCTCTTGTCTCTCCCAGGCCCTCATTCTTCAGCTACCTCAGGACCAACCAAGAAGGGCATGGTTTCATGGGCAGACGGAAAAGGAAAGGAATCCCAGGCTCTTTTCCTCTGGAAAACATGGGAGCTGCAAATAGCAGAAGAGACATTCTGGAGCCCATCCTGGAGCCTCTAAGCATGTGAAGGGTCAAGGTTAGTTTGGCCCTGGGAGCCCCAGGCTGGAAGTGACCCAAGGATAAATGTAGATGATTCAAGAACATTCAGGGGAAAGAGCCTCACAGACTGTCTAGGAGAAGCCTCTGGTTTTGTCCATAGGAAACAAAAGCACAGAGAGGCTAAGAGCTTTGCCCAAGGTTACAGGTAGGAATAATTTGAACTGTTGGCAAATGGCTGGATTTCATGAAGACAAAGAGATGGGTCTTCCTCAGGAATAGTCAAGCAGCTTCCTGGAACTCAACACTCATCAGCTAGGGGTGGGCGGCAGCATGGGGGGGGGGGTCTTTGATGTCCCTACCAACTCCACTCAAGGATCTTCCCATCTTGAGAGCCAGAGAATGTACTGGAGGAGACTTCCATATTTTCCATATTGTCTCAGGGTCACAAGAGAAAGTCTGCTGGAACCAAGGTAAAGACTTTGGAACCTGATGAGAAAAAAAAAGGCTGACATGAGCTGGGAAACACTATGATCCATCATTGCTTTGGCCACCTGGACAGTCAGGGATCCCAATATGCACCAATAGTAAGTTGCTGGGGATATATGGATCTCATTTAAAAAATCATTTCCATAACAAAATTATCTTTGGTTTGGTTTTGGTTTTTGTAAGCCTGTAACATCCTTACAGGCTCTTAGTCATGGTGACTTTGATTTCAGATGTGGGAAATATACATTGGCATTATTGTGCCATGAGAATGAATGCATGGGACAAATTCAGATGCAGAACAAAATGAGCAGAACCAGGAAACCTCATGAATAATTGTTTCCAAAAGCTCAGGGCAGTAGCTGACCAATCACAAAGTTCTCATGGGGCTATCACCCTTGGAGAACCCAGAAATTCCATATACTTCCCAGGATACAAGAATGGGACAAATCATTAGCTGGCCACTGCTGGAGACTCTCCAAGGAGGGGAAGCCCACCTCTCCAGAGGGGTCTATTCCATTTTGGGTCAACCACTCCGACATGATGGTTTTCCTGGATCATCCATCCGGGGACATCTGGGATAGATCTAGTCCCTTCCTCAGGACAGCCACTATCAAGCACCTGAATACAATTGTCCCATCTCCTCTGGTTAAGCATCTCCATTTCCTTCAAGTGATGTTCCTTTGACCAGAAGGAAAGAAAAGAAGATGACAAACATGGATTAAGCACGTTCCTAAGTGCTTTTCCCATATCTCGTTTAATCCTCAAGACCTTCACCATCTTGATGACTATCTAATTGATTAAATGTCCTCCTTCAACTGAGGTTCCCAGTCTGAACAGGATGAGGTCTAAAGAGGGCAGACTCCCCAAGGGTCACAGGAGCACTTTTAACTGCCAACATCCCACCGTTGACTTATCCTGAGCTTGCAGTCCACTAAGACCCCAGAGATTTTTCAGTTCAATTTTCCATTGTGTTTCATCTCAGCCCAATGAAGAAACCCCCTTTGAAGGAGGACACAAAGAGATGTCTTTGGGACATCTGCCCTTCAGCCTTCTGGTGCACCCAGACTTGCAAATGCTTCTGATTCCCCAAAAAGTAGATGGAAGACCATCTAACAGCTTCATAAAGGCAAGGATGAAGAACAGCCGACTTGACAATAAATTCTCAGAGGCATGATCTTAAGAAGTCAAATTTAGAGGTTATTTGGTTCCAGGATGGGAGAATTCTATTGTCTGCTATCATTAAACTGAGTGATCACCTTAAAAGCATACCCACACAGAACAGTTAAGGATAAACTGTACAAAGTTATTCTCTAATAAAATGTGAAAAAAGAAAAGAAGAGAAAAGAAAAGAGGACTTGGGGCAGCTAGGTGACGCAGTGGATAGAGCACTGGCCCTGGAGTCAGGAGGACCTGTGTTCAAATCCAGCCTCAGTCAGTTAATAATTACCTAGCTGTGTGACCTTGGGCAAGTCACTTAACCCCATTGCCTTGCAAAAACTAAAAAAAAAAAAAGGCCTTGAAAAGAAAAGTCTTCATGTTAAAAGATTTGTCTCAAGACAATTCTATTCAATTTAGTAAAAAGGAGGGGCATATTTGGACAAAATCAACCAGATCCTGCCCTAAAGGAGCTGCTACAAATAAATGGAAAGTAATTTGAAGAGGAAACAAGCCTTAGCAAAGGAGGAGAGGAAGGGGGGAAGGGGATCCTGCGGGCTCTGAGCCAAGCCTTGACTTAAGGAAACTTGGGAGCTCTTAAAGATTTCTGGGAAAGGGGGAGCTGTTCACAGCTGGGGGGGATGGGATGTTGTACCTCCAGATTTAGACCAGATGGGTGAACACAGCGTGAATGAAGGGGAGTTAACCTAGGGCCTAGAAGCAGGAAGGGGCCAGATTGGGGGATGGGAAGGCAGGAGGGGGCACACATCTCCAGGTTGGTTACCTTGGATTTGATCCTGGAGGCAGCATACGAATGCTTCCAGAGGGATTTTTATCAAGATGGGAGATCCAGATTTATCTGGTCTATTAACTTGTTGACTTTGCCTGGGATTTCTGTAGTGTTCAAAACGTTGAATTGAACTGAATGGCAGGGTCCAGGACACAATGCCAAGCAGACCCTTGGGGACCAAAGTGATCCCCTCTAGAGACCCCCAAAATGATTCCATGAGAGACAAGGAGGGGTAGGAGTTTCAGAGAATTTGAAAAGCAGACAGCAAATAGCAACAAGCTAGTAAATTTAAATGGAAAAAACAATGAGAAAGGGGATCTGGTTTTCTGATCTGACAAAAGTGAGAAAACCCAAGCTCAGCAGAGAGGTTCTCAAGGTTCTTGGCATTTCCTCAGGGCATTCTACCTGGTCAGTCTGGGAGATGCGGGCCCTCGTCGCCCCCACCCCATCCCCCAGGAGGGTAGAGGCCAGGCAGGCCTGCAGCAGAAGGGAAGTTGGCCAGATTTCCAGAAGCTCCCTTGGTAGTGAAGAGAGGACCAAAAAAATCAGTCCCCTTGTCTTGTCCTGTGGGTCTGCAGAGCTCCTGAGGAAGGGGGCCACAAGCCTAGGAGATGCTCCAGGGCTTCAGAGGAGCCCATTGCACAGGAAATTGAGGGGAGAAACACAGCAGTCACAAGCCCAGCCAGCAAGTTCAAGGCCTGCAGAGCCCCTTGACCCTTTCCTTCTTTCCCTCCATGTTCAGTGGTTCCAGTGACCGCAAGATGTAGGCAGATGAGTGTGCCCCACTTGCCCAATGGCCCCTGAAATCACCCATCAGAGAACTGTGCTCATTACACAACTAACCCAGGAGTGCCATGTTCCAGGCCATGGGGGAGGTGGGCATGCAGTGAGGAGTCTTCTCTCTGTTTCCTGGCTGCCATCCAAAGGCTTCCTTCCCAGTCCCCCCAGTAGAGTGCCCAGGAGGATACTGGCAGTGACTGAGAATGGGGGAAGGGGCAGAAACAACGCTCAGGGCTGGTCTGAGCCCCTAAACCTGGTCTCTGCTCAGGGCCAGCCTGATCTTTCTTCAGCATCCAGTGGCCTAACTCTTGCTCCTGCACCCCTGCTCCTGGGGCCCTTGCCCCACCCCCCTCTCTTCCCACCCATCCAAGCTCCAAGCTGGCAGCAATAATTCATCAGCCAGAAAAGGAGCCGTTTTACTAATTGCATCTAATTAAGGCTGGGCTCTCTTCTTCAGTGACCTGGGCCCTCCCAGGCTCTGTGTGTGTCTCTAGGGAGGGGTTCAGGGAGCACCCATCAAGCCAGGGAAGGCTGAGAAAAGCCCCCTAGTCACTCCCAAGTCCTTTTGGCCTCCTTCCCAGTATAGCTATCCCACCAACCACCGGGGTAGAAGTTGCAAGGAGCCTGGGGTCTCTCTGAGGCCTGAACTGGGCCCTGGCCCAGAGGTCTGGGGGGTAACCTGAACCCTCTGAATATTTCCCAGGGGGATCAGTGAGAAAAGGGAGGGGGGTAGAAATGTGAGGACGAATCAGATGCCTGAACCCCTGGCACTAGGCCACCTTCTTTGTTGGGCTTTGCAGGCTCACATGGGGTCCAGGGCCTCCACAGGAAGCTTTACTATCTGCTGTCCTGGGGGACCTGAGCAGGTCCTAGAGAGATGGCCTGGCAGCCATGGTAAAGTTGGCGTGAAGGGTTATCCTTGGAGGGAAATTCCCAGTAGGGCCCACTTTCTGGCTCTAGGGCCTTGGGAAGGGAAGGGTGCCCCGGAGGTGGATGACCATTGGTGGGAGCCCCATGGGACATCTCCTTTGTCCTAGGGCTCCCGGGGCTCCCCTTTGAGTGGGGTTCTCTGCCTCTGTGAACCAGCCAGTTTGGAGATTTTGTTATGTGGTATATGAAGCATGGAAGACATCGTCACCAAGATGGCAGATTGGCCCCAGAAGGCAGAGCCAGCAGCAGGTTTGATGACTGAGGATAAACCTTTTACAGGCAGTCATTGGAGAGTCTCCTTCCCAAGTCATTAGCTATCTGATTGGTTGGAAGCAAGGTCAGCATGCATCCTGGGCCTCTGGACATAAATAAACCTGCTCTCCAAGTCATGGAACCCTTCCCCACTTCTGCTCAGAAAATTCGCTCTTGGCCTTGGCCTTCAAGGCCCTCCCATCCCACCTTGGCTCTGCTGTGTCTTCACTTTTACAGCTCTACATTCCAGACCATTCCGACTTGTCTCCATTGCCCCTTGGTCTCTGGCCGATTCATCAGAAGGGAATGGTCAGGAAACTGAGAGAGGCTTCCGCCAACTCCAAAGCACCCCCGAAATGAAAATCCTTTCCAGAGTGACCTGCTGCCAGGGGCAGTGTGGAGTAGAGGATGAAGGGGGAGGCCTGGAATTCCACCACTGAGGCTGTTCCTGCCTGGCCACACCCTATCTTCTTTTGGAGCCTCTACCCACACTCCAAGGATGTAAAGTGGGAGGAGGGGTACTTTTGGCCTCACTGTATCCTATGGGCAGGCCCCTGATGAAGTCCTGGACCTCAGAGCAACCCATCATGGGGCATCTTGAGCTCCCATTATAGGCTATCCAGAAGAGAGATATCCAGAGAGATTCCCCTGGACCCAGTCAAAGTCAGGACGTCGCCCAAGATCATTTCCTGCCAACAAGTGGCAGGGGAGGTCAACGATGCTGCTTGGAGAATGAAGGTTCGAGAGAGCTGGCCTCGGATGGATTTCTATGGGGTTTAGATGCTGAAGTGGACCAAACAATTGCAGGGTCCAGAGCACAGTGCTCACCAGACCCTTGGGAACCAAGATGAGCCCCCCAAAAGGATTTCAGGGAAGACCAGGAGGCTTAGGAGTTTCAGAAAATCTAAAAAGTAGATAGCAAATAGCCATAAGCTATTACATTTAAAGGGAAAAGCTCAATAAGAAAGATGATTTTGGTTGAGGGACGACTAGGGGCTTGGAAGGAAGATGGACCAATCCAGGAGCTGGTGGATAGGCCAGGACAGCATGGAAGGGCTGAAGGAAAGGGAATTGTGGCAGTCAGGCTGTAGGGATTTGCCCAGTCACCCAGCTAGTAAGGTCTGAGGCTGGATTTGAACTCAGGTGCTCTCAACCCCACCTAGCTGCCCCCTAAAATAAAGCAAAAATATGAGGGTTTTATTTAGTATTGGTTGAAAATGCAGTGTTGGCAGTTCCTTCAGGATGCCTAGGGAGAGCTGAGGCTGCTAGGAAGGATTCCTGACCCTCGGTAGGCATGGGCAATAGGGCAGGGACAAAGTAGGTATAAGTGATACCCCCTTTCCCTCTTATCCCAGAGTCATCCCTTATTCTACAGGAGGAAGACAGATTGGGGGGCAGCAAACCTCTGAACAGGGTCACACTGCTTCCCTTCTAACCCAAGCCCAACCCTACTCTCCCAACTACGATCTTGGCTACCAGTTCTAGGGGTTGAGGGACTTTGCACAAAGATGAAGAGTTTCCATTTTCCATTGGTCAGAGACTTCAGAATGAGCACTTTGGGGGGCCCATAATCTCAGAATATGAGTTCAGAAGAAAGCTTGGATTGCCCTTAAAATCCCCGGGAGAGGTCTTAGGGTCTCAACTTTGCAGAAGAGGAAGATGAGACCCAGGATGAAGTGACTTGCTCAAGGTCCCAAAGGTAACATACAGAGCCCCAGGTACTTTCAGAGCCAGGCTCATGTGCTCCCCACTGTCCACCTGCACTTCCTGTCCCTGTCATCTGGCACCACCTCCACCCTGCCCCAGGCAGGGGTAGGAGCTCATCATAGGGGCCAATTCCTATGAGTGTGTGATTGGGGGGGTGGGGGAAGAGAAAATGCCTGGGCCCCTCTGGGAAAGAGATCTACAGTGGGCAGGGCCTCCCTGGGGCAAAAAGAAGCAGCAGACCCAGGGATGAAGGGAAACTGAGGGGTGTCCCTGAATGTGTACCTATGGGCATGAGTGGGGAGGAAATGGGATGGAGTAACTGGTTCTAAGTCTAGGTGAGAGGGCAGCTGGACCCCGTTCCTGGACTCCCCTTCTGTTTGCTTCCTTGATGTTCCCCCTGCCCTCCTGCAGGGCTGGCCAGTCTTGGTAGCAGAGAATAAATGGCTTCAAAAAAATAGCTCATACAAAGCATCAAAATGAATTAGCAGAATAAAAAAATCAGCAGATGATCTCCTCCTACTGGTTTGGCTTTGGTGGCGCAGCTCTGCCCTGGCCCCCCATCACCCTTCAGCCTTATTCCTGGCAGAGCTCCCTGTTTTCTTCTATTCCTCCCATATCCACATGAAGCTGATGTTGGCAAGGAGAAAGGACAGGGCACCCAGGGGCCTTCTTCACCAGTTTTTCAAGTATGGAAGTGAGAGTCTTTGGTTATTGTGAGGGGGAATAGGGTGGCAGCAAGTGAGTGGATGGACAGGTGGGCAGAGCAGGTGTGGTGGAGAGGCAGCAAGCCTGCCCAATGGACAGGAGATTGCCTAACCTCAGGTCCCAGCACAGGGGAGAAGAGTGTCTTGAGGCACCTTCTGGGGATTTGTGAGTCAGCCAATGAGGCCTTGGTAGGGACCCAGCATTCATCTCCAGAGGAAAACAGGAGGCACTTCATGGGTGCTCCCAGCCATCGCTGGATGTAGCCACAGTTGCACCAGCTGGCTGCTGTCTTCTTTAGTTTAGTTAATTGGCAAACCTGGCTGAAGAGCCACCTCCTCCAGGCTCTCTCTGGATCTCTGTCTCTGTCTCTCTCTGTCTCTGTCTCTCTCTCTGTGTGTGTATCTCTCTCTCACACACATACACACACACTCATACACACTCAATTACTCTAATTTTGTATAATCTTGCATTCGAGGCAGTATGACATAAGTAGAAGCCCACTTCTCAGAGCTGGCACTAGGGATGGAAACAAAGAAAAAGAATGACACTTCCTGCCCTCACGGAGTTTACTTACATTTTATTTTTTTTTAGGTTTTTGCAAGGCAAATGGGGTTAAGTGGATTGCCCAAGGCCAACAGCTAGGTAATTATTAAGTGTCTGAGACCAGATTTGAACTCAGGTACTCCTGACTTCAGGAGAAAGACACCACCCCCCTGGCCCCAATCCAGCCCAGGAGAGCTGAGGGCCTTGGGCAGGCTTCTTCTTTCAGAGTCCCAGGGAACTCTTCAGAGCTAAAAAGTGCATATTTTAACATTTCAATGAATAGAATCAATGTAACACCATCAGGAGGTTTTCCATGTAGAAAAAGAAAGGGGAGGAAAAGAAAGAAAGAGAAAAAGAAAAGAAAGGAAGGAAAGGAAGGAAGGAAGGAAGGAAGGAAGGAAGGAAGGAAGGAAGGAAGGAAGGAAGGAAGGAAGGAAGGAAGGAAGGAAGGAGGGAGGGAGGGAGGGAGGGAGGGAGGGAGGGAAGGAAGGAAGGAGGGAGGGAGGGGAGGGGAGGGAAGTGACTGCCAGGCAGGTGACCAACCAAATTAGCTCATCATGACTCTTGGGGCTTTAGAGAGCCAGAGGAAATTCCATGCCAGTGCCAATCAGCCCCTGAACCTGTCTGGTGAAGGTCAAGTCCAGCAGTAGAGAAAGGACGTAGAATTTAGGGGCTGGGCTGCAGCCAAGTTTGTAAAAGGAAATTGCCCTCAAAGGGGAGGAGAGAGGCTCTAATGGCCAGAGAAGAACATCAGTGATGGACTCTAGAATGGACCTTCTGGCCACACACGCCTCATCATCTTCATACTCTCAATCTGAACCCCCTCTCTCCATGATCATGTGTGTTTTGTAGGACAGTGAGTCCCAGGACTCCAGGAGAGTTGAGAACATTTTTACCAGCTGATTTGACTATATCAGTATAAATACTTTTATTAAAATCTGATTATGTTAGATTGGCTGATTTCTGGCAGAGTACACTGATGGGGGCTTTCAAGTGACAATCCTAGAAATTCAGTCCTTGAGGTGAATCCTCAAAGCCTAGGAGTAGGAACAGTTATTACTTTCTAGAGAACCCAGCCCAGTTGTATTATCTGGAGCAGTGGCCCCAGAGAGGACACCACACACACACACACACACACACACACACACACACACACACTTTCACACATACACACACATGCTCTCACATACACACACAATCACATATTCACACATACACACATATACACACACATACTCTCAGCTACACATACACACACACACACACACACACACACACACATACATACAACTAATGAACAGGCATTAGGCTTTGGCAGAGGAAAAAATTTAAGGCAAGGAGCTTCCCCCATAGGAAAAACAATCACCCTGGCCAATATTTCATACAGACTTCCCTGTGTGTGCATATTGTTTATGTCTCTGAATGACAGGGACATTTGTGACTTCTTTATTTCCCCAGCAGAAAGCACAGCATTAGACACAGTTCAACACAGTTTCTTGATTGATCCATCTTGGTGGGCTCAGTTCCTTGGACTCTCCTTCCCCAAATTATTTGTATTTACTACACCCTCACTCTGTTGATATTTGGGGTATCTGCCTTTGTAATCATTGGCATTTATCCATTTCCATGTTGCTCCCCTGCAGAGACTGGGAGCTCCCTAAGAGTAGATGTACCTCCAGCCCCCCCCAACCCCCATCCAGGACCTGGAAGGTCAGAAATTTGTGGACCAGTTGAGGAATAGCAGAGACCAAGACAGAAAAAGACAATTAACTTCTCAAAGCAGACCCCAAATTGAGCAAGGAGGAAATCCTGAGCTCATGAGCCCTCTGGGCTCCTCCTTGGGGGGGGGGGGGGAAGAGCAAGTCCTAGGAAATCTTGAGGAAGCTAGATGGAATATGGCACCTGAAAAGTCCAAATCTGACCTCAGAGCCTATCTATGAGACCCTGAATAAGTCCCTTTACCACCATCTGCCTCAGCTTCCTCATCTGTAAAATAGAGCTCATCATAACACCTGCTTCCCAAGGCTGTAGAGGGGATCCAAGGAGATAATCCTTGTAAAGCTCCTGGCACATCATAAGTGCGACTTCATTGTCAGTAATTATTACTAGTTGTCCTCCTCCCCCCTCCTCCCAGCAGCCAGAACAATCTGGAGAGGATCTGGCCGCCTCCTTCTCCAATATTTCTCAAAGACAAGAACGTTGGATATGAGCTCTGAGGGCACCCCAAGGCCCAGAGTCAGCACTTCCTGGAGCCTCCAGGTGGAGCCAGGTGCTGTCCAGGTGGGCACCTCTCACCTGTCAGTCCCTCAGAAATTGAGGAGTCTGGGCCCAGGCCAGCCCTAGACAGCAGCCTGGGGAGGGGGGACCTACAGAGGAAGGGGGCCAGACCCCCTCACCTATTGTGCAGCCTTCTCTAGCGCCTGTCTATGTCACCTTTTCCACACGTGTCCAGCCATTGCCAGGACCGGTATGGCCCAGGCTCAACCAGCTTGAGGCCATCACTCTCAGGAAGAAACCTGGACAAGTCTGACAAGACCAGCCGGTGCATATCTGTTTTCCAAGAAATAAGCAGGGCTGGGGGTTCAGGCTTCCCCCTCCCCTTCCAGTCCCAAGTATGAAAACATTCCTACCATAGTTCCAGAAAAAGGTTTTCAGTAGAAAGAAATCAGCCAGGGTCTGTGTCACTTCCATGAGTTGGACTGCAAAGAGAAAGGTGAAGAAGAGGGGCCAGTGAGGGAGCACAATGGATAGAGCACTGACCCTAGAGTCAGGAGGACCTGAGTTCAAATCCAGTCTCAGACACTTAATATTTACTAGCTGTGTGACCTTGGGCAAGTCACTTCACCCCATTGCCTTGCAAAAAAAATAAACAAAAAAAAAAGATGAAGAAGAACCCAAAACAAGGACAAAACAAAATGAAGGTGGCTGGCATCTGGTCACTCATCTGATTCCAAGTGGTCAACATGTGGCTTCTCTAGAAAAGCATCCCAGGTGGAGATTCGCCACCCTGGCCTTCCTGGTGCCAATCTCCAAGGGGCTCCAGGAAAGGAGGAATCAAAAGTCCTAGGGCCCTGGAAAGTACCCTGGTGCCACCCTTCCCCAAGTATGCATCAATGGCAGTGGCCTGGCCCCAAGCCGGTGCTTAAGAAGCATTCAGCACTATTTATCGTTCTCCTACTATGTTCCAGTGAGTGATTCAAAAACAAATGGTTTCTGTCTACAGGAACTTTGCAATCTTGTAGGAGCAATAAAATGAGCAGAATATCCACGAAGATGAGATTGATGTCAGAGGGGGGAATGGCACAGAGAAATAGGAAAATGTGGGGGGAGGCACTTCTGGCTAGTCTAATTGGGGAAACCATCTAGGAAGAGATGGCATTGGTGATGAATGGCCAACCATGAGGAGCAGGCAGTCCAGGATGGGGTATCATGAGAAGGGAGGGGGTAGGCTATCATCTCAAGGTTCTTCTTCAGATATGGGTCAGACTAGACAGCCACTGGGTCCCTTCTGACTTGAAGATGCTGTGGGATTGAGAACCGGCAAGTTGTCCACATAAGATCCACGACAAGTGGTCCAACCTAAGATCCACGGCTGTTGGAGGAGATAACTCCCTTATGAAGAAGAATCGGTCTTACTGAAAGCAGGAGTGCCTCCTTCCCAAAAACTCTTGATGACTAATCTCAGTATGACCCCTATCTGAAGATGAACCTCTCAAACTGAGGTCCTGTCCTTTCCCACCTCTTCTCAAGTTCCTCCTTCCTGGACAGCCCCTTCCTCATCCTTCAGTATCCATCTCCAACGTCATCTCTCGCTTGACGCTCTTCCTGGACAACAGTGAGGAAATGGGGAAAGGAAATGCTCCCCTTTGGAGAATTGTTCTACTGTAACATACCTCTATTTCTGTCTTAATTAAACATTATTATCAATTGTGCATTATCATTCACCAGGATTTCCAATGGCACAGTAACTGGACATCCAAGGTTGGTGTTAAATGGTCCCCATTTCACATGGGAAAGGCCCTCAACCAAAAAGTATTTCTTACCAATATGTGTGTGTGTGTGTGTGTGTGTGTGTGTGTGTGTGTGTGTGTTTCCAATCACCATGTGCTTAGGTCCTCTGGTTTGGGCTACAAAAAGGCCAGTTAAGTCTTGGTCCTGGTCTCAAGGCCTCCTCAGGCCAGTGGTGTCCCCCAACATTGCTGCTGATTCATCTCCTCTGAGTTCAATCAGCTGCTCTAGCCCTGAGAAGAGGGATGAAGGGGAATCCTCATCCCCAACCCTTCCAGGTAGAGAGTAGTTCCAAATAGCCCCCCACCCTTAGCCTGACATCAATGAAGTATTTCCTGAGTCTGCCAGAGGATTGGGGTGCCCAGATCTTATGCACTGCTAGAGGGAATGACCTCAAACAGACCAGTTAAACACGGACTTCCAGGTTTTCTAGACGAATCAGAAGACTCCAGAGCAGGATGAGACTCCTTGGGATAAGACCCCTGAATCTCAGGCATCTCTGCCTCTGGTAACCAGAAGAGGGCTTCCCTGTGGGAAGAGGAAACACCAGAGAGAGACAGACAGACACAGACAGAGGCAGAGACAGAGAGGCTGGGTTGCTGGAGGACCAGAGGGGTGGAGGCCCAACCCCCAGCAGCCTCCCTCTGCTCCAGACCAGGCTGCCCCCCCACCGACCACCCAATGCTGTTTCCAATGCTCAGATGAGTCATTTTCTTTGCTTAAGTCATTAATCCAGGAAGGAAGCCGCCGGGCTGCTCTCCTTGCCCAGTTGGGCTGCTGCTGCCGTTGCAAAACAGATGAGTAATCAGACATTTCTGAAGCCCTGCAGAAGGAGATTGCCAAAGCCCTTCTCTGTCAGCTCCCTTGGGAGCAGGGAAGCCTTCTACCGGCCTTGAGTCCCCATAGCTCCCGGGCAGAGCAAGGCCAAGCTTGTCTGGGCCCAGCACCGATTGCATCATGGAGCTCTGTGGGCAAATGGGAAAGCCTTCAAAGTTGAGGCCAGTCACCGCCACCCTCCCTCCTCAGAGCCGGGGAGGGGTGCTTCCCTCCTGCCTGCCCTGGCTTCCTTCTTCAGGACCAGAGGCCCAATGAACTGGGCAGGGCTCAGGGGAGCTGACCTAAGTGTAGGGCTCAAAGACCAGCTGGGCCTGGAGTGGTCCAATGGGAAAGGCCAGATCAGGAGCCAGAAGAGCTGAGTGTGAATTCTGCTCTGCTTCTTCTATCCCTTATATCCATCCTTATATCCAAGGAGCATGGAGCATCACTACCAAGCAAGCAGTGCAAAGAGGGGGGATACAAACACAGGTGAAACGGCTCTGCCCTCCAGGAACTCCCAGACTAAGGGCGACACAGGGAGCGAGCCAAGCTGCACTGAGTCCTTTACAGGATACACTGGAGGTCGTCCAGTGTGCAGGGCTGACCCAAAGGAGATTTGGAATAGAGCAGGTGGGATGCTAGTGGAGACTCAAGGGGGGGGGGGGTCCACCTGGAGAAGAGAGCCAGACACAGATACGGGGGAAAGGGGGGGAGGGAGAGGAAGACAAAGAGAAGAGTGAATGCTCTGTTCAAGAATTCCGGTCTCATTCTGCTCATCTGTACAACGGGGCCTTGGATAAGATGCTCTTGGGGTCTATTGTAGCTCTGACTCTCTCATCTGGTTTCCTACTTATTCACTGGGAGACCCTGAATAAGTCATGCTAACATCCCCAGTGGGAAAGGGGAGAGCCTCGAGGGCCTGGAAGTTCCCTCCCACCTCTGACTCCATTCTACTCACAGTCACTGTGACCTTGACCAGTCACTAACACTTCTCTGAGCCTTGTCTGAGATGGGGTGGAACTGAATGACCTCGGCAATCCCTTCGTGCTCCAAATTTAAACTGTGATGGACGAGCCTTGGAACAGCCAGCGTATTTCAGAATCCATCCCATCTGGGCTTTCCCCTAGATCCCAGGCTCGTCCTAGAGGCCCAGGGAAGACTCTTTCATGGTGGGCTGTTGCCTTCTGGGTAACGGTTCTGCTGTCCCATCACTGGCAAAGACAGTTGGAAGTGGTTCTTCCCTATAACCCTTGTTTGCAAAGATTCCTTCATGATTTTAAAGATAATGCTATTTCTCCAGTGCCCTAAGCTCTCGATCAAGTCATCTCTTGTGGCCCTCCTCAGTCCATAAGCTTTGGGAAGCCCTGGATCTTTCTCCTGAGCTGTCTGTCCCAGGATCCTCTGCCTCCCTCCCAAAGCCTTGCCCTTGATCCTCATTGCACAACCTTCAAGATGGGGTGCCTTGCTCAGTATGTGGCTGATGGGGCCCCCTCCCAGGCTGGGCCAGAGGCCTCCTTCCTGCCCTCAGGTGCACCCAAGACCTTGGCTGGCTCTGTCAGGAACTGACATGTTGCAAATGTTTGCAAAGTGAGCTCTTGGCTCTTTGTGAGGACTGTAAACTGAACTGAGATCAGCTGTTTCACAAGAGTCTGTCCTCAAAAGGCAGAAGAGGGAGGATGCTCCAAAAAGGGTTGTAGCAGGAGAAATCACCAAACCAACACTACTGGGTTCTGACACAAGTGTGAGCCACCCTCCTTGAGCCAACTCTTTTCTGAATCACAGCAGTCCTTTCACAGGAAGCAGAGGCAAACCAAACTGGAGGACAGAGCTTTCTCATAGGCATGAGGGTCCTCCTGCCCCAGAGTCCTGCAAGCAAAAACTAGGGGACCCCCACTTGGGGTAGATGCAGGAGAGGACAGCTCACTCAGGTATGTGAGAGCCAAAGATGATTCAGAGTCACTTCCAGCTATGAATTCTCTATTAGGTCTTCCCTCTCTAGGCTCAACAGTCAATGAGCATTTATTAAGTGCTCACTGTATGCTAAGGACTGGAGGTACAAAGAAAGGTACAATCCCATCTCTTCCCTGCAGTCCGCATTCACAATAATAGCTGAGAAGAAGGATGTTCCCATCGTGCCCCCTCACCATAACGCAGCTCATCTTGGGGTCAGAAATGGAAGGGACCTTGGAAAGCATTGCCAATCCTGTCGTTTTACAGGCGGACACTGGGGTCAAGGGAACTAAAGATTCTCCTCTAAAATCCCACAAACACCAAGATGAGAAGTCAGGAATTGACCTGGGGTCTCAGCTGCCAAGTCACTGCTGCCCAAGGTCAGGAGATGGTTTGTTCAGGGACTTGTGACTCGTGAGTCGGTTAACAAACATTTGTTGAACAAATCCCCCCCACCACCACCCCTATGCACAAGGCACAGCGTTGGCTGGGAAGCTTCCTGTCCCTTCCCCACATCTCCACCCCCTCCTAGCCTCAGCTCCTCCTCTCCAGTGGCTCTTGGTCCAGGCTTAATTCACATGGACACCATGTCTGGCCCGTAGACATCAAACACTTCCAAGGCCACTTGGGACAATGCCATTAAGGGTATTCTCCTTCCTACAAGGCAAAAAAAGAAAAAGAAAAGAGAAATAAAGAGAGGGAGAAGGAGGAGAGGGACAAGAGAGAAGGAGGAGAAGGGAAGGAAGAGAAAAGGAGGGGGGAGAGGAGGAGGAGAGAGGAGAAAGGGAAGGAAGAGGAGGGAAAAGAGAAGAGAAAAGGAGGGGGGAGAGGAGGAGGAGAGAGGAGAAAGGGAAGGAAGAGAAAAGGAGGGGGAGAGAGGAGAAAGGGAAGGAAGAGGAGGAAAGAGAGAAGAGAAAAGGAGTGGGGAGAGGAGGAGGAGAGAGGAGAAAGGGAAGGAAGAGAAAAGGAGGAGGAGAGGAGGAGGAGGAGGAGGAAGGGAAGAAGAGGAGGAAAAGGAGGAAAATAGGAGGAGGAGGAAAAGAGAGAAAAGCAAAGGAGGAAAGGGGGAGGAAGGGAAGGAAAGGAAGGAGAGGAGAAGGAGGAGAAGAGAGAAGGGAAGCCAAGAAGAGGAAGAAGAAAGTAATCAGCAACCATGAGAAGAGGGGCTGACAGCAGTATCCTATGGGGACCCTGGCATTTCTCCTTCTCCCTCAGTCTGGACCAGAGAAGGGACTCCCTAGCCAGGAGAACTTTCCCAGAAGCCCTGCTCCAACCACAGGGATTCTGGCCAAGGCTGCCTCCAGTCAGGGTTCCAGTTCGGGTTTGGGTAGGAGCCTGCATGGGGTTCTTTTCACCTGCTGTGGTTTTCCAGCTTTGAATCATCCCTCTCTGCCCCCCAAAGCATAGAAATGAGATTCTAGCCCAGGGAGTCAATGGCTTCCACCAGTGAGAAACTCTAGAGCAAAACAAGGTGGGGAAGGCTGGGTCCTCAGCATCCTGCTCCGTCCTGGGCAACAGGCCCATGGCCAGCTCTGCTTTCCCAGGACAATTAAAGTTATTTAATGATGAAAACTCATGTGCTGGGCAGCTCCAGCTTCCCAAAGGCCAGTGAGGCAGCTGCAAGGGGGTGGGGGAAGAGCTTCCAGATGCCCCAGCTTACCCAGCCATAGTTGAATTCTCAGAGGAGCAGGCACCAAAGGCTCTATGGGAAAGCCCTCTCCTTTCTTGGTCTTGGTAATTCTTTGCCTTTTAATCTTTGCAAAGCCCCAGCTCCTCTCACTCCACACCCCCCTCCCAGCAGCTGCAGCCTCTGCTCCTCCCACCACCCTCAGGCCTCAGGGTGGATGCTGGTCATTCAGTCAGTCCAGAAATGGTTCCTGGAGGAGTCCACCCAACTCCCCAGGCCCAGCCTTTTCCTACTAGATTTAGGGACAAGCAATCTGCTCAGACTCCTCAAGTCCCCAGTAGAGGTTGGCCAGAAAGGAGAGCAGGACAGGAGGGATGGAGAATGGGAGGTGACCTGAGAAAGAGGTCAGAGTCTTGGGACATGACAAGTCCTCTCTAAATGGAGTGGGGTGAGGATCTCTGGGTAGGTCATTCTGCTATTGGAGTCCAGAAGGCAGCCCCACAGTGAGTTCTTCCTAATGCTTTCTGACTCATGGGAGATGCCTTGGACATTTGGGAAGATGATGACCCAGAAATGAAAGGGAATTGGCCTTGTCTGTAGTCTGAGAGTTCTGGCTGAACACTGATGATGGGAAAGAAACATTTTGGAAGACCCATTTTTTTCAGCCAATAGGAAAAGTGACCAAACATCCCCCCTCCTGGGACAGCCCTCCCACCCAGCACTGACAGTGGTTTTTATCCTTGAGTCAGAACCTGAGTCGGTATTTCAGAGACATTCTGGCTTTTGGATGGGTTGGATGGTTGACTCTTGTCCTTCATTATTGAAGAAGAAAACGATAACATTCTGAGACAAATGACAGTGGCTGCTCAGAGCAACACAGCTCAGGATGCTCTACCACAGGGCCTGTGGGAGCACCTGGGGTGGGTTCTCATGTTTCCTTTGAACTGCCTCTATTCTGCCCTGCAGAATAGCCCCCTCTCTGACGAGGACACATCATGCTGCGCCAGTGTCTCCCGTGAGGAAGAAGAGGAAGAAGAGGAGAGTGGTAAATGGTCATCTCCTTCCTGAAAGGCAAAGAGAAACAATTATTTCTAACAATTATAGTGCTATCCTCTTGCTGATGGGGTTTAAATAGAAAGGGTCTTAACACAAGACTGTGTTCCTGGCCAGCTGTTACTTTTTGTGTTCCATCATTGTATCTTATGGATATCATTTATTATTAATAATTAATGTTAATAAAAATAAACATTAACATTCCTATTTATTCTATGCTTATTCATAGGAAGAGAGAAATGCAATGGAATAATAATTATAATAATAATAATAATTCCTGAATTTGGTGATTTTAAGAACGCATAGTACATTCAAAGGAAGTCCATTTTTGCCTGCCTGCGTTATTCACATGAATAGAGTGATTTTCACTTTGTTTAATGGTGAGTTCTGGGATCTGAGTGGGAGATAACTCCTGCTGCTCCCCTATACATCCCTTCATCCATTACTGAATAAACATGGGGAGACTGGGCAAGGCAGCAGACATAAAAAAGAAAAAGAAATTGCCCCAAGTCTTGAAAGTTTTAGGTTCTCTTGGGAGAAACAAATGTACATAGATAATCCATGCAAAATATATTCAGAATTAATTCAAGAAGATGGACGTGGGTACATGAGAAGCTGACCAGCTAATGAAGAAAGCCTCTGGTAAGAATTTCAGGAAGCTAGGAATCCAAAGAGGGGGACTTGAGTGGGATATTCTCCTTGCCAAGACAGTCTGGGCAGAGTTGTAGAGGTAAGGATGGGGAGATGGGATATCTTCTGTCCAGCTTACACAGGAACCAGCATCCCCCTGTTTAAGGTCCCCTAAAGGGACCTTCTAGCCTTGGCTGGAAGTCATCTGCTTGATTGAGCCTCAGCCTTCAGCCTTCTCCTCCACAGACCAAAGGAACACTGCCTCCCTTTTAAATCTGAATCTATCATTCTATGACCTCTATGAAAAGGGGCCCCACTTCCTACTGAATCATCCACTTTATCATCAAAGCTAAAAACATTTGCCTCAAAGAAGCTTCAGACAAATGATGTAGGAGCATCTTTTTGAGGTCAGAGGAACAATTAAGCTACATTTTCAGTTGGGGCACTTCATGAGATGATAGTTACATTTGTTCCTTTTGGAACCAGAAAATACAGGTTGGCAGATCACCAAGGCCAGAGGGAATGACATCATGTGCCTCTCTACTGTCCTTCAGTTTCCCTCAGATGTTGCTCTGCTGTCCTCCTGCCCCCTCTCCGTCATTGCCTCACCACCCCCCTACAAGGGCATCTGGTCTCCATGGAGGGCAAAGACTGGGGAAGGAGGGTTGTCACCGAGCTGAGAGTTCTCATCCTCCCTAGGACCCTAATGAAGCCTGGCAAGTCTCTGGGCAGTGCAGCTGCCCAGGCCTAGATGTCCTCCAAATTCAGACCTGTAGCCAGGAGGGTGTGATTAAACTCAACTAGGCTGTTTGGGCTCCAGAGAATCAGGGAGACAGTGACCCAAGGGATTTACCAGACTTGACTTCATTTCTAGGACGAGCTAATGGTAATGTTCAGTCCACTCTGTGGAAAAAGGAGCTCATTCCACTGGAAGCAAACAAAGTAGACTCCGATTGGAGTTGGGAGACGTTGAAGTTTGATTCCTTTCTCCCAGCACTGGGATTTTGGGGGAAGTCACTGACACTGAGGCAGCCTAAGACACCATACTTGGAGGCCAAAAGCCCTGGATAAATCCCAGCCCAGACTGGTGATGATTTCTATAAAATAAGATTGTCAAGCCTCAGCATCCCTTCCAGCTCTGAATCTAGAACCCCCTGAGTGAACCTTCCTTCCTTATTTGTAAAGGGGGGTAGGAGGACCTGGGGGAGCATCAACTTCCTCATCTTCTTCTACAGAAGGTTATAAAGAGAAAAGTAGCAGAAAGTATTGTATCATGAAAAGTACTGGCTAGGAAGGCAGAAGAGCTAGGTTCTGATCCTGCCTCTGACTCTTAACTATGTGACTTTGGATGAGTCATTTGATCCCTTTGAGCCTCAGAGGCCTGCATAAAAGAACTAGGCCCATAATCCCTTAGGTCTTCTTCTACTCCAAATTGTTTGAGCAAACAGAGGTATGCACAGGTCTATTGGGCCAGTTCCTGTCCTTAACCTGGTCTGGTCATGAGGGAATCAATTCCCTGAGGACACAAAATGTTTTCCTGTGATCTTTCTATCCCAGGCATGACTCCCTGAGTGACCAACAATTAGACATGGCCCAGATCACTCCTATCCTGACCCAGTGTTGTGCCTGGCCCACACTTAAGTCTCCAGGAAGGTGGGGGAGCTTAGTAAGAGCTATGTTCTCTGGGTTCCTCCTGGCTACTCCTCAGCGTTCTTCCTTCCATGGGGCTTCACCAACTCTTATTCAAATGTTTGTACATATTTGTATCTCCCCAGTTAGGACTTAGCTCTAAGCCCCCATATGCTGATGAAATCCTAGCTCCTTTGACCTTGACCTAATAGCACTGACACATGCATAGGTCCTACCCATCATATTCTCTTTTATCATCGAAAGGTAAACAATGTCACCATTAGTGTTCAGCATAGGATCAAACAGTAAAGCCAGCTCCCAAGAGGCTGTGAACCTACTGCCTTCATTCCTCAACTCCTCCCCCTTCCCAACATAGGATCATTCTGGAAAAGAGTTCCCAGAAACATCCAGACTGTCTACTCCATTCCCTGCCACTGTTTCCCCCACAAAGGGGCAAATAACATCCATGGGTTTATCAGTAAAAGCTGAGGAAGAAACTCTGGAGGATTCAACTCCCCACTTCCCGGTTCAGGGAATGGTCTTGGGATCTGGTGTGAACTGGAATCCAAGGAATTTCACACCTTCCCTGGTTTCAGAACTCAGATCCTGAGGATGAGGAGTCTCAGCATCCATCCCCAAGGAGAGTCATGCTATGGTTCATCCAAGGGGAGCCCCATATACTCTCTTAGCTGCATCTCCCTCCTAACCTCCCATGGATACTCTAAACCCAAGGATAATCCAAGGAACTAACAGTCTGCTGAGAGAAAACATGATGTACTTACATGAATATAAAAACTTCCCAAGATAAAGGGAAAGTAGTTTGGAGGTCAGTGAGGATACTATTGGCAAGACCTATGCATGTGTCTCTGATACTACACAGAGTCTATGCTATGAGGTCAGGCTTAAATCCCTAGGGATTTCCCCAGGGGAGTTAGGACAAGTCTCCTCCAGGAGCCAACACTTGATAGCTGAGGCTTAAAGAAGCCCCAAGATTCTCAAGAGTAGAAGGGAGGAGGATGTGCAGCCTAGGCAGAGCATGGCAGAGGACAAAGTGTTCCCCAATGCAAAAGAACAGGAGATGGAACACAGATCCTGGGAACAGCCAAAAGATCAATTTGGTTAGAAGCAAGGAGAGCCTGAAGAAGATAAGTCTGGAAGGGTTTCCTGGAGCCAGGCTGGAGAAGACCTTTTTGCACACAGTATTGTTGTTGAGTTGTGTCAGACTCTTCATGACCCCATTTGGAGATTCTGGACTGGTTTACCATTCCCTTCTCCAGTTTATTTTACAGATGTGAAACTGAGGCAAATAGGGTGAAGTGAAGACCAAGGTCACACAATTTATGAGCATCTGAAGTCAGATTTGAACTCAGGTCCTTCTGAGTATCATCAGAGCTGCCCAGTTGCCCAGAGTAGGAAGTTAAGACTCTACAAACTACATCTTTCTCTTGGAGTCATTGGATTAGTTCTGATCAGCCTGCCACTGCCTCTGCTTTGAACCTGCCTGGTCCAGGGTGACCTCTGGAATCCCTTTTAGCTCTTGAGTTTTATGGTATGTGGGAGCCCTGCCAAGTCCATGTCATCCAGGAGCCCTGCCAAGGGAATTTCTGACTGTCTGGCCTCAGCTGAAGAAGCTTCAACACTTTTGCCGTGGCCAACACAGAAACTCTGCAGCCTCTCCCCTGGGCTCCAGTCTCACCCCCTAACCCAGACCCTGGACCAGACTTTGTTTCTCCTGTTGATATTGGCTAGAGGCAGGAGGGAGGGAGCTCTCTTCTGACAGAGACAGCTGAGTCCTCACTACAGGAAAATAGGGAGTCCCTTCCAACTCCATTCATTTTGCAGTGGTTTAGAAAACCGATCTCTGAATACACAATCAACGACTGAGAGGAGACTCAAGCAACAGATTAGCTCAGGGTTTCCTCCCTTCAGGGGCTGCTGCTGGGGCCAGAGAAAGTTCTGTTGGTTATTCAGATCCAAACAATATGGGACCTGGGAGATCATCACAGTCAATTAACATAAATTAAGTGCCTATAAGGAGTTAGGCATGGTTCGAATTCAAGAGAAAGACAGAAACTATCCTCAAGGAGCTCCCAGACTAATAAGGGGAAGACAAAAATGTAAGGGAAGAAGGAGGGAAGGGGAGAAAGAAATTGGGAACTGGATCAGGGAACTCCCAAGCAGTGTGGGGGCAGGCCTGAAAAGGAGCCCCGAGGAAAGGAGCTGCTCTGGAAATATCAGGGATTATTCTTATTCTGGAGAGTTGAGAAGGTGATATCGCCTCCCTGATCCATCACAGTGAGACCACATGTGGAGTATCTCCTGTTGATCGGATAGAGGGTACCCATAAAGGGGTGGGGGGAAGCAGGTTGGGATAGATCCTTGGGTCCACTCCGTATGGGGGAATGAGGGATGTTTGCCTTGGATAAAGGAGGGGAGACAGGCTTAAGTGCTGTTTTGAAGTATTTGATAGGCTATTTCATGGTGGAGAGATCATATGTGTTTTGTTTGGCCCCAGAGGGCAGAACCAGGAGGAGAGGAGAGGATTTTAAAGAGACCAGTTGATGCCTGGAAAAATCTTGCTCACATTGTGAAGGCTGTCCACAGACAGAATTGTCCCATTGGCTCCTCCTCTCTCCAGGACACCAAGCAGAGACTGGATGGTTGCTTGTCAGGGACCTGAAAAGGGAGAGAATTTCTTTGGAGGGGTGGGACTAAAGCATCCCCGGGGACTCTTCCAGCTCTGAGAGCTAAGGAACCTTCATGACTGTATGGAATCAGGTCACTGTGTCAGGCACTATCTAACCTCTAAGATGCTACCAGCTCATGGGCTAATTCCCATCTCTACTTCCCCCTCATGGCTTATTCCTATCTCTACTTCTTGGATGTTCCCTAGTGAGGGATAACATGTCACAGTGGCCAGAAGGTTGACCCTGGAGCCAGGAAGACATGAGTCATGACATTCTTAGAAGGAGGCTTCCCTGGTCTTTCCAATTATTACTGCCCCTCTCCTATCCTCATTTCCCAAAAATGATCTTATATTTTTTCAGGGTACATGTGTTGTTGTTGTGTTTTGTCTGACTCCTTATGATTTGGTTAGGAAATGTCTTGTCAAAAATACTGGAGTGATCTGCCATTTCCTCCTCCAGTTTATTTTACAGATGAGGAAACTGAGGCAAAGAGGGTTAAGTGACTTGCTCAGGGTCACACATCTGTTTTTCTGAGGTTGGATTTGAATGCAGATCTTTCTGACTCCAGACCAAGTGCTCTATCCTGGGAGATCAGAACTGTTTGGTTTTGGTTTTTGTTTATTTTGGTCTGTGTATCCCCCATTGCCTAGCAGACTGAATTACATGCAGGACTTGCTCCATAAATATTTGTTGAATTGAGGAAGGCATGCCAAGTATTATATTCCCCATGTCACAGATGAAGAAACAGAGAAGGGAATTGTTTAAAGTCATTCACTAGCAAGTATCTGTGATGGGATTTGAACCTGGCTCCCCTGACTTCAAGTCTGGCACTTTCCACTTTACCTCAGTCTTAGTACTCAACATTCTGCTGGGGTGTTTGATCAGAAACACCCCAAAGGTAGGGGGCAGCTAGGTGAAGCAGTGGATAGAGCTCCGGCCCTGGAGTCAGGAGGACCTGAGTTCAAATGTGACCTCAGACACTTAATAATGACCTAGCTGTGTGACCTTGGGAAAGTTACTTAACCCCTTGTCTTGCAAAAAAACCAAAACAAAACAAAACAGAGAGAGAGAGAGAGAGAGAGAGAGAGAGAGAGAGAGAGAGAAACAGCCCAAAGGACAGCTGCAGAAATAAGAGGGAGCAAGCCTCTCCCCTTCCCTTGTCTTTCTTCCTCAGTGCCCCCCCCCACCCAGTGCTCTTCACCTTGTGGTGGCAGCAGAAGCCACATCGAACTTCCCTTTTACAACATAAAGTTGAGCCCAAACCTCCCCTGTGGGGATGACTTTCCCTGGTGGGAAGTGTCCAGCCTCCCCTGCCCCAGACCTCCTGCTGGCCCGGATGGCCAGGTGCATGGCAGATTCCGGGGGAGGGGGAGGGGCTCCCTCACCAACCAAAGGCAGCACCCCAGGAGCAGAGCAGCCTTCTCTTTGTACCTCTTTGTTCCCTGCCATCTTAGCCACATTGTTGGAATTTTTCCCTCCGAGTTCTTTGTAAGCCTGGAAATGATGTGGTGACTCTGTCCCTGTTCTGTGTGGCTTAGCCTGTTTGTGCTCCTCTGGCTCCCCTTCCTCCTCACTGATGGACACAGCCCTCCCCAGCATCCCTAGGAGCTGCTCAAGGTTCTACTCCAATACACTGAATTGGAGGGGCTGCCCCTCCCCCCTCCCCCCCTCACACGGTGAGGGGGGAGCCAGAGACCAGCCTGGGCAGCAGGAAGCCTGCAAAGTGGAACCAGATGAGCCTTTCAAAGCCTTCAGCCCCCTTCTCCATGCTCATTCCAAGCATGTTCCTTTGGAAACCTCCCAGATGAAGACAGAATTCTGACACCTGCCCAACGTCCCAGGTGCGTCCAGAAACCAAACTCTGGCTTGGGACAGCTCCGAGCAAGACAAAGGAAGCAGGGAGAAAGGAAGAGCCGGGCTCTCCAGTGGGTGACCCCAAGCCATTCACTTAACCTTTCTTGGCTTCAATTTCCACGTCAATGAAAGGAGGGAATGATGGCACCCACTCCTTGGGGTTGTTGGGAGAATCAGCTGGGAGCATGAAAGCTGAGGCTAAATGGAGCCACGATTGGGTGAGGACGATTGTAACACTCTAATGTATATACAGCACCTTCACCCTTAGAGCCTCTCCACCAAGAATGGATGAATGAGTGATGGAAGAAGAGAGGAAGGAAGAAGGGATGGGTGTGACCCTAATAGCAAAGGGGAGTCATTCAAGCCTCTGTGCTCTCCCCTACCAAATAACTTCAGGTTTGTAAGTAAGAACCAGCTCAACAAATGCAAATAAAAAATTCATGCATCCCCTCCTCAGGAAGGTGAAATCAGAACTACTGCCCCTTTTAAGGCAAACAATAGAAATGATTAGCAGTATTAAAAGTGATTTGTGTGACCTTGAGCAAGTATCTTCCCCTCTCCAGGCCTCAGTTTCCCCATCTGTATATGACAGGGTTAAACTAGAGAGTCTTTAAGGGTTCCTCTTAGCTCAAAATCTAGGCGACTAAGGAAACAATAGCAAGAACCACTTCTTATTTCCTCTATGTTCTCATCTTTTCCCCCTCTACACACTTGTGAAGTTGGCTCACCATAGTTGATTTAGTTGAAATCAATTTGTCCGGCTATTCTGGCCCTCCTCCAGGGCTGCAGGGTGGAGGTGACCCTGGACTCTTGAGGGTTCGATTAGTGAAGCCAAAGCTTGGGCCCCAGGATAAACAGGACCAGGCTGATCGAGTTCAGAGGTTCACATCCCCAAGGTAGCCCCAGAAGAAGGAAGTTTGGGGGCAAGTCCCTCCGAGACCACTTGTCAAGCCAAAAAGGGTGACAATCCTTGGAGAAGGTTTGCCCAAGCTGACTCTGTGACCAAGCGAGAAGGTCACCTCCTATTGCTGTGGTTAGCAGGACCCACCCAGGGCTAGAACATCTCCAAATATTCTAGAAGGAAAGCCTTGGAGCCAGTCAGCACCTATGGGCTTCTCTTTCTGCTTCTTCAGGACATCTCCCAGATTCAAATTGCTGCAACTGCCCCTCAGAGTTCAAAGAGACTCTGTTGTTTTTTAGTCATGTCTGACTCTTTGTGACCCCATTTCCTTCTCCAGCTCATATTACAGATAAGGAAAATGAGGCAAACAGGGTAAGATGACATGTCCAGGGTTGCACAGCTAATAAGTGTCTGAGGCCAGATTTAAACTCGGGAAGATGAAGCTTCCTGCCTTCAGGCTGGGTGTCTTATGCACTATGCCACCTAGGTACCCTTAGGATATCATTATGGACATTCCATTGGTTTGAGCCCCAACTAGTAGTATTCTCTCTTACTCTTTGGAGTCAATGGCTAAAGCCTCAGTTTCACTTAACTCTTTAATGTCAATTAGCTTTTAAAGAGATTCTTACATCAAAAGTATAGCAAGAGGGGCAGCTAGGTGTCGCAGTGGATAGAGCAGCTCTGGAGTCAAGAGGACCTGAGTTCAAATGTGACCTCAGACACTTAATAATGACCTAGCTGTGTGACCTTGGGAAAGTCACTTAACCACATTGTCTTAAGTAAATAAATTTTTTTTAAGTATAACAAGAACAAAAGACAAATATCCCCCTAACAACATGTCAAGAATGTTACCCCTCTATGATATAAGGTCTCCGCAGAGAATTATCCCAATCTTAGTGTGACCCTTCTGGACATTGCTCCCTCTAAGTTCACATCCTCCTCTCCTTTACTCTGAGCTGGATCCCAAAAGTCACTATTTGCTCCTTAGGGCTTCAATGCTGAATTGGTTGCAATGTCCAGACTGGCTATTTGACTCCCAAAGCCTTGTGGTCTCATCTTCCTCATCTTCCTTCACCCACAAAAGAAAAGAAAAAAGTGCCAAGGCCAAGGACTGAGAGAAGATCCTAAGCATCTTCACTGACTTTGCTGCCTACCATCAGGCACCATAAGCAAAGGGGTTACCAAGATCCCCCAAGAGCATAGGAGAAGAAACTGAGGCAGACAAGACTGAAGCTGGCTCCAGCCTTCTTCAAGATGCCTCCAGGAATGTCTCTGAGGCCAATCACCAAAGGTTGGTGCTTGTCAGTGGGTTAGCAGGTTGGAACCATTTACTGAATGTTTACACTTGCTCCAGAGGACCAACCAGTCATTATGTCATCATACATGGGCCATGTGCATTCCATATACACATGCATACATACATGTAACACCATGGAGTTTCTACAAGAGCATAGTTACTTCAGAAGAGAGGATCACAAAAATCAGACATATATTGAGGGAGGCACAATTCCCCTTCACCTTGTACTACCTCAGTCTCTGAGGAGAAGGGATTCAGGGTCATAACTGACCTCATTCCTATAGAGGACAGGTCCAGGTCCATGTTCCAACTCCCTCAGTCTCCCTCCAGTTGCCAGGCACCCTGAGCTCCCAGGGCTTCTATGCAGCATCTGGCTGAGTCACTCTGTCTGCATTTCTGGTTCCAAGATCACTATGGCTTGGACTCCTGGTGCCATCGATCATCTCTGGCACCTGAACCTTAGAACAAACAACTCAGAACAGAAACCAACACCCCTGTGGAGCTGGGGCAAAACAAGGTAAGCAAAGGAGGGGAAGCCCTCTCCTCTCACATGCCCTGTTCATGAGGATGATGGGGACTGTAGCAGAAAGTTCAAAGAAGAACCCAGCCAAAAACACTGTTCCATTCTGGGACATTTGGAGCTGTTGGCAGCCAATCCATGTAGTGCAAATGCACACACATGTGTATATTGTCACATGTATGTGCACATTGTCTTTAACCTTGTCATGGTAAATGGGGTGATGCAATTTCCTGATGTTTATATGGCCCCAGGGCATATGAGATCTCAAGAGGTCTAGGGTAGGTCCAAAGCATATTGGGGAGAGCCTTTCTGGAAGATTTAGGGAAAGGCATGAGCAAGAGTTATAAACAGAGAGGTAGACATGGTTGCCATCTGCACCTCTGAAGGGACTGCCTCCTTTGCTAAGGCTCTCCTGCTACCAAGGTTCCCAGTGTCAGCGTATCCTTACTTCTGAGTTTCACCGGGGCAGAGTCCACTTTGTGAGATAGTCTTCAGGAATAGTGGGGGTGATCTGGTGACCACATTTCTGGTAAGTCTTGGTGCTGTAGAAGAGGGCTGAATATGGAGTCTGAGGAGCTTGTCCCAATCTTGTCTGAAGGACCTTGGACAAGTCACCTAGTCCTGCTGAGCCTCAGTTTCCTAAGCTATAGAATGAGATAGTTCTTGGTACAGTAGAAAGAATGTTGGATTTGGTTTCAAATCCTGCCTCTTTCACTTAATAATTGTGTGTTCTTGGGCGAGTCACTCCACTTCCCTGGGCCTCAGTTTCCTCATCTGTGAATGGGAAGGAGATAGGAAGGCCTCTGAGATGCTTCAAGCCCTTTCTTCTGTGATTTTATGGCTAGATGGCCTTGGAGATTCCTTTGGCTCTGAACCTGAAAGCCTGCCAGCTCAGGACAAATACTAATGAACGGTGAAGGAGTGCTTGAAGCCTAAGGTGCTGGGGAGAGCTCATCCACAATCAGGTGGTCTCCAAAGGGGCTCACTTTTCAGAAATTCAAGAACCACTGAGGACATGAGAGGACAGTTGCAACCAGAGCTATTGGAGGGTACACCTCCATCCTGGACAACCTGGACATTGCTGGGATATACTTATGCAATTTTAGTCTATGAAAGCTTTGGGACTCCAATCTATGAGCAGCATGGACATAGTTCCTTGTCAGAAACAATTCTCTTTTAGGGGTCAACTGAGGCCCAAAAGACATTGTCCAGGGGAGTTTTCCAGCTCTCTCACTGCCTATGGCTGTCCTCTTCACTGGGTTAAATCAGACCATCCTGAGTACACAGTCTGGTTCAGGCTTATTTACTCTGGGACTCCCTCCAACAGTTAGTGACATGCCCCACAGGGTCACTGCAACCTCTCCACCATCCACAAGGTCACAATCCATCCCAGAAGTCTCTTGGAATCCCTGCTCCGTTAACCCAGTAATTGCCATAATGGGAAGGGGGTGATGGGAGGCAATGTGGGCTGGTACATCCCCACACAGTGACCTGGGTCAGATCTCAGGGGATATTTTCTAAGAGGCCTTAATTAACTTGCTCATTCTCAGTCCAACCCATGGCTGACCCCATGGGGCACACGGAGACCTCAGCCCATGGCTGGTCCTGTAACAACCAGCCATCTATGATCTCCCCAAAACATTCCCATGCCCCCTGGCTAGAAAGAAGTTGCCACATTTCTATACAGGGTTTTTCTGCAACTGTAAATGAAGGGGGCTAGATGAGGTATCCAGGGAGGCTCTTCCCAGTTCAGTGTCAATGATGATAATTCAAGACCCTCAAAAATCTCCACCAACACAGAGAGAGGAATTCCTCTCCAGCCTCAGCAACTTCAGTGGGACTCTGCAATTGGCTCTTTCCTCCTTTTGGTTAAGTGCCTAGAAGAAGAGGTTGAGAGAGCCTGCCTTCCTTAGCCCCCAGGGACCACTTCCAGGACGGACATCCTTCCTCCTGCAGTGGATTACTCGGCTGTCTCCGGTTTATGAAGTGTGAGTGATGCAAGGATGTGGGGTGGACACCCAGAGTGATCCCAAAGGGCTGTTAACAACCCACTTTTATAAAACTGAGAGGAAACCAGCCCCACCTCCCTGAGGCAGCTGTAATAGGAGGAAACTGCCCCTAAAGAACACTGGGCAATGCCAAGGTCAAAGACTGAGGGCAGAACAGAGCAAACACTGGGGCTGGAGGGTGGGGGTGCCACTTCTCTTCTCCCCCCCCCCAGCCACATACACCTCGATCTGAACCTTCTCAGCTCCAAGCAGCCAGGAAACAAAGGGAACCAAGACTGAGGAGAGCCATGGAAAGTCTGTACTGGAATGAAAAAGGAGAGAGCAGCAGCCAATCTCCACCTCAATGTTCTGGGTTCTCAGTAACATGATTGGAATGACTCACCCATTGGGGTCACTTGAAGAAAAAGGTAACTTCACTGGCAAGGCAGCAAGGAGAAATGGACAGAGAAAAAAGTGGGGAGAGGGAGAGACAGGAGATAGAGTAATCAAGCGAGAGAGAAAGAGCATGAGAGAGAAGGGAGGAAGAGGAAGAAAGAGAGGGAGAGAAGAGAGAGAGAAAGAAAGGGGAGAGAGGGAGAGAGGGAGAGAGGGAGAGATGGAGAGACAGACAGAAGGAAAGAGAGAAAGAGAAATAGAGAGAGAGGGAGAGACAGAGAGAGAAACAATAATGACTCCTTCATGTCCTCAAGCACCTTGCAAAGATTCTAAGTGACTGATGAGGTAGCTGAACTTTCCAGTGGAGGGAAGTTCTACAGTGGGAATTCCCAGGAAATCTCAGGTCTAAACCAGTCATCTCTCCAAATAGGCACAATGCTGGAGGGCACCTGGATCAACTGGCTCTCAGGATCAAAGACTGCCTGTGCATTCAGAACATCCCTTGGCCTGCCCCCGAGTCCATGGGCAGCTGAGGGCCTTCCATGACTGGACACAAACGGGAGGTTCCCAGACCTGCCTCTGGTCTTAGTCACTATTGACTAAACAGTCATTGCAATCTGTCCCAGAACCAGATTGTCAAATGTCAGTCAACTCAAAAGTCTCCTGTGAATGAGCCACTGGTTAGATAAACACCTATGAGAGACCATGTTGAGGACATCTGGCTTCTCCATTTGTGGTCAACTTCTGAGGGTCTTGGGGGGCTGATGAGGGCACAATTCCAAAAAGGCTGCTAAAACCATAGCTAAGGGTAGAACAACAAGGACTTTGGCT
Source organism: Macrotis lagotis (assembly GCF_037893015.1). Classification (NCBI taxonomy): domain Eukaryota; kingdom Metazoa; phylum Chordata; class Mammalia; order Peramelemorphia; family Peramelidae; genus Macrotis; species Macrotis lagotis. The sequence goes on along the minus strand of NC_133663.1, from coordinate 3,281,935 downwards.
CAGAGCAACAATTTTGGGGAGGACCAGCCCTCAGAGGTTTGCAATATACAGCTGGATAGCTTTGAGCCAGTGTCCAAGGGTATCCATCTTGTTCAGCTCTGACTCCCACTCCCATCAATGGATTCCTTTCATGCTCCTTGTCCCAAGCATAGCTTGAGTTCTTTGTCTCTGGCCTAGGAATGGCCCTGGGGGCTGGTGACCCACCTGTGACTGATGGACTTGTGTGGTTGTGCCATTCAACTACTCTAAGAGACCAAGTGGGTAGCCAGTTGGGGTAGGAGTAGGGAGTGGTTTCCCATCCTAATCTCTGAAGGGCAATGACCTGACCTGACCACAGAGTGCGTTTGGGTGATGTCTGTGCCACCAGACCAAGGAAGATTATAGATGGAAGGCAGAGAAGAGCTCCAGGGCTGGTAAGTGCATCACTTCCCCAATGAGATGACATCCAAATTTCCTGAGATTTGAGCTGTAGGAAAACTGAAGTTATCAGATGGTCAGGAGAGCCCAGAAGGGCTTTAATTACTGTCAGATGAAGAATAGAACGTTTTGTTGCAGGGCAATGGGGTTAAGTGGCTTGCTGAAAGTCACAAAGCTAAATAAGTATTGTCTGAGACTGAATTTGAACTCGGGTCCTCCTGAGTCCAGGGCCAGTGCTCTGTTCACTGTGCCACCCAGCTGCCCTCTGGAACTTTTATTTTACATTTCAATTCATTAATTATTTATTTTTAGCATTCTTTTCTTTTCAGATTTGTAGTCCCAAAGTTTCTCTTTCCTGAACTCCCCTGAGAAGGCAAATTCTAGAATATCAATTATACAGGTGAAGTCCTGCCAAGGAACTCAGCCTGAAACACTAGGACGTCTAGAAATAGAAGTAGAAGGCAAGAAACCAAGATGGCAGAGGTCCTTAAGACTAGGTCACATGAGCACTGACAGAGGAAGCAAGTTGCTTGGAGAAGAGAGACTGGAACCTTTGGGGAAAGGGGTGCTGCCTCAGAATATTTGAAGGGCTGTTAAATGGAAAGGGTAGTTAGGTGATGCAGTAGATAGAGCACTGGATCTGGAATCGGGAAGGTCTGAATTCAAATCCCGTTTCAGACACTTACTAGCTACTGAGCAAGTTACTTATCCCTGTTTGTCTCAGTTTTCTCATCTGTCAAATGAGCTGGACAAGGCTATGGCAACCCATTCCAGGATCTTTGCCAGGAAAATGCCAAATGGAGTCACAAAGAGCCAGAGACAACGGAAACAACTCAGCAACCACCCAAAAAATCAATCAAAGAGAATAGACTTGTCTTGCTTGGCCCCAGAAGGACCGATTTTCAGCTCAATGCAAGGATAAATATCCTGATGGCTCAAGCTGTCCCTGAGCTCTGAAAGCACAGACTTGGCTGCCCTATACATAAAGTCCAGAAAGGGAATTAGCATGAATTAAGCACTTACTGTGTAACAAGCCTTGGGCCCGACAAATCATTTTATTTGATTCTGAGGATAACCCCGTCAGAGAAGTGTTATGGTCATCCCTGCTTTATAGATGGGGAAATGGGAAGGTCATATGTGAAGTGATTTATTTGCCCAGGGTCACACAACTAGTAAGTGGCTGAGGCAGGATTTGAACCCAAGTCTTCCCAGATCCACTGCAGCACCAGCCAGATCCCCTCCCTAGTCCTCTCTCTCCTTTACTGCCTATTCCACCTTGGAGTCTACATTTCTCAAGAGAGATTCCATCAATTCCTCCTCATCAGCTCTCCTCTCTCCTACGCAGAGTTGCCAACTATCTTCTCTTTCCTGTCATCTCCAACTTGGATTCTTTGGAAGCTAAAATAGTTCCTGCTTCACTGTACCCAATTGTGTGACAGAAGCATGGAGAACAACCCGGGGGGCATTCAAGACAGTGAGCATTTCCCACAGACCGTCTCTCCTCATCAAGGCCAATTCTGGGTCAGGTCCTTGTCTCTCCACAATGACCATCTCTGGACTTTCCATCCAATTGGGAGGTCTTTTCCTGGGTGCATTTTTGACAGTTGGAGACACACTGGTTTTTACACCAAGAGAATGTGACCTTCAGGACTAATTGTTCCATTTTGTCTCATCCCCAGATGCCTGTGGATATATGTCCTGGAGATCCCTTAAACTCCACCTAGTCTAAACTGAACTTGCTCCTTTCCTCACCCAGCCTTCTCTGCCTTTAAATTTATTAGTTACCATACAGGTGGCATCCCTTCCCCCATCCTGGGTTTATAATCTCCATCTGGGATTCCCCATTTCCCACATGTTCACAAAGCATAATCCCAAGGCAATTCCAGCCCTTTCCTCTTCTGACTCTGCCCCACAATGGTGGGGTCTCATCTTTTCCTTCCTCTATTACTGCCATAGCTTGCTGGGGGATGGATGAGTATGGAGAGGGGAGTGTGCCTGCCTCAAGCCCATCAAGTTTCTTATAGCTAGGTGACCCACTAGATAGAGCCTAGACCTAGATTAATTTTGAAATCAAATTTAACCTCAGACTCTAATTAGCTGAATGATCCTGGACAAGTCACTTCAAGTCTGTGTCCCTAGGTTTTTTAAGCTGTGATATGGGGATATCTGCATCCCAGGGTGGGAGTGAGGCTAAAAAGAGATGTTTGTAAAAGACGCAGAATGCTGGTGCTTGGTAACCCAGAAAAGAGCAGAGTCAGGAGAAACAAACTTGGCTCAAGTCAAATCCATGACCCTTATCATTGCTAGGCCCCAGACTAGCCTCTCCCTGTGAAGTTGGAGCATTCCTGGAAACCCTCCCTGTGTCAAAGTTGGCGGGAAGAATCCTGGCAGCCAAGGGCAGCCAGTCACAGGAGAGCAGGCTGGGATGTGGAGGGGGACTGCTGGGAAAATCTCTGAGTCCAGATAAGCGCTGGTCCTCTTGGCCCTGGCAGCATTTGCCAAACATCTCACAGACCCAGAGATACAAATGGAGGTTCCATGAGAGAATGCCAACGATGGCAACACTTTGGTGCTAAAGTATCAAAACATGAAAGTTTGTATCCACCGGACTTCCAAGTGTGACAATGTTTCCTGGAGCAGCCGGCTCTGGGAAACAAGAGAGGGCTAGGTTCAAATCCTACTTTTGAGGTATGTGACCCTGGGTTTTGTACCCTCCCTGAGCCTCCCGTTCCTCATCTCGAGAATGGGCATGATTGGGCCTGAAATAGCCCCCACCCCACAAGGTCGTTTTGAGACTCAGATTACATCATGTAACCATGGTGATTTGAAAACCATAAAAGTACAAGACCACAAATCCACTAGTATCAAGAAAATAGACTGATGGCATTTCCTATCTTTTACTACAAAATCATTCGAATATTCCCTTTATTCCATGGCCATCTCCTAGCAGATCATTAGTCATCAGTAGCCTCAGACCAATATTCCTGAGTTTGGCCCCATCCAATCAAAGAAAGGTGCTGAATAATGTGTAAGAAATTGTAATTTGACACTGAAGATACCAAGTCAGAAAGGGCAACAGTACCTGCCCTAGTCTGCTGGGGCATATGCATGATAATTGGAGTAGGAAAGGCAGACTGACTACCACTCCTGGGAGGGTTTTCCATGGGAAGCTTCCCTTTTACTGAACAACCTTGAAGAAGGTTGGGAATCCTTGTGGTAGAGGACAGGAGGAAGGGGATTCTAGGAATTGAGCACAGCCAAGACAAAGAAATCAAGGCAGACTGGAAGTCAAACCAAGAAGAACTTACCAACTATTTACTATGTTAGTCCTGGGAAGATCTATAGTATTTGCCTTCTAGAAACTTCCATTCTATGGGAGGAAAATAATATCTGAAAAGGCAGCTGAAAAGTGAGGGGTGGGGAGTGCAGAGAGGGTACCTGAGCAAGGATCTGAGGGAGAAAGTCCAGGGGGTTGAGAGGAAGGAAGCTCAGTGAGGAAGGAAGACCAGAAAATTGTTATAGGCCAGTCTGACGGGAATGCAAAGTTCATGAGGGAGAGGAAGGGAAAATGGTTCAGGAAATGTAGACTGGAGACAACTTGTGAAGGGCTTTTTTGGCCAAGCTGACATAATATTTTATGTTAGAAAAAATGGAGAATCAAGTATGTTTCTTGATCAGGCAGTTAAATAAACAGGTGTGGGCCACAGGGGGATGGCAAGACCACCCAAAGGCAATTGTCCAGTCTCCCAAGGAGCCTCAGGAAACCACTGAGAGCTGAGAAAGCATGAAGCTGGAAAAGATCAAGGCACATCAAATGGTGGTCATGATTCCTGGAGAAAAGGGTAATCTGAATCTAAGCCAGGCTCACTTTGACCCAGTCTGACCAATGGTGAAGAATGAATTGGAGAGGGGAGAACCTTGAGGAAGAAAAGTCCGTTCATAGACTATTCCAGGGGGAAAAAGCGATGAGGGTCTAAATTGAGAAAGAAGGGGATAAATACCCAAGATACCATAAAAGCAGGACTGACAAGACTTGACAAGTGAAGGGATCCATGGAATAAGGGATCAAGAAGAATGGAGGATAACCCTGGGATTACAAACCTGTGAGGCCAGAAGGATGGTGATGGCCTAGTGTCAAAAGGCCAAATGGATTGAATTATTTTCAATAATCACAGGCAATATCCAATGTCTTTGCACTGTCTTTTGACCTGACTTCTGGAGATCATTCAAGTCAATAGCTTGTCTTCCTTTACCCATCATCCCTGGCTTTCTAACCTGCCCCCTTCTTGTACATTAGTACTCATTTAGGGAGAGGAAAGGACACTCTAGAAGTCATTGGATGCCTCCAATCCCAGAAGAGGGCACAGGCTCCACTTAGCCATTTTTTCCATCTGCCATATTTGGGGAGCCCATCAACTTGGCTGGGTCAAGCTTAGTGGCTACCCCAGAGGTTAATGCCTCTCTCCCCTCTGCTTGAAAATCAGCACCATCCCAGTAAATCATTCCACATGCTATGGGGCTTCAGTGGCAGAGATATAGCATTCTCCGTGGTCTACCCTATAACTACATGAAGAGGCTTAGGAAGGGGAAGCAACAAGGCAAAAAGGAAATTACTCAACTCAATTACAAGGTGAATTTGACCTAAATTAAATGAACAATTGGGGTATTCCTCTATTTTTCAGATAGTGCTTTTTTGCAGTGAGAACAAAGAGAGACTCCCACCACCTGAATTTTCTAAACTAGAATAAGGAATTTTGAACCTTCTCTGAAACCTAAAGGGAGGATAGTACAATGGTTAGAGTTTAGTGTCATTAAGTTTATCTGGCTTCAAGTCCTGGACCAGTGACCTAACCCTGGACAAGTTACTGAACTTCTCCTTTGTTTCCTCATTTGTAAACACAGCTTGGTTGGATTTGATGACCTTGGACCATCTTCAAGCTCCATGGTCCCAGGAGCTTACAAATACCCAAGTCCTTGGGCCCTGGCTTGGCCTTCTCTCCATTGCTCTTTAGGGCTATGAGGCTTCTGAGGTGAAACCTCGACAATGGCTACCCCCCCAAAGGTGCTGCCTCCTTGATGTAATTGCCCTAATAAGCAGGGTGAGGTGACAGCAGGGGGCCTGCATGGGGCACCCCTCCCATTCATGGGCTGTCCCTACCCTTTGCAGGTCCTCTCCTCCTCCCTGGCCCCCTGGCCTCACCATGTATCCTTGGAATGTCCAGGGCAGCCGTTCCTGCCCCCAGCCTTTTCTTAACCCTGGGAATGGGGCCTAATTAAGGGACTGTTCTTGTCTCCACGAGACTGTCTTAACTCCTCCAACAATAATGAGAGTCACACGTGTGAAGCTGGGAGGAGGTCAGAACCCCTGGGTGAGTTTAGAACCCTGAGAAATAACATCACACATACACACGCACATGTACAGTATCTCTCTCACTCTGTTTCATTCTCTCTCTCTGTCTCATTCTCTCTCTCTCTCTCTCTCTGTCTCTCTCTGTCTCTCTGTCTCTCTGTCTCTCTCTCTCTCTCTCTCTGTCTCTCTCTCTCTCTCTCTCTCTCTCTCTCTCTCTCTGTCTCTCTCTCTCTCTCTCTCTCTCTCTCTCTCTCTCACACACACACACACACACACACACACTGTCTCCCTCTCAGAACAGGAGGAGTCTCCGGCTCCTGGGCAACAGATAGACATGGTGAATTATAGGATTAAAAGGTGAGATCAGCTCCCAGCTTTCCTTAGTCTGAAATGATCACCCCAGAATTGCAAGTGAGGTATGGGGTGGGGGAGAGAGAGAAAGGGGGGAAAGAGAAGGGGGTTACCTCATGTCTGTGTGAACTGGGTCAAGGTCCATTTCTCCATTCTTGTTTTCTTTTTTTGAAAATTTGGGGGTCTCTGAGGTGCTAGCAGTTTTCTTGCCTAGGACGCCAAGGGCTCTAAAAGCCAGGTCCTGGGCTTCTGGAAGGAGCTGGAATTCATGGCCCTAGAGACACTTGAGGCCTCTATTGTCACCGTTCCTGGTCTCTCAGGGGCTCCAAGCTGCCCCTGCCCTCTGGAATAAAAGCTATGAGGAGGAAGGATGCTTCAAGAATAGTAAAACATAGAATGCTAGCTCTGGAGGTCCCCCCCAACCATTGCTTTGTGTTCTCTGGGCTGGAGAATGCCAAGATGGAGCAATGTCATTCCAGGCATGACTAGCAGCACTCTGGGGTCAAAGCTGAAATTCAGCTTCTACACACATGCACACACAGACACACAGACACACACACACACACACAGTCAGACATATAGACACACAAAGAGACACATACACAGACACACACACACATAGACACACAGAGACAGACACAAACACAGAAATACATAGGCATACACACACACTCAGACATATAGACACACAGAGACACATACACACAAATATACACAGACACACACACAAACATAGACACACAGAGACAGAGACACAAACACACAGAAATACACACACACACACACACACACACACACACACACACACACACACACACACACACCTGAAATGTGGTACTAGGGAAGGAGAACAACCTTTGGGAGCAGATCTGAATTTCAATCTCCCCTCTTCTAGCTCCAACCACTGTGGCAGCCAGGGGAACCTAGGGTGGTTGTGAGGGTCCAGTGAGTTCCTATTTGTGAAGCCCTTACCAGCAGATCTGGCACGTGGGAGGCGTTATAGGAATTTGCATTATTATTGTTTATTATTATTAATCTCCCCATATGACTTTCAACTGAAGCTTCTTGTGCCACAACTTTTTTCTCTGTAAAATCACAGGATGGGACTAGATGATCTCTCAGTCCCTTCCCTTCTCTGCCCATGTGGGCCTGGGGTCATGTTTTCCTGTCTCTGGACCTTTCCTTTCACACTAGTTTAAAGGTCAGCTTTGCTTATGGAGGAGTGAGGGAGAGAACCCAGAGGTGCCAGTTGGATGCCCATCAAGGGGGACTCTGATTTCTCTGCCAGCTGTGCCAAGGCTTGGGAGGCCCCATCAGCAGCCCCACAAAAGAGAGAAGTTTCAAAGAGGCAGATACCCCCCCCCCAGAAAAATCAGTGAAGAGGAGAGACAGGAAATTCCTGGTGTTGTCTGGCTCCAGTTCTCATTCTAGAGAGTCATGCCAGAATTGTCCCTGAGAAAGGAGCCTTCTCCAGAAACTTCCTCCATGGCCCTGGGACTGGGGGCCCTTCTCATTCATCCAACTTGAACATGAGTGTTGGCAGGCATTCTGCTCATGCTGATCTCACATCTCTACTCAAACACCTTCTCTGGCTCCCAGTTTCCCATCATGAAAAGCTAAACTCCTCTGCTTCACTTTCAAAATCCATAATCAGCCTCCCTATCCAACATCGTGTCCCATCATTCCCACACACATCTTCCCTTAGTGGGTGAGATCCCTTAATGACGAGGCCTAGATAATTATAATGCCCTTGTAAAGCCCATGGGACAAGACTGATAGTACACTTATTCAAGCTTGGTTATTTATTATTAAGATTATTATGATTCTCAAATGGATGAGCTGCTACGGGATGCAGTGAGCACCCTCAGATGAAGAAGATGGAGGGAGGGTCAGAGAAGAACTATGTGAATGCTTTTGGGGAAGGGTTGGGGGCAATGTAGAGTGTTTCTGGTCACGCCTGGAATGAACTTGATACATCCAAGCATCCTCCAACCCTGAGAAAACAAAGCAATGCTTTGGGGGGTGGGGTACCTCCAGAGCTAGCTTTCTATGTTTTCCCATTCTTCAAAAATCCTTCCTCCTCAGTAGCATTTATTCCTGAGGGCAGGGGTAGCTTGGGGCCCCTGGAATGTCTTTGTACTCCCCTTCCTCCCCCACAATCCCCTGGAGGTTCCTGGGGTCAGGAAGTGGTTGAGCCCTCCTTGTTGCACCAGAGGATGCCTGGTCAGGGTTGAGAGCAGCTGGGTTAGCCCAGCAGCAGCAGCAGCCATAGAGAATGTGGCCATGGTGCCAAGAAGGATGGGAGTGCCAGGCAAGGACCCCCCCAAAATGTACTATTGTCTGAAGAAATGCTCACTGCCAGCCATTTCCCATCATTTCAGAAGTCACTGTTCCCCTCTGACTCTTGTCTCCACAGCTCCTTGGAAACAGGGGTCTGAAATGTTGGGCCTGTCCCAACGCCTTCCCAGAGACGCCATAGTTGGGAAATGCTGATCTGCAAGGATTCATTTGTCATGGGGCCAAGCATGGACTAGCAAGGTGCCAGGGCTGATTCCCAAGCCTTGGGCGCCAACCTTCTGAGGGAGCACACAGCTCTCCAGTGCTCGGCCCCATTCAACTGACAGTTGCTACAGGTCTGACTTGGAGCTGGCAATGTTCAAACATTTTAAGCCTGGGTGCCTCAGTTAAAAGGAAGCTGGATGTCACGCTCTGTTTCTCCAGCCCCTTCCTTTCCATTTTCACTGGCATTTTTTAGACACAGAATCCCAGAATTGAGACTTTGAAAAGACGTTGTCGATCAATCCAATGCCTTCTTTATACAGATAAGGAAACTGAGGCATGGGAGAGGTGGGGGGAGCACTGGGAAAGAGAGGATAAGTAGTATCATATAGATAGTGAGGAGCTACATTCTCAAGTCCCCTGATCCCAAATCCCAAATGCTTGCCATTAAACCATCTCAGAATGGAAAATGATTTCCTTTTATTTCTATCTATACCTTTTATTAAATTGGATAATCAGTTGTTGTCTTCAGACAACTGGTGATGGCCTAACAGTCAGTGGATGGCCTTGGCCTATCTAAATTAAGTTTGTTTCAAAGTCTCAGTGTATCCTAGACAATGTCCATTCCATGGCCAAGGGTTGGGTGAGAACTGAGAAAAAAGGTGCTCTTATTTACTGTCACAAAATACCAATCTGAGAGGAGTTTCTTGACGTTAAAGCCTGTATAAATGGATTTCATTCATTTAATAGGGAAAGAGAAGAGAATTCCATTGACCTGGGGACTTTGCTCAGTCTTTAACCCTGATTCCTTGGAGGATCCCAGCCTGGGAATGAAGTCCCCAAGAGCTTAAATATGTGTGGCTCTCTCTGTCTGTCTATGCCTGCCTCCTGTCTCTGTGTCTCCACCTTTCCTGTCCCTCTTTTTCTGCAGTTTGTCTTTATATCTATCTCTGCCTTTATGAAACCCTACCCTCCATCTCTGCACAGGAGCCTGCTGCATGGGTTGCTGCAATTCCATTTCTGTTTAGATCCAATGCCCACAGAATTTAGATCATCAGAGAGAATAGTATTAAGCATCACAATAGAACCTCAACTTTGGGGAGGCCTTGGCTTCCTTTGTGTGGACACTCCTTTAGTGATTCAGATACCTGGCCAGCTACACCTACTCATCCTATGTGACAGGATAGCTGTTGGCTCTGAAGCCACCGCCTTTAACTCTGGCCCTTATTTTCCACAAATCTGAGAAGATTCAGAATTAGAATTTTCAAGTTTGCAGGTAACCGAGAAGCCCCTGAGTCTGAGTCTTTCAAAACAAATTTTTCCCTACTACAGAGCCAGCAGATGGTGGCTGTGGCAAGTCAGACAGGAACTGCCCCATTCAGATCTCCCTTATAAAGAATTCACCGGGTCAATTCTTAGCCTAGGACATCTTAACTGACTGCCATGGAGCCTTAATCTATTTCTTTGGCACCTGATCTTTTCCTTAGAACCAAGCAGACTAAACTCCTCAATGGCTAAGCCAAGTAACAGGAAAGACAGCCATGAAAGAAAAGACAAATATGTGGATTCTAGAGAAGCCTGGGAAGAGCTCTAGGAACCAATTCAGCAGAGCCCAGGAGGCCCTGTACTAGAAGAGATTTGAGAAGCTTCACCTCCCCCTTTTCATCCCCCTCCCACTTGGTGTAGGGTGGGGGAGAGGTCCACCAGTAGGGTAGATTGCACACATTGGCAGACTTTTTTGATATGCTGATTTTTTTCTCTTCTTTTTCTTTTTGTCTTTAAAATAATATTTCTATTTGGGATGGCTCTCTAAGTGAGGAAAAGGAAGGAATACTGGGGGTGGGGCAGGGGCTGATCAAGTAATATTAAAAAATACAAAAGATATCAGTAACATCTATTTAAAAAAAAAAGAAAAGAAGAACTGCTAAGTAGAGCTCCTTCACACTGGCATCCTAGGCCACAGAGTAGAGGAAGTCCTCCCTTCTGGTCCTAAAGCTCAAGAGGACCAGCTCTCTGCTGGTGGGCCCCCCACCACTTCCAGGCTCACAGGTCCTCAATGGTTCCTCAAAGGGACTCAAATGTAGTGAATCAATAAGTCAATTCAATATTATTAAGGCCTTCCTTTGGAGAAGCACTAGGATATACGCAGATGATAGAAGGGTCGTCTACTGAGCAAAACATTGGGCACAATGTGATGCCCAGTCATGCCTTAGACCTTAGGGGAAAGAGCAGATCCCCTTAGGAGGGAAGGCCTCGGGATGAAGGGAGATCAGATCTGGGAAAGCTCCTTGTGGAAGGCAGGATTTTAACTGGAAGAAAGCTGGGAAGTCAATAGGTAGCAATAGAGGGGAGCATCCTAGGAAGGAGAGGCAGGATTTCAGATCCAATCTTTCTGCTGTACTATGACCAAAGGGCAGTTCCATTAAACCCATTGTAGAAATGGGAACACTCAGGTGACTTGCCCAAGATCAGCCCAAAGCATCAGAACCAGGATATAGCCAGGATAAGCACCCCTAACTCCTCCAGGGCAGGAACTACATTTGACCTTTGTCTGGATCCCCCCATCCCACCCCATGATTAACACTGTCACATAATAGTGGTGAGTCAGCTAAGGTGGCCCAGTGGATAGAGTCATGGACCTGGAATCAGAAAGACTTGAGTTCAAATTCAGTCTCAGGCACTTTCTAGCTACGTGACTTAGGTAAGTCACTTAATCTCTGTCTATCTCAATTTCCTCAACTGGAAAATAGAAAGAAGAAGAAGAAGAAGAAGAAGAAGAAGAAGAAGAAGAAGAAGAAGAAGAAGAAGAAGAAGAAGAAGAATACATGTAGAGGGTTTTGTGAGGATCAAATGAGATATAAATAAATCAAAGCCCTCTGTCTCATAAAGTTGGTGTCTAATAAATGCTTATTCTCTGTTGTCCTGGGAGGTAACTAATAAATGCTTTTTGGCTGATTTCTTTATGTACAGGTTTGTACACACAGTCATACTTTGGGAGGTATGATTTTCTCTCCTCTTGCTGGTAGTCACCCTTGTCAGGCCTTCAGCAAAACAAATCTTCAAAGAGAAACTTTCATCCAGTTCAAGGTCAAGATAGTCAATAAGCCAAGACCCAGCCCCCTTTCTTGGTCTTTCCTGTCTGGAGAGGAGCTGGAAAGGGAGGGGGGCCTGGGGAGTGAACTTCAGGAAGCTTCTCAGGCCTTTCTTTCAACCAAAGTCCATCACTTACATTTCTTCCCTGCCCTGCTAGGCATGGGATTCCACCATCAACTAAGACTGAAGAGGAGGTGGGGAGGCACAGGGTGAGCTTGAGTCAAATACAGCTTATGACCCCCCCAAGAGCAGTGCAAGAGAAACCAGTCGTGTGTCACAGAATGACATGGAAAAGCCACTTCATGAGGTGGATGCTAGGAAAAAAATGGCAGGCCACTTATGACTGTAGCTCACATGCCTCCATTGGCATCCACGTTATATCCCAGAAGATGTGTGTGCATGTGTCATTCAAATTCAATTTGTGACCTAAAGGTCTCTTGTGGGGGGGGGGGGGCTTTAAAATTAAGACCAAATAAAATGAAAGACCTCAAGCCTAATTGTTGAAAAGAATAGTTTTTCCCTTGGCCCTGCTCAGAGAGAAAACACATCTGAAGCTAGACCTTGTTCTTGGACAGACAGGGAGGAAGCCTCTCTACTCTTCATAAATGAGTACATTCATAAATGAAAACCAAACCCCTTCCTAACTCTGCCATCCCCTCTCGCATGCATGTAAAGGCCACCAGAAACATGTCATTGATTTCCAGACAATTGCTTGGTACTGGTGGGATCCCCAATGACAAGTGTCCCCTCAAGGTGTCTCAGTCCTTCCTCTGACTGTGAGGTAAGGATCCTGAGCCCCCTTATCATTCTAGGGAGACCTTCACACTTCTTCTCTGAAACTATTCATGAAATCTTGATATTCACCTCCATTGATTTGGAAGCTGACACTGGATTTGGGAAAGTTCTCAAAGCCAGGTGACCTCCCTCATCCCAAAGCACGAACCATATCTCCCATCACCCCTTAAAGCTCCAAAGAATAATTGACACCAAACATGAAGGAATGTTGTTGAGACCTTTGTCAGAGATAAGTTCAAGTCTTCCTTTCCCTCCCTTTGACTAAATGCTTTTTGCTTGATTTCTTGTGTACAGGTTTGTACACATAGTCATACTTTGGGAGGTATGGTTTTCCCTCCTCTTACTGATGGTCACCCTTGTCAGGCCTTCAGCAAAACCAATCTTCAAAGATAAACTCTGTGTGTGTGTGTGTGTGTGTGTGTGTGTGTGTGTGTGTGTGTGTGTGTGTGTGTGTGTAAGAAGGGGTGAAAATGATGTTCAAGCCCAGGCATTCCCTATTCTACCCCCTCTCTGTACCTTCTGCCTACACCAGAAGAATCATGGTAGGGTTCCTCATCACTAAGTGGGCAGACCAACACCTCTGCCACCTATTTCAAGGCATTCTGGTGAGACTCAATGGAGAGAATATAGGAAAAGCAACATCTCCTTAAAGTGCTTGGAAAAGGTTAGTGATTATGACTGGCCAATAAGCCAGCCTCCCTGTCCAGAGTCCCTTCCCAGAAACCCTGGGTCAGGAAATCCAAGGAGCTGAACTGTCTGATTCATGCTTAAGAGAAAGATGATTTCCCTCATGTCACCCAACGCCTTCCTCCACCCCCCTCTTCCATTCCAGAGAGAGAGAGAAAAAAGTCATTCCCCCTCCCAGTTCTGGTGCAATGATCCCATCTCAGACTGGTTGGCTGGCTGCCCACCCACAGGTTAATTGAAGCCAGGAGCTGCTGTCCCCATAAGTAGTGTGGGCAGGGTGCCCATAAGCCGGCTGTGGAGGTGTTCAGAGAAGGATGATGTAAGTAAGTTTGTGATGAAAGAATCGTTGACAGATGCTGCAAGAGGACACCCTGAGAACGGCAGCCCGCTCCCAGCTGCCTCAAGGCACCAGGTAAGCCAGGGGGTTGGCTCATCCCCACCATGGGAGAAGTGGGTGGTTATTCAATAACCAGGAACAAGGCGGGGCTGGACAAATTCCTGGATCTCCCTGGGGATGGGTGGGAGAACAGGGGCTCTCTGCCAATTTGTGTCTTTGAGGTCACTGAAGCCAAATCTGTAGTGGGGAAGAAAAGGACACCAGGGATTGAGGCAGTGAAGGGAAAAGAGGAAGAGCCAGGGATCCCTGGGGCTATGATAGCTTGAGGCCGGAAGTGGGCAATGAAAGTCGAGTCTGGGCCTGGGCCCTCAGCCCGTGGTCCCAGCTGTGGAATGAGGTGTTCAATCACTGGTAGTGAAGGTTATTTCATGGGTTTATCTTGTGTATCCTGCCCCCTGGGGCAAAGCTCCATCAGCCTGGGTTAGTTATAAATTTGGGAGTGGAGCATAGATCTGGAGGTGGAAAGGGGTTGTATGATGACTTCATAGTTCACTCATTTCTCTAGTGATCAACAGAGAACAGAGATATGGAGGCAGGGAAAGAAAGAATTAAACTACTACCATGTCTTGGGTATTTCATGAGCCCATCCTGGCAAAGCAAAAGAAGGCATGGGGGATTCCATTAGAGAAATGTCTGACCAGAAGGGGGAAAAAAAAGTGGAATGGCCACTGATTGATGAGAACGAAAGGAAACATGTATATTCTTTAGAAGAACCAAAGGAGACTATTAGTGAAAGAAAGACCCTGGGTTCCATTGCCTTCTTATCTAGGAAGAGTTAGGCTCTGCCCACCCCAACCTTCCTTCTTCTATCAGTCCTAAGTCCCATATGTCTGAGTTGGAAGGGTTAGGGTTAGGAGAATAACCTCATGGTCACAATCTGGAACCTGAATCCCTTCTTCTATTTCCCTAGCAAGGAACCATGGAGTCTTTGGTGGCAGCTCTCTGATGGAAGTGAGAGATAATGACATATGTACTCAGTGAATATTCTCTCTACACCTAGAGGGAGGATTTTCCTTGTTGATAGATGAGGAAGTAGAGTATGAGAAAGGTTAAGTGACTTGCCTAATATCATTCCCCTAATAAGTGTCCAAGGCAAGATTCAAACTCGGGTCTTACTAACTTCAAGCAAAGCAATCTATCATTCTCTCCTCCCCAATATGTCTCACGTGTCAGGATAACAACCATTTACTAAGGACCTTCTGATGTCAAACATTGTGATTCAAAGAATGGCAAAAACAGGAGCTTGCAAATGGGGTCTGCAATGGTCATAACTGAGCAATGGGAGGAATCGGGCATTTCAGAGGTTTCTTGCTTTATTGGGGATACTAAGGATTCTTGAGTACTGCAAAAAACCAAGCTACAGAAGGGGACCATTCTCCTCAAGGTCAGATAAGAGAAGATGTCTCTGAGCAGGATTTTCCCATGGCCCCAGACTTCATCCTGTGCACAGCACCATAAGATCCCTTCTGAGTGTAAGGGTCCATTATTCCAGGAGCCTTTAATTCTCCTTCACCTTCTTAGATAGCCTAGTCCTGCCCCTTTTGGCCACCGGTGAGCCGATAATGGTGAGATCAGGTGTCTGATGATTCTCAGGTGTCTGTCCACATATCATCTGCTATTAACAGCAGAGCTAGAAGTGGAATAGTTAATCTCAAAATATTTGATACCAAGGTGTCACTACATGATCCAGGCCTTGATGATGTCATCCTTTCTGTTATACTGAGAAGTCTAGGAGTTTGGAGAATTGAGTCTGAAATTTCGGGACAGGGAAAATGTGACTTGTTTATTGGGACTTACCAGCATCATGGCCTCAAGCGGCTGGGCCCAAATGGAATGACTACTCTCTGTGGTTGAGGGCCAGTCCTCCTCTGGCTAAGATTTATGTTAACTTAAACCAAAATCTTTATATTTTGGTCTAAAAATTAACACCAAGAAAACTCCGGTGCAGCACCCTTCATATAGGGAATCATCGATTACAGCAAATAGAGAAGTTTGGAACACTGTGGACAAGTTCACTTCCCTTGGCAGTGTCCTTTCCCAGGAGGTCCACATTGATAATGAGGTGGACACATGCACTGCCAGAGCTAGCTCGGTATGTGGGAGACTCTGAAAGAAAGTCTGGGAGAGAAGAAGTTTTAGAGTGGTTGGTTGGCTCTTGTCCTTTATTATTGGAGAAGACCAACATGACATCACTATGTGAGAGACAAGTCACAGTGTGTCCTACTGTAGCTGGTCAGACCAATATGAGTTCGGAATGCTCGAGCACAAGTGGAGCACAAATAGTCCACGTGAAGAACTAGGGTGGGTACTCTAAACGTACGGATGGCCTATTTCCCTTGAGCTTTCTCATGGAGCACAGCCCCCTCACTGATGAGGGCACACCATGTTGGGTGGTCCTGTGCCAGTGTCTCCCATGCTATACAATCAATTCTAAAGTTCTTCAATGAGACCTTCAGGATGTCTTGGCATCGCTTCTTTGGACCCCCTTGTGAGCACTTGCCCTGTGGGAGTTCTCCATAAAATAGTCTTTTTGGCAATCATACATCTGCCATTCTATCCAATCCATCATAGTTGTGCTCTCTGTAGTAATGTTGGAATACTAGGCAGTTTAGCACAAGAAAGGACCTCAGTGTCTGGGATCTTCTCCTGCCAGGTGACCTTCAGAATCTTCCTAAGACAATTTAAATGGAAGCGATTCAGTTTCCTGCCATGACACTAGTAGACTGTCCAGGTTTCACAAGCATGCACAATGAGGTCAGCACAAAGGCTCTGTAGACTTTCAGTTTGATATTCAGTCTATTACCTCTTCTCTCTCACATTTTGTTTTGAAGCCTCCCAAATACTGAGCTAGCTCTGGCAATGCATGTGTCAACCTCATTGTCAATTTGTACTTCCCTAGTGAGGATACTGCCAAGGGAAGTGAACTTGTCCCCAGTACTCAAAGCTTCTCCATTTGCTGTAATATTTGGTTCCACAGATGGATGCTGTGGTGCTGGCTGATGGAGCACCTGAGTTTTATTGGTGTTCACGGTTAAGCCAAAACAAGCCCAAGCAGCAGAGAATCGATCCATACTTTCTTGCATCTCAGCTTCAGTGGCTGCAATAAGGGCACAATCATTTGCAAATAGAAGATCCTGCACCAATATTCCTTCCACTTTGGTCTTGGTTTGTAGCCTTTTCAAGTTAGAAAATTTACCATCAGTGCAGTAGCTGACTTTGAAGCCATGTTCATCCTCAGTCAAAGGCATTTGATAACATGGCTAAAAGCATCATGCTAAAAAGTATGGGAGCAAGGACATATCCTTGTTTTACTCTATTGGTGACTGGGAAATCTCAAGAGTATCATCCACTATCCAGAACCTGGGCAAGCATGCCTTCATGAGATTGATGTACAATACTGATGAACTTCTCCAGGCAACCAAATTTTGACTTAATTTACATAAACCCTCACAAATGACGGTATCAAAGGCCTTGATCAGATCTACAAATGTTGTATACAGACCTCAGTTCTGTTCCTGGCATTTTTTCCTGGAGTCATAGGGCAATAACCACCATATAGACTGCTCCTCTACCCTTTCTGAAGCCACACTGACTCTCAGGAAGGTGACCAACTTCCAGGTGAAAGATCAGTCTATTGAGAAGGACTCTGGCAAGAATCTTACCAAAAGTAATTAAAAGAGAAATACCCCTGTGATTGTCACAGGACAATCTATTCCCTTTACAATGGAGGCATCCTTGAATTCTTGGGGGATAACATCTTCATGACATATAACTGGAAAATTTCAGTCAGTTTTTGGATGAGCAATGGACCCCCACACACATTGTAAATCTCAATTGGAATAGAATAATCACCAGGTTCTTTGCCACTTGAAAGGAGACTTATGGCATTCAAAATCTCTTCTTCAGTTGGAACTTCAGCTAGGGACTGGTTGACTTCAACATGAGGTAAGTGGTCAGTGGTTTCTGCATTGATTGATAATGGTCTATTAAGAACACTATGAAAGTGTTCAGCCCATCTCACTAGGAACAAGTCCCTATCACTAATCAATGTGCATCCATCAGCACTGACTAGTTGAGATGCACCATATGTCTTTGGCCCATAAATAGCTTTCAGGTCAGCATATAAGCATTTTGATTTGTTACTGTCTGCATAAAATTGAATGTCATCTGCTTTCTTATTGAGCTAAGAATCCTGCATCTTTCTAAGCTTTGCTTGGACTTGACTATTAATGGAATTAAATGTTGCCTTCTTAGAGATGGATGAATTATCCTGCTGGTAAACCCTGTAGAGCTTTCATTTTTTATTTATCAACTTCTATATTTCCCATCATTTTCATCAAACCAGTCTTTGTGTTTATGAGTATTCTGACCCAGATGAGCAAATGCAGTGCAGTACACCAGATCTCTGAAAGCTGCCCACTCCTTTTCTGTTGCCAGCTGTGTGTTGGCTCAGTTTTCCCTCCTAGAGAGACACTCTAATCTCTTGACATTAATTCTTCTAATATTCATTTTGCCTTGGGGCTGCTGCTTTGGTTGAATATGAATATTTAGCTTGGAGAGGATGAGTCTGTGATTATTCCAGCACTCTGCACCACACATTGCCTTTGTCACTCTCACATCCTGTCTGTCTCTTTTCCTTACAATTACAAAGTCTAATAGATGCCAATGTTTGCTATGAGGCTGCATTTTATTGTATTTAGGTAAACAGAAGACAGTGTTTGTGAGGAGAAGGCCATGAGATACACAAGTCTTCAGTAGAACATGGCCACTGTTGTTGCTGTTTCCCACTCCATTCCCTCCAAGGACTCCCTACCACATCTGGTAATCTGAGCCTACTTGAGCATTAAAGTTACCCAGAATTATACACTTGTCCTCTTTTGGTACAGGTCTTGATAGAATTTTTCTCTAACTTCATCAGAGTTTCTCATGGTGGGAGCATAGGCACTGATGATGGTGGCATGGTGTTTTCCTGGAAGTGGCAATCTCATTGTCATAAGCCTGTCATTCACTCTTTTTAGTAGGAATTCAAAAATGTTGACTAGATTAGTTTTGATTGAAAAACATATCCCAGATTCATGGTGTTCCCTTTCATTGTGGTCACTCCAGAATAATGTGTATCCAGTTCTGACTTCAGTAAGCTGGCCTTCATTGGCCAGCTTTGTTTCCCTCAGGGCTGTTATTTAGATACCATACCTGCTGAGTTCTCTCTCGAAACAAGAACTGTTCATCTTTTAAGACTTTTGGATCATGGGTTGTCTATGAGTGTTCACATGTTCCATGCACTGATGGTGAGTGGAATCTTCTTTGAAGAAGTTTTTGTAGATTTTTTTGTATGTCTCTACCACATTATAGGATTCCCCACCTACCATGGCAATCAGGTCAGGGTTGGGTAAGCAGACAATTTTTAGGGCACCCTTCCTCACATCAGGAGGTGAGAAGTGCAATCCTTAAAAGTCACCCAGGAGGCTCTGAATCCTACTGCTGCTTTCAGTGGAGAAACAGCTCAATGTCCCTTGGCCACTGTCCCTGCAAGGTTTTGACTCCAGCTCCTGGTGTATCCAACCTACTGCTTTGTCACTTGCCTGTCACCACAGGACTTTGAGGAATGGTTGTGAGTGATGTCTTTTGTTGCATATGTTAACTGGATTTAAGTAAGGTAGAGCTGGATGAATCAACCACCTCCCTCTCTCCTCCAAAGTCATCATGAACCACCATGGCAAGACAAAGTCCAGACAACTGGGGGTGGCTCTGAATGCAGTGGATGACCTTGGCATCTATGATGTCAAGTACTCTAAGTACTCCACAGCAGCTGCTTCAGCTGCTTTCATGGCTGTCCTCCTCTTCCCATTCCACCAGTGGAAGACTTCACTGTTTGAGTAGACACCCCTCACTACTCATTGATGAGTCTGAGACTCTCTTGGTTACTGTGGTGTGAGGGCTGCTGAGCCCTCTTCATGGCTTCTTTCCTGTAACTCCAAGAAGTTGGCCACACCCTGGTAAACCAGTTGGGCAGCCAGGTTAAACCAGGTTGAGGGCAACCGAGGGAGTGTCAGACTCATATTAGATGGACTACCAAACTGAAGATCTACAGAACTGTTGTACTGACCTCATTGCTATATGCTTGTGAAACTTAGACATTCCACTAGCGCCATTTCAGGAAATGGAATAGCTTCCATTTAAATTGCCTTGGGAAGATTCTGAAGATCACCTGGCAGGAGAAGATATCAGACACTGAGGTCCTTTCTTGAGCTAAACTGCCTAACATTCCAACATTACTACAAAGAGTATAAGTATGACGGGCTGGACACCTTGTTAGAATATCTGATGTACACTTGCCAAAAAGACTATTTTATGGAGAATTTCCACAGGGCAAGTGTTCACAAGGGGATCAGAAAAATCAATACCAAAACACCCTGAAGAACTTTAGAATTGATTGTACAGCATGGGAGACACTGGCATAGGACTGCCCAGCATGATGTGCCCTCATCAGTGAGGGTGCTACACTCTATGAGGAAGACAGAATTGGAGCAGGACATCTGTAAATTTAGAGTATCTGGGGCAGCTAGGTGGCACAGTGGACAGAGCACCAGCCTTGGAGTCAGGAGTACCTGAGTTCCAATCCAGCCTCAGACACTTAATCATTACCTAGCTGTGTGGCCTTGGGCAAGCCACTTAAACCCATTGCCTTGCAAAAAAAAAACCTAAAAAAAAATTTAAAGTATCCATCCCAGGTGTTCACATGAACTATTTGTGCCCAACCTGTGCTAGAACATTCTGAGCTCATATTGGTCTGATCAATAACAGTAGGACACAATATCATTTGTCTCAAACATAGTGATGTCATTTTGGTTTTCTTTTAAAACAAAGGACCAACCAACCAACCAACCATATCAATTTAACCAATATTTTTAAGAACCTGTCATTAGCAGGTCAGGGTGGGAATGAAAGATCAAATAAGACAGACTGGAGCTTCCATTCTGATCTGAGGCAGGCATCAAAATCTAATGATGGAGAATACCCAAGGGGTGGGAGAAATTGGAAGAGAGAAGAATCCTGAGTAAGAGAAAGATCATGGAAGACTTGGTAAAGGAGCTGGCCCATGAGATGGACCTCAACAGCACAACAGAATTCCAAGGACCAGAGGTGAGTGGGTGTGTCATGAGGGATGGTCAAAGACAAGTTGTTGAGATAGGAGAGAGTGAGACAGGGGAAAGGGAAGAAGTCCATTGTGGCTAGGACATAAAATATGTGATATGAGGAATGAAAAATAAGACCTGAGAAGAAGGAAAAGACCACATGTGAAGGGTCCCAAATGACAGTATGAAGTCTGTATCTGGAAACCCCCACCATAAATCTGAGCAATCATTAGTTAGATTAATGTGTCAGTGTCCTGGAGGAGCATGCTTGAGATAAGAATGAGTCCCAGTGGAAGGTAAAGAGCTTCTGCCCTAGAGGGAGAAGAGATAGGCATTGCTGAAGGAGATGGAGGTAAAAAGGATTGGCCTTGGCCATTGATTGACCAAGATGGAGAAAGAGGAGCAAAGATAGATGGTACTTCTCAACTAAGGCATCTGGAGACATAGAATAGTTCCTGAAACTTGTTCAATCAAGACCACGACCTCTCTAGGTTCAGGCCCCTTTCAAAGCACTTTCTTCATGGGATATACATAGGATTGAGGTGGCATCATTTCTCCACTTGCAATGGCAATGATGGTGACTTTGGCCATGGACCATACAATGGGCATCATTACCACAGAGGTGGGCTTTTTTATCCTGTTTTTCTAAAAGAAGTGACTCATAGGATAATTTATAGGACTCCAGAAGAGACATGCTATGGTGGAAAGTGAGCTGGGCTACAGTCAAGGGGATTGTATTAAATATCTAACTCATATCTAACCCACCAGACCTTTCATCTGTCATGGCCTTGGGTAGTCACAGAAGCTCTGAGGATCCCCCCATTTCCTTATCTGAAAAGTTGGAATGATGATGATGAGCTCTACCTCACCTCCCAAGGCCATTGGAAGGCTCAAATAAGGTCAGTCTCATTATGCTCAAGGCCATCCTTAAGGCACTTGGTAAAATGGCAGCTCTTGAAATGACAGGAGCCTCTCATCCCCTGACTGGTTGTTGCTTTTTTCTATCTTGTGACCAGAGAGGTCTTAATTTCATGCCTGAAGAGCCTTTAAAAGCCTGAGACTGTCCCGTTATTTCTGCCTCCCTGTGGGTCTGAGCTGTTGGATCCCAACAGACACCTAGTAACAATGGGGGGTGGGGTGGGGAAGGAAGCCAATCTGTCTTCCAAGCCAACGTCTTTTGGACTGCTGACCCCTCTTGTCCTTAGTCTCAAGACTAGGCACCTTTGCTTCCCTGATTCAGGTCTCACAAGCCAGGGGCATGGGCAAATCCCTTGATCGCTGACACTGGAGGCCCCTTTCTCAGCCTTCCCTTTCCCTCCTCTTTTCACCTTCTTTTTTCCCCAGCCACCCAATGGACTCTGTGTCCACTGTGACTGCTCCATGCTACCCTAATGAGAACTGTCGGGCCCCACAGAAATAATTTTATCCGGGCTCTCCCTGCCCCTCCCTCTTTTTCATCTAAGCCTTTCCCAATGATGAAAGCTGAGCCAAATTCGATGTGGCAGGCCTGCCTCCTGAGAGCAATGGGCAACACACCAGAGAGGCTGTGAACCGCACTTGTGACCGCCCCAAAGTCTTATCTTGTCTCAGGGGAAGCCAACCTCCCATCTCAGAAAGCATGGGGAGCGTCTGGCCGTGACCCAGCAAATGCAGGGCAAATGCTACCCAAGCCAATTCTCATGGGAAAGGGGAAGGGCAGCCCTGTGGGTCAGTAAGGCCCTGAACTCAGTCAAGGCAACAAGGAAGTCAGCCCACATTGTTGCTGGGAAGTCTCAGACACTTTAGAGGTCCCCAAACCCATCTCCCTGTCTGACTGCCCCTTTTCTCAGTAGAAGAGGTGATGGGCAGGCATGGCCCAGCAGAATCCCCCAATTCAGAGGTCTTCACTCCTCTGATTCCATGAGGGGGATCAGGAAATTGGGTGCTATCTCCTAAACTGAAATCCACCATTTTTTCTTCAACATCTCAGAACAAGATCTCCCCTCCCACTCCACAGTTGGCAAAGGACTTGGGGGATTTCAGTGGATCTCACCTGGGATCGTCACAGATCTGGGCCCTTTCCAATTAGGCTCAGAAGGGGAGGAGACAGGCTCATGGCCACATAACTAAGAGTTGCTGGGGAGTGGATTCTAATCCAGATCTTCATTCATTCTGTCTTTCCAAGTCAAAGACCTGAACAGCTGCAGGTCCTTGGGAATGCAAGCAAGGTGGGGGAAGACTAGGAGCTGATCATTTCCCAGAAGGATCTTCCCCTTGGGAATAAAAGTCTCCTGCCTGACTGCTAACTACCTAGTCCTCACCAGACTGCCTTTCAGACCCCAGTAGTGTCCAAGGATGGGACAGACGTGTCCTTTTGGATCATATGCTTTCCCTTACCTACCATATCAAGGACAAAGGCCTCCATTTAGTCAATTAAGAAACATTCCTCAACTTCCTCCCTTGTGTCAGGCCATAGCTGCTGAGAACACCAAAATCGGAACAAGATAGTGACTCCCTGGGCTGCTAGGTGACGCAGCGGATAAAGCACCGGCCCTGGAATCAGGAGTACCTGGGTTCAAATCTGGTCTCAGACACTTAATATCTGTACATTGGACTCAGCTGGTTCTGGAGGAGAAAGTGAGGCTGTTGACTAAGTGTCACAGCCCCTCCTCACTGCAATCCAATTCACATGCATTCATGGCATCACCTTCCTGACTCATGGTCTTCTTTGAGAATGAAGAAAAAAGAACATCATCATCATAATCATCATCGTCAGTCTAACCAAGGTAGATTTACTGAAAAGGTCCAGAAAGGGCAGCAATTACAAAATCAATTCTGTCTTTCCATACTGGGGCATACCATCTCCTTGCTTAAAAATGGTCCCTGGGAGGCAGCTAGGTGGAGCAGTGGATAGAGCACCAGCCCTGGAGTCAGGAGGACCTGAGTTCAAATCCAGCCTCAGACTCTTAATAATTACCTAGTTGTGTGACCTTGGGCAAGTCATTGCCTTGCAAAAAACTAAAAATAAGTTAAGCTGGGGAAAATGGTCCCTGGGAAGGGTGGGCTTAAACAAAGTTCAAAAGCACATATGTAAAGAATATATATGGCCAAGAAATGCCTCCTGACTCCTAATCCTGGCAGTCTTTATCTCCCATCATGGAATCCTCATGTGATTTCTCTGAGAGGTAGCTGCCTGCCTTGTCCCCCAGATCAGTGTCTTTCCAGAGTCCAAAGTCAGAACTTCTCACTTAAAAAGGATCTTGATCCCAAAGCTGCCAATTCTTCCCATCTCCACCTGCAGGTTTTCCTGTGTCCACATCTGGTCAATGCACACCATCTCTTATACTGGTCCCCTTTTCTCCTCTGATCACCTCATCTGGACTGTGACAATATTGTTCTGATGGGCCTCCCTGCCTCAAATCTCTCCTAACTTCAGTCCACCTGTCACTCAGCTTTTGAATTAATCTTCCTGTAGCAAAGGTCTAAGAGTCTCACCCCTCCCTTCACTAAACTCCAACTTCCCTGTTGCCTCTCAGATCAAATTTTAAAACTGGAGTTTAAAACGTAATCCCTTCAGTAGCTTGGCTTCCTCTTCTGTGGAATGAAGAGGGGAAGCCAGATGATTCAATGTCCTGTGAATTTATCATTTCTGTCCTTCAGCATTATGCTGGGATCCCTCAGTTAGGACTAAGTCCAGCCATCACTCATATGTGGATGATTATGGTCCGGGAGCTCATGCGGCAGGGATTGGAGGGGCGTGGGGAGGTTGTTCTATCAATAAGATGGCAGTTTCCAGGGCAGTGATGGGAGCCTTTGAAAAGCAATAGACTTCGACTTACTTGTTCTGCCCAATCTTTGTTCCCATCAGAATTCTCTGCACAGGAGGCTTCCAGGGTTATCTACAGCTCCATATACCAATGGTACCCCGGTGGGATTTTTTATCTCCCGGTTCATTTATTGTCCATAGGTAAATATTCATGTTTCACAAATGCCTTCAGAGTGAATCACCATTCTCCTTTTTAAGCCAACATAGACCACATCAAACAAGAGTTCCCAAAGGATGATTAATCATTAATTAGAAATATTTGAGAACATGTGGCCAATGGGAATCATTTTCCCTTCTCCCCTCCTTTTCATCTTCTTTAAAAAAAAAAAGAATTAACAGAGATCAAACCTTCATTTTAACTTAGGCAGAAAACAAATGTGTTGTAGTTACATGGAAGTCTAAAGTGAATCAAAAGCAGAAGGGCAAATATTTAGGGTGAAGAAATTCAATATCCTCCTGGGTCTCTCCCCAGTATGAAACAGAAATTTGGGGAGAATTTGGGACTTGCACCCTCCCCCAATGAAGCTTCCAACCTGAGTCAATGAGCCACAGGGACAAGAGTGGGGCAGGACCCTTCTGAGTTTGTAAGAAGGAAGAGGTAGCAAGTCAGGTAGCTCAATCCCATGGCGTACCAAGGGAGTACTAACCAGTCGGATGAGCCTAAGCAAATCACTCTGAACCTCAGTTTCCTCAGCTGAAAAATAAAAAGGGGAAAAATAGCACAGGATCAGAGAACTAGGGCTCAAGTCTTCCTTCAAGCAATTACTAGGTAACCCTGAGCAAGTCACTTATACATTCTCTGCCTCAGTTTCCACAAATGAAAATAGAGGAAGAGAGGACCTAGCCCTTCCTACTCTACATCTATAATCTTATGAATAATCAAAATAAAGAGTAAAATCTTACCAGAGCTCTTAGCTTAACACATGATCCAACTCATGAGAATTCACAATTTCTAAAAGAACCAAAGAAGGGTTTTTTTTTATTTCTTTATTTATCTTTGCTATGACAACAGGCCCTGAAGAAATCCCAAGGTTGGAAAATCTTGACTGTCTAAAGATTCAAGGAAGTCCTCCAGGGTTCCCAAGGCACTTTCCTCACAGCCCCAGGCCATAGGAAGCACATACAAGCATTCTCATCATACCCATTTCACAGATAAAGAAACTGAGCATCAACCTTTAGAAGAGGCCAGATGATCATCACACAACAGAGGTATTATTGAACCCAGGCCCCTCCCCCCAGGGCCAGTGCACTTTGGACTGGCATCAAGGAAATCACCACCCCTGGTGCCACCCATCATCCAGGGAAAGGATCCACCTTATTCTGCTGGGGATGGGGGGGGGGGTAGAACCAGGAGCCAAAGTGGAGAGGAGAAGTCGCTGGTTTGAGGTAGCTGGGAGGGGCACAGGCCCCTGGAGAGATCCCAAGCTCCCTGCCACTGGAGCTGTCCGGAGCTGTCCTCGCCCAATGAGGCTGCTGGTCCAGGAAGCTTAGAGGGACTGAGAGGTCCTTTTGAAGGAAGCATTTATTAAGCTCCCACTATGTTCCAGAAACCAGGCAAAGTACTGTACCAATATCTCATTCAATTCTCACACAAACCTGAGAGGTAGGTTTTATTATTACCTCCATTTTATAGCTGAAGAAACTAAAGCAGCCAGGATCCCAAACCTAGGATTTGAACTCAGGTCTTCCTGCTTCCTTAACCAGCGCTCTCTCCACTGTACCACTTAGCCTCTTTTTGATATAGGAATTGACTCGAGTCCTTTCCAATTCCAAACTCCTCTGACTTTATGATTTAATAATACCTGAGAGATAGCCAGACTGGCAAAGCCAGGCAATGGAGTGGTGGGGAGGAACATTCTCTCCGAGATCACATCACTGTTCCAGGGAGCACTAGACCATGTAGAGTACCCGGCCCACAGCCCCGTCCTGGGTGATGGAGGGGTGGGGGTTGCTGATAGCAGGCACTCATCCTCATTAAGGAAGGAACCAATCGTCCCTTCTGATGATAGGATTCTAGGACTCACAAAATACTCTGGCTGGCTGGAGGTTGGTTGATTTGATGCCCATCCCTGTGGCCTCACTTATGATGCCCATAACCCTGTAGAAGGGTTATGTTGGGGAGAGTTCTGGATGCCCACCACGACAGGAGCCATCTCTCCTCTCGTAGGGCTACAGATCCTGCTAGGGAGACCAAACCACTTCCTGGCTGTAAAAATCCCTGGAGAAAGGTGCTAGTTAATGAGAAAGACCCTATGATCTCTCCTCCTTTATGGCCCTATTTATCAGTCCTGGGCAGTGTTATAAAGCAGCAGGTGTCATGATTTTTTCTTTTAAACGTGCCCAATTTATGTTTGCCCAATGTCAGCCTCTGTCTTTGGCCAGCTGGGAAGCCCTCCTTTGCTGTTTGCCTTTGGAAGCGCTTCGAGGGGGGACCCTTTCTGCCAGGGGGTCAGACTAGGTCTTGGCTGACTTGCTTCCCCACCCATCCAATGGGCTTCCTGTTTGCCCTCTTCTCACCTTCCAAAAGAATAGGCAAAATCCTTAAAGCTGGGCTGTCACACACTTTTAAAAATAATCCAGCTGCCCCTAAGTGGCCAGACCTGTCGGCTGAAATCTTGGTTATTATCTTTATAGAGGGACTGTAGACACTGATTAGGGTGGGATCCGTTGGGATTTCAATATCTCTCTTATTCCCACGCACCTTCTCCCAGCTCCAGCTTTGTAGTTGCATTATTACCATGGAGGGGTATGACTTTAATAACGTCAATAAAGATAGGGCCCTGGGAAAACCTGGACAGACAGAGCCTCCTAGAAGGGAATATGATGGAAAGTCAAGCAAGACTTTCTGCCAGTACAGCTGGATGGCCCAGCACCTTGTCCCCACCTCTGGCATCCAGCCTTGGGCAGACTGAGTCCCTACTGCCCTACATTGGGTGGAGGGAGCCCCTTGCACCCAACTTCAGGAGAAGTGAGCCCCTCACCCTTCATCTAAAAGGAAAAAAAGTCCTAAAAAAATATGATGAGGATCTGGGAGCCAGTGGAAGTCAAGTTTACAAGAATTTATTTATATGTGAAGGATTGGGTCTGGATCTGTGGTTTCATTGGAAACTGGGAATCCCAGGAAGAAGAGTGCCTCACCCATTGCAAGTCAGTCCCTTCTTTGTAGCTCCTTATGGCCTGGAGAAGTATCCAGAATACCAGCAAACCGAGGGACTTGCCCAGGGTCATGTGGCCAGCCTTTATAAGAGGCAGACCTAGAACCCAGATTTTCCTGGCTAAAAGGCCAGTACTCTATCCATTGCACCATCCTGCCTTTATAAATTGGGGTTATGAGAGTGTGAAGAAGAGCTCCTGCCCTCAAGAACCTCAAGAACCTTATATTCTATTGCAGGAAAACTCCAAGTTGACACAAACTAGCGGCTACATCAATTCAAAGTAATTTGGGGGGCTCTGGGGGCTCCTGCTGTCTGAGCTGTCTGAGGAGCAGAGGGGACAGCAAACCAAAGGACAGTTGGGGAACAACGGGGAGTCAGCTGTGGTGGTGAGAGTGCCGGGCTTGGAGCCAGGATGATGTGGGTTCGAATTCTGTCTCAGGCATTTAGAGGCAATAGGACCCTGAGAAACTGAAACTCTGAGCTTCAGCTTCTCCCTCTGTAAAGTGAGACGAGATCTGATTCCATCAAAGCCCCTTCCAACTCCAAATCTCACATGCTGTGAGGTAGGCTCTTATTCCAGAGGCAGCAGAGAGCCTCTGAAGCTTCTGGAAGACGAGAGGGATTGGGTCAGAGCTGGATTTGGGGAAGACCCATCAGGCCCTTCAGTGGAGAAGGTGCAGGACTAGGATCCTTCTCTCACCACAGAGCCCAGGCTGAGTCACTTCTCAAGATCAGGGATGACCACAAAGGGAGATGTTGCTCAACCTTCCATCTGTGTCACCCTGGCATCTATTCTGGCCCCATAGGAGTGGGGAGAGGGCTGGCAGCATTGCTGCGTTACCCAGGCTGTTGTTACCATTGTCCGTCAGCTAATGAGCTTCTTGTAAGAAGCTTCTTCGGGGCCAGGCCCTGTGCTAAGAGCGGGGCTACTAGCCAGTCCCTACCCTCCAAGGAGGAGCCCTGGGAATGATGGGGAGGTCACTGGCAAACTGCTCTGGACGGACAAGCCCTAGGGGAGGAAAAAGGGCACAGGGAGCTGGTTCGGGGGCCTCCAGGCTAGCCACCTCCATAGCCTGGCTTGGGACCTTTGGCAAGTCCTTCACTTCAGGATAATGTACCTGAACTGAAAGAAGGAGTTTCCCCATATCATTCAAATCGCAGTGGGGGGGGGGGGAGATTTTTATACCAAAAAAGGGTCTTTTGTTATACCTGATGAGTCCTGGATATGGTAGGGATGAAGAGAACCCTAAGACCTAGGGACATTGGCTCCGAGGGAGCCTTGGGCAGGGTGGCTGGACCCTTGGGTGACAATCAGAATGCCTTGAGAAAGGTTCTGAGTCATAGCCTGCTAATTGCACAGTAGAATAGAAGCTCCCCCAGGGCAGAGACTGTTCTTTTGGTCTCTGAATGTCCCAGTTCTGCCAGTGACCTTAGTCTAGAGATAGCACCGTAAAAATACTTGACGATGGACCAACTGGAGTCCGATGGTAAAGGTTTCCAGCACAAGGAGCCTGAGACCAGGCTCATTGAGTCTTTGGCATCAGAGGCGGGGTGGGGGGGGGGGGAGGCAGGAAAAAGGTGAGCACGGGAACCAAAGTCAAACCAAGTCCCTCCACACTGGAGAGTCCCCAGGATGGGCAGTTTAAGGACTGGGACAAAACTCTGAAGGAGACAGGAGCCCAAACGCCTCATCGGGCCAAAACAGACTAGAGGGAAGGGAGGTCACTGGCTGGAGCCGTCACAGCGGGCCTAGCAGGAGTCAACCGAGGAGCACTCCACACTCCCACGTCAAGGCAGACAAGCTCAGAGGTTGGGGTGGCAGGGGCTGATCCTGGGAGCCCTGCCAGCCCACCTGTTAGAATGGACGAGCTATCCAGGAAGCATTGTCTTTAAATGGATGGTTCCAGGGATCCTGTAGACCTGACTATGCAATGGAGATCATAATGGCCCCTACCTCCCAGAAGGCTGGGAGGAACCAATGAGAGTATGTTCTCATAATAAAGTGTACTTAGTTCAGTGCTTAAAATACAGTAGGTACCTGATAAATCCTCCCTCCCTTCCTTTCTTCCTTCTTCCCTCCCCTTCTTCCTCCCTCCCTCCCTTCTTTCCTTCCTTCTATTAGTTGGTTGTGTGTTATTTGGGTCTTCTGGGATCAGTAACGCCATTGGGATAGATGTCCCCTTCTTACCAGCACAGATGCCAACTTCTCGGGGCCAGAAAGCTGGTTCTTCTCAAAAACCCAGCTTCCTGTGCCCCACCTGGTAATCAGCCTCTTGGAAATGAGCAGCTAAAGAGGAAGATGCACCACTAGCTGTGCATCCCCTAGCATACTCAGAGGTAAACTGAGGTCCCGAAAGGGAGCTGGAGTCTCTTCCAATGGCACCAGAGTAAGTGGATCTCAGGTTCCTTTGGATTTGCCAACTGGATACAAGTCAGACAAGTTGAAACCCTGGAGGGCCAGTTTCCTTTGATGGCAGAATCTGGGCTGCCCTACTCTCACTCATCACTCTAGACAGTTGTTTACTCCCTACAAGGGCTGCTGTGGTTTGGGATGGGGAGAGAGTGTTGGCATTAGCTTTGGACTGGACCTCATCCCCCACCCCACTTCTTTTGGGATGAATGTCCATGGACAAATCATCAAACCTCTCAGTTTTGTCATCTGTAAAATGGGGATTGTAATACCCACTTCATTCAGTTCTTGCCAAGCTCCACTAAGAGAAGACAAGTCTACAAAGGATGTTTCCAGCTCTAAAACATTATTTACAGGTTAGTTAAGATTATTTCTAGCTCCCTCTCTCCCTCTAGGCTAGCCAGCCTGTGTCATTGCCCACACAAGGAATGAAAAGGCATCAATGCTATACCCCTGAAACCTAAAGACCCAAGTTCAAATTCGGACTATACACCATGAACCAGGATGTAAACATGGGCTACTTTCCTCCACTCCCCCTTTCCTGAGCCTAATTTGTTCTAATATAAAACAGGATCGGATCAGATGAGCTCTGGGGTCCCCTCCCACTCTGACCCTCCAGGAGGCTCAGGGCCATGCTGACATCAGCACATTTCTCCCTGGGTGACTCGTGTTTCACAAATAGAGAAGATGAAAGTCTGAAAAGAGTCTTCAGTGGTCAGGGGAGCAGCCTCTTCCATGGCCCTAGGATGTGCCACTTAATGAGCAAAGATTGCAGAAAGGCATCCATGCCCAAGTTGACTTCCACTTGGCTTAGTTCTAGGAACTGCCCACCAGGACGCCATGTGCTCCAGCTGTTTGGCGAATACTGTAGGAAGCAAGAAGTCATAAGACGAAGGTCAGACTATCGCTCTCTCAGCCTTAGCTTCCTCATCTGTAAAAATGGAATTGGGGAAGTGAATAATCACTTTAAAGCACCTACCCTGTTCTATTTTGTTGTTGAGTCACTTCAGTCATGCCTAGCTCCTGTGGCATCATTTGGGGTTTTCTTGGCAAAGATATTGGAGCGATTTGCCATTTCTTTCTCCACCTCATTTTACAGATGAGGAAACTGAGGGAAACAGGATGAAGTGACTTTCCCAGACCGATATCACTTCCACATCATGACTTTCCCATCACGGTTTCGAGATCGCGAGTACTGGCATAAGAAATTAAGAATCTCAGCGTGCTTTGCAGAATGATGATATGGGGTGATCAAAAGATGATGTAGAAAAAGTTGAGAGACTCAGAAGTGCACAAAACAGGAATGCAGTGTTTTATTAGATTAACACACTTTATCCTTTCATGCCATACTAATTCAGACTACTTCTCTGGAAGGACCTGTAGTGGCACCCCAATGGTGGAGGGATAGCCACGGTAACTGTCTAGGTTGGATATGAATCAGGATTTCCGAACTCTAGGCCTGGTGCTCTTTCCACTACACTACCTAGCCGTCCGCTACGTGCTTAGCACCTTACAAATGTCTTCACAGAGAAACTCTGGGAGGCGGCAGTTATATGCTTATTTTATAGTGAAGAAACTGAGACTGATATTAGATTCACATAGTTAGGAGTTCCTGAAGGCAGATTTGAACCCAAGCCTTCCTGATTGCAGGAAGCTGTGCAAGGTGCCCCTCCTAGGCCACCACCTACTTCACAGGAGAGATGTGGAGTTTGGACAAGACTATATAAACATTCCGTAGAATTCTTATTGGGAGAAGTCATTTCACCTTTGCCTCAGTTTCCCCATCAAATGAGGGGCTGGACTCCATGAGCTCCCGGCCGCCTTCCAGCTCTAGCTCTTGCGTCCTGGGGTTTCATTTGGACCACGACCTAATCAGGAACCGTGACCTCGCTGTGCCTGATTGGCTGAGAGAGCTCCAAAGAGGCAACTGACTAATCCCAGTAAGATTTGAGCATGAAGCCCCCAAAGGAAGACCCCGGATCTCGCTGTCTTGTCCACCAAGGCTTGGTCTTTCAATCATCACAGAAACTTGTTCTAATGTAATGTGCAATCTGAACAGTTGTAAAACCCACCAACCCACACTCTGGTGGTTGGAGCACAAGGCCTCTGCCCACATTCCTCACATGCCCTCACATGCCACAGCCCCAATGCTGGGCCCTGCAAGCCTGGCTTCAGGTTGGATTCCACTTGAAGTCTGGGGAACATCTTCATTTCCAGGCTTGTGGGAGACACTTCACCGCAGACCTATTAAAGGGTTAGCCAAGAGTAGATGATGCCCGAAGCACCCTGGCCACAGCGATCTGGGAGCTGTCGTTCCAAGCTCCCTCCTCCAGATGCCAGGCCCCGAACACTCCTCTCCCTTCTCTTGGAGGGAGCTGCTTCTAAGCACTAACCATTGTCTCCAAAGCCCTTTGGGGCCCAGCCTGGAGGTGGCAGATCCATTCTCAGAAACACTGTTCTGAGAAAGCGGAGGCTACTGTTTCCTGAGTACCTGCCTGCCAACCAAGGTCTGAGGCCAAGTCATGGAAAAGAGGTCCCCTGGGTCTGAGACGGACCACAGGAAGTCCCCCTCCTTCTTCACATGCTTCATCATCCATAGATGGAAGCTGCACAGATGACAGTGCCATGAGAAAGAATTCTGATACCGGGAGAAATTCAGTTGATGAGGAGAGGTGCAGATTCAGGTGCTGATGATGCGGGGGGGGGGTGCCTCAATCCCAGACATTACTGAAGGAACCGATCCCTGGGTCTGCCAGGAGGATTTGAGAAGTCTGTCCGGTCAGGTGCAGTCACCAAGGTGTGACAGCTGTCAAGAGAGGATGTTTCTGGGTATCAGACTGGGCAAGGGGAGAGTGTGTGTGTGTGTGTGTGTGTGTAGGACAGAAGGGAATGCTAATGACACGACGTGAAAGTTAGTGGCCTAGAACCACTGAGGGAAGGAATCACCCCCTTCCCCCCCCCCATGCCACATACCTATCCTTCCATTACCCCGGGGCTTGGGCCCCCAGGCTAGGAGCAGCTCTGCAAGCTCCAGAGCCTTAGGCAAAAACACGTGCTCTCAAAATAAAACACACTTGTTAATATTTCATAAAGTCACGTTTCTGTGGTTAGGGTGAATTTGTCATCCTCACCCAAGACTCCTCCAGAGGGGAACTTGCGTCTAGAGAGCCATCGCCAGGAGTGGAAAGGGCACTGATCTCAGACCTGAGCGATCTGGGGTGTGATTGTTGCATGAGTAGGGAAAGGCAATTCTCCTAGCTGGGTTTCAGTTTTCTCAGGTGTACCCAGGGCTAGGGACATTATTCTGCGAAGAGGAGAGGCTTCGGGGTCATAGTCCTGTCACCGACCGCCAGCTCTCAATTGTCCTTCTCTGAAGAAGAGATGAGGTGTTGGGCTACACGACCTCTACAACTCCTCCCCCTCCAAATCTACGTGGCACCTTCCAGCTCTTCAAGCCCCAACACAGGAGAGTTCCCTGGGTCTGGGCCTCTCAAGGGCATTGCTCCAGAATCACCAGGGCAACACCAAGAGCCGATCAAAACCTCCCCATCAGACCAGAGCTTTGGCAGACAGGTGGCGATCATGGAGGGTGAGTGCCCTGGCTCCCCTCAATGCCTTACACACACACACACACACACACACACACACACACACACAAACACACACCTTCCTTTTTTCCTCCATCTCTCTCCATTTTTCTTTCTCTCTGCATCTCTCTGCCTCTATTTGTCTGTTTCTGTCTGCCTCTGCCTCTCTCTCTCTCTCTCTCTCTCTCTCTCTCTCTCTCGCTCGCTCTGTGTGTGTGTGTGTGTGTGTGTGTGTGTGTGTGTGTGTCTGTCTCTCTGCCTCCCTCCCACCCCAGGCTGGCATGCGCAGTCTCTGGTCACAGGAGCCGGAAGGGAGCGAGCTGCAGAGATGGACAGCCCTGGCTCTTCTTTCCCCAGCTCAATTTTTCTCACGGTCCCTGAAAGGAGGACATCAGGTGATACGTGTGGGATTACTCTCTGTACAGGTGCGGAGCAGGTAGTCAGGGCTGGAGAAAATCCTCCCTGGGCGTGCTCTAGGCTCTGGCCCTGGCCCTCCCCAGGCACTTCTTGGCAGGGGGGCCCAGCCCTGCTGGCACGCCGGAGGGAACCAGAGTGTGAGAAAGTCAGTCAAGCGAAGGGAAATGGGACGGCAAGGCCTGCAGCAAAAGACCACTTTCTCCTCCACTCTTTCTCCTCCCTCTCTTTCCCTCCTCTCTTTCTCCACTCCCTCTCTTTCTCCTCTCTCCTCTCTTTCTCCTCCCTCTCTCTCTCCTCTCTCTCTTTCTCCTCTCTTTCTCCTCTCTTTCTCCTCCCTCTCTTTCTCTTCCCTCTCTCTCTTTCTCAGACTCCTCTTTCTGGCGAGCTCTGAACGAAACACACAGAGCTTTGGCTCCTTGGGAAAGAAAGGCAGAGGGGCCTCCAAACCTCAGACACATTTGTTTCTGGTTTGGGAACAAACGTGGAGCAAGAAAGCAAGCAAAGTGACTCAGACTGAGCTCACCCTGGAGGGCAGAGAGAAACCTAAAGAGAAGCCACCAGGCTGCCTTGCCCTGGGCCACTGGATCCCAGCTCTTCTGCACTAGGGGCTGACTTCCTCTGGTCCTCCCTAAAGGATTAGCCAGGAAGCCCAAGGGATCGGTAGAACCTTCTAGACATCGAAGCCTAGAACCCTGTGTTGGCTTACAGAACTCGGCTATGTTAACGTTCTGAAGAGGTGAGGTGCTTCCTGCCGGCTCCGAGTTCTCAGCAACTGAATCTGAGGTTGCTGAAATGTGCTTTGTGAATAAAACCCTCAGGAAGAGCAGATCTGGCCTTGCTTGGGGCAGAGAATCCCAAATGGTAGGGATGTTCTTGGTGGGGCTCAGGTGCTGATTTGAAGTCTTTCCCTGAGGTCACCTCCACTTCTGGCTCTATTCTTTGGTCTGGACCTGTGATGGCAGGAATGGACCTTCTTGCAGAGAGGCTCACCAGCTTTGCCAATTCAGAACCTGAGTGGGGTCAGGATCTTACCCAGCTTAGGGCTGGGTCTGTTCAGTCTCCATGTTCTTTGGAGCCTGGGGTGATCGCCAGAGGGGTAAAAGGAGTCAAGGAATCACATGGACCTTTCAAGCCAGGAAAGCTTGTGTGGACCCACACTGGAGCCATCTTCTTAGGGGATCAGCCAGAAGGGACCTTACAAGTCCACATTTGGAGAGAGGGGAGAAGTGATTTGCCCAAGATATGGCAAAGGAAAGGAGAGAGGATGGGGGAAAGAAATGGGGGGAGGGGGTATATTAATCACCAGCCTATAGATATTATCTCATTGGAGCCTCATAAAACTCTGGAAGGTAGGTACCATGATCAGGATTCTAAGGCAACTGGAGATGAAGTAACTTGCCCAGGGTCTTAGTGCTAGTAAGTACCTGAGGCTGGATTTGAACTGGGATCTTCCTGTCTTCAGGCTCAGCATCTGTTCACTATGGCCCCACCTGTCCTAGAGTCTAAACTGAGCTTCTCTGGTCCCACGCCGTGTTCTTTCAGTGAAATGCTGTTGATTCCTGTGTAAAACCTGTGTTCTGTAAAAACTGGGCTCTCTCCTGACTGTTCTCAGAAACACTCTTTGGCACCTATGGGCTCTCCCTGGGAAGGTGTGACTGTGACTAGGTCACTAAAGAAAAGCTCAAAGGTCTCTGGGCTCTAATAGAAATCCTTAGGCCAGCGATACCTAGAATTGCAGGGCAGACTATTTCACCTGAGAAAAAAGTACAAAGGACCCAGGACTTACACCTGAGCCCAGGCACAGTCACAACAGCTCTCCCTCTTCCCTCTTTCTCTGGGCCAGAGGTCCTGGGAGCTTCCAGCTCCTTCCACTCTGGGCTTGGGGCCAAGGGAAGGCTCTTGGGATTGATTCTAAGCGGGTCCAGCCCCCCTCCCATCTGATACCCATCAACACCAGAGCTACCAAGTGCAATCGCGCTCTGACTTCGGGAGCTCAAGGCTAATTTTACCAGTTGGTTTCCCAAGGGTTCCTGGTTGTTCAGGCCTAACTCTTTGTGACTCTGTGCACCCACAATCCATGGGATTTTCTTGGAAAAGCTACTGCAACGATTTCCGATTTCCTCCTCCACTTTTATTCGGGCAAGAGTTAAGTGACTGGCCCAGGGTCACACTGCTAGTGTCTGAGAGCCCATTTTAACTCTGTTCTTGCTCTGGGGTATCACCTGAGGATTGATGGCAGCCCAAAAGCCAGATGGGCAGGCTCCGGAGGCAGTGGGCATCTCTCTTTCTTCCCACGAGGCAGAATTGGGTGGACCACTCGTTGGGGCTGACTGTGTTAAGGCAAACCCAATTCCAGGACAGGACAGACTCCGATGCCCTTGAAACCCCTTCTGGTTCCGAGTCCTGTCAAAGCAAGGTGTTCACCCCTCAGGGAAACCCCATTTCCCCCCAGTCATTCATCATCAACCTTCCAGTCATCACTGCCCTGAGCTGTACTTGTTAAAAAAAAAAAAAAAAACCCAGGGCTGTGTCGGCCCCTGTTGCCTGTCAACAAAGGAGGCATTGTTCAAAACATGCCGGGACACAGCCCCTTTTGCAGTGTGTTAAGAAAAAAAAGCCCAGTCTCGCCCAGGGGGCAAAAATGAGTAAGCCAAGCCTCAAATGAGGTAAAGGTTTGGCGAAGGACCTGTGGGCTCTCGGCACAGGCTGAAATGAAGCTTGGAAGGTAAATACTCCAGGAGCCACAAAGCTCTCTTTCTTTCCTGCCATGCCATTTGGATGAGTTCAATGCTTTGCTGAAGGGTGAACGTCTTAGGAGCATTCCCATCGTGAAATGGTATTTGTTCAGTGCACAGGAGCTGGGCACGGCTCTTCTGCAGCTTCCTCTTTAAGAGAGCCAATGTTCACTGTTGCTACACACACACACACACGGACTCTCCATGAACCCCATGCAAACTGCAGTGGGGATCCCCCATCTCCCTGCAGGACCAGGTGCTTTCACTGCAGAGGGTAGGGTCTCCCCTGCCCACCCATTGCCACAGGCAAGATCTTCTGAGAGACTCAAGGTCCCTGACCAGCACTGGAGCCAGTGTGATGGAGGGAGGGGAGGGGAGGAGAGAAAAGCACCCTGGAAAGAAGGTTAGAAAGACACAGCTTCTCCAAAACAGCAATTGCCCCCTCGGAGTGTGCTGGGGGGGGGGGTGTCAGAATGAAGACCCAAACTCCTGGTAAGGCCAGGGGACCCACAGGTGGCCCTCCCTGCCTCCCCACCAGCCTCCTTGAGCCCCATGAATTGCCTCTGCTCGTAGAATGTTCTGTGGTGTCCTACTCAGGGGTAATTGGCTCAGAGAGAGAGCCCAGCTGGCATCATCCCCCAGGAGCCTCTTCAGCCTGAAAGATCACTTGAGCCCGGAAACTCAAGCCTCCAACGTGCCATCTAGCCCCACCAGGGAGGGCAGCTCCCGGGGAGCACCCGTAGGAGGAGGCCTCCCGGTGTGGGAGGGCACCTCCCTCCCTCCTTCCTGCTACCGGCCTCATTCCGATCAGAATGGAAGCTACTGCAGCCACCCAGTGCCTGCGCCCGGTTAGCCAGGAATGCTCCAAGGCTAACTTTCAGGGGCTCACAGTCACGAACTCCCACCTCTCCCATCATCACATGAGGAAACTGAGGCCCAGGGAGAGGATCCGATTTGTCCCGGGGCTGAGACCAGGTCCGAGGGCTTCCTGGCTCTTCCCGGTGCGCCCAAGGGCCGGGGGCTAAAAGGGAGCCCGGGGAAGAGCCGACCCTCGAGGCAGGAGGAGCTCCCGGCCCAGGTCTGGGGACCTCGTTTGCCTAATCCGGTGTCGCCCCGGGGGAACGGCTGGGGGGCGGGGCTCCGGATCCGGTCCCACCCAAGCTGGGGGGAGCGGACCCGACTCGCCTCGGCACCCGCTCTGTGCGCTTGAGTCCCAGGGGAGTCTGGGGCCTGTCGTCCCCGGGCCCCCCCAGCGGGCCTGCGGACGAACCGCGGGGCCCAGGTTCTGGGGCGCAGCATGAACTTGCTTCCCAGAGAGGAATTCCTGGGGACTTCGGAGAAGTCAGAAAGCCCTGGGGCACCCGGCCCCTGCGCCCCCCCACTCGCAGGCTCTCTCCCGATCCGGGCTGGCCGGGGAGGGGGCGGGGGGCAGCGCTTCTCAGCACGGGCCGGACCAGCGCCCAGAGGAAACGACCGTCCAGGGTCACCGCGCGGGGGGCCGGCCCTTAGCGGACCCGGGGGCCAGGGCTCTGGCCCCGAGGCCGCCCCGCTAGTGTCCTTTTCCTTTGGGGCTCGGCCCTGGCGGACAGTAGGCGCCTACTCCATGCTTGTTGCACAAACTGGAACTGAATGCCAGTAGACGTGCCAAGCGGGCTGTGCGCCCGAGCCACCCCGACGCTGCCCCCACCCGCGCCCCGGCCCCCGCCCCGGCGCTGCCCCCCACCCGCGCCCCGGCCCCCGCCCCGGCGCTGCCCCCCAGCCGCGCCCCCGGCCCCCGCCCCGGCGCTGCCCCCCGGCCGCGCCCCCGGCCCCCGCCCCGGCGCTGCCCCCCACCCACGCCCCGGCCCCCGCGCTGCCCCCCAGCCGCGCCCCCGGCCCCCGCCCCGGCGCTGCCCCCCACCCGCGCCCCGGCCCCCGCCCCGGCGCTGCCCAACACCCGCGCCCCCGGCCCCCGCCCCGGCGCTGCCCCCCACCCGCGCCCCGGCCCCCGCCCCGGCGCTGCCCCCCACCCGCGCCCCCGGCCCCCGCCCCGGCGCTGCCCCCCACCCGCGCCCCGGCCCCCGCCCCGGCGCTGCCCAACACCCGCGCCCCCGGCCCCCGGCCCCGCGCTGCCCCCCAGCCGCGCCCCCGGCCTCCGCGGGCTCCGGACGGGCGGCCAGTCCGGGCCAGGCCCTGCTGGACTCCCTGGGCCGCTTGGCGCGTCCTTCCTCGGGGCGGGGCCGGGTATACCGTAGGAGCTTAATAAAGGGACCGCGGGCTGGCGGCCCGGGACAGCGGGAGGGGCCGGGAGGCGAGACCCCCCCCACGGGGGCGGGCAGCTCGCGTGGGGAGCCCGGCAGGAGGGGCCTCCGGGGGCCCCGGGCCCGGCCCCCCGCTCGGGGCACGGGGAAGGCGTGGCGGCTGTCCACAGGGGTCGCGGCCCCCGGCCCAGGGGGACACCGCGCTCAGCACCGGCGCCCGCGCACACGCGTGTGTCCCCCGCCCATGTGCTCCTGCCCGCAGACGCGCCGACAGGCGGAGACACGCGGAGACACGCGCCCGCGCGGCCGCGCTCCCCTCGCACACGCACTCGCACACGCGCACACACGCCACACACGCCCCCCCACGCGCGCGCAGCGGGCCCCGCGGCCCCACCAATCCGGAGGCGGCGGGCGCGGGGGGCGGGGTTTTCCCAGGCTCCCGGCGCCTCCGGAGCGGCCCCGCCCCCGGCCCCGCCCCCGCCCCCCCCTCCGGCGGCGGCACGTGCTCCCGCTCCGGGCGCGCCCCGGCCGCAGGCCGCCGCCCCGCCCCCACCCCGGGGGGGGGCCCGGCGCCGGGGGCCCCCCCGCCCGCCCCCCGCGGAGGGCCCGGCCCGGGGCCGCGGGTGCCCGGAGCCCCGCCCGCCCCTCCCCCGCGGCGCCGCCCCCGCCCCCGCCCCGCCCCGCCCCGGCGGCCAATGGGGGGGCGCCGTCCACGAGCGGGGCCGCGTGTCCGCGCCCGCCATTGGCTGGAAGTTGCTGTGGGAAAGCCGGCCGGGCGAGGTTCACACGAGCCGCTCGCGTGCGGCGCCGCCTATATAGAGCGGCCGCCAGGCCGGGGCCGCGCAGACGGCGGCCGGGGCCGCGCAGACGGAGGGAGCCGCCGCCGCCCGGGCCCAGGCGCCTGCCCCCGCCGGCCGGGGCCCCGCGGCCTGCCCACGGGCGGAAGATGCCCGCCGACATCATGGAGAAGAGCTCCGCGTCCCCCGCCGCCGCCGCCCCGGCCGGCGGCCACGCGACGCCCGACAAGCCCAAGACCGCGTCCGAGCACCGCAAGGTGAGCAGCGGGGCGTCCGGGGCGCCGCGCCCCCGGGGAGCCCCCCGCGCCGCCCCCGGGAAGCCCCCGCGCCGCCCCCCGCCGCCCCCCGGCCGCCCCCCGGCCTCACGGACCCCTTCTCCGCCCCGCAGTCCTCCAAGCCCATCATGGAGAAGCGGCGCCGCGCGCGGATCAACGAGAGCCTCAGCCAGCTCAAGACCCTCATCCTGGACGCCCTGAAAAAGGACGTGAGTGGGGGGCCCGGCCCGCGGGGGGGGGGCGCGGGGGAGGGGGAGCTGCCGGCCGCGGGGGGAGGGGGCGGCCGGCCGCGGGGCTCACCGGCCCCTCTCCCCCCCCCCCCCCCAGAGCTCCCGGCACTCCAAGCTGGAGAAGGCGGACATCCTGGAGATGACGGTCAAGCACCTCCGGACCCTGCAGCGCGCCCAGATGACGGGTGAGCGCGCCCACCCTGGACCCCCCACGCGCGCGCGCCCGCCCCCGCGACCCTCCACGCGCGCTGACCGCTCCGGCGCCCGGGCTCGGGGGGCTTTCCCACGGCCTGGCCCCATGGAGAGCCCGGCTCCGTAGGGCCGGGGAGGGGGCGGTCCGAGCCGGCCTGCAGCCCCAGCGACCCCGCGCACGCACAGGGGAGAAGGCAGGCCCGGGCCCCGCTGACCGCCCCCCCCCGGGCCCGGGCCCCGCTGACCGACCCCCCCCCCGGGCCCGGGCCCCGCTGACCGACCCCCCCCCGGGCCCGGGCCCCGCTGACCGACCCCCCCCCCCGGGCCCGGGCCCCTCTGACCGACCCCCCCCCCGGGCCCCGCTGACCGACCCCCCCCCCCGGGCCCGGGCCCCGCTGACCGCCCCCCCCGGGCCCCGCTGACCGCCCCCTTCCTCCCCGCAGCCGCGCTCAGCAGCGACCCGACGGTCCTGGGCAAGTACCGCGCCGGCTTCAGCGAGTGCATGAACGAGGTGACCCGCTTCCTCTCGACCTGCGAGGGGGTGAACACGGACGTCCGCACGCGGCTGCTGGGCCACCTGGCCAACTGCATGAGCCAAATCCACGCCCTCAACTACCCGCCGCCGCCGCCGCCGCCGCCCCCCGCGCCCGGCGGTCCGCACGGCCCCCCCTTCGGGCAGCCCCTGGTGGCGCTGCCCGGGGCCACGGCGCCCCCCGGCGGCGGGGGCGGGGGCGCGGGGGGCGGCCCCTGCAAGCTGGGGGGCGCCGCGGCCGCCGCCGCCGCCGCCGACGGGGCCAAGGTGTTCGGCGGCTTCCAGGTGGTGCCGGCCCCCGACGGCCAGTTCGCCTTCCTCATCCCCAGCGGGGCCTTCGCGCACGGCGGGCCGGTGATCCCCGTGTATACCCACGCGGGCGGCGGCGCGGCCGGGGCCGCGTCCCCCTCCGGCGGCCCCTCGCTCACGGCCGACTCGGTGTGGAGACCCTGGTGAGCCCGGACGCGGGGCCGGGCCCCGGGGCGCCCCCCGACACACCCTCCGCGGGACCTGGACCTTGGCGGGAGGGACAGCCGCACGGCGGGCCGAGCCCGGGGCCCCGGGGTCCGCCCCGAAAGCCGCCCCGTGTCTGTAGAGACTCGAGCCGTTCCCACGGGACGGCGCGCCTTCGGACGCTGCGTTTTTTACACGAGAGCCCTTTTCTATGTGATGCCAAAGAGTCTGGAAACGCTTCGCCGGAGGATCTGCCTTGGGGGAAGGAGAGGAATAAAGGCGACCGGACCAGAGGGCCGACTTGCCGCTGTCTCGCCGGCCGGGCCGGGGCCTTTGCTTTGGGTGGCCGGGGGGGGGGGGGGGGGGCATCGCCGCGGCCAGCGCTGGTGGAGCGCAGGGGGGAGGACTGAGGGAGGGGGCGTTCTTTCCTTCTCCCCAAGCCCCCCTCTGGGAGGGAACCCCGCTTCCGGAGACTGGAAGGAGCCTGAAGAGATTGGGGCTACGGGGGCGGGGAAAGCGCGGCCCTCTGACATCGCGGCCTGCGGTGAACCCCTGGGGCCTCCCGCTGCCCGTGGCTCCAATTTGTTG
The DNA here is from genome assembly GCF_037893015.1 of Macrotis lagotis. Lineage (NCBI taxonomy): Eukaryota > Metazoa > Chordata > Mammalia > Peramelemorphia > Peramelidae > Macrotis > Macrotis lagotis. The sequence goes on along the minus strand of NC_133663.1, from coordinate 3,239,794 downwards.
ATTCTCCATTAATGAGTTAATCCTTAGGTGAGGCCGGGGGCGGTCCAGAACTTGTGGAATGCGCCTCCCTCCCCCCCCCCCCCCCCAGCCGGGCCAGCCGCAAAGGTCAGGGGCTCGGCCCTGCCCGGGGGCTCGGCTCGGCCCTGCCCGGGGGCTCGGCCCTGCCGGGGGCTCGCTCCCTGGGATCCCCCGGGCCGCCGGCCCTGGCCCAGCTCACATGTGGTTTTGATCAGCCCTCGCGCTCGGCCTAATGGAGAAAACATGTGAGGGCAGCTCCGGCGCTCCCCGCACTCCCTGCCCCTCCGAAGCCGAGCGGCACGCCAACGACCCCTTGGGCTTGGTCATGCCCCATTTCCAGGCGAGATGAGGGCTCCAGATAGGAGCCCGGGGCTGGGCTCGGGTTTCAGCTCCCAGAACCCTCCTTAACAAGTCCTGACTCAGGCGGCCGCTTTCAACGGGGCCAGATCTGCAGGGAGCTGCGTCCAAACCCCACCACAAAGGCTTGTCAGACTCTGTCTGGCTGGGCCAGGTGCTGACTGCATCCAGGTGTGGGGGAAATGAAAACCACCAGGCGTGCGAGAGCAGACACATCAGCCCCGCTGTGGGTCTGGCAGGGGGCGGCCTCCCCCCCCCCCGCCAGGCCGGACCCCTCCCCTCCTCTCCACGGCCTCTTTCCCTTCCTCCCTGCTCCAAACGGCTTCTGGGAGAAGGATGAGGCAGGAGGGAGCGATCTGGAGTGCTGCCGAACAAAGCAGCCAACGATTTTCTGTCTTCTTTCCAGAGCCAGACAAAAGCCCTGTCTCTGGGCCACCTTCCCCGGGCCCTTTCCCACATGCTCCAAGGAGCCGGCACCACCCAGTCTGTCCTTTGCAAATACCTTTGCCCTTCCTCTGGATTCTGGGTCCCAAGTCTGCTGAAAGAGCAAATCAAAGGGCCGTCTGAGATGCCTGGCCTCAGCCTGGCCCATTGGCAAACCTTGGGCACAGGGCTTTCCCCGACCTGTCTGCCCACTCTTCTTTTCCATCTATCGGGAGCTAGGCTTCCTTCTCCCTGTGCCCCCTCCGCCCCCTCCGCCGACGTCTCTTTCCGCACCTCTGGCTCTGCCCCTCTCATTCTCACTGGGGCAGCTCTTCCCTCTCCTCTCCTTTGTATCTTTCTTCCTCTCTTCATTTCCTCTCCAGAGCACATCCCCATCCCCCCCTTCTCTGTAGCTTACTCCATCTGTCTCCCATAATCCTCCCTCCTCGATGCTGTCTCCTCTTTTCCTCTCTCCCTCCTTCCCCCCTCTCTCTTTCCTTCCCCCTTTCCCCTTCTTTCTCCCTTGCCCTCCTCACCCCTGCTCAGGCCACACTCCCCTTGCCCCAGCCCCAAAAGCAGTTGTCTATTTGAAGCATTCGTTTTCACTTGAGGCCTTCAGCTCCCCGAGCCCATTTCCACTTAGACAAGCCACTGAGGGGGCCACCCTTCACATATCACCCCTCACCAAGCGGCAAATGAAATGAATTTGCTCCGATTAGGACACACTGGAAATTCCCCTCAGATTTTGAGCTGCCCAAGATCTCTTGATCGATTCCCTCTCCAGGCTCCTCCTGCCTCCCCCCCCACACACACACACACATACACCCCACTAGAGGATGAAAACTGAAAAGAAAGTCAAGTGACACGTGGGGGTGAAAGGGGCCCCTGGAGGAAGCCGGAGGCTGGGGGAGCTGGAAGTCTCGGCTGAGTGCCTCCCCTCCCCCACCCCACCTCTGGCTTGCTACTGGCCTTCTCTTGGGAGGTCAGCGGAGGCATCAGGGATGACTCCATTCTGCCCCCCTGAGGTTTCCTCCCAGATGGCCTTCATTTTCTCTTCCCAGCAACAGTCCAGTTGCCCCAACCCACCAGAACCTTGCCTTTCCTGGCAGTTTGTTCCTGCCCATATTTGCTCCCTTTGAAGACAATAGAGAGGATTTCCGGGCCTGCTGTGGGCCATTGGACCCTTCCCTGGGCATATCCTGGGAGTTGGGGGGGAGGATGCCTCTGGAGAATGGACTGCAGAAGGGGAAAGCACAATGAAATTCTGCTGAGTTCAATTCCTAGTCCAGTGGGCACCCCCCCTTCTAGTCACTGTCTGCTGCCAACCTCCACCAGCCCCTGCCTGCAAACAACTTCCATTCCTGGGGGGAGGGGCAGGCCTATTGAGAACTCAACAGAAAATCTGTGGCATGGATAGACTTGAGTAGTTGGGGGGACCCTAAGGCCAGAAAGGTTTTCTTGGACCCTGTGAGCAAGGGGTTCTAAGAAGTGAGATGAGGAACAGACCGGCCCAAGGCTGGGGGCCAAAGGAGGAATGCCATTTATGAGGAACAGGGAGTCGACTCTTCTGGCTGAAAGGGAATGGGGGAAGAGAGGGTAATGAGAAATCCAGCCAACAGATAAGGAGTGTAATAGCCGTCCAAGAGGTCTGAGAACAGAGAGGCCACAGGGAGCCCCAGAGGCTTCTGGGGGGGGGGGGTGAATTGATGAAACCAGTGCTTTAGGAAAAACCATTTGTGAGCTGTGCCCAGGATGTCTGGGAAGGCCAGAAACGTGCCAGGCCCAGGGAGACCGTCGCAGCCGTTGAGGAACGAGGTGCCCAGGGCCTGCACTGGCATAGTGGTCCTGGCTGGGGAGGAAGGGGGAAAAGCCAAACTCCAGCCAGAGACGCTGGGATCCCTGCCCTGAGAGAGACCTGAGGTGCTCTCATTGGTCTGAATCCTGCCGCTGCCACTTACTGCATGACCTTGGGGAGGTCCTGGATCCTCAGTGGATCCTGGGCACCGCCCCCAGCCCCTCGAGCTCCTCTCCTTTCCCCCTTGTCCTCGCCAGTCCCCACTCCACTCCAGCCCAGCTTGGGTGGCCACTTGCACTTCCACCGCGGGGCTCCAGCCTCCTGGTCCTGGGGCCCAGCGGCCCTTTGCCCCTGTCCCGGGCGCCCCCTCCCCAGCCTTCCTTTCCCTACAGCTTGGGGTGCCCGAGATCCAGGTGGGCCCTTAGGCTCTGAGCGAGGCCCCGGCTCAGGCCCAGGGCTCGGGATCGCTGCTGGGGCCAAGGTGGTTTGTGGAGCAGGCCCGGCTGCTCTCTGGCAGGAAATGAATAGCTCCCAGATGAGCGCAGGCAACCTGAGAGGTCGTGAGAACGGAGCGAACCCGGGCGCAGCCGGCACGCTGCCAGGCACCCGGGGGGGAGGCAGGGAGGGGATGGGAGGAGGACCGGCGGCTGGCCGGGAGGCCGCCGGGGGGAGGGGGGCCCACAGGGCTGGCCGGGCTCCCAGCCTCCCCCCCGCCCGTCCTGCACGCAGCCGACACACGAATCCACTCGGGCTCCGCTGCCCGCCAGGCCCCGGGGGGCCCCCTTCCTCGCCCAGAACGCGCCTCCACCCCCACCCCCAGCCCCTCTCCCTGAGGGTCCCACAAGCCCAGCCTCGCACCCCAGGCCCGCCACCCGCTTCGGAACTGCATGACGTGCTGGGGAAATCGAGGCGCCTGCCTGCCCCGAGGGGGCGCGGACCGGGAGTCAAGGGGAGCTGCCTCCAGAAGTGAGGCAGCCGAAGGCCGAGGGGAGGGGAAGCGGAGCAAAGTCTGCTCCTGCCCCAGCTGCTGCCCGACAAGAGGGGCCTTGAGGAGGTGGGGGTGGGCGGGGCAGGAGCTGCTCCCTCGGGGCCACTTAGACCCCCCCCCCAAGAGAGGGTTGGCGAAGGGGAGGAGGACGCCGTCGGCGCGGGCTGGCGGAGCTGGCAGCGCCCCCGTCTCCTGCCCTGGGAGCGTGGGGTGCCCAGCTCGGAATAAGGGGATGGGGGGGGGGGCAGACCAGATGCTTGGGAGCCTGAAGGATGCTACTAGATTGGGGTCTAAAAGGGGGGGAGGGCCAAGCCGACAGCCTCCAGCTGGCAGGGCTCCGGAGTCGGCGTTTTATGGAGGGCACCCCTGGGGCTTGGAGGAAGTGACAGAGTCGCAATTTAATCCTGGGGCCTGCGCCTAGGAGGGGGAGGGGAGAGGGGGGCCGGGCCAGCATCCTCATTTTACAGAGGAGGAAACCGAGGCTCCGAGGGGACCCAAGATGACCCAAGGAGTGGGTGACTGAACTTGAAGGCCGTCCGGATCCCATTGTTCCAAAGCACTTTCCATTGGCCCACACTGCTCCTGTCCTCACCTTCGCCTCCCAATTCCTAACAATCTACAGAGCGTGTCTCTGTAACGAATCCAGTTTCATTTGATCAGTCCCCGGGTTCCAAGGCCATTTTCAGGCTGGAATTTTTTCATGTTATCCCTCTGCCCCACCCACCCCACCCTATTCCCAATAAAAACCATGAGTTTTAGAAATGCCAGGGATCTGGGAGAGCTCTGCCAGGGTATTCCTTCCTTTTGTGTCCGAGGCTTTCAGGTAGCCTAGAACAACGTTGAGCTGTCCCGCCCTCATCCCAGCACCAGCCCCCAGACCCTTGGTAACCTCTGTCGGAGGGGCTTGTGCTCACCCAGGGGAGACCTCTTCGATTACACCTGGCCTAGAATGGGGGGAGGGGCCTACTGCTTCCTGTGCGGGCTGGGGATTCCTCTGCAACCCCTATATGCAGAGTTGGGCCTTGAACCCAGATCTTTCTGGCTTCCAGAGGAAAGCTCTGTCCAGGCCACCTTGCTGCCGTTGTTTCCTGGCTGCAGTATTACAGAATCGTTGCATTTCAGGTGGGTGACCCAGCAGGATGCACTGAGGTCCGGCGATTCTGCAGGACTTTGGACCCCAGTATAAGAAGCTATCTTTCTACCAGATCACATGGCTTTCTTTCCATCAGTTTTAACATTCTGGGGGGAAAGCAGCCTGGCAGAAACCGGCACCGAAACTTGTGGCCTTTAAAGCAGGGGAGTGCGTTCTCTTAATGACCACAGGTAGACTCATTGACAATGCACAGCTTGCCAAACGCTTCCCAAAAAAGCATCTGTTAAATGACTTGTCTGAGGGTGTATCTGAATTCCGGTTTTCCTGACTCCTGGCCTGGCACTCTCTCATGCCATCTAGCTACCTCTTATACCCTACTGTCTTCCAAATTGTTTACCCTTTCATTCTCAGAAAGGACTGTGGCATCAGGAAGGCAATGCCATGATTTTCAAGTGAATTGAAGTAAGGCAGTGCTGTGCAAAGCCACCAGCCTCACTCTCTTCTCCAGAGCCCTCTGGGTCCAGTGACAAGATAGAGATCAGGAGCCCTGGAGATGGCCCCAGATGAAGTCACTTTTTTAAACTAACTTTCCCAGGTCTCAAGTTTGGCAGAAGCAATGCCTATTCAGTGATTAAAGCTAGGTAAAAAGAGGTAAAGAATGACCTCTTTGCATAATTAAAAGAAAAAATAAATCTAGGAGAGGATGAGCCTCAGAATTTCTGGAGAAAATAGAAACAATTGCTATTTATATATTCGCTCTGAGCTAACCGAATCCAATGACCAAGTGAAAGTTTTCCGGGACCTGATGTTGGCCAATCGATGAGAGCCAAAGTGATTTAGGTTTATGGCTTGGTCCTTAAAAAAAGAAACCTAGTCCCTAGACCCCCCAAGATATCTAGCCAGGTTTAAGCAATCAAAATGTATATTCCTTTGGGCAGAACACCCAAAGGTAAGAGGGTGGGGTCCTCTAAATGGACTGAGGGAGAGGAAGAAAGGAAGGAAGAAAGGGAGCTGTATTGCCCTACTGGAATTGGTCAGTTGGATCCCCAGTGGAACAGTTACTACTCTTCATTGATTATTGAATTGCAGTTTGTCCTTCATCCTTTTTTCATTTTTGCAAGGCAATGAGGGTTAAGTGACTTGACCAAAGTCACACAGCTAAGGTAATTATTAAGTGTCTGAGGTGGCATTTGAACTCAGGTCTCCTGCTCTATCCACTGTACCACCTGGTGTGCCACCTTGTCCTTCATTTTTGAAGAGGACTATGACTGACCCAACCCTTCTGCTTGCTCCTCACAGATGATGCCATTTTTTTGATTGTTCCTTTTGCCTGGCTGTTCCCCATACCTGGAATGCTCAGTTCTGCCCCTGATTTCTCCCAAATCCTAGCTACTCTCCCATCTTCTCAAAGAAGCCTTTCCCAAACTCCCTTCATCCTCTTGCCTTCCCTCATTGATTAGCTCCACTTTACTCTGGCGGTGACTGGCTCATCTCCCCCATGGGTCTGTGAGCTCCTTCAGACCTGGACTATTGTTTTCTTTTCTTTTCTTTCAGCTCTCAGCATACCCCAGAGTCTGGGACTCAGTAGGCATTTAATAGAAGCTTGTTGCTGATGGGTCAGACCCTTCTCATTTTGCTCCTCTGACTGCCTATACAGATCTTTTTGCCACTCTCTCCTCTCCCTCTCTCACTTTCTGAGTTTCATAACCCTTACCTCTAGCTCAAAGTCTCACTCCAGTCTCTCCCCCCCTTCATTCAACTGAAAGTTGAATCTGTTCCAATGGATGCGATAATAGCTCTATGGACACAATTTCCAGAGCTGTGTATCCAGCCCTAACCTCTTTCCTAAGCTGCAGTCACACCATCATCAACTTCCTTTTGGATCAGTCTTGAACCAGATTCTGTTTTAAACTCGCCATGTCTAAGCAGAGCTAATTGTTTTCTCCATCTCCCCAGTCCCTAGCAAATGTTCCCTCTTCCCAACTTCCAGTCATCTGCCCAGTCACTCAGGCTTATGATCTTGGTGTCATCCTTAAGTCCTGACTGTCACGCAACCCAAATATCCAAATCTGTTGCCCAATCTCTCATAGACGTTTCCTTCTCTTGACTCACAGCAGTGCCTCCAATTCAGGCTCTCATCAGATTATCACAATAGCTTCTCACCATTCTCCTAGTGTCAATGTACCCTCCCCTGGGCTGCACAGCAATCTTAATAAAACACAAACGTGTCATCTCACTGCTCAATAAACTCTTGTGGCTCCCTATGGACTCTAGGCTCAAATATTAACCCTTCAGTTTTGCAGTTAAGGTCCTCCATGACCTGGTCCCTTCCATTCTTTGATTTAGCCATTCTGGCACCCCAGCCGTTCCTGAAAATCAACATGTCATCATCCATCTCAGATATGAGCATCAGTCCCCTATGCCTAGTATCCTCTTGCCCTTCACCCTGGAGCTTCCTAGGCATCCTTCCAGTCTACCTTTTCCAAGAGATGCTTCCCAGATGCTAATACAGTCCCCTTGGAGGTTCTCTCCCATCCACCATGTCTCTGACATATGGCTTGTTATTTGGTATCTGCTCCATCAGATGTGAACTCCTAGAGAACAGGTTCTAGGTTGACCTTTTCCCCTCTTCCTCAGCACTTAGAGCATCACTGTTGATTGACTGCTTGAGATCTAAGGAGAGGCTGCTCTTTCCAGAGTCACAGCCTCTGTGGTCTGCCAAAGAGGGACTCTCTGCTCTTCCCTGTGAATGCCATTCCATCTCTCACCTCACCTACTTTTGTTTTTAGTACCTTGAATCCACTCCTTGTTCCCTCCCTCCACATGTTTCCTACCATCCACAGGAAGCCGTCTCCCCTCTGATTTCCTTGTACATAGTTTATATTTACTTTGTATATATATAGTCCCCCCTCCACCCAAATAAAGTATAAGTTCCCTGACAGCAAGGCCAATTTCATTTCTTTCTTTGCATTCTAATAGAAAGTCTGATCCAGAGTACCCCAAAACCATTGCAGATTGGCTTATCATGAAAAGGGTTTGCAATCAGAAGACCTGGGCCCTTGACACAGTCAGTTGTCACCAGGTCACTTCTCTCATGGGGGACTCAGCTTCCTCCCCATGAGAAGAGAATTTTGAGCTATATGGAGGGTTCCTGCAATTCTGACATTTTACGTCTTTTTTCCAAGGTCCGCTAAAGAGTCAATATCCAGCTCCTTGCTTTCGTTAATCTAGACACTTGACTCTCTCCATTTAGTCCTTGTAGAAACACTGACCTTCCTCCTTCCTCCTCCTCCTCCCTGTGTGTCCAGTGTCTCCCACTGTTTACAAACTATGATGCAGAGGGGAAAGAGCCCTGACCTGTCCTAGAAAGGACAATTGGCCTCATTTTTTGGTTTGGATCATGATATCTGATAATGGATAGAGAGCTAGAAGCAGCCTGAAAAATTTCTAATCCAACCCCTTCATTTATAGGCGGAGAAACTAAGGTAAAGAGAAGAGTGACTTGTCCAAAGTATCATGCAAGCATCAGGATCTGAGCTGGGAGCACTATGTTTCCCAATATGATGAGGTGCTTCCCTCCAATCTTCCCACAACTGTAAAGGAGAGAGAGAGAGAGAGAGAGAGAGAGAGAGAGAGAGAGAGAGCAGAGAATGGCGATGGAGGCCAACTGGTACAGACAAACCTTCCCCGCCTCACAGAACAAAGAAGACACCAAAGTTATTCCAAAAGGACGGTAGATTAAGAAAGAGGCTGTGGCCAGCTAAGGACTTCATCCCATGCTCTGCCATGGGTCAGTCACTTCCCTGAGCCTCTGTTTGCCTCAGTTCCTTCCAGCATGACATACAGGGCCTTCCTGTGAGCTAATAGCAAAGACACTATTGACTATTGATGTTCCACCCCTCCTCACACAACTGGGGCCTCCCTCCACTCAAGGCCTGTGGTCTGTGAACATCCCTTCAACATTCACTTTATAGCAAAGTCTGATTGAGAGTGTATGCTGGCATTAAACAGGAAATAACTCTTGTCCAAGGTCTCACAGCCAATTCTTGGCAGGAACAGAATTCAAATCCAGGTCCTCATTCCAGATCCCAAATTCTTATTCCTATCTGCACCTTGCCCCTCCCCACCCCTAGCCTCTTATTATTCCTCAATGCTTCCTAGAAACAGCCTTAGGTAGAGCTCAGCTGCCTGCCTTTCTGTCTGTATAATCTATCTGCTTGCCTGTTTATTTTGGCTGTCTGGCTGACTGGCTGACTGTCTTTCTGCCTGTCTGAATAATCTATCTGCTTGTTTGTTTATCTTGTTTCTTGCTTCCATTCTTTCTTTTTTTTCCCTCTCTCTCTATTCTTCTTTCCTTTCTTCTGCTTCTTCCTTCCTTTCTTCCTTCCTCCCTCCCTCCCTCCTTTCCTCCCCCCATCCCTTTCCATCTTATCTACCTACCTGTGTCTACATATACACAAATTCATGTGACCAGGAGATTCCAGAGAGTTAAGTCCCCAGGACATCTACAAACACCCAGAAACCTGCAGGACCAGTCCCTGCTGCCAGACTGGCTTCACTTACCCTGGACAATTGGAGATACACAACATCTCTCAGTTAAGGAGAGTTTGTTTGAGTGATCTGTCTAGTTCCAACTGGAGAAGGGAAGGACCCTGGGGCATTGTCCTCTCTTCACATGGGTTTTCCACCTTCACAATAGGGTGGATGGGTGGGTGAGGTACAGGTTTCACTCTCTGGGTCCCAGAAGAGTATGACCAGTGAGACCCAAGGAGGTTTGTCCTATATGGAGAAGATGTGGGCTCTCCTAGGAAGAAGACTAAGGGAGAATCAAGTGTGGACCATTTCAAAAAGTTCCTTAGAGTTGGGACTCCAGAGGTCGTCCTGCTGCCATATTTGATAGATTCCAAGAAGTCAAGGGAGGTAAGTAATTTGCTCAAGGTCACATTGGCCAAACTGGGTCTGGATTCCAAATCTTTTCACTCAGTGTCCTATGAGTCTAGCTGTCTGCACACAAAGCTTAGAGGAGACTTGTTCCTGCAGAGAGGAGTTAGACACAAGAGCAGGTCTCTGTTCTCTGCATCAGTACATGAAACCACCCCTGGGAGCTACAGAGACAGGGAACTGCCCATTGCTGAAGACTGTCAGACAGCGTTTGGCAAACCACTGACCTCCTGGGAAGGACTCAGTGCTTTCATCCAGGTTGGGCTGTAGGTACACTGACATCCTGGCCAGCTCTTAGAGTCAAGGATTCTGGGATTGAGTGCACAAGAGAGACACAAAGTCCACATTCAGCTCAGGGTGGTCCAAAGGCCTGGCTGGGGCACTTCTTGAAGAAGGCAGCGTTTACACTGGAGGTTTTGTAGAATTTTTACAGAACACACACACTCACACACACATACACACACACACACACACACACACACACACACACACACACACACAGAGGATATGAAAAAAGACTATAAATCTCAAATAGGAAAAAACAACCCTCCACATGGCATAATGAGAATTCCAGGGCTTTCCCTGTGTCCACACTAGTTGGGAAACCCAAAGACCCAACAGATCTGAGAATCCCAGGACCTCCAATGGGAGGTCATGCTATCCAACTCTTCCTTGAAAAAGAATCTTCCATCCCTCCCCACAAGGCATCCTTGGGGCTCTGTTTGAAGCCTTCCCAACAACACAAACGCATTCTAATGGATAAGAAGTTTGTCCTCACATCATGGCTCAAAGAAAACAAGTCCAGAATCCCTTCCAAATGATCCTCCCAAATACCATAAGGCATCAGCCATAAAGTCCTCCCCCATGATCACCACCACCACCCAGGCTTCTCTAGTTCTTTTGACTGGTCCTCAGAGTATGGCCTTATAGAATGTCACAGATCCTAGAACTGAAGGGATCTCTAGAGGCATCCAGTCCAACTCTCTCACCTTGGTGGTGGTGGGGGGGTGTTCAGTGACTTGCACAAGTTCACTCAGTCAGTGAATCCCTGAGTTAGGATTTGAACTCAAATCTTCCTGCATGCCACCTCCACTGGAGATTTTCCTTTTCTCAACACAAATTCTCAGAGCTGTTTTTAGCCTTGGTCCCTGAAGATGAAACTGCCGCTGGTCTTGCCTCTTGCTTCAGTGGCCCATTCCCATTGAGCTTGGTGGTCCCAAGAGCCAGGAGAGCTTTCTCAGACCCCACTTCTGTCCAGGCTTCCTGACTTCTATTGAACTTGGGGGTCCCAAGAGCCAAAGAGCTCTCTCAGATCCACTTCTGTCCAGGTCAGGAGCTTGGGGACCTGAGAGCCAGGAATGCTTCTCAGACTCACTTGTGTTCAGGCCTTCCCTGCCTTGTCCTCACAAAGGTGAGATTTTCGAAGTTATGAGAGTTTATATTTGTCCCATTAATTGATATTCTCCCCCACTAAACCCAGCTCCCTCCACAACAGATCCTCATCTCCGGCTCCCTACAGAAGATCATCAGTTTCCCTTTGGAATTCCTACCCGAGGACTCAGCCCAACTGAAAGAGTGTGCCCATTCTGGTGGGGGGCTGGGCCTGCCTGCTCAGCAGACTGGGCATTGGCTTCCCTTCCCATCTAGCCCACTGGCCTTCTCCCAGTCTTGCTTTGCATGTCCCCTGAGCACCCGTCCTTTTCCTAGTCCAGCAGCCCTCATATATCTTGTCTTCCCAGATGAAAAGAGAAGCTCCTTGAGGGTAGAGACTGGCTCGGTTTTCAGTCTTCTGGCCCTCAGCTATTCATAGAACACCCAGGAAACGTCTACTAAATGACTTTTCATTCATTGACTTTTCAGCATTCAGTTGAATTAATTATCATGCCGATAATGAGCATTATGATACTGAGAAGCAGGCAATGTGCCAGACATCAAGGAGACAGAGAAAGGCAAATACAGACCCCTTTCCCAAGGAACTCACTTTCCACTGGGAAAGGCAATATGAAAACCCCTGTGTCCCAACAAGATAATGAGATATGGGTGTGTGGATATACAAATATGCTTAGATGTTTTAAATTTAGTTTTAAATATAGTGAGATCTCTGTATGTAAATAAATTGTAGGTGGAGAATTCACCTTTCTATATACAGGTAGGTAATGTGTCTATATGGATGCAAACAGAATAAATTAGAATAAGGTGAGAGGGAACAAGGCAACCTGGGGAAAAGAAGACAACATTTTAGCTGAGACTTGAAGAAAGTCAGAAAAGAATGGTCTCACCTCACAAGGCCTCTTTGCATCTGGAGATAGTAATAGTATGGTTTGTTGGCTCTCTGTCTTGGCTTTGTGTCATCTGCATATTTGATAAGAATGGCATTTGTCCTTTTATCCAAAGTTATTCATAATCATGTCCAATCTAGAAGACAGGACCCAGAATGGCTCTATGGGACTCTCCATCAAAAATGGCCTTCTCCGGCAAGCAATCCATAGCTACCACTGAGTCTGGCTGTTCAGCCAGCTTCAAGTCCTTCTAATTTTCTTATAATCCATCATTACTCCATCCTTTCCATACCAGAAGCATGAACTCACTCACCAACTCTTTACTACAATCTGCTTAGACTCTATGTTCAGCATTCCCATGATCTATTGATCTTGTAACCATGTCCACAAAGGAATGAGGTGAGTTTGGCCTGCCCTGCCCTTGGGGATCCCAGACTGGCTTTTTGTCATTCAGAGTAGTTTTCACTCACAGGCCCCATGAAGAAGTAGCTAATACACACAGCTGGCCAGAAATCAGGGATGGGTAGACTCCCTGCCAAACTGATTAGAACATAGGCTACTCAGAGGCTGGGGCCGACACTATCTGTCTGACTTGCAGGAAGAAAGGTTTCCAAGAGGGAAGAAATCAAAGCCATCTGGCATCAGGAGACTGAGTCGTGATCCAACACTGAGAAGGAGGAGGGAGGGGAGACAGAGGGGAGGATGGGGAGAGGGGGATTGGGAGGAGGACATGCCAGGGTGTCACAGTTCTACTAAAGCATCAGCTGAGGCTTCAACCACACCGGAAAGACTCAGAACCCTGGGATGCTGCAGAAAGAAAATTATTATTTACAGCCAGACCAAATCTGTCTCTGTAACCAGTCTACTCTTTAACCAGGCAGCAGTCCGTAATTTTCCAGACAGAGTATGTGTGTGATTTCCTTCCTGATTGTAGCTCTCTGGGCTCTGCCCTTCCACTCTGGAACATGTCAGGATGGTTATTTATTAGCTCCAGGTCTGCCTAAAGGAGATGCTTAAGCTTCCCAGGACACCTGCAGCTGAGTTATAGGACACCATACCTCACACCTTTGAAACTAGGTCTAGGCTCCACCAGAACAGCTTCCTTGGTCCCATACACAGGTGGACTGGTAAATTAAGTAGGTAAAGAGACACAGCTAGTGTCATTTACCTTACCCCTTCTAAAATATGCTCCAAAGTGCCCCATCCCAATACTTTATCATTTGTAATTTGTGCTGTGCTCTATCTCTTTTCACCAACTCTTACTCACATTTATCTGTTCCCTTCTCAATCTCTAGTCATCTAGCAGACTGAATGAAACTGCTCTTCTCCAAGGGTACTTCTTAAACCTTGCTTCCAACCTTACTGTACAGCATTGTCTCTTGGGCCCTCTTCTCTTCTCCCTCTCTCTTACTCAGATCTTATCTCCCATGGATTTAATTACCATCCCTATACTGATGATGGTTTGGCTCCTGATCTAGAGCCAGATATCCTGGGGAATAAAGTGAAGTGAGCCCTGGGAAGCATGCTCACCATAAGGCTAGTGAAGGTGATGGAATTCCAGCTGAACTATTTAAAACCTAAAAGGGGATGCTGTTAAAGCCCTGCCCTCGATATGTCAACAGATTTGTACACCTCATCAATGGCCACTGGATTGGAAGAGAGCAGTTAAATGTCCCAGTCTTAAAGAAGGGCAGTACCTAAAGAATGCCCAAATTACCAAGCTTTGTGCTCATCTCACACACCAACAAGGTTATGCTTAAGATTCTGCAAGCTAGGTTTGAGCAATATGTAAAGGGAGGACCACCAGGAGAGGAAGATGGTTTTCCAAGAAGCAGAGGAACTAGAGACCAAATTGCCAGGGGATAATTGCTATTTAACATTCACTCTGAGCCAATCAGGGCTAACCAATGACCAAGGGAGCTTGGCCTGGGACCTATTGTCCAATGGGAAGCTTCTGCTTCTTCTTCTTCTTCTTCTTCTTCTTCTTCTTCTTCTTCTTCTCCTTCTTCTTCTTCTCCTTCTTCTTCTTTTTCTTCTTCTTCCTCCTCCTCCTTCCTCCTCCTCCTCCCCCTCTTCTTGGCCCCATGATTTCCCCTTATCCCTCAGAGATCCCCAAATGATCTACAATGGATGATCTGAGGAAGCACTGAGAAGGCCAAGGTCGTGATGGCTTTGAAGGCAGGTGGGTTTTTGCCTAAGACTTTTAGAGTACAGGCAACTGAAAGACCAACACTCTTCCTTTGGAAGAACAAGCTCTTTGGGCAAATGGATTTGCATATGAGACACATTAGCCTTGGCCCATGACTTAAATTATTGGAAGCAGATGACAGAGTTTCATCAAAGTTCAGCCTTCAAAATGATGATAGATGTTGGTCTAGAGAGTTCTTCTACCTACAATTGGTGTAACCCTTTTCAGTTGAAGTCCTCTTCCATCCTTCTTCCTTCCTCATCTGTTGATATTTTTAAAGTACTCATTTCCTCTTCAAACATCTCCCATCAAACTCATTCCTGAAATCCCAAACTCCCTGGAACCTAGGGTTACCAGTGAATAGAGAATATTGGACCTGAGTTGGGAAGACCTGAGTTAGAACCCAACCCTGAGCAAGTCACTTTAGCTTTCTCAGGCCATTCACTATCCATAAAATGAGACTAATGATAATAATGCAGACCTCACTAGGTTATTAGCAGAATCAAATGAGATAATATAAAAGGATTTCTGAATTTTAAAGTGCTATCCCCCCCAAAAATGCTAGCTATTATTATCCAGGTCCTGGGCTTCTGCCTCATGCTGGGTGGAAGGACTCTCGGTAGGTCCTGTCAGGGTTTGAGCCACATATGACTTTGCTGAGATGGAGCAATACCACCTCAAATGAGACACATGGGCATAATGATCACTAGCTCTTCTCAAGGTTAGGACAGAAAAACAAGTAGAACCCTCATCAGCTCCCAATTTCCCAGTCTTTTCTCCAACCCCAAACCAACTTAAGCAAGTTCAACAAAGCCTCCAGCAAAGCCAGTTTGCCCTCCCTCCTCAGCCTCTTTTCCTGCAGTCATGGAGGGTCTGGATCTCACAGGTACTTCCTGAGTGGATGGGGAAATCAACCTGGTGAAGAGAAAGGCCATAGAACCAAGCCCCTATCCAGTATGAAAAATAGAGATGGAAATTCTGGAAAATAGAATCACAGAGGTTCAGAGATAGAAATCTGGTAAATCCAATCAGTCCTCAAAGAGGAATCTCCTCTAATCAAGTCAATAGGGATTGTAAGCACAAGGCTTTGGATGTTTATATGCCTTTCACTGGGTAAAGCAGGTAAAGTGATAGAGCTACAAAGAAAGACAGTCCCTACCCTCAAGGAGCTCCCAATCTAATGGAAAGATAGCATGCAAACAACTCTGTACAAACAAGCCCACAGAGGGAAGGCACCAGCATTAAAGGGGATCAGGAAAGGCTTCCCGTAGAAAGTGAGATTTTTAGATGGGATTACAGGAAGCCAGAGAGGCAAGGAGACAGAGAGGAGGAGGGAGAGCCTTCCAGGAATGGAGGACAGTCAGTGGGAATGCACACTCAGGAAATAGAGGGTCTTATTTGAGGAACAGTAAGAAAGCCAGAATCATCAGATCTGAGGATACATGGAGAGGACCAAAATGTAGGAAACTGGAAAGGTAGTATGGGTATAGGGTAAAGGTAAGAAGGTAAAGAGAAGGTTTTCTAGAGTCACTCGAGTGTTGAATAAATGCATAGCACGTGATGAAAGGTTCCTATCTGTGGTTTTTAGGAAGCTCATTTGGACAGTCAAGGGGAGGATGAGTGGACTTGGGAGAGACTTGGGCAGGCCTATCAGGCTCTGGAAATGATCTTGTGTCAGGTGAGGAGGGCCTGCACCAGGGGATGGCAACATCAAAGGAGAGAAGAGGACACACAGAAGAGCTATTGGGAATAGATCCACTGATTGGATGAGAGCAATGAGAGAATTTGAAGATTGAGGCTGAGAGTTATTTTGAATCTGGGGACTGGGAAGAAGATAGTGGTGCCCTCAGCAAATAAGAAAGAGGGAAGGGCAACTAGGTGGTGCAGTGGATAGAGTACCAGCCCTGGAGTCAGGAGGACCTGAGTTCAAATCCAGAATCAGACACTTAATAATCACCTAGCTGTATGACCTTGGGCAAGTCCCTTCATCTCTTGCCTTGCAAAAAGAAAAAGTAACATAGAGAGGAGATTTTGGGGAGAAAAGTATTAAGTTCAGTTTTAGATGTTGCATTTAAGATATCAATGAGAAACTCATTTCAATATTTCTATAGGTAACTAGAAATAAGAGACTAGAAGTGAGGACACAGGCTAGGATTGGATTAATTGATTTGAGAATCTTCTGCAATGACATAATTTAAAACATGGGAACTGATAAGACCACCAAGTGAGTTGGTCTAGAGAGAGAAAAAATGGGGGCTGAGGACAAAGACTTGGAAGGATACTCATGGTTAGTGGTGAGAGACCAGCAAGAGATACTGAGGAAGACTGGTCATAATGGAGCAGAAAGAACTGTGTGTAAAGCCTAGAGAGAAGAATCTAAAGGAGAAGATTGTGACTGGCAGTGTCCAAGGCTTTTAAGAGGATACTCTATCCGGCACTCAAGAGATTAACTTTGGTTAACTTTGGAGAGAGCAACTTCAGTAGGCTAATAAGGTAAGAAATCTCATGTTGACAATTAAGAAGAGAGGAAGTGAAGGCCTCAATTCTAGAGTCTTAAGGCTGGTCACCAAAGGAAGAAGGCTGGAACTGTAACAGGGAAGATTGGATGGATCACATGAGGGGGTTTTGTGGATGAAGAAGACACAGACACATTTGTATGAGAGACGAGGCACTCTGCTAGAGAATATGATGGCAGCCCTCCCCAGAAGAGATGGAACTCTAAATCTACAATTCTGTGATCCATAAAGTAAATATAGAAGAATCTAGGAGGTTGGGTGGCCCTTTGCCTCAGTTTGGGTGTGTGCTCATACTCATCTACATGTATGACCTCATGCCCATGTGTTCCTAGGTCCACATGGGTCCTGGGGTCCCATGACCTATCTAGCAGGCTTCTCACCTAGAATCTAGCCCACAGCTATTATCAGGGTACTGCTATATCCAGACTGCTGAGGGTGGAGAGGTCCATTTCTATACCCCCATCCCTTCACACCCAGCTGGGCCTGAGGCCATCCTGTTTGCTGGGAACTGGGAGCAGTTAGTTCCTGCTGGCATTGCCACAGACAGCTTTCACAGGAAGCAGCTGGCAGATACCCAGCTCCAAGGGCAGATGAAGTGGGGGGAGGGGTAGCTGTGGGAACCCAGGGATTTCTGGGGCATCTGCTGGGTTTCAAGGCCACTCTCTTTGCATCTTCTAACAATCTAGGTATGAGCGCAGGAAGGTTTTCCCCTCTGTACCTTCCTTTCTCTCCCCTTCCCTTCTTCTCCCTCCTCTGGACTTACATCCTTAGTCTTAGTCTCCTCACCTCCCTAGCCATCAGGTGCATTAGTATTTTTAATAGGATACTGAGGGAAATGACTAGATGTGTTATAAGAGGGAACTCAATGATTGGAGCCTAGCCCAGGTGACTCTTCCATAGTCTCTCTATAAGAACAGGCAACTAGAAAGAAGGGGGCAGGGGTAGTGGAACAAGATGTAAAACCCCACTATGCTCTGGGGGAGGGGGACCTTTCCCTCTGTTTTTCCTATGATTTGAATTAGCATTTGCTCAACTCCTTGGTCAACCAGGCATCTCCCTGGGGCTGTGACAGGCTGGGTCAGGCTTCCTTCCCAAATGCAGTGACTTCCCAGTCTATCATGGGAAATGGAGACTTCTTTACCCCCGCTGGGACTCCCAGCATCCTGGCTGGCCCAAGCAAAGAGGGACAGAGGGAACTGGTCTAGCGCAGTTTAGGCTGGGGCAAGGAAGAGAGAGGAAGGATTGGAAAACTTGGTCCTGATCACAGGATACATGACTCTGACTTAAGGTTAGAAACGTCCAGAGGATAATTTTCTCCAACTGAATGTCCGACTGTGAAACTTCACCAAACCAGCATATGTCTGCTCTTCCAACAAATCATCTGTTTGGGTCTGAGCTTCCTTGGTTTTCCTCCATTTCAGACAGTCCTTCTGCTAAGATCTCCGGGGTCCCACGTTCCACTGTCCCTCCCAGCAATAACATTCCATGCTCGATGTTCTGAGACCTCTTGATCTCTCATGCAAACGAATGGGAGGGGATGGGCCCCTTATTGATAACACCACTTTCTTCAATACTTCCTCAAATTCTGGATTCTACAATGTGTCTGAGGATAGCAGCAGCTGGAGCCTTGACTCGGGATTGGTGCATTGGCTGACAACTAGTCTCATCTGTTTTCCTCCAGGCTCTGAGAGTGCCATGGACTGGGCTTCCAAGTAGCTTTGATTTTATGTGATTCTAATTGTGATTGCAGAATTATTTTAAAATACATTTTCCCTAACTTATCAACTAATTATGAGACTTTTGAGAACAGAAATCATGTCATCTCAGCAATTCTTATCCTCACAGTGCTCTGCCCACAGGAGTTGGGCAATGATGGACTAAGATGTTCATTTGTAGGAATCAACAAATTTGAGGGTATAAATCGGGCTGCTATCATCTATTTCTTGCTTTCTTCCTGTGACAGAAATGGAGACTCCCAAAAGATCCACAACTTGTTTAAAACTGAACTGAGAATTAAAAGGCAGTCTAAAAAAAGATTTCTAAGATCCCTTTTCCCTTCCCCTTCCTTCCTCTCCTTCCCCTTCCCCTTCCCCTTCTTCCCCTTCCCTTCTCCTTTCCCTATCTTCCCTTTCCCTTTCCCTTTCCCTTTCCACTGTGGCCAAGCCAGTGGGACTTAGGAATGGGACAGATTTTCAAAATTCTCCAACATAGTCCAGGCCTGCAGCTCCAGCTATCTTGGAGGGGTGGGTGGGGGATTCCCTCCAATATAAAAGTTATTTTCCCTGGTTTCCAGGGAAAGGTTTCCCAACCTGTGACCAGGCATGGAACTTCTCAGGGAACCCTCAATGTCCAGGCTTTCCTTCCCTGTCAGGTCTCTCTGCCAGATCCTTTCCCCTTTCTCCCATTTTATCTCCTCCTCTCTCCTCTCTTCTCATCCACTGCTCTCCCTGCCCCCTGCCCTTTTTCCTCTCCTTTCTTCATACCTCCTTCTTCTCTCCCTCCCTCCCCTGCTTCCACTCTCTCCTCCCCATTTCTCCCGCCTCCATTCCCTTCTTCTCCTTTCTCCCTAATTCCTTTCCCTGTCTTACCCTCCATTCCCAATCTTTTCATTTTCCTTTTACCTCTTTCCCTCCCTTTCCCTTCCCAGGCCTCACCCATTGATTCTTAACTGCTTTGAGCAGGTTCCTATACTTCCTGGGCCCTCAACCACCTCAATATGTCAAATACGGGCAACTACATTTGCCTCCTGCCTCTGGATAGTTAAAAATACTCAGAGTTCCAGGGAAAGGGACAATGTGAGAAAACTAGACTGCCCTGTGGTTGACTAGTGTTTTTGGCCCTATGTTGGCATCCACCTCAATCATTCCGAGGCCTAACTCTCAATTCCCCCATCTCAAAGCTTAACAGGCAGATCAGCAGGCTTATCTAGGGGATGTTTAGAAATGACGGTTGGCTTTGCCAAGAAAAGGGGAAACAGAACTACCAGCATGGGAGTGAGAGTGAGAGACAAAGATAGGTGGGGCGCGTGCGCCGTGTGACCCGGACCCCAGCGGCCCGGCTGCGGGACACCGCACTTGCGGGCATTGGCGGTTGAGGCCTCCTCTCTAGGCGACCCGTAGGGCATCTGCTGAGATGGAAAATGTCTGTATTGGTCCACTATCTTTAACCAATGATGCATCCAGACTTGTCTCCACATCTGCACACGGAAGAATGTAACATTTTAATTAATCTATTAAAAGAATGCCATAAAAAGATTTTGAGTTCCAATTGCTGTCCCTCTCCACCCAGGCACATTGAGAAGATTAACAATTTGACAAAGGTTATACATGTGCTGTCATACAAAACACATTTCCATGTACATCATTCTGTGAAAGAGCATTCAGACAAAAAACTGAGGAAAATATAGAAAAAGAATCTTTCATCTGGATTCAAGCTCTACTAACTCTTTCTCTAGAGACAGATATCAACTTTAATTCTAAGTTCTACAGAAGTATCTTGGATCATAGTATTGCTGAGAATAGCGAATTGTCATACAATATGCAGTGTTCTCCTGGTTCTAGTCATTGCACTTTCCATCAGTTCTTGTAAGTCTTTCCTTGTTTTTCTGAGAGCATCTTGCTCATCCTGTTCAGCCACTGCCCAGTTGACAGACATTCCTTTCAATTTCCAATTCTAAAAAAGGAGCTATAATTTTGTTTTCTATCGCTCTTGGGATTCCATCCTAGTCATGGTATTGCTTGGCCACAGACTTTATATGATTTGGGCATATTTTCATATTCTTCTCCAAGATAGTCGAATCAGTAGCTGACTTCACCGATAGAATATTAATGTTTGAATTTTCTCACGTCCTCTCCAACATTTGTTATTTTTCTTTTCTGTCATATTAGCCCATCTGATGGGATGAGTGGCTTAGAGTTATTTTAATTCACATTTCTCTCATCAGTAGCTACTTAGAGCATTTTTAAAACTATCTTATCTGAGTTTCTCTTGTCCAAATAAATATCCCTAGTTCCTTCAACTCATCTTTATGGTGTGACATCACAGCCTTTTTTTTTTAAGGCAATGGGGCCAAGTGACTTGCCCGAAGTCACATGGCTAGGCAGTTGTTGTCTGAGGCCGAATTTGAACTCAGGTCCTCCTCACTCCTGCATTGGCACTCTATCCATCCCTATCATAGCCTTCCTATGTTCTTAACACTCTACAGATTTTTCTTGTCCTTAATATTAAGATGTCAGAATTGAACGTATTACTTCAGATCTGTTCTCTTCAGAATTGAATGCAAACATGGCTATCACTTTTTTGTCTTGGAAGCTGAACCTATTTGAATAAAGGTCAAGATTGCTTTACGTTTTTTTGGCTACAATATCACACTGCTGGATCATATTGAGCCTGCAGCTCACTAAAAGCTACAATTCAGGACAAACCCACCTTATACTCGTGAAACTGATTTTTGAAACTGCTGAAAAAGATTTTACATTTCTACTGAATTTCCTTTTCAAATAGCCTTTTAGTCTAGCTAGAGGTATCAAATATATGGCACACAACAACTTGAAGTTATCCAGACAGATTAAGATGTAATTAGTAAATATTTAACAAAATAAATAAAAATGCAGTAAAACAGGGGGGGGAAAAAGAAAGACAAAGACAGGTCCCCATATAAAAACAGACAGAGATAGAAAGACAGAGACAGGAACAGAGAGAGAGAGAGAGAGAGAGAGAAGCAAAGACAGATATACATGCACAGACACAGATTGAGAAGTGTTCCTGGAACTGAAAGTGAGCAGAAGAGAGGGAACTTTCCCCCATAAGCCAGTGACGAGATGAAGCATCATGGAACCCACTGCCTGGCTCAGCTGCCCAGGCTCTCTGCCCCAGCCTAGCACAGGGTGAGAAGAACACCATCAGCTGGGCACATTGGACTGCAAAGCATTAGGTTCTGTAGACAGAAGTTTGGGGGCATCCACAAGGACCAGGGCCCTCAACGGTACATTTTCTTCTACTTCCTTCTCTTCGGGGTTCTCTATTCTGCCAGAGAGGAATTTGACCCATCCACAGATTAGTAAGCACCAAAATAATTTCATGGTGAGAGTTGAGGGAAAGGGTCAGGAAAGTCCTTGTGAAGGAGGAAGCATAGCTGAGTCTTGGGTGAAACCAGGGGAAGATCTAGAAGGCCAAGCTGAGGAAGACATTCACACCAGGGGTGGGGAGAACCTGAGCCAAGGAGGAGAGCAAGAAGCAAGAGAACAGTATAGACGAGTTTGGGAGATTGAGGAAAACACCAAAAGGGCAGAAATGACAACCATCTTGGGAGAAAGGGACAGTGTTTCTGTTCGAATGTTTGAAAAGGAGAGCAAATCGGAGCAGAATCTCACAGGCTCTAGCTTTTCTATTAGATCTGGGGAGAGCAACTTTCAAAAGAAAAGTTCAGGGATAATGTGAAATCACCACAGACCACTAAGAGGGAGCCAGCTTGGTGCAGGGTGTTCAAAGACATGCTGATTTGTTTGTATTTTTTCTAAGACCCTCTGTAGAGGAAAGCAATCCAGTCAGATCTGCACCTTAGGAACATTCAGTGACAAGGAAGAGGAAGGGAGAGGAGCAAGACTAGAGGCAGGGAAACCAAGGAATTCAAGAAAGGTGTAGAGATCCTGCCTCAGGGAGATGTCTGTGTGAGTAGAAAGGAGGCCCAGACCCAACAAGTGCCATGGAAGTAGAATGATAAGACTTGGTAAATGACTGAACATGTTGCTGGGGGTGGTGAAGCTTCACTGACAACTGGAGGGATGAGGGTTATGACTGGGTAGTCAGTCAGTCAACTCCCACTTTTCTTTGTTCAGGTCCCATGCTCTGCAAAGGACATACAAAGAAAGGCAAAAAGGCCACCACTGCCTCCCTAGATTTCCCATTCTAATGAAGGTGATTGCTCATAATCTGTGCACACAGAGCTGAAAATGTGTTTAGGTGGGTGACAAAAGAGGCTGTTTGCTTTTCAAGACATCTTGGTGGAATGAGAATCGAAGGGGAGACAGGGCCACGACTTGGAATGGAATGACAACAAAGAGGGTACCCAACATTTTGCTTCTGTTTCATCTGTGGAGAATCATCTGTTGCCTGGAAAGAAGAGAACAGAAATGCCTAGTGGGGAACTGACCCCCAAGATAGTGCAGACACAGCTGTCCTGGATGTCCTTGAGTTAACTGGCCCAGTGGATCATGCCTTTCTCAGGTGCTGAGAGCCCTGGTGGGTGTGATTGGTCTTCCCCACCCCCATCAAAAAGACTTGGGGAGGCAGGAGAGCTGCAGGTCAAGAAAAGGATGCTCATCCAGGATTTAAAAAAAAATAAATGAGACTAGAGTCTACAGACTAGACATAGGCCAGTGAGCTTGATGTGGGGTCCCAGGAAAATTATAGAATAGATCCTTGAAGAGACAGGGTTTGCGTCATTGGATGAAAAAGACATGATTTACAAAAACTAAAATGGCTTCCCCAGGAACCACCGACACCAGGATAACCTCATCTCTTCTCATAGGGTTACAAAACTGGTCAATCAAGGGAATATCAACCAAGACAGTGTATCAATTAAGCATATAGCTGGCTCCCTCATCAAATCAGCAGATGGCACAGAGCAAGAAAAGTTGACTAACATTCTGATGGCCAGGCAAAGGTCCAGAGAATCTTGACAGGTTAAAGTCTTACATGGAATCTAGCAAAATGAAATGGAATAGATATAAATATGCACTCTCACATTTGAATTTAATAATTTGTGAATCCCAAAAAGAGCTGGTGACTTCAGTGGACCTCAAGCTTAGTAGAAGCCACCAGGGTGATATGCCAGCCAAGAAATAAAATCAGCCCTGTGCCTCCTCAAGCAAAATCTCTTAGAAGCACATTGATAAGATGAACAGTGTCCAGAAAGGCTCAGGATCTTAAGACAACAAAAGGATCAGTTAGGGAAACAGAGAATGGTTAGCCTAGGGAATCAAAGAAAGCCTAACAGAATCTGAAATTCTGTTAGAATGGACCCAAGGCTTCCTAGGACAAAGAACATCTCTAGATCACAGTCACATAGCTTCCAAGTGACAGAGACATAATTTGAACCCAGATCTTTGGACTGAATGTCCAAAGTTCTATCTACAGCAAACTCTATGTACTCTTTCATCATGCTCTCTCTCTCTCTCTCTCTCTCTCTCTCTCTCTCTCTCTCTCCCTCTGGTGTTCTATTCTCAGTAATCATTGGATGTCCTCACATTCTCAGTGGTCCCTTGTTATATATCTGGTAAGCCCAAGGCCAAACCATAAACTCTAGAAAAGTCTCCTTTTCTTTCTCACCTTGACGAATGATGCTTATCCAAAGGCTACTGTGGGGAGCCCCACAGGCAGGATGACAGACCTTAGAGGAAGCCAGCCTTCAGAGACATTCCCCCCTGCCAGATCCTGAAGAACCACCTCACTTTTGGAAGACTGGCTTCCATCTCTGAACTGAGCAGGTCTGAGCTGCCAGACAAAGCCAGTGAGAACAGGGAGTACAGTGAATGAGCCCATCCTGAACATCTCATCTTCATGCCTTTCCTCTGAGTCAGGTCTCCAATGCAGTACATTTCGTTTCCCCAGTGAATTATTACATCTCAAGTGTGGCTTCCAGGGAAGAAAATGAAGTCATCTCCTTCTGGATAGAACAGAAGCTTCAGGCCTCTTAATTCATGGAAATCTATTCAAAAAAAAAAAAAAACAATACAATGCAGGGTGCCTGCCAGGGATCCATAAAAACCTACCACAGAAGAACAAAGTTATGAGGAGGATCTCAAAACATATTTCTAGTCAGGAGCGATATTTTCACCTAGAGATCGTCTGATTTTCTTTTTTCCCTTGATTATGGCTTTTGCAAGGCCATGGGGTTAGGTACAAGGTCAGAAAGCTAAGTAATTATTAAGTTTCTAGGCTAGATTGGAACTCAGTCCTCCTGACTCTAGGGTTGGTGTTCTATCTACTGTGCCACCAAACTGCCCCCTAGATTAATTGTTTGGGGTTTTTTTAGGTTTTTGCAAGGCAATGGGGTTAAGTGGCTTGCCCAAGGCCACACAGCTAGGTAATTATTAAGTGTCTGAGGCTGAATTTGAACTCAGGTACTCCTGACTCCAGGGCCGGTGCTTTATCTACTACACCACCTATCTGCCCCAGATTAATTGTTTTTCAATGAGGGAAGAGTAAACTGTCATTTCATGAGATAAAGCAGCTACACACACACACACACACACACACTCAATGCTTAAATCATTGTCCTGAAGAGATTCCAACTTGATGAAGCCCAGTCACTGCCCTATTGGCATCCCTTTGTTTCCCTGGGATGATGCTTTGGTTTGGCAGATTTAGCAGCCTGACAGTGTGAACTGGAATCATCTTAATAGATTGATGGATGAATGAATGAACATGGTAAGACTGGTAATGGCAATCAACAGAAAAAGCAGTTACTAAGCACCAGCTGTGTGCCAGTCAGGGACACTGAACTGGTGAGTGGGAAGACAAGAGCAACAGAGAGACAGACTCCCAAGCCAGAACTCATCCTCTGTGCCTCAGCTGCCCCTCTGGCAGAAGCAGAGTTTGCCTGCCCTACCCCGGGCTTTCTTGCCCAGGGGTCCAGTGAACTTTGAAGAGATGTGAAGCACCTGGTTTGAGGTCCCAGATTTTGACAGGCTATTGAGGCCAATTAACTGATTAGTCTGTTTGCAGAGAAGGATATGAAGGTCCAAAGAATAGAAGCAAATTGTGGACTGTCATATAGTTAGCAAATGGCCAATCTAGGAGTTGAATCCAGTCAATCAACTGGCATTTTATGTGCTTAATATAGCATTTATGGAGCAGCTAGGTGGTGTGTTAGGACAGGGGTTTGCATCCAGCCTCAGACACTTGCTACTTTTTAGCCATGTGACCTTGGGCAAGTCCCTTAACCCTGACTGTTTCGCATCCAGGGTCATCTCTGGTGATCCAAATCCATACCTGGCCATTGGACCCCAGATGGCTCTGGAGGAGACAGTGAGGCTGGTGCCTTAGCATAGCAACCCCCCCCCACTCAAATCCAATCCATGGATAGGCATCACTTCTCCCAATGCCGTGATCTCCTTGGAGAATGAAGGCCAAAACATTAGTATTATTATAGGACTTGAGGCCAACAAAGTAAAGAATGAACAAGTATTAATTAATCACATTCCATCTGCCAGACACTAAGGGCTGGAGCTCCAGAAAAGGCAAGACCCAGCCCTTGGTTCCCGGGAGCTGCGAGGCATTCCCCAGTTGGT
The DNA here is from genome assembly GCF_037893015.1 of Macrotis lagotis. Lineage (NCBI taxonomy): Eukaryota > Metazoa > Chordata > Mammalia > Peramelemorphia > Peramelidae > Macrotis > Macrotis lagotis. Next base: position 3,213,903 of record NC_133663.1, on the reverse strand, counting down.
AAATGGCCAAAGGATCCCTCACACTCTAAGGAAGAGGAGCACAGAGAGGCAGGACAAATGAGAGGCTCTCCTAGCAAAGATGCTCTCCTGGAGGAGTCTCAGGAAAGGCAGAAGAAACAGTTTTAGCTGAGACTCAAAGGAAAGCAGGAAAGCCAGGGTGAGGAGGGAGAGAGTCCTAGGGGTAGAGGGGAACCAGTGAAAATGCTCCAAAGAGAGTGTCTTGTGAGGACATGGGGAGGAGCCCTGGATCCTGGAGTCCATGGAGGGCCATAAAGTAGAAGAAAGTGGTGGAGAAGGAAGTTAGGAAAGACTTTAAGGACCCAATAGAGAATTTTATATTTGATACTGGAGGGAATACGGACCCACTGGAGTTTACCAAGCAAGAATTGGGGGAAAGAGAGCACCATGATCCTATTTGGAAAGATCACTTTGGCAGCTGAGTAGAGGATGGATGAGAGTGGGGAGAGACTTGAGGTAAGCAGACCCCCCCAGCCCTAATCCAGGCACAAGATGAGGAGAGTCAGAACCAGGATGGGGGCAGCATCAGAGGAGAGAAGGGGCTGGTCTGAGAAATGCTGTGAATGTGGAAAGAACAGGACTTGACTATGGGATATGGAGGAAGAAAACAGAATAAGGAGCTCAGGTAGACAGTCTAAATAAATGGGAGGAGGAGGATGGGGCCCTAGACAGTACCAGGGAAATCAGGAAGAGGGGAATGTCGAAGATGAAATTAGAAATAAACCAGTCTCTGTCCTCAAGTCTGGGCAATTCCTCTGGCTCTAAATTCATTGTTTTTCCCAATACACTTCATGAAGTCCTCATGGCTGGCACTTCAAGGGGTATCTCCATCAAGGATGGAGTAAAGTTTCGGTTTCAGGGACAAACCGGACTTGGGGACCTTGAGTTCTCTTTCACCTTGAAGATTCCACAAATCTATTCCTATTTTTCATCAACAGGTCTCAATATGAAATTCAAATAGATTGGAACAAGCCACCATAGAAGACACATTCTAAGTTTACTCTTGGCTGAATGGAATCTCCAGTGGACAACGCCATTTCCTTTTCATCTTGTTTGCCTGGCCATTGCCAGCAAAGTGCCTGGCAGAGTGGGCAGGATTGCTCTTTTGGATTGCTTTGGAAGTGAACACCTAAAAGAGGTGACTTCCCTCACCCTGCTTAGGGACACTCCAGGATGTGGGCAACTACCTCAAGGAGACTCCTGAGTTTTCCAAAATAAAAAGTTAAATGTATGTACCCAGAATTCGTAGGAAGCAGAGATGCCAGTGCTAGAAGGGACACATTTAGTTCCCTAAGGTTGACTTGTAGATCATCTTTTTCAGAAGAGGATCCCAAGGTCAGAGAGATTAAGACAGATTTATCCAAGATCACAAAGCTGGGGAGTTGTTGAGCAGAGACCAGAGTACGGCTCCCAGAGCCTAGTCCAGTCCCATCTTCCCATCTTAACTTGCACAGGGTTGGATCATTGCCTCTAGCAGACCCTTGTGGAAAAGCAAATGCCCTCTACTGTGAGATAAGAAGAAAAAGCACTTTATCCTTTTGGGTTTCAATTTCATGAGAGACTAGAACTTTGAACCCATTGAGTCAAGGTTATTGTTTTCTGACTTTTGATGCTGGGTTTCTGATGAATTTTACTGGCTTTGCTGTTCTACTGGTGAGCTCTAGGTCATGGTGAGCAAAAAGAGCCCCCAGTAGTGAGGCGACTTGTCTACTATCACACAAGCAGCAAAGGAGACAACTGGAGGAACCCTGTTCACCTGAGCCCAGACTCAGTACTATTGGGGTTCCATCAGGAAGTACTGTGCTATGTTGCGGATACTAAGAAGCCAATCCCTGCCCTCAGGAAGCTTACAATCTAGTGGAAGTAGATAATACAAAAGGAAGTGGAAAGGTGGGAGGGAGAGAAGAGGCTAAAGAGGGTACCAGGTGCAGGAATATGATCATCTTTGAGTTCCAAACCAAGATAAGCTGCTCATGCAAAATGTAAAGTCTTGAGACTGCAGAGTCCTCCACAAAGGAAGGCTTTGGGGAGCAGTTTAGTGCCCCCAAGGCCTCTACTATCCATTGAGTTTCCATTTGTTTCTCCTCAGTGATCTTCAACACATCCTGATACTGCTTGGACTCAAGGCCCGTCCACATCCTGTTTCCTCTTCTCTGGATGCTTTCATGATGACAAAGTGCCCCCAGAATGCCACACCAGGTTTCTGATGAGGGTGGATCCAAAAAAGAATGAAGTCATCATGGTTCTAGTGCTGAGGACTGGGCCTTGATGATGAAGTTAAACGTTGAAGCAGAAAAAAGACATTTGTCTCCTGAAGCTCATCTCACTGCTTTCCTGCTCAGTGACCCCGAGTAAGTCATTCCAGCTTTGATTCTCATATTCCTCATCAGTAAAATGGGACGATAACATTGTCTCAAAGCTTGGAAGCCTCAAGAGTGATCTCCTGGCCCTAAAACTTTGTCCTCCGGGACTAATTGTGAGATGCTGGTATAAAGGTAGTATCTTGTCTCTAATAAGGCACTTGTTCCAGAGCCTTGTTTGAACTCTTCTCCCCAGGACCATGGACAAGGTCTTCAAGAATGGGCTGCCCCCCAAGAATCCTGCTCACTTGTCAGATACTGGAGCAGTTTCAAGGCCAATTGCATCATATCCCTAAGATGTCCCTTATAGACTGGCTTTTGTCACCTTCCATCTTGGGCCCCTCTCCCAGCACAGCCAGAACCAGCTCCCTTGAGGTCTATCTGCATACCCAGAGCCCAGCTTCTTATGGGAGAATCTAATCCCCTGGAGTTGGAATTGGAGTTATGATTCTGAGATCTCTGAGAGAAGCAACAGGCTCAGTCCCCTCCTCTTCTGGGCTAGTAATAGGCTGCTGAAACTTCTTTCAAGCATTTACTCAAATGTATTCTGTTTGCATCCTATCCTCTTCTTATTATTTCTTTTTTCTTCTTTTTTGCAAGGCAAATGGGGTTAAGTGACTTGCCCAAGGCCACACAGCTAGGTCATTAGTAAGTGTCTGAGGCTGGATTTGAACTCAGGTGCTCCTGACTCCAGGGCTGGTGCTTTATCCACTGTGCCACCAGCTGCCCCTGTATCCTATCCTCTTCTGAATCATCATGAAGGTGGGCTTTGCCCTAGACCACCAAAATGGAGAAGGCACAAAACCTGGAAATACTGAGAAAGATTTGACCATTTTCTAATATATTACATTTAGAGTTTGATAACATTCTCACTCCTTCATCTAGTGGTGTTCTCGTAAATGTTTAACAACCAGCTTGGGGGGGGTGTATATGGGGAACTTTTGACTACAAGCTCTGGGGGTGTCACGCTGTTAAGTTTAATCTGCATCTCAAACATTATCTCCATTACTTAAGGTTAGATCAACAGGAAAACAATCAATGGAGCCCTGCTTCATACGATCTGCCCATTTGGGAGGAGTAAATGCTCACATTGACATTTTAACAATGGGCTCTTTTGAGTCAGCACATGTGGCCTCTGGCACACCTCTGTCTTCAGCAGCCTAGATTGATTGGCTAGCAAGATTGATGGCAGGAACTAGGAAGCTACCAGCCATCATGCTTCCCCATGAGCACCACCTTCATGGTGGTGCACCAGTCTGACAGCCAGCTCTAGCCTGGAGTTTCTGCCTTTCCCCTATAAGATGAGATGCTCAATTCTCTTCTGCCATCAGGTAAGCCTGGGCTGGGATTGATTTGTGTTCCTGTTCTTGCTGCCCACATTGTTGCTCATGCCAGGGCCTCCCTGCAGTTGTAGATGACTCTATAAGCAGAGAGAGGTTGATTCTGACAGGTCCAGTCAGACATGATGGAAATGACTGCATGACCACAAGGAGGTATAAATGCAAGCCACTACTATGTGCAGATGTGTGTGTGCTTAGCATTTCTCTGAGAGATTTCTCAGTGTATGCTTTCAAAATAAAAAAAAAAGCTGGGGAAGTTTCAAGCACATGGACCTCATCAATTCTGAGAAGGGGCTTTTCCAGGGTCATACAACTAGTAAGTATTCAACCTGGATTTAAACCCAAATATTCTTTCTACTTCACCATTCTGTATCTCCATATTCCACCTTTCACTGAACATTTGTAACTATATGTCCCTAGTAAACGACGGAGAACCTGAGATGGCCAGGTAGAGTCAGGAGGTGAGAGTAGGAGGGAATGGGTTGTCTTCTGTTCACTTTATGGTTCTGATATGCAGGCTTTAAAACTCATCAATCTCTTTTACCTAAAAAGATGACATTTCTCAGAAGACAAGATCTCTCTGGGACGAATGGGTTAACTTTGATCCCGAAAAATGTTCATGTTGATTTATTCTTCCTAATGGTGCTAATGGATGAATGAAAATGAAAATCTGAAGGTGATGGCTGCTTTCAGAGTGGTTGACTCCCAAAGGGACCATTAAGCTTGATGGGCACGTGTCCATTAGTGCTCTCCGTGGCACATTAGAGGCCTCTTCAGAGAGCCCATGGGCTGATGAATGGGGCACCATCAGCTGGCAAGTGTGTAGCCCCTTGATGGAAAATACCCAGAGAAATTCCATTTCCCCATGTAGAGAGGGGTGCAACAGCCCCTAAAAAGTTTTGCATTAATTAAATGATTCAGGAATACCTCTGGAGGATCAGTGCTGAGAAGCAACCAGACCCAGAACTGCAATAATCCATCTTGGGTCTAGAGAAGAGATGATGAGAACTAGCCCCCTCCTCTCAGTAGACAAGTCGGAGACAACAGGGCAGAATGGAGCATGCACTGTCAGATCTGGTCATTTGGGTAGTTTGGGTTTAGTCTTTTTCTTTGTCACATGGGAAATGGGAGTTTTACTCTGTGTGTGTGTGTGTGTGTGTGTGTGTGTGTGTGTGTGTGTGTGTGTGTTAGGGAGCAAGGGGTGATAGAGTTTTAATATAGCCATTAATTTTTAAATTTCCCAGAGGAATAACGATGAGTTCTATTTTATCACTATTGTGTTTTGTGAAATGTGGGAGAAAGAATACTGGTCTGGAAGCCAGAAGAAATGGGCTCCAGATCCAGCTCTGCCATTGACCACCTGGATGGCTTTGGACCAATCTTTTAGTGCCTTGGTTTCTTCATTTGTAATCGGGACAGTAACACTTGCACTGCACACTTTATAGAACTTACTTGAGGACTGAGTGCAAAAACCATGTACATGCAGACTTTTCTTCTATTTTCTAAGTTAACTTTTTAAAGTTAATTACATGAATCACGTGAAACTCTTTGAAAAGAGATTTTAAAGACCCAGAGGGTGTTGTCAGTGGAGTAACCTCGTACCTAGCACAGTGTCTGAGACATAGTAGACACTAAATAAATGTTCATTGATTGATTGGCATACCTTAAAGACTGTCTGGACAGAAGGCGAGATTAGATAAGAAGGCCAGACCAGGTAAGAAGCAGAGCCTGGAGATCAGATAGGATAGTGATAGGGTGATGAGTTCAGCCATCAGCACATCTGGATTTCTTCCCATGAGAAGGCTTCATTCATTTAAATGCTGCAAAGATTCGTTTCTGGTGTGAGCTTCCATCTCACCAGCCTCAGTGACCCTAATGAGGACCACTTGGTCTTGTTACCATGTCTTTTTCTTATAGATACAGAAAGAATTCACACACAGAAGCAGCCCTGTGAGAGAGGAACCATGAGTACTGTCTTCATTTTACAGATGAGGAAACTGAGGCCCTAGGATGTTGGATGACTTGCCCAAGGTCACACTGTTTATGAGTTGGTACAGTTAGATTCCAGTCTGTCTTGATTCTACATTTGTCACTCTATGACTTCAATGATTTCAGAAACGGATGAGTGAATAAAGAAGACAATGATTTTCACCTTTGGCCATCTTTTTGTGCAGCTTAGTACATTCCATAAGTCTTAAACCCTTTGCATACACACACACACACACACACACACACACACACACACACACACACAGCCCTCTGCCACAGAGACAGAGGATTTCATAGTTTTGCAGATCCAAAGAGTTTTGGGGTTTCCAGGGATTAATTAAATTGTCTCCACTGGCAGCACCTGGTCTAGGCAAAATCTTCGTCCAGGCAATTTATCTTGCCCTCATCTCCTATACTATAGCTCCTCCCTTTGGCTCCGGTATCCTAATACTCTGTTGTCTCCTTGATAAAGCCCACCCTGGGCTGTGAACCTCTCACAGTGAGACAAAAAAAAATGGCAGATAAGGTGAAAATGTTACCTCCCCCCAGGACATTTAGAGTGCCACTGGAGACAAAGCTCTAATTTGTCTTTGGCCAAAGGAATGATGTTTTCATTGGAATTTGAGATCTCAAGGAACCAGACACTTGAGGGGAGAAATCAGAGGGACCTTTCCTGAAGCCCTACTCTTCTGCCTACACTACATGTAAAGTCAGCACTGGCCCTGTGGAGAACTTTCAACATGTATGTTCATGTTACTGTAAAAGCCTCCTTACTTCAGGCACCACTAATTAGGAATTTGTGATCATTCAAAAGGAGTTTGGAAGAAAATTGGAAATACAACCCAGGCTGCGGGGGCATTGTCCCACTGACTTGCAAGAACGAGTCCTCTTCAAGGGCCTGAGGTTTCTTGCTTCCTAATGGGTTTCCATGCTAATCACAAAGGTTCCTTCTTGGGGTTAGGCCGGCTCCACTTCTCGGGAGGTGGGGGGTGGGGAGGCAACTCAGATTACATCTCTCAAGTCCCTTCCAGTGCTGACATTCTTCTGACTCCACTCATTAAAGTAGGTCCCCAAGGCTGGGCTTGTCTTCATCACACAGTTGAGTGTGATGGCCATTCGATTGCTTTTCCAAACACTTCCCTATTTATATGAGCTTTCTCCACTAAAGCACTCATCCCACAGAGCCTCCTTGTTGAAACTTCCTGGTGGGAAGCCTTCAGCTTTTAAAGGTGAAATATATTTTGAACACTGAGGCTAGAATAAAGATGAGAAGAAAAAGTCTTCCACACATCTCCCTGTTTCCTGGCCCCTGAGGGCCCTTCTGACCCCAATCATCTCCCAGGAGCTGCAATCAAGGTGACCTGCCCCAAAGCTTAGGCAAGACCCAGGGCAGTCTGTCCCCACTCCTGGGACACCTTTAAGTGCCTGCACTGCAGAGTGGCCCCTCACCCCAGTTTCCTGCACAGAGGGCCACACATTATTATTCCAACTCTCAAGAGGACTGTGGTTTTTTTATGATACATGCAGAATAATATCCAGTTCGCCAGGTGGGAGCATGAAATATTTTCTCAGATTTAAGAAGGTGCAGATGTAAGGACAATCATTGTATTTGAAGTTTCCCAAGATAGCGGGAAGGCATTGACAGAGGCAAGGTATCCAGATGGAGCAAAACTCCAATTATTCAGGTATTTCCTAAGCTCTTGAGGTTCTGACACAATAGAGACCCAGCCCACACAAGGAGACTTGGTTGGAGGAACTGAGAAAGTTAAGTTTGGAGAAGAGAAGTCCTGGGGGGGGGGGGGGGACAGGATGGTAGTCCAGAAGTACTTGAAAGCCTGAACTTGGAAAGGGGATTAGACTAGTGGACTCTGAAGCTGAAATCAGAGCAAAGAAGCACAAGTAGGTTTGATCAAATGAAAAGGCCACAAAAGGTTAGAACTGGCCAAAGGCAGAACAGGAGGAGGGGGACAGAAGACCTTCTCTCTCTTGGTTTGGTTTTCAAGTAGGGAGAAATTCAAATACAAACCCAAAGACAGATCCTGCCCTCAAGAAGTTTACATTCTCATTGGGGAGGATGGCACCTGATCAGAAGCTGAAAGGAAAGGGGAGCTTGTCTGAATGGAGTTTTCATTTCAGTCAATGAGAAAGGAAGAGATGAGTCTGGGACATCTTCCTTCACTGGAGTCTCTGGGAGGAGTCAGGACTGAAGGTGCTTTGGAAGGGGCAAGTTCTGGGTTGTGGTGATGGTCCAGAAGGACAAATTTCCTGGTCTATGAAGAATTCCTTGCAGCCTGGGCTTAGGACAAGGATGGAGATAGGAATAGGTAGAGGGTAGACATACAGAAAAGGGAGGACATTGGCCCAGTCACAGAACCCCAGGCAAATGAACTCTGACATGATCTAGTTCTCATTTCACAGATGAAACTACAGAGGCCCTCAAAGGCTGGGTGAACTTTCCAATGTCTCAAGCAAGTAAGTTAAAAGAATCTGGATCTTCTGGTTCAGTACCCAGAAGGAAAGGAGGGAGGAAGGAAGGAAGGAAGGAAGGAAGGAAGGAAGGAAGGAAGGAAGGAAGGAAGGAAGGAAGGAAGGAAGGAAGGAAGGAAGGAAGGAAGGTGGAAAGTGAAGGGGGAAAATCAGGAGTAGTCTCTGGAGATCTGGTGTACTGTTCCAGGTGGGTCTGGGGAAGAACAAATGGCAAGGAATGCCCTTGCCTGGATGGGACATGAAGCCTAATCTAGGGGCTTAGGTCAATTTGCCCTTTCTTCCTCAGCAATCAGAACAGTTCAGGCCCCAGGTAAGGATTCCAGATGAGTACACTGGAGTGGGGGAAGGCAAAATAATCTGATGATGTAATCCAGAAGAGATCAGTCTAGAGAGAGCAGACTTATGGTGAGATAGACAGCAAAGGGCTCTGCTGGGTGGCCTAGACAGAAAATTCTGATCATTGATTTTTCCTCCAGGATAATGGTTTTGAATCCCACAGCATCAAGGTTCAGATCTCTCTGCTCCCTTCTGACATGAAGGGTGAACCAGAACCTCTGGGTAAGTCTTAAGGGACTCCTGTGGGAATTTTGAGCTGTTTCTTAAGACTGACAATAGAAGCTATAACTTGACCTCAGTCATGCCTTAGCACCAAGTCTGGTACAGTAGGCACTTAATGACTGCTTGTCTGAGAGTTGTCTGATCACTGCAAGGGCCAGAGAGACAGACTCTGCCCTGGCCATGCTGTCCAAGGATAAGGAGAGGCCCCTGGCTCCTCTGCCTCTTGTTAGCAAACCATCTCTGAGAACCCCATCTGTATCCAGAGAAAGGACTGTGGAGATGGAACAAAGACCAAGGACTATTCCCTTTAATTTTTTTTAAAAAAACCTGCTATCTTATTGCCTGATCAGGCTATCTTTTATACTTATGTCTCTTCCTTAAGGATCTGATTTCCCTCTCCTCACATTCAGCTGAGATCAATGTAGACCAGAGAAACAATATAAAGACTGACAGACTGCCTTCTGTCGGGGGGGCGGGTAAGATTAGGGAAAAATTGTAACATTCAAAATAAATAAATACATTTTTAAAAATATATCAAAAAAAGAAAGAAAAGGAAAACCATCTCTGCTTGTAAATGGGAGCATTGGATCTGGAAGTCATTGAGAGAACATCAAGTCAGAGCCCTCCTGAGGCATCATCCCTGCTGAGGGATGAGTCTGTCCAGGGAGCCCAGAACTTTTCAAAGGGGTTTTTCTTGTTTCAGATGAAATCTGGAGGAATTCTGACCCTATGGAGGGACTGGCAGCTCCCTAGACAGCCTGCTCAGGGCAGACTGGTAGAGGGAGGGCAGCAGGAGCTGTCCTGGCTCACACGCTTCTGAGGGTTGCTACCTGTTGTAGTGTACAGAGAATCCATTTATGAAGAAGAAAGCAGCAGTTTCAATCACCTTCATTGAACACAGGATGGTTTCCATTGTTTCCTGATTAGGAATTCTCTCTCTCCAGTGTGGTCTAGACAAATAGATGGAGGACTGCTCTTGGGCTCTGGAAGGCTCCGTCTACCTCTGCTCATTCCAGTAGGTCGGTAATACCCACTGAGCTCACTCCCCCCACCCCAGGCAAATCTTTTGGGTTCCATCCCAAACCTGGTCAGTGACTCAGGAGCCAGGAGGCCTGGGTTCGAATTCTAATTCTAATTCTAAAGCTTGCTATCAGTGTACTCTTAGGTAAGTCTCATTTTCAAGAACCTCTGTTTTCTCATCTAAAAAGGGGAAAGGGGATTCTCTAGATGGCTTCTCTAGAATTAGGAAGCTATGCCCCTAATCTGTAGCAATGGAGGGCATTCTCACCTCCAGGAGTCTCCTATATCATGAGATCATAGGTCTGGACTAAAAAAAATAACATTGCCAAGTCAAAATATGATGCTCAGTTGTCTGCTCAATTTGTCTATGTCCTGTTCTTCCCAGCAGGAAGAATTGGAAATCAGTGAGTCCAAATTTCTCATTTTACTTAGGAGGCAACTGAGGCAACCAGGATAACATGACTTCCCCAAATTGTGCAGCAAGTTGACAGACTAAAACCCTTCCCTCATCACTAAACCACACTGGTGCATGTGGCAGAGAACTCTTCCCATTTTCCCAGAGAAAGAATGAGGGCATGCATTGTGTGGTGCTTTTGGAGAACTCGGGACACCCTTCACAAAGTCTGACCCTTGGGCAGTCAGCACTCAAAGGTCCAGAGAGGGTGTGGGCAAGGCAGGGCTTGGCTGAACTCACCATCCACCAGCTGTTGTCCAAATGCCTTCCATGATGGATTCCCCCCTTTCCTTTTAAGTAGCAGAGAGAACTTAAGGCAGACTGCTGGCTTCAACCTCCAGTCTCTGCTGTGGGGAGCCCCATTGTGTTTGCTCATTCAGTGTCAATGTTTTCCAAAAAGTGCCTCAGCTCAGAAACATGTTCCCCTTCACAACTTGACCATTTTGAAAGCACTCCAGTGCTTTCAAAGACCCGATTCCCACCCAGTGGTGCTATTTGGTTTGGGGAGAGCCAGGCACTCCATGTTCTGCCCCTGAAGTCAGTCCAACAATGACTCCCCAGACAAGTTTGCAGGGGCGTTCCCAGCTAGCCTTCAGTTCCCTTGCCCCCACAAGAGATGAGTGGCCACAGCAGCAGGCGGAGCGAGGCCCAAGCATTGTTGACTTGTTCCTCAGGAAGCTGGTTGTCATCTGGAAGGAGGGAAAGGACCTGGCCTCAAAGGTCCTTGAGGACTTCTCTCTTCCCCTTGGGTTCAGGCAGCCTTTGCCACTGCCAATGCCCTCTTTTCTTGGACACTCCTCTCTAGGTTTGGCAGCACCACTCCCTTCTGATCTCCTCCCATCTATCTGACCTCTCTCCCACTCCTTGGCTGCATCTTCATCCAGTTCGTGCCAACACCCAGTCCCACTGGTCCATCTCATTTGGTGATCTCATCATCTCCCAGAGCTACCATTGTCTTCTCTCTGCAGATTCCCTAATCTAGTCATTCAGCTCCAACCTCTCTGCTGACCTCCAGTCTCAGATCTCCAGCTGCCTAGTGAACATCTTGAACTCAATGTCCCCAGACATCTTAAACTGGATATAGCTGCAGCTGAGCTCATTATGATTCCCAACGCTCCTGTTATTCCAAAGTACAGCCCCATTTTCCCAGTCACTCCAGTTCACCTCCTCATAAAGACTGGCCAAGATTAGTAGAGTGTGTCCTCACTCTCTCCCATTTGTTTACCTTTACAGCAGCCCTCATATAGCCACTCCTCTGACATTGCCTCCACCCTAGCTCAGGCCTTTGAAACCTCAGACTTAGACTATTGGAAATGCCTGCAGTTGTTCTCTCTCCACACCAATCCATCATTGAACTGCCAAAATGACTCCTAAAGCATGAATGGGACCTCTCGACTCAATAAATTCTAGTAATTCCCTAATAACTCAAGTCCCATACAAATTGGTTGGCCTTTCAAGTCCTCCAGAACCTGCTCCCCTCATTTCCAGTCTTCTTTCACCTCACTGCCCTCCAGAAACAGTGGAAGTAGCCTAAACTTCCTAGTGATTTTATATATCACATATTGTGTGTGTGTGCATATATGACAGAGAAATGCTATAAGAAGCATTTCATAACTGAGTGACTATCTGGTGAATTTAGAGTGTCTTAGGACCTACCCATTAGGATACTCTCTGTTCCAAGATAGAAAAGGTCTTCAGAGTTCTACTTTTGAAGAATTTGATGTTACCAACACATAACTAAAGGGAATGGAAAGCACGAGAGCCCATCTTTGATCAGCTAGAAGGAAGGAGGAGGAGGAAAGAAAAGAGGAAGCAGTCTGGATGACTTCCATTGGCCATCTACCTTCACACTCTGACTCTTAACCAGTCCATCAATAATCCTCTGGCCTATCACTCTGGGCAGTATGGTTGGGTCTGCTGGTCCTCAGTGATGACCTGCCTCCCCTAGAAGCATGGCAGCCAGGAGGGCTCCCATGAAAGCCAAGAAAGAATATCCTGGCTTCTAGTGTTGGAAAGACTATATTGGAAATCTGGTACCAGGGTGAAGTCCTTACTCTTGTTCCATGGGCAGTGAGGTCAAGGAGTGGGGTGGGGGAAGGGGTGTCAGTCAGATGGAGGTGGGTCAACAGATGGAGTTACAGTTGAAAGAAAAAGGGTTGTTCAAGAAGAAAGGAAGCTAGTCACCTAGGGGCTGGGGTCTTCACCTGAAAGTTGTCTCTGAATTCAATGGGCTTAGAAGGAGCCTTTTTCTGAGCTTCCCCATCATCCATTCTACTGCTTGGCCTTGGTGTAGCTTGGTAAACTTCAGTGAACCAAAATACCCCGAGGATTAGTGACTAAAGAAAATAACCACTTTTTTTTCCTGTTCGTTTCTAAAGAAAGAAGTTCACCACTAATGATATTGTTGGTCCTGTGGATCTCAAATTTGGCAATAAGGTCTGGCTCCCCAAGCTTCTGAGGAGGGAAAGCCCTTCTGTAGGTCCCTCTCAGACTCCCTTTCCCAATGGTATTAGGGTCTTCGATTCAATAACAAAGGAATTAGCTCTTTTACAAGCCCGCTGATGGATTTGGCAGCTATCAATAGAAGAGCCACAGGCTGAAATGGCAAAGCTTCTGTAGGCTACTGCTGTCCCCACAGTTATATGCATCCCACTGCAGTCCTTAGCATCTGATTACAAAGCATGGGCAGAGGACATGACTAGAGAGGCCATGACAAAGTGTGGGGAGGGCCAAGCTTCTTGAATAGGGCACTGCCTTTAGCCAAAAGTCCTAGAGGCCCCCTGTGGCTTCTAGGATGGAAGGCAGACTCCTTAGGCTGGCATGGAAAGCCCTCCACAGTTTGCTCTCCCCTCTTGCTGGTTTTCCTTCACATACTCTCTATTTGCCTTCAATATAGACACAATATGGACAAGATCTCAAGAGAGTGTGAATTAATAATTGGGTGAGAGAAGAGGAAGAATCTAGCTGTCTGGTTATTCTGTAGCACAGCACATCCCTTCTCCTCCTCCTCCTCCATGACCATTCACATGGGGCCTCCTGCACCCTTCTCACCCCAGGCCCTTGAGAATCTGTGATTCCCTTCCAAGTTCAGGTGTCACCTGTGACCTGGAGCCTTTCCTTATCCACCTAGCCAACCTTGATTCTCTCCCTCTTAGAATCATGCCACATTACTGTGGTTTACTTTGGTCCCACCCCCACCCACCCCCCAGTGGGATATAAGCTTCATGAAGGCAAGAGCTGTTACCTTTTTGCTCCATATTCCAACTTCTAACGGTAGTCCTTAATATGTGTTTGTGCAAATGAAGCACTAGGTTTCCCCTTCCTGGAATCTCCCAACAAAGCCAGAAAGAGAGGAAAGCAGCTGGATCCCAGGGGTCATAGGATCAGAGTATGAGTCCTGCTCCTCCCGTTCACTAGCTCTGTGATCTTGGCAAACCCCATCCTTTCTTAGGGCTCTGAGGTGCCTGCTTAAGGATTTCTCCCCTTTCTGATTGGTAGGAACTGGGCATATAGATTAGACCAACTCCCTCTTCCAATGCAAATGGGCACTTTCTTTGACTCTAGAGTCTTAGCAAGTTGCTTCAGGCGCAGCCAGGTGAGAAAACATTGAACTGGAGTTAGGAAGACCTGAATTCCAATCCAACATAACACCCTTACTAGCTATGTGACCCTAGGCAAATCACTTCACTGTTGTTTGCCTCATTTTACTTATTATAAAATGGAGATGATAATAGAGTTGCTGTGAGGATCAAATGAAAGAATATTTGTAAAGGGCATTATAACCTTTAAAGCTCTGGGCATGCCAGCTATCGTTGCTGTCAGAGCATTTGCCCAGGTGACTCACTGAAGATCAGAGCCAAGGCTACAAAGCTAACTCTCCTCCCACTAACTCACAGTCTACTGTCTCTCTTTCTCCTTGGGTTTCCAGAATTCCATTCCTGAGACTTTCTCATTCTCCCATGGTTTTCTGTCTATAGAATCATAATCCATGAAATTCAACCTGTGAGAATGACTAGGGTCTATATCAGCCTATGTCCCATTCACCTCTCCTGCCCTACCTGAAATCTGAAATTAGGGAAGTCCTTCTGTCCAGGCTGCTTGTCATTTCTAAGCAGGTTCCCTGGTTTTGTCCTTCCTCATGGTATTTCTCTACTTCCTGGATTTTCAAGAATTGTAACTTGCTCTAGATCTTAGCTTAAGGTGATGATTTCATCAGGCCAGAATGGTGGTGAAGACATTCTTGGGGGAGGAAACAAAGGTTTGTGGAGGAGAGAGTTTGGGGAAGGTGGTCCAGTACAACTGCATCATAAGGGAGATGTAAAAGAAAAGTGGGCAAGCTGAGTTGGTAAGATAGAAAAGGGCTCCTTCATGGAATATTTCAAGTCCCAAGCTATGACCTTTGGTCATGTTTTGTGAGCCAGTAGGAAACCATTGAAGCATGTTGACAAGCAAAGAGCCACACCTAGTCACATCACCAGAAGAACATTGGCATTATGAAGATCAGGTTGGGGAAGTGTTGATTTTGGTTTGGATTTTTCAGAAAGGAGTTTGGGATAATGAAAACCAGTACACAATTTCAAAAATCTAAGTTGACATTTGCTCATCCTCCTCCTTAATTCTGGGCCCAGCTTATTGCCCACTTGAAGGTCTCATCACTAGTAGATGGCCCTTTGAATGGTCCATAGCGACATGTCGTCTGAACAACAGGTATTCTTCATCCACTTGACTTTTCCTGTGTAGATGGATGGTAAGCTGAATTCCCAGGAGTAATGATGGTGCTAATTCAGTAGGATTTACCCTCTTCAAGGCTAAACACCATCAGGACAAACAGATTCACAGAGGTGAACCGGTCATCTGTTAGCCATCAGTAGGGAATTCTTTGAAAATAATTCTTGAGGTTCTGCTTCATGTTTCTTGGGTTTGGGGTTCAGATCTGTGGTTTCATCCAGGCTCCCCACAGGAAGGCACATTTGAGATTCATCCGTAATTTAGAATCTGAGCAAGCTGACCAGAACTCTGCTAGGTTAAGAGATTTGCCCTTGGTCTAGGGCCATGATGTGGGTGCCCTTTCCACTTCCTCACCCTAAACATATCCAGGTCCCAGAGGCCCCAACAGAATAAGGACCACAGGAAACAGCCTGTGTCCGTTATCAGCTTCCAGTCCAGGTGAAGGGGGCAAGATACTGGCAAGAGTGTGTAGCAAGTGCTAGAAGGGAAGACCAGTGAAGTCTTAGGGGATGAGAGAGATAGACAGATAAACCTAGAGACAGTGAAAGACTGAGATCCTTTGGGTTGGGGAATCCAGGAAGCTTCCTGGAGAAGGTGCCATCTGAGCTGCTCAGATATAGAGAAATCCCAAGATGGAACCTCTGGATTCCTTGGGGAACAACTGAGACCTGAGCAAATGGCCAGCTTGGCAAGGACAGAGAGGTTGTTGGGGACCTGCCAAATAGCCACCTGAGCCCTCATCTGGACTGTCTGGAAGGGGCCAGAGCCAAAGCTGGCAATGAGACTGAAGGCAAGTTTGCTGAGACCCAACTGACTGGGCTTGGGTTAGAGAGTGTGGGCTTTGCCTCTTTGGAGAAGATGGAATTAGAAGCAAAGTGCTTCCATTTGTTTATCTGTAGAGTCTGGGGGTGGCCGGAGGAGTCGGCCCAACATCCTGAATGTGCTTGAAGCGTGACTTGGCTCCAACTTGTAAACAACCAGTCACCGGGAGAAGCATGGCCATGCCACCAGCTGAGCAGACTCTCTTGATCTTGCTCCCCACTCAACTGCCCCCCAAAGCTCCATCCAGGCCTAGAAGTCTGGGTCTGCTTCTCTCCTTAGGGAAAAAAGCCAAAATGGACAAGAAGACCCCGGGACTGGGAAAACAGTGATCCATGAAGGGTATTACTTGGAAAGAGACTTTTCATGTGAACAGGAAAAGAGAGGAGACAGAAGAGGAAGGAAGAAGACAGGAGCAGAAGGAAGGAGGAGAGAGATCCAGAGAGCTGGGCAGCCACAGACAGAGACAGAGAGACAGAGGGCAGAGAAACATCCCAGAGGAAGAAAAGAGAAGAGAAAGCAGGAAAAGGAGAGAGGGAGACACCCAGAAAGGAGGCAGAGAACAGGAAGGAGGGAAGGAGAAAAAGAAGGCAAGGCCCCTTGCCCTCTCTAGCTGTAGATAGTCTTGAGCAGTGGTCTTTATGCAGAGCCCCAAAGGCTGGGTTCCCCTTTGCTCCAGCAGCTGGATGATTCTTTTCTGATTTGGGAAAGCAGGGCTTCCCTGAGGCCTCAGCCCAATCTTGGGACCCAGCCCTCTTGATCTGGCTTTTCCATCCAGTCTGGTCACTGTTTTTGTTACCCAGGCCCAAGGTTTGTTCAAAGACCATTGTCACATCCGCAACAGCCATGGGTTTGCTGAACCTTGGACCACCTAGGATAAAGGCGGAGGCCTGCTCTGAGGCCAGAGGAGCCGTGCTCTTGGGGGGGAGGCAGGGGGAAGAGGCTTGGGTTTGTTTTATTCTTCCTAAGAGAATGGTTCCAGTTGAGATGATTTTAATGAAAACAAGAAGCCCTCTTCACCTACTTCTCATGCCACGATTCTGGACTCACTTGGGGGCCTGGGGAAATGTCCTGAGGCAGAGATCCTGTTCCAGCAGCTGGGACCTGATGTGCAGTGAAGAGAGTCGGAGGGGCCATTTCCAGATGTTTCTGAAGGAGGCCCAAGGCATGCTCCAAAGCCGAGGGCAGATCTTGGGACCTCAGGGGAGCAGCAGAGAGAGCACAACATGTAATGTGGCGGCATCCTCCTGCTGCACCTTCCATTCAGGGAGATCAGCAGATGCTTCAAAGGATGCATGGTTAGGAAGTCTCTGTCCCTGAAGTCATACCCAGCAAATATTTAACATCTGTCCACAGCTGTGCCACCCAAACGTTTTAAATTGAATGAAGATGTATTTCTTCCTTTGATCTCCCTCAAAGTCTTGGAGCAGAGTTGAATACCTGGGCCAACGTAGAGATCACCACTGAGACCCAGTGGCTGACTAAAAACACCTCATGATTTTTTAATAAAACACTGATCCTAGAATCCAAGGTCCAGAGATGAGAGAGGCCCCACAATCCATCTGTTCCAACACCCTCATTGGCAGATGAGGAAACAGGAAACCCAGGCACCCATAGGAGATATTGGAGGAAAGAGCAGGAGCCAGAGTCCCAAAAACCAGACCCAGTCTTCTTTCTCCTGGGTCAGGTGATTTAAGATGATGAATTGATGACTTGTAGTCAAGTCTTCATGAAGGCCCCACAGACAACTGCTTTCATGGACTGCCTAGACCTGGCATTGAGGCATAAGGAAAGGATGCACAGTCTTACTTTCTATGTAAACCCCTTCTTGGTTTGCTCTCCCCACTCACACTCATACTGTCGGTTGGGTCCCCAAATGGCTACTGACTACATTCCTTCCTCAGGTGTCTAGGGGTACCCACATCCAGAAGACATCCTGTTTTCTATTACTCACATTCAATTAACTTTATAAACAGAATTTGCTGAAAAGGTTTAGCAAGAGGTGTAGTTACAAATAATTACCCCCAGATAGGGGGGCACAGTCCTCTTGGGCACCCAAAGCTCTGAGGAAAGTGGACTCAACCAATAAATTCCAAAGCACAGGTGGAGAGGCTGCAAGTGTGGGGCCCACAAGGGGTCATGATCCCAGGAGCAGCCACCAGACAACTGATTTTCTGCCTCTTTTAGGGGCCACTCTTAAATCTGCAGATCCCTCTTGGGGAACTGTCCAGCTCTGACCTCTCTGCTGATCCCCGTCTCCAACTCTTCTTAAACCAGTGCATCCAAAACTGAAGTCATCCTCTTTCTCCCAAACCCTCGCCTACCCCAACCAAGTCAACCCCCCTCCAGATTAGAGACACCCACAGAGTCAAGATGTGGCCACCTCTTGTCTTATTTCTCATCTACACCCTCTTCTTGCTACTCATGGCTGCCATCCTAGTGCTCACACTAATAATGTTTGCCCTTCATTCTCAAAGAAGACCATGACATCAGGGAGGTAACACCATGACAAGCACATGAATGAGATTTGAGTTGGGGGTGGGGGTGGGATAGGGAGCTGTGCTAAGTCACCATTCTCACTTTCTCTTCCAGAACCACCTGGTCCAGTGGCCAGATAGGAATCAGGGCAACTACAGATGGCCCTGGATGTGAGGCAATCAGGGTTATGTGACTTGCCCAAGGTCACATAGCAAGTAAGTGTCCGAGACTGGATTCAAACTCCTGTCCTCCTGACTGCAAGGTTGGTGCTCTATTCACTGCACCACCTAGTGCTCACACTAGTCTTGCACCTTGACATTTTTGGCCATCATCTCTGCCTCTAGTTTCTCCCTAATTTGTTCCATTTTCCACTGGAATTTGTAGAAAATTCTTTGAAAAACAGACTCCATCCAGACCCCAGAGGCGGCCGTGGAGCAAAGGTGGCAGGTGCCCTTCTCTCCAAACCTTTCTACTCAGGTCCTCTCCCTCTTCCCACTTCCTGGTTGGAAACTGACCCATCCATCCCCCCACTCCCCACCTCCCCACATAAGGAGGGAAGGAGGGAACCAAGAATCCTTGTTCCACTCGGACCCTCAGACCCACTTTAACCTGACATGCCGCTCACCATATAGCTTTGTCTAGCCACAGGAGGGGAGTGGGTCCGGCTCATCCCCTATAGCCATTAGACGAACCTGGAGTCATTGGCTACCACCTTTCTCTAAGCTGGAGAAGTGACCAACCTAAGCAGCTTTGGGGCTGCTACCACCTCAGATCCTGGGCCTCACTAATTGCCCCATGACTGAACCCTAGGATTTCTGGGCCTTTCCAGCCCATCTGTATCCCAAATCCAACTCCATGTGTGGTTTCCCTCAATTATAGTGTGTGAGCCTTCCTAGGAGGGGCCGTCTCACTGATCTGTTTGTCTCCTCAGCACTTAGCCCAGGGCTTAGACCATAGCAAGCCCTTAAATGCTCTTTTTTCATTCATTCATTCATCCATCAGTTGCCAGGGAGGATTTGGGTCTCCCTGGGACCCTCTCCACTAAGCCACACTCTTTCTTTGAGACTTCTTCTCCAAGTTGGAAGTCTGAAAGGGGATCTCAGGGACCTGGGCATTCATTCCTCTTCCATCCACCCTCCTTTGGAATGTGGGCTTAGCCAGTCCTCTCTTAGAGGAGAACCTCCTCTTTGCCTTATCACTTGCGGAGCCAAAGAGAACCGGGAGCCCAAAGGCTCCCCTGCTGCCTTGAGGGGGGTCTTTTGTCAGGTGGATGCTGGGAAAAGGCTCCCTCTTTGTCTTCTGGAGTTGAAAAGGTCTTGAAGAGATTGATTTGTGCTGGTCTCCCTTCCAAGAACAACACGCCACTAATGTGTGTGCCGGGTCCTCGCTCCTTCCCGTTGTTTTTCCAGGGATCCCGCCAGGCTTACCCTCAACTTGACCCAGAGAACATCACGGCGATAGACAAACACCCCATTAGTCCGAGTTTTCTTGGACATTCCAGGATTAATCAGAACCATCTCGGATGGATGGAGCCCCTTCTAAAATGGGACACAGCAAGTGAAACAGCTGTCCAAGCTGCTCCTGCCCAGGAGAGGAGCCACAGACTTGTGGGAAGGGAATGGGGCAGCCAGAGGGTCCTGAGTGCAGATCTGGGCAGGTGCCCAAGGCTCTGATTGACAGAGCAAGGGAGGAAGGGTAAGCGGGGTGACGTCACAGAGGTCAGGGTGGCCCCCACGGTCTCTAGCTCTGCTCGACCAGCAAAGAAATCATGGGCTGGTGATAAGAACAAATGATGGAGGAAGAAGCATTTAGGGCAAAGACTTGAGTTCCAATCCTGCCTTGGACACCTATCAGTTCTCTTATCTGTTCATTTAGCTTTCCAGAAGCTGTCCAGTGGGCCATGGGAAGAACACCGCCGCCAGATCACTAGCCGGCATTGTTTATGGTCGGAACTACAACAGCATCTGATCATCTTCGAACTTCCAACTTTGGCTTTCATTCTTGATTAATGGAAACATTCTTGGCAAATGCTTTTGCTCTGCTCATCTTGCACCGGTCCAAGAATTTCACCTCTAGCGGCACCATATGAATGCCCCCGGCTGTCCCTCTTAATCATGGTCCCAATTCGAAAACCCAACAAAACAGAACTGGGGTCCTATAGCATTATTCCTAGCCGAGTATCCAGGTGACTGGGGCTTGGTGGGTTGAAGGTGGCAGTCAGAGGAAAGGCCGTCCTGATGCTTAGTTCATTGAGCAACAGGTTTGGATGGACCACTTTGTCCCATTCTGTCTCCAAATCTCACATGCTGGTGGACTCAGCCTTGGAGCCAGGTCTTCCAACTGCTCCTAGGAGAGGATCTGAATTCACACACCAGTTCACCCTGCATAATCCTGGGCAAGGAAGGCACTCTTTAGAATGCTGGGGCCTCAGTTTTCTCATCTGTAAGATGGTCCGAGCCACCCCATGCTACATCCAATCCTAGGTCAGAAGCTAGGATGATCCTCAGGGCCCTGGGTCAAGCCCTCTTCAGGATTGCTTGGTGAGGTCCCTGAGCCCAGAGCAGGAAGCCTGGCTGTAAACCCACCCCCTCTTGCCCCCTGGGAGGCAAGTTGAGATGAGAATCCACATTCAAGCCTAATAGAGAGAGGAGGAAAGAAGGGAGGATGGGGTCCTAGGTCCTAGGTCCCAATTTCTGTTCTCCTGAGGGCAGAGGTGCAGCCCAGGAAAACAGGCAGGGCTCAGCCAACCCCCTCAGGATGTGGACCCCTGGGCTCTCCAGACCTCCCTGCCCACAGCCACAAGCCAGTAAACTGTGGTGACTCCAGAGCCCCCAGGGTAAACGAGGATGTCCCCAGTTCGGCTGCCAAAGCCCATCTTTCTGCCCATCATACCACACTTCCACTACTTCTGAGGTTCCCCTGACTCTCCTCTGTCCCACCCAGCAGACCTACCTGCTCCCCTCCCCCTCAGAGAGCCCCTCTCTCCCTTTCTCATCTTCTTCATGAACCCAGGGTTGGTCCCACAGTCTGGGAATGTTCTCCTCCCTGAACTACCCTCTCCTCCTATTTGTGTCATCTCCATTCACATCAGGACTTTAGAACACAAGCTCCTTGAGGGCAGAGATTGCTTCATTCTTGGCATCTGTATCCCCAGGGAGTGACCCGGTGCCTGGCAGGTAAGAAGAGGCTTGTTTAGGGATTGATTGATTGATTGAGGTGATAGGGAGCCAAGAATGATTCTTGAACAAAGGAGAGACTTGCACTGGAGGAAAATCCTTTGTTAATACAGGGAGGGTGGATTAGAGAGAGGAAAGACTGGAGGCAGAGAGGCTGAGTAGGAGGCTAGTACAATGAGAGGTATGGGGCCCTCCACTGCTCCATTAACTGAGTAGGGAGCAAGTAGGCAGAGAAAGGGCCCGTGGGAGGGTGGGGTAGGTGAGTGACCCAGCAACAGCCAAGTTTTCCAAGGTGAGTGAGAGTCCGGGGTGGTATGACTGGTGCTGATGGTTCAAAAACATGGGTCCCTGAGGTGCCAGGGCATGGGAACCTCTCAAGAGTTTAAGGGTCAAGGGTCAAGACAGACAGGACTGAATGTCTAAGTGAATAACTATCTGCACCATCAGGGTGGAATCTAGGAGGGGAAGCAATGCTGACCAAGCATCATTGTGGCCAAGGAGATGAACCCTGCCCAGGGCCCCAAGTCCAGGCCTTGCCATGTGCTAATTCTGGGACCTTGGGTCTGAGACTCAGTTTCCTTATCTGTAAAATGGGTGTTCTAATACTTAGGGTTGTTTCTCAGGGTTGTTTTATGAATCAAAGATACCACTCTGACCTAAAGCTCCAGCCTCAGTTCCTCCCCCTGTATTTCACTCTCATGTCATAAGGGTGTTGATCCAATCTAATCGATCCAATTCCTGGGCCAGACACTCTGCTTAGCTGGGGACACCAAGAATAAAAAGAAAGTCAACCCTGCCCTCAAGAAGCTGACAATCCAATGGGAACCAAGCAGAGACCACCCACCAAAGGAAGCAGGAAAGGAGATTTTGTGGCCTTCCCCACCCCCACTACCCCAATGGCCAGTCAAAGGAGAGGCAGCTACGTCAATCCCGACTTGCGTTAGCCTCTGGGAGCTGAGCTTAGAGGTGATGAGTTTAACCTGGACCAGCATCTCATTTGTTGGAGTTGACCAAACTAACCTGGGCATTGGGTCCTTAGCAGAGGGAGCCCTCCAGTCCCTGCCTGACCATCCAACGGCATCACAAAAGGCTTTGGAGAGCAAGTATCACTTGACCTGAGTTTTATCATCTGGCCTACCCATGCCCACCCATGCCTATCCCCCTTTAAATGTCAGATTCAGAAGCAGAAGGCACCCCCTCCTCACCACCCTCCCAGCCATGGGCACTCCTCTGGCCAAAGCCTTCACAAAGAGGCCATGGGAGATTTCTATCAGGTTCCCAATCAGAAGCAGAAACTGTTCCCAAGCCGGGGCCTGTGTCAGTCTGACCTTCTAAACCCCCAGCCCTGGCCCAGCTCACATAGCCTCAGGCCCATGAAGCTCTCCTGATTTTTCTCCTTCGGGCCCCTTCCCCTCCCATCTTGCTTGTGGACCCTGGGAGGCATTGGCCTGCCCATGTTGAGCCTTGCCATCCTTCAGCAACCTCTCCCTGGCAATCTCTGCCATCTGCTAAACTTTTTCATCCTCCTTCCTCTATGATTTGTCACCTGGGGGTGCAAGACCCAAAGGAAGCCCCCCCCCACATACACACACTCCAAAAGCCATGTCTTGCTGAATGAATTATTAAGATGTCGCTGCAATATGGGGACATGGACTGTGTCGGGGGGCTATGTAAGGAAGGAGAAAACATTGAAAGCTGGAAGAGGGGGAGCCTCCTGATCCATCACCCAAGCCACAAGCATTCATTTAGTGTCCACTGTCTCCTGGCACTGCTGACCTGGGCACTGAAGGAACCTTGAAGAAAGACTGAGGTTGATGCCGTGCTGATGAAGGAGAGGATTCTGGGGCTTGGCTCCTTGCCTCGGTGAGTGTGTGGAGGAATTTGGGGAGCAGCCAGCAGGCATGTTTGGTGTCCCCAAGGACCTGGCTCACACCTCAGCCTCCCAGCTTCCTGAGCTCCCCACTCTGGTGACCTTGACCTCCAGCCTCCTGCCACCACCCACCGGGGTGGTCACACCTCAGCCTGCACCCAGCTGCCCCACATTGCTTCCCCTCCCAGATTCCGCCCTGCCCACAGTTTCCTGTCTCTTTGCTTCACCTCCTTCAACCCTCTCCTCATGACCTTGAACTCCTAAAGTCATTCTAGTTCTCTGAGCCACTGACCACCTTCCCCTCTGTTTCTTCCCAGCCTGGTTTGGAGGCTTGGCCCAGCCCATCTGGTCAGGGTCTCTCCTTCCTTTTTCAATCCTCATCCTCTGACCTTCAGCCACCCACAGCTGGGCTCTGGGCCACCTCCACCTACCCACCACCTCTGCTCTGCTCATGAGCCACAGGGTCTAGCTGAAACAAAGGCTGGGTGAGAGGTGCTCTTTCCTGGGCCACACCAAGCAAGGGGGTCCAGAAAACCTAAAACCTGCCTCGGTTTTCCCAAGCACCAAGGATGGGGGAGGGGGCACGGTTCTATTCTTTACTAAAGAATAAATCCGGGGCAGCTAGGTGGCACAGTGGATAAAGCACTGGCCCTGGAGTCAGGAGTGCCTGGGTTCAAATCCGGTCTCAGACACTTAATAATTACCTAGCTGTGTGGCCTTGGGCAAGCCACTTAACCCCATTTGCCTTACAAAAAAAAACCCTAATAAATAAATAAATTAATTAATTAATTAATTAATTAAAAGCTCCTAGATTTATTGAACTTTGAGTCCTGCCTGTGGTTGCTATGGCAGTGCCAGACCCAGTGATTTGGGGGATGGGCCGGATGACAACTTTCAGGGATTGTGTCCTGGCGGGGGGGGGGGGGGGCAGAGGGACAACTTCTGTGAGACAGCCACACCATCCAAGAACTCGTCCTGGAGGGAAGGGGCCACATGTCTACAATGAAGCAGAAACAAGATAGGGGCAGCTCTAGGGAGTCAGCCAAGAGGTCACCCTTGAGTGGAAGACCCAAGGGGGCTGAGGATGCTCCCTCCTTGTGCCCCAGCACAGAAACCTTGGCTTTGACAAAGGGATGTGGGAGATCTTGTGAAGGACAGAAAGACCTCCAGAACATTCAGGAAAGAGCCAGAAAGATACTTCAAACTGAGGTCTAGCCAATGACCCTGCAAAGGAAGAGGGAAGAGCTGGCATTCTGGCAAGTCTTATCCCAGAGATGGAATAACTGAGATGGGAGGGAAGCAGAGTCTGTTGAGAACAGCTCCTCCTTCCGGGTCCTCAGGTGCAGCTCCCCACCTCCCCACCAAGTGGTCCACGGACCTCAGGTACCTGCTCTGAGCAAGGGCTGTGGCTGGTCTGCCCATCAGCAAAAGAACCTGATAAGAGGAACTCTACTGAGGAACATCAGCTTCTCCACCAGGGTCTGGCTCCAGCACCAGACCCTCAGGCCCACCCTCCAAGACCAGGCCCTGCTGACCCATGGCTCCCCAATATGCACAGGAGACCGCAGGGAGACGATTTTGCCCCAATCCATGACCAGACTGGTCCTCCTGGTTGGCTGACCAGGTTCTCCCTGCCCTGCAAGGCCAGCTCATCACTGGTCCTGCCTCCTAGGAACAAGAGTACTAGTAGCCACCACCACCATTTGCAAAGTTCTCATGTCTTGTCTTTCCATTCAGTCACTGCAACAGCAGCCCCATGAAGCTTGTACTTCAGGTCCTGTGATTCCTGTTTTACAGGTGACAAAATCGAGGCCTGAATAGGATGAGTGACTTTTCCAGGGTCGCTGAGGCAGGATTTGAACTCTGCTCTTCCAGACTCTATGAATTTGCCCCACCTACTTTGCCTCCCACAACGCTGAATCTCAGTATCACACAATGTGCACAGGACGGTTTGCATTTGTTTTTCATTACCAGAGGTCTTCACTTTGTAATAGTTGGAAATTAAAATGATCTGAATCGGATCTCCTTTCTCAGGCCTGGCTTCCTGTCCCCAGGTCTTGAACTATCAAAAGGGCCCAAGCTGAGGTTTCCCAGGGCAGACCCCTGGGTCACACGGAGAACTAAGGGAGGTTTTGCCAGCTGCCAAGTAGATTGGGTTGGCAAGCATTACCCAAAGTATTTACGTGGTTTACACCTAAGGTTTCATAAAGGTCTCGGACGCAGAAGAGCCTTCCCCTCGTCCTTCAGAAAAGTCATCATGAGTCCAGAAGTCAAGTTTCTGGGCTAAGTAGAGGTCAGTGCTCCCCACAAAGGAGATGGGGGGTACATGCAGAGCAACCCACAATGTTGAGTCTGGGATGCTCCCCAGTGCTGGGGGAGCTCCGTGGGGACCATCGTCTTCACTGCAAAACTCAGACACTTCCCCAACTTCCAGACACTCTTCTTGTTCGGTTTTGTTGAGATTTATTCCATTCCAGCTCTCAGACTGGAGGAATCATGGATCAAAATCCCGCAGGATGAAGAAATGTGGAGGGATTGAGATCAGCACCTGGGAAAGGGTTGTACCCATTGATTGATGATGGTCCTTTATTTTTGAAGAAGACCACGATATTGGGGAGGCGATGTTATGACAAGCATGTGAACTGGATTTGAGTGAGGGGGAGTTCTGCTAAATCACCTGCCTCACTTTCTCCTCCAGAGCCATCTGGGTCCAGTGGCCAGATATGAGTCAGGATGTCTGGAGATGGCCCTGGATGTGAGGCAATCAGGGTGAAGTGACTAGCCCAAGGTCACACAGCTAGTAAGTGGCAAGGGTCTGAGGTTCAATTTGAATTCGGGTCCCTCTGGCTTCAGGGCCAGTGCTCTATTCACCAAAATGTTTGTGTCATAAGCATAAACAGAAAAGAGTCAGATTGTTGATCAGAAAGCATTATTAAACGTTTGCCATTTGCCAAGCATTAGATATTGGGAATACACAAAAAGACAAGAACCTGACCCGTCCAGAATGGGGAAGTTCTTCAGGTACCCATGAACGCACAAGTTATGGACAGTGTGGTGAAAAGGTGAGCTCCAAGGAGGGCACCAGCCAAGCTAGGCAAGCTTGGCAAGGATCCTTCAAAACTTGGAGGAAGCCAGAGCCATGGGGAGACAGAGGTGAGGAGGAGAGAGTTCCACCATGGGGTGGGGGAATGGCAAAAAGAGTGGCCTAGCCTTCCTCAGATATGACTATGGAGTCATGGGAAACCCACACATCTGGGCCAAGGAGCTAATGTGTAACGGGTGAGAAGCATTCTACACAACTGGTTGGTATTTTCAATGTTATGATAAATAATCCCGGGAACTTCCCAGTGTCAGACGGCCATTGTGCTGATAGCTGGATTCAAGGGAGCTCATTATCTAGTTGTGTCTTATTCTCCATGACCCCACTGGGTTTTCTTGGCAAATATACTGGCATGGCTTGTCATTTCCTTCTTCAGCTCATTTTATCAATGAGAAAACTGAGGCAGAGTTAAGTGACTTGCCCAGGGTCACCCAGCTAGAATATGTCTGAAGCCAGATTTGAACCAGGAACATGAGTCTAAGTCCAGTTCTCTATCCAGTGCAGCATCACTTAGATGCCCTCCAAGTGAAGCCAACGACTATTAATTAAGCAGTTGTCAGATCAGACACTGGAGCTACAAAGGCAAAGGGTAAAACAGCCCATTCCCTCAAAGCAGAGGGCTTTTTGCTTGGAGGACTCCCTGTACACAGAACAAGCTAATTCAGGGGAGGGGACCCCTCTAGTCACTAAAGGGGTCAGAAAAGGCTTTCTGAGGGGGGACCTGCTCACACACCCTAGAGGCAGGAGGGAGCAGCTGCCTCCCCACCTCCACCCCCACCCCAGGTAAGTTAGCAGATCTTGTTTGGGTTTGGTTTAATGGGTACAATCCCAAAGCCAGGTTAGAGAGGGTGGGGTAGCTCAGGGGTTCCTCCAGTCTTTGATGGGAGTGAGAGGCGGACCACCCAGGAATGAGGAAGTATCTCACCTCCATTCTCTGCCTAATCAGACCCCATCAGGAGGGATATATTTAGTTTGGTTGACATGTTTTTGGAAGGATCTTCACAGACGAGGTACCCTCCAGAGAAGGGTCACCAGAACAGTGGGAGCCAAATGTGAGTCCTTGCCATAGGAGGCTTTGGGATCATTTACCCAATTACCTGGTTGGTGGAAAGATACTGCAAAGCACTGGAAGGGGAGATGACTTGGGACAAAAGGCCTCTGGACCAGGAAGGGGTGACCAGAGGCATTGCCCAACAGAGCCTTCTAGCCCCTGTTCTGCTCCCAGTTCCATTAGGCACAGTTGGTCCAGAAATGCCCTCATCCTGTGAGAGAGGAGATGGGCACCTTGGGGCTGATTGTGGACTCATTTCCATGAGCATTGTGGACAGTGAGGCACAAGACAGGGTCAGTCCCACTGCCCCCCCCACACACACACACACACCAGAGACAGTGTCAAGACAACCAGGCCCTGGTAGGTTTGTTAGGAAAAGTTAGAGCCTGAGAGAAAGGCAAAGAAGAGCTCTTTGGGGAGGGCCAAAGGCCCACCTGAGGCCACCACTGAGGCCAAGCCACTCAGACTAAAATTAGATTCCTCTTAATCAGAGCTAATTCCAGGCAGCTTTGGCTGATTACAGGAACCAGGGTCAGTCACTGAAGAGTAGACCTGTGGGGCACTAGAAGGAAGTGGGACTTAAGGGCAAATTAATCAAATAATCAGCCTGGAGGAAGGCTGGCCTTGAGGCCAGGGAATGAGCCCTGCCAGCTTGAGGAGGAAGCTGCCAGGCAGGGAAGAGGAGGGGAACATGCCTGAAAGAAGAAGGGACCTACAGAGGCTAGGCGAGAGTCCCCAGAGAGCTCCGAGGGGCAGAGTTGGGCAGAAAGAAGCTCCTGGACCAGCCTCTTTCCCCTGCATGTGTCCACTTCCCCAGGAGAATGTCCACTCTCCAAAGGCAAAGACTGGTTTGTCTTTTGTCTTTGTATCACCAGCCCTTGGCAGAGTGGCTCTTAGGTCATTCATTCATTCAGGTAGAGGTGAGCCATGGCCCTTGTGCTAGTGGAGAAAAAGCATCCAGGAGATGGGCTGAGAAGAGAAGGGAGGCAGTGTGGGCCAGTGGAAAGAGCCCTGGACTTTGAGTCTTGGCCTTGCCACCAACTTGACTGGGTGACCTTGCGCCATTTGAACTACTTGGCTGCACCATTTCTTATCCACCAGATAAAGAGTTTGGACCAATCCAAAGCACTTGCTAATCAGCTTCCACAAGATACAGCAGTAGAAGAAAGATGAAAAAGAGGCAGTCCCTGACCTCAAGGAGCTTATCGTGTTCAATGGGAGGGTGAGGGGATAGAAAATAAATCCAAGGTGTGATGGAGCCCAAGGGTTCCCACTTGGGGGGAATCTGAGGCAAGATATGGGGGAACTTGGAGGTTTGGGGTGACAAGACCAAATTGACACAGTCAAGAAAGATGGAGGGCCAAGCGGGAGGAGCAGTTAGCTTGGCTGGAGCACAGTGCAGAATAAGATTGGGTGGTAGGTTTAAGGCCAGTGTGAAAAGCTTTAAATGCCGGTGGGATACTTTCTATTTGACCCCTAGAGCAATGGGGAGCCACAGGGGTTTATTGAGCAAGGAAATGGTTGTGCTTTAGGAATCTTTGCTTGGCAGTCATTTATGGACAGTTACACTATTTGATTGGTAGATACATCCATCCATGAGAGGAGAGCAGAGAGGAGAGCTGAATTAGCAAGCTGTTATGGGACATGGCAGACCTCTGAACTTCAGTGGAGGTGTGGGAGGCAAGCAAAGGGGACTTATAAAAAAGACCTTTCTCCCTTGGATGGGTAAAAACACACCTAGAGACCATCCCGAAAGTTGGATTGGAGTGAGAGGCTCAGGCTTCAGTAGTCTTATAGAAGGAAAGCCAAGGTCTCAGCTGACTGGCTACGTGGGGTGAAGGGAAGGGTGGAGCCAAGGCTACTAGAGACAAGGAAGCTGGGGGTGCTCATCCCAGAAATGGGGAAAGACAGATAGCAGATTGAGGAGGAAGAGATAATAATGGCTTCTGTTGAGGCCCCGTGCCTTGGCACTACCTCTGGGAGATCTAACTGGAAACAGCTAGTAGATAATGGGTGATGCAGGACCAGGAAGGTCTAAGCTTATTAAAAGACAACAAATGATTCAACATTTAAATTAAGTGATAAATAATCATTACTAAAATGATTAAATTACTCAAAGAATGATCATTAACAATAACCATTATTGAGGTGATACTTTCAGGTTTCCTAAGCTCTAACCAGGCTGAGTCACTGGATCCTCACAAATAACCCTATTATTTATATCCATTTTACAAGTGTAGGGAACTGAGACTGAGAAAACTCCAGTGACTTGAGCACAGCTACACAGCTAATGAGTGGTTGAGGAGGGACTTAAATTCAGATCTTTCTGACTCCAACTCCAGTCTAATGCAAACATTAGACCACCAAGCTGCCTAAAGTGCTGTTGCCCCTAACATAATATCAAATTTCATTCAATGTCTCAGTGCCAGGTTGGTAGTGAAGCCAGAGGGGAGAACACTCTTCCCTCTGGTTCCCTCACCTTTACAAGGTGGGAATCAGTACCTGGCTCTAGACAGCCCACTTTGCCTCCCATTGGACAGCTTCATGGACCTAATACATCTTGAAAACTTGTCTTTTCCTGGTGAAGGAAGGGGGAAGAGACAAGAAAGGAAAAATTAATTTGTCCATAAGACCAGACAATCCTGCCTTATCAGAGACTCTCACTGACTCATTTTAGTCTGAGAAACAAAAGAAAATCCTGAATCCAATTTGTTTTCAATTTGGGGGGAAGTGTCCAAAATTAAGAAAGCAAAGCCCCAAAGATTTTTTTTCACTTTGGGAGGCCAGCTGGTCCTCTCTGTATTTCTGATACTGAACCCATGGCTGCAACCCCTTAGCTCACCAACAAAGCAACCCACAGAGATCAGCCTCATTTGGATGGAGTGGATTTATTTAATGACCAATTTAAACAGCAAATGATTAAATCTGAAAGGAGGAAGTTTACATTACAGAACAGAAAGAGTGTGTTTGAGACTTAGCTTCTGTACTTCTTGGGCAGAGAGGGGCCAGAAGAGGGGAAAGTGCACTTAATAGACTGGTACCTATTCTCCCAAATGAACCTTCAGCACCCATCATTCTATCTGGACCACTGAAGGCAGAAACAGCTTCAGCAACAGGGCTCCAGCCAAGACCCCAGTGGTTACTGCCCTTGGGGTTCACGCAGTGGCCATGCCACCATCACTGCTTAGCTCCCCAGCTTTTCAACTACTAGAAAGGAAAAATGGCCTCTCTTCAATTCTGTATTTCTCTGAAACGCCCATAGTTTGGCTCTGGAGACTTTGTCTCTACAGATCTCCAAAATCCCCTTATAATGATAATGAGTTTTCCCAGAGAGAAAAATTTGTTAGAATTGTTTACTACCACAGGGGTCTTCCAGTGATTTTAATCCTCATAGATTTGAATCCAACCCCTTCATTCATGAAGAGACTGTCCAAAGGAAGAGACCTGTCCTAGACATACTGGAGAAAAGTTCCAAAGAAAGACTACAATATGGTCCATGACCTTGGGGAGACAGGATGTTCACATTTTGATGTTCAGAGGCAGCATAGAAGCAGGAGGCTCCCCAAATCCACTCTCAGAAATCAGGAAAAGGCAAGGGCAGCATGGGCTTGTGTAAGTCAGTAGAAGGCTGACTCTTAAAGAGCACTTTATGTAGTCACATTAATAAGTAAACTCTGAGAAGTAGGCACGATTCTCTCCATTTTACAGATGGGGAAACTGAAGCTCAGAGAGCCAGAGAGTAAAGTGGTTTGTTCACAGCTAGTAAGCATCAGAAGTAGCATTTGAACCCGGGGCTTTTAGTGAGTTCACATCTTAGCTAAGCATCATAGTAGGTAGAGCAGTACCTGGAGTCAGGAAGACTTGAGTTCAAATCTACCCTCAGACATTTAATGACTATGTGACCTTGGACAAGTCACTCTTTCTGCCTCAATTTCCTCATCTGTAAAGTGGGGAAACAGAGACTGGAATAGAGAGAGAGAGAGGGAGGAAAGGAGGAAGAGAAGGAGAGAGGAGAAAGGAAGGAAGGAAGGAAGGAAGGAAGGAAGGAAGGAAGGAAGGAAGGAAGGAAGGAGGAAGGGAGAAGGGAGGGAGGGAGGGAGGAAGAGAAAAAGGGAATGCTTCAGTCTATATTCAGATGACATCAGTTCTTTCTCTGGAGGAGGATAGCGTTTTCATGATGAGTCTTTATCATTGTATTGTTGAGAAGAACTAAGTCATTCACAGTTCATCATTGTACAATATTGCTGTAATTGCTTACAATGTTCTCCTGGTTCTGTTCACTTTACTTTGTATCAGTTCATGTAAGTCTTTCCAGGTTTTTCTAAAAAGATTCTACATGTCATTTC
Organism: Macrotis lagotis; assembly: GCF_037893015.1. Taxonomy (NCBI): domain Eukaryota; kingdom Metazoa; phylum Chordata; class Mammalia; order Peramelemorphia; family Peramelidae; genus Macrotis; species Macrotis lagotis. The sequence goes on along the minus strand of NC_133663.1, from coordinate 3,182,109 downwards.
TTAGAACACAATGATATTCCATTATCATCATATGCCATGACTTTTTCAGCCATTCTCCAATTGATGGCCAACCCCTCAATTTCCAATCCCTAGCTACCACAAAAAAAAAGAGCTGTTACATTTTTTTTTGCATGGCAGTGGGGTTGAGTGACTTGTCTAATGTCACACAGCTAGGCAATTATTAAATGTTTGAGATCACATTTGAACTCAGGTCCTCCTGACTCCCAGGGCTAGTGCTATCCATTGCACCACCTAGCTGTTTTTAACTCTCTGGGATTCATATCTAGTAGAGATATTGCTGTACCAAAAGTTATGTACTTTTAGATTGCCCTTTGGACATATCCGAATTGCTCTCCAGAATGATTAGATCAATTCACAATTCCACCAATAGTGTATTAGTATTCCTACTTCTCCACATCTCCTCCAACACTTATCATTTTTCCTTAGTCCAGCTGCTAGGTGTAAGGTGATACCTCAGAGTTGTTTTAATTTACCTTTCTCTACTCAGTCGTGATTCAAAGCAGTTTCTTTATATTACTATAGATAGCTTTGATTTCTTTGTCTGAACACTGACAGTTCATATTCTTTGACCATTCATCATTTGGAAAATAACCTCTGTTCTTATAAATTTTAATCAGTTTTCTGCACATACATATATATATATATATATATATATATATATATATTTGAGAAATTAAACCCATCAGTCTTACTTGCTACAAAATATTCCCCATTTTGTTTTTCTTTTAATTTTGAATGCACTGGTTTTGTTTCTGTAAAAACTTTTTAATTTTATATTAACAAAATGATCTATTTTATATTTTGCCATGTTCTCTTTTAACTTATTTGAACCTAAATGTTTTCCTTATTCATAGATCTGAAAGATAAATTATTGCATGCTCTCTTAATTTGCTTGTGATATCATCCTTTATGTGTAAATCATGTATTCATTTTGACCTTATCTTGGTGTAGGATATGAGATGTTGGGTTCTACCTAGTTTCTGCCAAACTGTTTTTTGGTTTTCCCAGTAGTTTTTGTCAAATAATTAGTTTTGACCCTAAATTTTGATTCATTGGGTTTATCAAATACTAAATTATTATAGTCATTTACTAGTGTGTATTGTACCTAATCTATGTCATAGCTTCGCCACTCTTCTTTTTCTCTTTTTATTTATTTATTTTTTAATTTAAGGCAATGGGGTTGAGTGACTTGCCCAAGGTCACATAGCTAGGCAGTTATTAAGTGTCTGAGGCTGAATTTGAACTCAGATCCTCCTGACTCCAGGGCTGTTGCTCTATCCACTACCCTACCACTCTATTTCTTAGGCAGTACCAGAGCATTTTGATCATTACTGTTTTGTTGTATAGTTAAGACCTGACAAAGCTAGGCCACCTTCCTTCACAATTTTTTTCACTGATGCCCTTGCTATAATTGACTTTTAGTTCTTCCATGTGAATTTTGTTATTATTTTTTCCAACCCTGTAAAATAATTTTAGCAGCTTGGTATGACACTGAATAAGCATATTTACTTGGGTAAAATTGTCACTTTTAGTTTCATATATATATGTATATATATGTATATATATATATAGAAAATGGTATTATTAAATTATATTGGCTTAGCCTATCCATGAGTAATTAATATTTTCCAATTGTCTAAATCTACTTTTATTTGTATGAAAAGTGTTTTATAGTTGTGTTAAATGAAATAGATAATATTGTGCAGCACTTTGAAGACTTTAAAAACATCTAAGAGTTTGCATTATTCCTATTATTCCTGGCTCCACATCAACCTCTCTAGCCTGGCTCTCTTTTATATCCATCATGCTCAACTTCATGCTTATGCTTGTGTGTTTCATTGTATTTCCCCCAATTAAATTGAAGTCTCCTGAGAGCATATGTCCAGTATCCAGAGCAATGCCCCAGAACTTAATAAATTTTGGTTGAATTGAATTATTGGAAAAGGCAGGCAGGTTGAAGAGAGATTTTTATGTTTTATCATTGCCTGTTGACCTTATCTCAATCATTTAATGTTTTCCTCACTCTATCCCTTCCCCACCAATGAATATTACCTTGTAACAAAAAAAAAGATGACGAAAGAGGGCATTCTGCATAGGCCACTGCCAGGGCAATGGCATATAGTAAGAAGATTGTAGATTGTGCCCAAGTTGGCCAATGTGGCTGGACAGTAGAATGCATGGAGTGGGATACTGAATTCTAGCACCTTGGGCAGTTCCTCCATAGGGGATTGATGGAAAGTCCCAAAACAGCTCAGGTAGAGGAAACCCCAGGTTGATTGACTAAGGCAGGTGGCTGTAGAGTATCTGATAATTCCTCCCATCAGATTCCTCTTCCTTTGTGACTCTGATGGCTAACTCTGTCAGCAGCCACTTAGGGTTTCCTACTTAGAATGGTACTTTAGCCTATTATTTTTGTCCTTCTCAGACAGATCAGTGAGCACCTAGGGGCTTCCTCTCTATCTCTTCTAATCAGCCTCACCTCAGAGGAATGGGTCTTGGGGAATGGCAGCTCTCACCAAGTGGCTGCAGTGTCAGAAACTTTTAGGAGGTCCCCTCAGATTGGGATAGGGAAGAGCAAACTTGGAAACTATAAGGTAGCAAAATCCTCATCTGACAAATGAAGAAACTAAGGATCAGGGAAATTATGAGACTGACCCAGGGTCACTCTGATCATCAGCATCTCTCATCAGTGCTAAGCTGACTCCCATTCAAAAGCTCCCTCTCTCTCCAAATGTCTAGGAACTAAAGGCCTATGTGGGGAGCTAGTCAGGGGTCCAAACATATCTCTGGACAGTTTGGAGAATTCCTAGTCTTCTTGTCTTTCTTCCTTTCCTTATGCTCTCTCTGACTACAGGTAGCCTCCTGAGTGGGGTGGGGGGCAGAGAGCGTCTCCTCGGGGTTCAAGGACTTCTTTGTGTGGGCACTGACCCTCTCAGGGCTTCTGCCCCTCCAGGCTCCTCTGACTTTGAAACCCATATGGGAGCTGGGGGATGGAGTGCAGAATGGGTAAGTCTTTGGTGGTGGTCAAGTGGTACTTAAGTGACTGGCCTGATTCTTCTGGGAATTGTTGAGGGGCACAGAGAGTCCTCCCTCTATTCCCCCAAGCCCAGGAATGAATCAATGAGGGAGACCTTCAGGTTGTTTTCCTTCTCCCAGAGCACTTGCCATTTCTGAGCAGCCCCATAGTCTTTGTCCTTCTCTAGTGAAGGCAGCCACCAGCCAATGGTCTTCAGCAGCAGGGTGGGACCCCCTGACTCTGCCAGCATCTCCACAGAGAAGAAACCTCTGAAAGACTCACCAGGTAAACTCTAATATCTGATGCAAAGTGTGTGTGTGTGTGTGTGTGTGTGTGAGAGAGAGAGAGAGAGAGAGAATGAAACAGAGACAGTCAGACTGAAAGACACACACACACATACACACACACACACACACACAAAACATCCCCCCACCTTCCAGTTCCTGAAAAGCTGGAGGAGGTATTCAACCTGCCTTGCACTGGGTCCTATCACTGGAGGAGACAACCTGAACCATCCATACTATACAGCAGAATAACACTGAGCTCTATTTGGGGGGTCCCCATGTCCCCATTGTTTTTCTGAGTCACCAGCATTTAGAAATATTCTCGGTCCCATCTGCCATAATGTGAGCAAGGGAATATCCATGGTCCCATTCCCCTCCCATCTGCCCAAGAGGAGTGTGGGACACCCAGACTGGCATCCTGAGGATTTCACAGAAGATGGCCCCCAGTGTTCTCTGCCTGGTGGGGAGTGGGGGGCACAGAATGCCGGCCAGCCAGGAGCCAGCAGAGAGGCCTAATCAAACGAGGAGAGCAGCAGGATGCCCACTTGAAGCAAGGAGTCAGTGGGGTGGCGAGGACAGGCCGGCTGAGGTACAGGTACTTTTCATCCCTCCACGCAGGAGACCACCGACGCCCTGCTGCTAGAAATTTGTCTGCGATTTTGTCTGCCCTCATTCAGAGGAGGGCCAGGGTCCAGCCGACAGTGGCTGGATATGATAACTTGATTAAGACCCGGGCCGGATGACACGGGGGCAGAGTCAGCTCAAAAGAGGCTGTGCTCTCAACCCTTAACCTCTCCTCAGGAGCCGGCCAATTAGAGCTGGGAATGGATCAGCCCCCCGGTATCATACAAATAAGGTGGCTGGTGAAGTGGATGCCAATCACTTATAGATGCCTCTCCTCTGCCGTGAAAAATAAAGTTAAACGAACCCCAGGAATTCTGGGGATGGAGCTTGCTACCCCCTTCCCTTTGGAGAAAGGGCACGGCATCCACAGGTCCAAAGAGATGGAGCAGCTGGGCAGACATGACCCCACTGGATCTGGGGCCCTGGTCAACGTCTTTGGCCACTACCTGGATACACATCTCAACATGCCTGCCCCAACTCTTCGGAGAGCTGATCAGTCGGAGTCTACCCTCCCTCCCCCACATCCACACACTTGCCTGGCAAGAGGAGCCTGGAAGCAGGCCAACCCTCTTCCCTTCAGTCCTGTGGGGGAGTGCTACTCCTAGGGCCTTTTCTAGCCTAGGAGTGCAGCAGCTGGCTCAGATTTGCACCAATAAGAGAACACCCCAGAGGTGATTAATAATAATAAAAGAATGATACTGGAGGGCAGAGAGGGTGCTCACCACTCATTGTCTTGTTTGATATTTGCAATTTATAACAAACCAATAAAGCAGATGCTTCTTACAGGTGAAGAAACTGAGGCTTGGATGGATGAGACACATAGCTTGATGCGTCAATTAACCAATCCATCAATCACCAAATATTAATTAAGTAGGGGATCTGTGCCTGGCTCACATTAAAGGGATGGCAGTGGGGAGAGCCCTGGGAAGGAACCTTTCAGAGAGAATCAATTGCCACATCTGGTGGGGATGGATGAACTGAAAGAGATCCTGCCTGGGGGGGGGGAGGGATTTTACAGGACTCAGTGAGACATCCTGAAAATGGGCCCACGTCTGTTCCCAGCCCCTCCTCGAGGCTGGGGTCTCTGGGAGATATCGTTCCACCTGGGTCTCATTACTTATCATCTCAGTGGTGAGCCACAAGTAAATGGTCTCGTGTGTGTGTGTGTGTGTGTGTGTGTGTGTGTGTGTGTGGTGGGGGTAGGAGAGAAGCCTTGGAGTCCAATTTCCTTTTCACATGTTCGCATTCTTCAAAGAAGTTAATCTCTCAGTGACTGGAGATAGTGCCGACTCAATTTTTCTCCAGGAATCAGGACCAGCCTAAAGCAGCCAGAGTCTGCCCCAGATGAGTTCGTCTTGGTAAAGCCTAGGCAGGCCACATAACAGCCACCATATTGGAGGACTTTCCGTAGAGTTCAAAGTCCCACTCACTCCAACCACGGCCTCCAGAAAGACTTCTTTAACCTCGCCAGGTCAAGTTGTTCCCATCTGTAAAGCAGATGCCAGCCATGGTACCTCTAGCTCATGTGTCAGATAAAGTGGCAAAGGATGTTGAAAGCTACAGACCCAGATTCCAATTTTGTCTTAAAAAACTTACTGTGGGCGTGACCCTGGGTGAGTCTCTCCACCTTGATGGGTCTCCGCTGGCTCATTTATAAACATGAAGATCAAACTTATTGACCTCTGGCACCCCTTCAAACTCTAAATCAATCCTCTGCAAAACAGGTGGGCCCAAAGTCCCAGGATCCTCCAGTTCATTTCCAGCCCGACAGAAGAATTGTGATCCTGAACACCTGGGCTGGCAGAGCAGGCTGCAAACTACACCCAGGAGATGTTTTTGCAAAAGCATCCAGAGGAGTTGTGAAGCATCTTGGACTCCGGGAGGCTGATTCAGCAGCTTTTGTTGCATCTTCCAGAACAAGATATTGAAGCAAATGGAATCATTAGTGAAGGGCTAGGGTTCCCAGACCCGCCAAGGCACCTGGGCCTTCCCCGACCATGGTCTTCCGTCCTCCACATGGAACCTCCTCCTTTCCCAGGGAGCCATCCCACTGCCGGGCTGTTTTGGATATTAGAGAGTTTGTTCCTAGCATCTAGTCTGAACTGGCCTTTCTAAAACTGGCACCATTGCTCCTAGGATGGAGATAGCTGTCCTATTGTCTTTTAGATTAATTTGCCAGAATGGGGATGACCATTCTGATGTGCAATAATTTCTTTTCTAATAGATATAATGCTAATGACTTCTCATCCTTAATCATCCCAGAGAACATCCCCAACTGGAGGAATCCCTTCGATGGACTCCAAGGAGGATGACTCCAAGACGACCCTCAAACCTTGAGAACAACCTTAGAACTGATCTGCCCTCAGAAGATTCTCGAACTTCCCAACCAATCCCACTAGACCTTCAACCATCATGTGTCAAAGAAAGGATGAGACCATTTTTGGAGGGAACATCTCACTGTAAGGCTAGAGCTTGGAGAGAAATCTAGTCATGTCTCATGATGAGACATTTAACAGAGAAGATCCTAACTGGCACAGCTGCCCCCAAACTAGAATTTTGAGGTTAGGAATCAATTGATTGTGTGAGTTTACACATATGTTGTGAATGCACAGAGATAAGTAGATACCACATACAAGGAAAGTATGTGGATATACATGTTCATATTACATACGTGTTACATGCCAGCAGAGCTGGGGATTTCATCCTGGGCTAGTCTGAGTTACAAAGCTTGCTCCGGAGTGGAGTCAATTAAGGTCAGATTTCTATGTGGCTAAACGACAGGGAATTCTGGGTTCAGTCTTGTTGAAAGGCAGACCAAACACCCCCCTTGGAAGGGAGCTTTTGAGAGGGTTCAAAGGAACCCCAAACAAAAGCCTTCCTTTGTGGCATTTTCCCCCTTCTCTCATTGTCCCCTTTCAACTCCCAAGGGTCGGCCCCTAAAGAAAGGGGCTGCTAATGTGGAGAGTGGGAGTTTTAAATGGTCGGGGCCAACAATGGGGGCCCATTGGGGCCAGGCTCATTACAGAATCATCTGAAATGCCGGAGAAGTGTTTCCCACTGATTTACATAAATAGCAGAAAAACTCTTTCCCCAACAAAGCAGGTTCCATCTGCCCTCAGTATGTCCTCACCTTGACTTCAAATGGCCAGTCACTCCCCCTGCACAATGCCAGCTCGGGTTCCGGCTCCACCAGGGGCCCGACCAGAAGTCCGACAAATAGCAACATGGGAGCCTGCATACTTATTCAGTGACTGCCCCCTCCTTTGGCCATGTGTCCCCACCATTGTGGACTCTTCATCCTTTTTCTTCAAGCCAGAGCAGAGAGAAAGGGGGCTGCCAGGGCCCAGGAGAGGCCTTCCTGCAGCCCACACCTTGGGAGGGGGCTGCTGGGGTAATTAGGTTCGTTCTGCCTCCATTCCTCAGGCCTGTTGTTTCAGGGATTCTGCTGCCAGATTAAAGAGTCATTAATCACCGGGGCCTGTCAAAGAGGTTGCTCCCCAGAGGGGGAGGTTATTGGCATCTGGGCTTGTCCAGCAAAAGTCTGGTTTGCATTACGGCTCACCACAGGATAGCGACCCTTTCTCCCACTGGTCACGGGTGAGACTGTACCTACTAGGAGGGCTGCCGTGAGGGGTACCGCCAGTTCTGACTGCATTTGCTAATATGGCCCAATCATCTCTAGGGAATTCAGAGGAGGTGACTGGAGTCCATATCATAGAAGGACCAACTGAAGGGACTGAATAGACAAGGTTAGCCTGAAGGAGAGAAGACTCATAGAAGAGAGAGCAACCTTCAACTGTTGGACACGAGAGCATGTGCAAGAGGGCTTAGCGCAGGGCTGCTTGGCCCCAGTGTAGGACTGAGAGCAAGAGGGGAAGATCAAGGGCCTGGAAACCAACCGCGCTCCTAACGAGAACTGACCAACCCTGCATGGGCTGCCGTGGAAGAGGGCGGATTCCCTCACATCACTCGTCAGGGATGGGGGTCTTAGTAGGGGCTCTTCTTCAGGTCCAGGTTGAGTCCCCTTTGGCCTTGAAGTTGCCTTCATTCTCGGGTTAGGATCCAACAACTGGTAGACTACTCTATATCAAGACTCCAAGTGTTATCATGGAGACTCGAAGACTCTAAATTCAACCCTGACCAGACAGGTCTCTTAACCCCTGCCTTCCTCAGCTTCCTCAACTGTGAAATGGGAATGATAAGAGCATTTACCTCAGAGGGTCATTATGAGTATCAGATGAGATACTGGTGACCGGGACTTAATAAATACGTATTCCCTTCCTACCTCAGTTTCCTCATCCATAAAATAGAGAAAACATTCATCAATCAGAGTTGTTGTGAGTTTCAAAGGCAATATTCTTTTTTGCAGATCTTAAGGTCCTCTGGAAATGCTATTTGTTACTATTATTATCATTATTATTATTCATCGTTGTTGTTGCTCTGGTCCTAGGGTGATGCTCTCTGTTCTCATGGGGAATTTCTTCTGGGTTTCTGTCAGCACTGATGGCTCCAGGTTCAGGAGTCAAGGTCCCTAGGAGGGAGAGTGCTGTCAACCCACAGGCTTTAGGTTTCCTGTTATTTCTTATAGTTTAAACAGAGAAATGCAGGCTTGCCTTCAAGGTGAAAAGTTCAAGTCAAGAATTTCCGCATCCCATCTTCAGGATTCTCAGGACTATGACTGCTTGGCTTTGCTCCCGCGGCCCTTCATTCCCCACCTGTCTCCTCCTTCTCTGAGGGTACAAGCTCAGAAATGCCCACAGAAGTGGCCTCCATCCATGACAAAGAGCCAAGATATGATTGGGGCAAAGGAAAATGGATTCATGGAAATAGCCCAACAAATTCAACTTTGGACTTTGGATTCCTTTCCATAAGATCAATGCCCAGCTTGGGCCAGCCTTATTTCCAAGCCACCAGACAAAGCTTCTAAGCAGTGCTCCAGATGTCTCAAGCAGGCTGGCCAAGAATAGGGAGGCCACCTTCTGTCCCACCGATGAGAGTGGTGATAATAGGAAATGAAGCAGAATAAAGGAGCGTTTTAGAATCAGACAGCCCCTGTTCAGATCCCAGCACTGCCATTCACTCCCTGTAGGACCTTGGAAAAGTCACCTCACTCTTGGGCCCACAGTTAACTCAGGTGATCCTGGGACTCTTCCCTCAGATTAAAATAATACCTTGAAATAGAAGCCAATTTGAGCATCCTAACAATTAGTTTATTTTTTCTGTTTCTCTGCCTGCTTTTCCCCCTTCTATTTTACTGGTTTTTATCTATCTTCTCTTCCTCCTGAGGATGTGGGGGTAGTTGGGGGAGAGAAATAGAGAGAGAAGAGCACAGGATGATTGAAATCCTAGTATTCTTCTTCTTTTTGAAAGGCAACAAGGTTAAGTGACTTGCCCAAGAGCACACAGCTAGGTAATTTTTAAGTGTCTGAGGCCAGATTTGAACTCAGGTCCTCCTGACTCCAGGGCCGGTGCTCTATCCACTGTGCCACCCAGCTGCACCCTAGTACACTTCTTATATGACATCCTAGGATTTAAAGTTGTAACCTTAAATCTCAGAGATCATCCTTTCAGATGCTCAGACCAACGTCTAGAGAGCTGAAGGGACTTGGACGCATCTAATCCAATTGGCACCCATTAGGAGGTGGATGCCTGAAGAGGTCAGAGAGTTCAGATTTGGTGGAGACAAAATTTTCCCACTCACATGCTTTCATTTTTATTTGTCTTGCTATATCCTCATAAATTATTCCTCCCTGTCCCAGAGACCCATAGAAATTTATAGCAAATAAATTTATAACAAAAATTTTTCAGGATAAAAAAGAAGAAAAATACTATGAATCCAGGTGATGGAATCAGAATTAGAAAGGATGTCAGAAGTTTTCTAATCAAACCTGTAACTGGAAAACCTGTAATGTACTTTTATTTTAACATTTCAACTTTAAAAATGTATTTTCAATTAACAAGAGTAGAGTTCTTTCCAGACTCCCCACAATGAAAAATAAACAAAGAAAACACAAAGAAAACCCATGTAACCTATAAGCATCATCAGGCAAAATAAATTCCCACTTTGGTCATATGCAAAATGTACATTTTCTGCACATTTCATCTATTACCTCTCAGGCTTCATACTCGCTTCTCTAGATTCTAGCTGATCGTGGTACTGATCCTCGTTTGTATGTCACACAAATTCTTCACTTATAACATGAGTATAAATTGTCCTTCTGCTTCTGGTCACATCACTCTGTCGCAGATACCGAATTGCATGGTAGTGGATTTGAGCTGCCATTCTAGCCTGTAAAATACCAGTTTGCATCCTTATTGTCTGACATGTTGCCATCTTTCCCCACCTTGTGCCAGACTTAGTGGAGAAGTGGGTAGAACATTGGGCCTGGCAAACCCAGTTTGAAACCCAGCCTTAGGTACTCACTAGTTGTATGATCTTGGACAAGTCCCTTAACCCTTGTTTACTTCAGTTTTCCCATCTATAAAATAGTGATGATGATAATAGCACCCACTTCTCAGGATTATTGGGGGGATCAAATGAGATCCTTTTTGTAAAACACTCAGCACACTTGGAGTCTGGCACTAGGTATAAGATTACCATTCATTAGCCAAGTCATTGTGATGATGTTGAGTGGCACAGGACCAAGGACAGCTCCCTTGGGCACTCTCCTCTGGAGTCTTGCTTCAAATCCATGAATGTAGTCTGGACCTCTCTTCTGACCCCTAGCCCTTCATTTCCAACTGTGTCCTGTACAGCCACCTCAGACAGTTTGTTGCCACCCTTGATGCCCAGACCCCAAACTGAATGCAATGTCGTCTTCCTCTGCTTCATTACCCTCCTCCTGTGGATAATAGCCCATCCTCCAAGTCACCCTGAGAACTCAGAATCATCCTTGACTTCCCCTCTCCCTCACTTCCACACCCAACCAATCGCCAAATCAGCAAGTATCCCTAATGATATACTTTGCTGAGGCAACAGGGTGTAGAAGATAGAAGGCTAGATTCAAATCCCACCCCTGAAACCCTAGGTAATTCTGGGTAAGTTGGACCATTTCTATGGGCCTTGAGTAATTCCCAAGAGCTAATCTAGAAGACAGCTCTGTCAGAAAAAGCCCCCAGTCCTTACTTTTAAATTATATGAAAACCCAGTGTTAGTTACCAGGGCTATAAGTCACAAAACAGGGCACCATCCTTGCCTTGTAGGAGCATGGAATCTATAAAAGGTTTCGTTACTTCTCATAATTGACTCTCACTGGGTCTCTGGTTCCTCCTCTCTAGAATGAAGGTCTTATAATAGATGACCTCCAGGGTCTCTTCTACCTTGAAATTTATTGACTGCCCAGAGAAGGGGTATGGGATAGTGAGGGGTCAGATGCCAGGCTGGCTGAAGGAAATCTAGCGTGTTTAACCTGAGGATTAAGGACACAACATGAAGGCAATCTTCAACCTATTACTGGGTAGAAAAAAGGGAAGGTCCCAGGCTCAGCAGTTGGACTCACTGACTCTCTCCACTCTGCGACTCCAATGACCATCCCCAAAGGTCTTGTGCTGACAGTCCTTAAGAATTTCACTTTTTTAGTATCCTGTCTTCGGTCCAAAGCAGGGGAAAAGAGAGGTCTGGGATCGATCAACTGGGTATGGATGAATGGAAGACTTCCAAGTAGATGTGCTAAAGCAAATGTATGCATCAGGAACAGCCACTCTGTTGGGATTCTTAATGGCAGTGCAGCACAGTGGGTAGTGCCCTGGACTTGGGGTCAGGAAGAGCTAGGTAAAAATTTCCTGTGTGACTAGGAGCAAATCTATTCATCTCCTTAGATTTTGGGGCTAAGTCATGGAGGCTGGGGAAAGCATATGATCCTGGATGTGTGTGATGGAGATGGAGATGGAGATGTGTGTGTGTGTGTGTGTGTGTGTGTGTGTGTGTACCTGTAAGTGTGTGTGGCACTAATATCATAGAACTGCATCCCTAGAACTAAAAAGGAGCTCAGATTCCACCCAGTCACCCTCATAAGTAGGAAGCATCCAAGGTGGAGCTGAAGCCAGGTCCTCCTGAGTAACGCTGATCATGATCTAAGATATCGGTAATACTGATGCCACTCTCACCATTGTATAGATGGGCATCAGAGGATTGAGCTGCTGATGGATGTGCTGAGTATCACAAAGCCAATATTAAGATCTTGACCCCCAGTCTTAACACTTTTAATTAACTATTAAGTCAAGTCACTCCAAAAGCGCTTTTAAGGGTTATTAATTCATTAAGTATATATGGTGGGCCAGACCCTGGGGTAAGGGTTGGAGATATAAAGCAAGATGCAATGGTTCTTGCCTTCATTCTTCCAATAGGCTACAAAGACCAAGGAGCATGGGATCATTGAGAGCAGGAAGTGACTTTAGTCTAATCCTTTGGTTTTACCCATGAGAATATTGAGGTTGAGTGAGGGTAGAGAAGTAGCTCACCCATTCTAACATGGGGGGCAGTCAGGATTTGAACTCAAGCCCTCTCACTCTAGCCTCAGCCCTTCCCTTTTCTATTCCCCCATGATTAATGAAAGACTCCATTCCATTTCCATCCTTAGCCTTCTCATCTCTAGATTCATCGTGCCAGCTTTCTCCAGCCAGTGCTCCATGTGGCATGATCATCAGCCCCTCATTGACCCACTGACACACAGTCAACTCTACAGCCATGCTCCCCTTAAGTCTCCATCTCTGCCCAGCCCCGAGAGGGGAGAAGGAGCACATTCGCTTGTTGCCCCCACCAAAGCCCTGATCCCGCCCTGTGCTCCCCTCCCTGGGCATCTTGCTCCTTCGGTGGGGCTCTTCCAAAGTTGCCTCCCTTTGGAGGCTGGTACATTTAAAAGAAAACAGACCCCAAAGTGGTAGGTGTTCCAAACGACTCCCCACAATGGCGATCTTGTTGGCCAGGTCTGATATGAATGGGCTACTCCTTGGGATTTCAGACTGGAGCCTTGGCAGCAAATGAATCCAAGAAAGGAAGCACTGTGAGACGAAGCTTTCAAAGAGAGGAAACGCCTCCCCTCCCCCTCCCCCTTCCCCTGCCCCTCCCCCTGCCCCCTTTCTTCCTTCCCCCTTCCCCCTTCCCGCCAGCTTTGATCCCCACTCTGGAGATGAATGGCCCTGGCTTCCCAGGTCCCTGGGCGGAGGTGGATGTCGTTGGGAGGCAGGCCCTGCTCCAAAGGGGTGGGGGAGGATCTCGGGGGCCATCACATCAAGGGGATCAAAGCTGCTGGCTGAAGGATTAGCCACTCTCTTTTTTCACGCCTGCAGTGCACATGGGGACCTGATGGCTCAGGCTGAGAAAGCCAGCCAGGCAGAGGCAGCGCAGGCATGGGGGGAGGCTGCCCGGGGTGGGGGGGCCTGCAGCTGCTAACCATTGAGCACTGACTTACCATCACGCTTCCACTTTAATTGTTCTTCCTTCAGCAAGGTTCATCGTGACTTCCAGACTTTGCTGAGCCCACTCCTGCCAGGCCTGGAGAAGGGGGTGGGGAGGAGAAGTTCCTTCTGGAGAGCAGAACTGGGCCCAGATTGCCAGGGATGGCAGCACCACAACCCAGAGCTCTGGGTTCCAGTCTTCCCTCTTTCACCGTTCCTTCACGTGCAGTGAGTGGTCCTGGGTCTGGGATTAGGAAACTCTGGTCCCCCCATCTGACCTCAGACACTTTCTAGCTATGTGACCATTGGGAATAGTCAAAAGAAACCAGATTCCAAGCTGGGAGGACCTTGGAATTCAGCTAGTCTAACCCCTTCATTTTACAAAAGAGGAAACTGAGTCTCAAAAAGGGGAAGCAACTTACTCCCTATGGCACACAGGATCATCATGCTGGCACTGGAAAGCACCTCAGAGGTGATCGTATCTACCTCTTCCTCCAGGCCAGGAAGGTTAGGGACCTTCTGACAGACTGGGAAGTCCCTGAAAGGAGGGACTAAGAGGAGGTGGGGGCAGAGATCCCTAAGATGTGATGCCTCCCCTCAAGAAGCTTCTGTGGTCCACCCAGGTTTTTAGGCTAGCCAGGTATGTGAGTACTTGCCAGATGCAAGTAATGGGGTCCACAAGGCTTCAGGGGAGGGAGAGACAGAGTCAAGCTATCTAGGAGGGCTTCATGGAGGAGGTGGGACTTGGAAGTTTTGATGGAAATAAAACAGGATGATTCTCATTTGGGAAAGGGTAGAGCAATGTTGGAGGAGATGATGAGGTGAACACAGGACAGAGACTTGGGGGTAAGGACAGGAAGGGGGGCGAGGATGCAGGAGTCACCAGAGTCTTGCAGAGTCCAATAGTCACCCAAGGATAGCAGCCGAAAGTACCTAGGGAGGGATCCCCTCTCCCCTCAAGGTGGAAATGTCAAGGAGAGGATACGCCTTTCTGTGGAGTATAGGAGAGTCAGACTAATTCTAATACTTGGATTTTCTCCACTCACTATGGTGTCTTCTGTCCTTTAAAAAGACATGGACATTCCATTACTGGTGGCTGCTGGGTGATGATGTTTGTCCCTCATTCTCAAAGAAGATCATGATATCAGGGAGGCGATGCCATGACAAATTGAATGGGGGGAGGGTGCTGAGTCCCCAGCTTCACTTTCTCCTCTGGAGCCATCTGGATCCAGTGGCCAGATAAGAATCAGGATGACTGGGAGATGGTCCTGGTTGAAAGACAGTCAGGGTTAAATGACTTGCCCAAGATCACATAGCTAGTAAGTGTCTGAGGCAGGATTTGAACTCAGATCCTTCTAGCTTCAGGGCCAGGACTCTACCCACTTTGACATCTATCTGCTGGGTGGAGAATGCAATGAAGCTGGGGGGAAGGGGCGAAACCTAATTGAACACTTAACAAGAGAAACTCGTAAGTGCATCAATGGAGAGAAGAGAATGGCTACCTGACCCTTCAAGCTCTCGGCTCTGACCTTCTCCCACCGGAGCGCACTACATCTCACATGGATGATCTGCCCTCACAACAAGATGAGAAACCAGGTCAGATCTCGAACCTCGGTTCTAGACAAAGAAGGAAGATGTCACCCGATTTAGACATCCCCCTGGGGGACTTTCCCTGCTCTTACTCTCATCTCCTTCCCTTCGCACTCCTTTCCTGAAGCCATTTCTGTGTGCTGGAGCTCTCGCCTAGCTCACCTCTGCCTTGAATCTCAAGAAAGAGGCAGCTGGGGTTTGTGGTAGAGCCAAGCTAGACTAGGCTGAGGCCCAGCAGCCAGGGCTTTCCCTCTGCCCTATCAAACCCCCTAGAAACTGAGCTGGGCTATCTGGGGATCCTTGACATTTTCTAGCCCAACTCCCTTACTTTACAAATGTGGAAGCTGAGGCCCAAGGAGAGGAAGTCACTTGGCACAGTCATAATCAAAACTAAAGTCTCTCTACATTCCCATTTTTTTTTCTACCTTAAATGGACTTCAGATTTCCAAAACACCAAGTCTGGGGAAATCCTTCTGAAAGAGGATTCAAAATCTCCTTGTTGCCTGGGCTTCTTCCATTTTCTCCCTCTCCCCTCCCTGGTTGCTTATTTCTTTTTCCCATCCCTCTGGTATCTTGGATTCAGGGTGACTCTAAACTGTTATTGCAGGTGTTGGCTCTGGGCTGCTCTGGGAAGGAGCCTGGCCAGGTCAGGCTGCCCCTGGGGAAAGCAGAGCCCCATTGTCTTCCCATGCCATCGTTTGCTTTTAACATCACAGCAGTTAACTGCCTATTAGAGTAGCGATTCATCAGATTAAAGCTATGCCATCAAGAGCTGGGAGGCATCCAAGTTTGCACAAGTCAAGGCTTCAGTATTTCCAGAAGTGAAAAAAAAAAGTGGTTCATCTGTTTGCATGTGATGAGTGTCAGAAGCAGCAGTGATAGCATGACTGTGCTGCTGTGGGGCAGGACTTCTCCCCTTTGCTGCCCCCTCCTCCATCTTCTGAGGAGGGCAATGCCCTAGGAGACACTAGCAGCACCATGCCAGGCTAAGGGTCAGTGACCTAAACAAATAATCGACTCAAGGGAAAAATGGAAACCTGCTATCATCATCATCAATACAAATAATCCATGGCCTTTCTGGATGCCTCATTGGTGTGGAAGGTGACTTGGTTTCTCTCAGTCAATCAACAATTATTTATTAAGGTCTTGTTATGAGCTAACTTCTAGGATTTACGAGTCTAACCAGGAATGTATGGACAAAACAGATAGGGCAGCTAGGGATCACAGTGGATAGAGCACTGGACTTGGACCCAGAAAGACCTGAGATCAAATCTGGCCTCAGACACTTACTAGCTG
Organism: Macrotis lagotis; assembly: GCF_037893015.1. Classification (NCBI taxonomy): domain Eukaryota; kingdom Metazoa; phylum Chordata; class Mammalia; order Peramelemorphia; family Peramelidae; genus Macrotis; species Macrotis lagotis. The sequence continues at coordinate 3,165,882 of NC_133663.1, read as the reverse complement.
GGTGTCCTTGAGCAAGTCACTTCATTCTGTTGTCGAAGTTTCCTCTCCTGTACAATGAGCTGGGGAAGAAAACCTCAAATTGGGTCAGGAAGAGGCAGATATGAGCGAAATGATTGAACACTGCCCACAAAATAGATACAAGGTAGTGGGGGAAGGGGATCCATGAGCATTTGGTGGGGAGGGGAAAAGAGCAGGAGAAACTTCCAAGAGAGGGAAGGACTTGAAATGGAGACATTTCTGAGGCAGAATTGAGGAGGGAGAGTGGGCATGGAGGACATTGCAAAGACATAGAGGAGGACGATGAATTGCTGAGGATGAGCAGCAAGAAGAAAGTCCATTGGATTGAACCATTGTCTATGGGAATGGGATCAAAGCTCAACAAAGTTGGGAGGAAATTTGGGGCAGGCGAGGAAGGACCATAAATGAGAGGGTTTTTTTTTTAATTCTAAAGATCACTGAGTGCTGTTAGCAAAAAAGTGACATGGTAGATTAAATGTCAGACTTGAAATCAGGAGAGACCTGAATTTGAATCTTGCCACAGACTATTATTAGCTACATGACCCTGGGCAAGCCCTTTAACTTCTCTCAGTCTCAGTTTCCTCATCTGTAAAATCAGATTAATAATAGACATATGTGACAAGTTTATGTGAGGATTAAATTAGATGACATAGGCAAAGAACTTTGAAAACCTTAAAGTCATAGAGAAAAGGTAATAGTAATACAAGTCCTGTTAGTGGTGGTGATAGTGGTGGTGATGGTGGGGATAGTAGTAGCAGTGGTGGTAGCAGTAGCAGTAGCAGTAGTAGTATCAGTGGTAGTGGAGGTAGTAGTGGTAGCAGTAGTGGTAGTGGTGGCTGTGGTGGTGGCTGTGATAATGCTGACATGGGAAGACTTTGGGAAGGGGTCTGCCAGTAGACAGTGTCTCTATCAGCTTCACTAGGCTTGAAGAAGGTCTTCAGCAGTAGCATGGCCACCAGGAAATAATGTTTTTGCCACCAGGAATTTATGAAAACCATCCACAAAGGTGTGGAAAGATTTCATTCTGTCAGTGAAAAGAGGGTCTCCACCAAGGGGACCCTAACTCTTTTCAAATGTGGAAATAAACAAGCCAGCACTCTCATTCATTCATTCATTTACTCAACAAATGTTCTATACATTCCCCACCAGACTGACATGAAGCTCACCATCTGGTGGGAAAGATGAAATGTGGATAAAATGATTTCAATATGAGGTGGGTTTGGAAAGTCCACTAAGAGAAGGATGAGGCATTCTGGTAACTCAGGAAAGAAGGAGATTGCTTCCAGGTGAAGGGATCAAGAGGGCAAATCCTTGAGTTGGTTTCTAGGAATGGTGAGAAATTCCTGTTGATCTGGCCATTCTGAGGGCTGGATCTGGACTCAAAGGCCCCGGCTTTGATAGTTCTCACTGCTTCTTGCTTACCTGCCACATACATGCTAAGCCATGGTCAGTGACCTTGGAGAAATCGGGAGGAACAAGAGGAACACAGCAGACTTGAAGATGCTCCAGTGTCCTTATTAGAAGAAAAGAGGGAAGATTGTCCACATTATAGACTTAGACTTTTGAGGGAAATTTGCAACATGTTATTAAAGAGGAGGCGTGTAAGCATTTAGAAAGTGAAGCAGCAATTCTTTGGAGCCAACCTAGCTTCCTCCAGAACAAGCCTGGCCAAACCAGTTTCATTTTGGTCTTGGTTAAACATCATATCAGCAGTGAAGAAGGATGCTTTTACACAAAAATATCTAGATTTTAACCCAGTGTTTGACCTAGTCAGCTTCTCATATAATTCTTACAGGCAAGATGGGGAGATGTGGCCAATATAATTCGGTAAATTTGGATTTAAAGATTCACCTGAGGAGTAAACGTGAATGTATCAATGTCAACCTGAAGAGAAGGCTCTGGAAATCTGGTCTTGTCCATGTGCCCCATTATGATCAGTGACATGCATGAAGACATAGAAGTCATGGTGGCCAGATTTACAAATTCATTGGCTGTTATTGTGCTCTGAAGGCCCAGAGCCAACTGGCAAACTGCACAGTAGAGTACCAAAATTGTTCTAGTGATGTTAGATGGCGGGAGGTAATGAAAAATCAGTCTCTGAAAGATGAACATTGAGGAGAAGAGCAGGAGGGTCTGGGGCACATTGCCAACTAAAAGTGTGGAAGAGAAACCACATGACAGATGCCACTAGAATCAGAAAGTGGGTCCATTTTGTGGTGAGTAGGAGGGGTTACCAGGGTACTTCATTGGTGACATGGCAAGGGAGGTAGAAGGAGGCCCAGAGAAAGCAAGGGAAAGCTACTGTGGGTGGTCTAGAAGAGACCATGCACAAGTCACACAGGATGTAGGGACTGGCTGCAATCCATTCTGGTGGAGGGAGTACCCACTTCAATGAGATCTCAGATGCCTCCAAATAGCAACGATCAAATGAGCTCCTTGGCTACCACACCACAGGGCCTCATCCTGGCTTACAGTCCAATGGAATCACAGTCATTACGTCCAAGACAGAAGTTGGTGCCTTTCCCCTAATGCTCTCCTTCCTCTTGAATCCTCAAGTTCTGTAGAGAACCCAAGTTCTCTATGCTGCTTGGGGTCATCTTGAACTCCCAACTCTTCTCCATCCATGAATCCAGTCAGTGTCTGTTACTTAATAGGGTCTTTAAAAATATTTTTTATTTATTTAAGGCAATGGGGGTTAACTGATTTACCCAAGGTCACACAGTTAGGTAATTATTAAGTGTCTGAGGTCAAATTTGAACTCAGGTCCTCCTGACTCCAGGGCTGGTGCTTTATGCACTGCATCACCTAGTTGCCCCAACTTAATAGCATCTTAAAAATGTTTAGTAACTTTACTGACTTTCCAAGCCTTGAGGATTCCAAATCCACAGGATCAAAGACATTCAGTCCCTCTCTTCTCTTTAGCTTCTGCAACTGATTCTCTGGCCATGCCCACCATGCTTTAGTTGCCTACTCCCCTAGAATATCTCTCTTCCCCTTTGGCCCCTTCTCCCACTGGTGGGAGAAACCCCCCCTTGGGATTTCATGTTGTAGATGGAAGGGCTGATTCTGACCATCATTCATCCCTACTGGCTCTGTATCTGACCATGGACATCCTAGTCCTCTTCCTCCTCCTCCTCCTCCCCCTCCTCCTCTTCCCCTCCTCCTTTTCTTCCTCCCCCTCTTTCTCCCTTGTAACTCTCTCCCCCTCAGTTTTCCTTTTGTTTTTTTTTAGTTTTTGCAAGGCAATGGGGTTAAGTGGATTGCCCAAGGTCACACAGTTAGGCAATTATTAAGTGTCTGAGGTCACATTTGAACTCGGGCCCTCCTGACTCTATCCACTACGCCACCTAGCCGCCCCTAGTTTTTCCTTTTGAAGTGTTTTCTTCCTCCATTGGAGAAAGCTCCTTGGGTCAATGACTGGTTTTCTTCTTCAGCCTCTATTTGGATCCCCAGGGTTCCCCACAATGCCTGGCTCAGGGTGAGTCCTAAGTGCTTGCTGACTTGCTCACTCCACGTCTCTCTAGTCCCACAGCCACGAGGCTAATCCAGGATAGCATCACTTCTCCTCTGGACTCTGGAAATCATCTCACTGGTCCCCCTGCCTTGACTCTCTCCAGTTCATCCTACACACAGCTGCCAAAGGGAGAGGGAGCAGTGAGGCAGGGGAGCATGCCATGCAAGGGGGAGCAGCTTATATAAAGGTCCCCAGATAGATGAGCCTGGATGTCAACTGTGAGGAGCAGCTAGGAGAAGCCAGAAGCAGTTTGTGAGGAAGGGAGAAAAGAACTAGGCAGGGAAGGCAGGGAAGAGCTTTAAATATTAGAGAAAGTGGTAGTTGATCCTCAGGGCACAAGGGAGAGTGGAGTGTCTTGAGCAAGGGAGTAACATCGTCAGCCTGGTGTTCTATGAAAATCGCTTTGGGGGGGGCAAATCCTTTGTGGAGCATAGGAAAGGGGGAGATCCTAGAGGTGAAAGAACCCCAGGAGGCCACCCCTGCTGTGCAGGTGAAAAGGGTGCAAGGGGCTGAATTGAAGTGGAATCCAGGTGAGAAAGAGAGGGAGCCAAGCAGAGCGAGATTGTGGAGGCAGAAGATGTGGCAACTGGTGGGAGTTAGAGGGAAGGGATGAAGGAGGGTAAAGAAGGCTTTGAACCTGGAGAACGTGCAGGGAGAGTGACTTGGGGGAAAATCCAGAAGTCTGCTAGATGGGCAGGTTTGGAGGGAAAAGCAATGAGCTCTGAACACAATTCATTTGAGATGTTGGGATCTCAGCTCTTGGAATCACCAACTCTTGATGTCCAAAAGGCAGTCAGTGACACAGGACTGGAGAAAAAGACAAAGATTTCCAACAAAGGGTTGGAAAGACAGTCATAGAGACAGAGACAAGAGGGGAGAGAGGATAGAGATGATGTAGATATAGATGTGTGTGTGTGTGTGTGTGTGTGTGTGTGAGAGAGAGAGAGAGAGAGAGAGAGAGAGAGAGAGAGAGAGAGAGAGTCAACACTTGGAGGTTATAATTGAACCCCTTGGAGGAAAAGACTCATAGAAGAGGAGAGAAGAATGGATGGAGATGGAGAGGGACCGTCTTCCAGGCTACCAGCATAGTTTATGTGAAGGCATGGAGGTGATATGACCCTGCTTCATTCGTCTCCCTACTCATCAATAGTTCCCCCCGCCCCAGACATGGGTCCTGGCACTTACCTTGATGTTCCAAACACAGGCCGAGTTTGGATGACGATCACAGCAGTGGTTGCAGCCCAATGGAACAGTTTCCCTTTAGGGCAAAGGAAGCCCATCTTCAAGAGTTGGTTGGCCCAGAGCACTCACTTCTCTCTCTTGGCAGTAGGATGAACTGGAGAGAGTCAAGGCAGGGGGACCTATGAGGAGATGATTTCCAGAGTCCAGAAGGGAAGTGATGATATCCTGAATTATCCTCATGGCTGTGGGACTAGAGAGACGTGGAGTGAACATGAACCCCTCTTGTGGTTTCCTTGTTGCTGAGGCAGAAGAAACCTGGGATGTCCATGAAGTCCAGGCCTCCACCTGTCCAAATCTCTCCCAACATTGACCAGGGGAACATTTTTGGAAAGTTTCCATGTGACCTCAGAGAATCCTCAGATTTCAGTATTGGCAGAACACCCCCCCAAAAAACTTGTTCTAGTCCAGTTCAAAACATTAGAAAGCTTTTCATTAGATCCAACCCTCACCTGCCTCTTTGGGAGTTCATCCCTCTTCCCCCACCTTGTCCCCTCATCCCCAGGGTTCCTGCTTCTGTACCCTGAGGTCAAGAAGACTTCTAGTCCTTTTCACAATTCTTGGGGATTGCTACCCTAGGATGAAGAATCCCATCCCCATGCCCAACCATGTCCACCTGAGCCTTAGAACATTGTGGAACCAGATTATATCTAAATCAAATGAATTGGTTTATTGTGAATGTTACTGTAAAGTGGTTGAACTTGTGGCAAGAAAAGTGCCTGTGGTTAAGCTCATACTCATGTTCATGTAATACTTTAGACCACATCATCCCACCCCTGACACCATTGACTCCCTTGCCCACATATCACCAATCTTCCCAAATGTCTCAATCATGGCTCCCTCTCTCCCATATCTCTCAGCTCAGAAGTCAGCTTCATATTTCAATGAAAAAAAAAATAAGCCCATTCCCTAAGAGTTCCTTCCTGTCTCCTCTTCTCATCTCCCATTCCTCAAGTGTCTTCAGTCACTCTCTCCTTCATTCCAATCTCCCATGAAGAGGTGGCCTTTCTCTTAGCAAAGTAAAGAATCCTCTGCATGCATAGGGGGTGGGGGTGGGGGTTCTCATGCCATTCCATCTGCCCCAAGAAATTGCTTCCTCTGGCATTCGTACTGTCTCACTTAACATCTAACTCTTCCTGTCTGCTGGCTATTTCCCTACTGCCTGCAAACATGACCATGTCTTCTCTATCCTTAAAAACAAACCCAATTTGAACCATCAAGCCCATCTTCTCTCCTCTCTCTGGGGCTTCAGGCATTATCCATAAGTGCTTCCTCTCTTCTTACTCTGTCCTTTCTCCTTCATTGTCTGGGTTGTCCTCTCATCATTCAATTGAAATCCTTTCTCCAAAGTTACCAATGGCCTCTTGGGGGGAGGGGGCCAGTGGCAATAGGGCTAAGTGACTTACATAGTGAGTCTCAAGTGGCCTGAGGCTGGATGTGAACTCAGGTCCTCCTAGTTGCCCCCCCCACAATGACTTGTTAATGACCAAATCTAGTAACTTTCTTTTTGATCATCATTTTCTTGACCTATCTACTACCTTTGACATTGTGAGTCATCTTCTTCTCATTAGCATTTCCTTTTCTCTAGGTTTTCCTGGCAATGTTCTCTCCTACCTTCATCCTTATTCCGCATTGTGTTTTGCAGATTTTTTCCACCTCACAACCACCCATATGGGAGTGCCCTGAGGTCCTAACCTGGGACCTCTTCTCCTCTGCCATGTGATAGCTTAGGTGATGATCATGATTCCCTGATTGTCTCTATGCTTATGATTCCCAGATAGATTTAGCCAACTCTCACCTCTCAAAATACAGTCTGGCATCTCCACTGTCCTATAGATTAGACATCTTTCCTTGAATGCTCTATCTACATCTGAAACTCAATATGTCCCAAATCAAACTTGTTCATTATGGTTCCTCCTAAACTCCCTTGTCCTCCTGACTCTCCCATGGCTGTTGAGAGTTCCACCATCCTCCCAGAAATCCAGGTTTGCAGCTTGGGGATTATCCCCACCTCATGCTCTCTCATCTCACAGACCCAACCTATTGCCAAGACCTTCATCACATCTCTCCTATGGGGCCCCCCTTCTCTCCTCTGACCTTGTACCCAAAGACCCTCATCTCCTCACACTTGGACCATGTGCCCCACTCCAGACCATTCTCCCCTCAGTTGCCAAAGTGATTTCTCTAAAATATAAACCTGACCCTAAGATTCTCTCTAACCCCATTCAGAAATCTCTACTGGCTCCCATCACCCCCAGGATCAAATGTAAGATCCTCTGTTTAGCATCCAAAGCCCTTCTTGACATGACCTCCCCTTCCCTTTTCCAGTCTTCTGCCACCTCACACTACCCCTCTCTCCATCCACTATGGGATCCAGTAACACTGACTTCCTTGAGGTCCTCCAACAAACAGTCCTCCATTTGCCAGCTCTGGCCATTTCCCCCAACTCTCCTCTATTCATGGAATTCACCTCCTGACTTCCTTACCTTCTGTCAGTCCCCACTAAAATTCCCCTTTCCTTCCCTAGGCCCTCTTAATGGGACTGCTTCCTGCTGTTCATTCCCTCCAATACAGCCTGGCTGAGGGACTTGCCTACTGGGAGCTCCTGGGAAGCAAGCAATTTTTTGTATCTTCAGTACCTAGAGTGGCAAATAGTAGGTGCTTAATACCTGCTTACCAATGGGCAGACTGATCTCTGGGATCCTGTGCCATTTAAAATCCCTGATGCCATGATCCCATAGATTGATGGATCCTACCAAGGCAGGGCTTATAGTCTACTCTTTACTTAAGGCAAAGTTGAGGCCCAGAGAACTGAGGAAGTTTAAGGTGACCCAGGTATCTAAGCCCAGGATAGAACCAGGTTTCTGTCCCCGTGACTTTGGAGGCTGAGCCCAGGTACCTGGGAGAAGAGAAGAATCAAGAAGCTAGGAGATGGGAGACGGGGTGAGCCAAAGCATAGCAACCAACAAGTAAAGATGTGAGGGCATCATGGATGGTGTGAAAGATGGGCAGACAGACACAGAGACAGACAGAAAGATAAAGATGGAGACAGACAGACAGAGAGAGAGAGAGAGAGAGAGAGAGAGAGAGAGAGAGAGAGAGAGAGACCAGAGAGAAAAAAAGAGACAGAGAAACAGAAACAAAGATATATAGATATATATAGATATACAGAGAGAGAGAGAGAGAGAGAGAGAGAGAGAGACCAGAGAGAAAAAAAGAGACAGAGAAACAGAAACAAAGATATATAGATATATATAGATATACAGAGAGAGAGAGAGAGAGAGAGAGAGAGAGAGAGAGAGAGAGAGAGAGAGAGCTGATAGACAAAGAGGCAGTAGGTTGGCAGATGGGTGGAATCCTTGAAGATCGGGGGGCAGCAAGATGGAAGATGGAGACATTCCCAGACAGTGAGACAGGAGAGGAAGGGGGCCTGGTGGAGGGACACCCAACTGTGGGATATCTCAATATGACTCATTTCCTAGGAAGGAGTCAGGGGGACCCTGATCCTGAGTCTTCACTGCATTCCTTGAATCCCCTTTTATTGCTGTTTTCGTTCTTCAGTCACGTCCAGTTAGTTCTTCATAACCCCATTTGGAGTTTTCTTGGCAGGAAGCCTGGGGTGCTTTGCCATCTCCTTCTCTAGCTTCCTTTTTAAAGGAGGAAACTGAGACAAACAGGGTGACATGACCTGTCCAGGGTCACACAGCTAGCCCGAATTTGAAGTTAAGGTGAGTCTTCCTGACTCCACATCTGGGACTCCATTTTTGCAGATGGAGTAAGGTGATCCTCTGCCTCCCCACCGCCTGGCCCAAGTGCAGCAAGAATAGGAGCCAGAAGGGCTGCCAAGGCAAGCCAAGGCAGCATCTAAAGCCATGACACATGGAAAGACCCTCCCTCTCACCCCTTCGCCCTCTCCTCACCCCTCCTCATTCCAAGGCTAGTAGAAGCAAAAGTGGTAGTGATGAAAGGAGGCATCTGAGACTTGGAGTTTTGCATATCTGGGGCTTTGGAAATGTATGTCCTGAGAACCTACTGAGGAAATCCCTGGAGTCGTCCTCCTTCCTGAGAGCTCACACCCAGTCACCTGGCCTATCTACATGAGGGATAAGGTTCTAACTGTTCAGTAATGTCCTTGCTGGGTGAAGGCCCTCACCCATGGAGGCACAACATGATCCACCCACCCTGCAGCTCCTGACTAGGTCCTCCTATAAGATTACCACAGAGAGGCCATCCATGGTACTGAGTGACATCCTTGTGTCCCCAGAGACACTGTCTGCAGGTGCTTGTGCTGCAGGACCAGTCCAATTCTTTTCCATGTATGGTTTTTCCCTCTTTGCCTGTAATATGCTGGTGCCAGGAATCTCCCCATTGATGACTTCATGGGTGAGCCTCAGTTCCATCTCTATGGAGATTTTAATTGATAAAATATCCTCAACATTCTTTTTTAAAGTCTCTGATGTATGGAGCACTGAGCCTGGAGACCAAAAGCACCCCCACACACACCCATGACTAGCTATTCTTGGTCCTCAGCCTTTTACCTTAGACTAGATTCATAGCAAAAAGGGGCTCCCAAGGGCTAGGCCTTGGTCTTCAAAACCAAACCTGGGAACCAAAGGAACACCCACAGCAGAGGATGAAGTTACAGGCATCATTTCCCAGGATGTTGCAGGGGTCGGTGGGTCAGGAGCCAGACTTGGCCTGATGGCCCAAGAAGGACATGAGCTGGGATTGGGATGGGAGTGGGGGAAATCCCCAGGTCCCCAATTCAGCCAGCAAGTTGCAATGGGAAGAGCTCCGGGTTTGCAAGCAAAGGGGCTTAGGTCTTTACTCCCTGCATGACTTTGGAAAAATTGAACGTCTCTGGGCTTCAGCTTCTTCTGTAAACCTAGGGGTTGGGCTAACTGACCTCCAAAGGTCCTTACAACTCCTAAATCTGGGGCCCTAAGCTCCCTTCCCTCCGGTTTCTTTCATTTCTAGCCAGCTGGATGGAGGTTCAGTATGAGGCCGGAGAGACTGGTCCAGCTTCCTGCCGGGGACCCCATGAGGACAGCTGGCAGACACCCCTCCTTGGGGCAGCTGACAAGCCAGATGAGCTGAGAGTTGAGGGCTGGGCCCTGTCTCACCACACATGTACAGCCAGGATGGGGGGACAGGGTTCATGGGCCTTTCTCCCCACATATCCTAACTCCAAGATTCTCTACATACATCTCCAGGTTCCTCATCTTGAGCTTCATGCCAGTAGCCAGTTGCCTGTGGTTGGTCTTCCCAGCTGCCTCTCTGCCTTTCCATTTGATCCACAAACATTTAAGCCCCTACTATGTGTCCCTCACTGGGCAGCAACCTAACCTCAAAGGCACAAAATGTGACGAGGGAGAACCCCCAACCCCTTGGCATCTGCTCTTGACCCTGAGTGAGGGAGCTGGTGGGGGGATCCAGGGCCGGCCCCTGTCTTTGGGGAGGGGAAGACCTTGGTCTCCTGGGATAAAGGCTTGATTTTCCTCATCAAAGGATTTGGACACTTGCCAATTCTTTCTTGGTGACCCAATAAAAGCCTCCCCCCACCAAAGATAGAACCCTTTCATCTCTAGGGCCTCTGCGACTCAGTTCCCCAAGATGGTGACCTGGCAACTGGAGCCTGGACACTGACAGGGAGTGCCAACCCCCTCCACTCACAGCCCCAGCCAGGCCAGGGGGAGGGGGTCAAGGGCATTATTCTCCTCCCCAACAGCCCCTCCACACAACCTTGGGCCCGCCACCCACCCCCACCTCCTGGGCTGTTAGTCAGCATCATTTGACTCACTTGAGGCAAGTTGGGGAAGTGGGAGAGCTGGGGGCGCTGGTGGGGGGTGGCCGTAGAAGCGAGCCAGCCAAATGAGAACCAGATTGGAAGAACATTTGCAGCGAATTAGGCGGGCAGCCAGGAGGGCCTGCTGGCAGCATGCGCCCCCGTCTTGAGGGATTGTCAGCTCCGCCTCGGTTTCTCCAGCGGATGTTTCCCGGCCAGAGTGCAGCTGGGCTTCAGTCATCGCGCCCACAGCCAAGGCCTCTGAGCAGGAGATGGAGCACACACATGCGCAGGCACACAGGCACAAATACATCACACACATACAAGCATGCACACACACTCACATGAACACAGGTACACACACACACACACACACACACACACACACACACACACACCACCTAGAGTGGTATTTTGTACACAGTAACTGTTTCCCTGAGCTCAGTCCCAGCTGGAGCCAGCCCAGGGCCTACTGGAAGAAGCAGGGAAGGCCTTTGTCTCCAATGGCTCCTGGGAGGAAGATGACCCCTCCTCCTCCTTCTCCTCCTCCTTCCTCCTCCTCCTCCTCCTCCTCTTCTTCTCCTCCTCCTCTTCTTCTCCTCCTCCTCTTCTCCTTCTTCTCCTTCTCCTTCTCCTTCTTCTGCTTCTGCTTCTGCTTCTTCTCCTGCCTCTGGAAGAAGAGGAGGAGGAAGAAGCAGGAAAAGAGGAAGGAGGAAGAGGAGGAGATGAAGATGAAGGAGGAGGAGGAGGACCAAAAGAGAAAACGGTGGAGAGAAGACCCTAGAAGAGACAACTTCTTGATGCTCCAGCAGGGACCAGAGAGCACCTCACCTCCTTTCCCCATCAAGGACATTAGAGGCCAGAATATTCATAGTTCACTCCGTGGCCACATTGAAGGTTATCAGTGTAATTGGAACACATTCCCTTGCCCCATGCTGACCTCTAATGTGAAGGAGAGTGGACCCACTCGGATTCCAGTGTCAGCCCCCTCCAAATTGCATGGCACTTACTTTGGAAATTGTTTTTGTACTTACTATTTCTATTTAAGCTCCTTGTCTTTGTCTTTCCGAAACCTTGCCCAACACTTAGTAAACAGTAGGCATCTAATACAAACATGTTCCAAAAAAAGGAATGGGAACACTAGTTAATAGCAAACCAGTTTTATTCCTTAGAAGAGCTGAGAGAAGGTACCTCCCTCTCTTCTTTGGGTGCGGAGCATTGTCAGGCCCAATTGGTCCATTAATTTTGCTTGCTTCTCATTCTTCTTCTCCTTCCTTTTCCTCCTTCCTCCTCCTCCTCCTCCTCCTTCTCCTGCCTCATTAAACTTTATCACAAGAAATGATTCTTTGGGAAGGGGAGAGGAATATTTGGAAATAAAGCTAATAAAGCAAAGCATCTCAATAGCTATGTTAAAATGTTTACAGTACAATAGATGCTCCTCCCATTGAAATACACTCTTTATCTAATCCCAGAATTTCCAGGCTATAAAGATGGAATTCCCAACACCCCCCCTTCCAGATAAGGTAGTGGCCCAGAGGGAGGACATGAATGACCTGGACTACCCCACGGTAGTCAAGGCCAGGGTGAGCCTCTGGACTCCTGGGGCAGGCTCCTTCCGCTCCATCAGGGTGACGTTAGATTCTGGCTTCATACAGATCCTTTCTCCTCCTGACTGTGGGCCCCTGGAAAAGGGAACTTTGGGCTTACGCAATGGCTGGGCTAGAGTGTTCTCCACCTGCAAGGGACTGAGTAATTCTGGCCACGGTCTCTTCCCCAAGAGCAGCCTGGGGATTAAACAATAAGTTCATGTGATGTCCTTGTCGGGGTTGCTAATGTTCGAGAAACGCTCAGAGAATACAATAGAAGCAGGAAGTTCGAAAGTCCTCTGCCTCTGGTGGCCAACTTCAGGTCTGGAGAACATGGCCCCCATTCTGAACAGGGCCCCTTCTGGCCTCCTGGACAGTACTGACTTCCTGAATCGTTCAAGGCCAGATGTGGGGTGTCACATAGCTCCCCTACAGCATAGACACATCCCCAGATGTTGGAGTTCCACTATGAAGACGAAGGACCGACACGTCTTCCTGCCTCTCACCCCCTCCCCACAAACTGCTCAGGGTATTCTAAACCATGTCAGCAAGTGAGGAAGGGGATACTCTTGAGTATAGCCTGTAGCCAAGAGAGAAGAGCAAGGCATAAGAGATGCTGGAAGGTGAGGGTGGATGCTTTAGGGAACTGGATTCAAAACCTCTAATTATTTTGTGTGTGAGACCTTGGAGGAGGCATTGAACCCCTCTAGGACTTAGTTTCTTCACCTATACAATTAACCTGTTAATTCCTTTCCTGTTTTGGGCCCATGACCCTGGAATCTTCTAATTATATAGACTAGTGAGAATCTGGGCTCTCCCTTCCAGGGTTCTAGGGACAGCTGGAAAGGGCAAGGAGAGTCTCTTCTCCCGTGCCATTGACTTGAATCCCATTTCCAGTGTTTTCTTCTCACTATTACTGACTAGGAATGAGTGGCCCAGTTCTTGGTCAATTAATATCCATTAACCTTTTCAGAGGATTATTCACAAGAACAGATGGTACCAGACAGAGCCCACCCCAACACCAGGCAGCAATTCACTCCCATACCATACCTATACCACACTACCACACTCATCCCTGCACCATTTTGGTCCCTGGGGAGAATGGGCTCTGACTTAATGCCCTTCCAACATACTCAGCCTACCTAGTCTGGCTAATGGCTGACAGAGTTGCAACTTTCCTCCCGATAACGAAACAAGTCCATCTAGTCTTCACCCGCCACTGTTTGTCTTCTGGTAAATCCAAGCAAGGAATCCTAGTGGCACATTCTCTTGACCACAAGATTCCCAAGTCATGGCCATCTCCAATCACCTTCACCTAAAAACAGGAGAGAATAAAAGATTCAGATGCTCTTGGCCCCTCTCCCACCAAGAGACCTGTGGACTTTGTAAATTCCTTGCCAATGGGGGAAGGGGGTTGCTAGTAAATATTTAACAATCAGCTTTAAAGGGGAAATCTACATTGTTCCCATTTTCTCTATCACTTTCTTAAACCGAGCAGGCATCTTCCAAGCCCTGGGGTGCCAGGCTCCTACTGAACATTTTACAACCCACTCTCTGGAGTTAGCTCCAACACACCCTTCTCCAAACACCAGACAGGTTGAAGAAAACAGACCAAGAGACTCATTTTGACTGGTTAGTGACTTCTAAATGCGCTTTCTCCGAAGTCAATCAAAAAGGTTTCTCTTCCCTTCTGATTAGTTACCTGGAACCAGTTACAGAACATCTGGGCAGGCTTCAAATAGGGCAGCAAGACAGACAGACCTGAGTTCAGATTCTCTCAGAGACACTTTTCAACAATCACGGAACTTGTATCTTCTCAGTTTTCTCACCTGTAAACAGGACATAATAGAATCGCTGACCTCCAAAGGCGATGGTGAGGATCAAACGCAATCATATCGGTGGTGTGCTTCACAAACCTTAAAGTGCCACAGAAGTGTTTTCTTACTGTTATTGTTACTAATACTCAATGGTCCTTTTGTAAGACATCATAGTGCCTCTAAGGAAGTAAGTTCTCCAGCATCTTCCATATAGGGGTGGCATCAGCTGAGTACGCTATGTAAGCTCCCTAACCTCCTTTTACACTAGAAATGAGCCTCCTTCTTGCTTCTTTGCTGGCTCATTTGCTTGGTTTTAGGGTAAGCCAACTGGGCCATAGCCTTCTCTCCTTCACTGGTCCCAGGAGTCAACAATGGGGGTGGGGTGGAAAGCAGGGCCTGGAACTGGCCTGCTCTGGGGAGACAATGAAGCCTGGCAGGTTTGGAAGGGATCTCAGAGGGGAACTCCCAATCTTATTCCTGACTTCATAGAGTCCTGCAAAGTGCACCCTCTGACAAAAACAGGAAGGGAGTTTCAGAGTCAACGTCAAGAAGCCGTTATTAAGCACTTACTGTTTGTCAGACCTCATGCACTGGGAATACAGGCAGAAGCAAAAAGAAAGCTAGTCCTGCCCTCAAGGAGCCTTCATTCCAATGGGGGAAGCTGCCAAGTGCCAAGATCAAGGGGAGGTGCACAAGGAGTCTGGGAAGTTCCAAGTGGAGCCCAGAACATGGCTGATCTTGGACCCTTCCTTAAAATGGAGGCTCCAGGAAGAACTGACCAATCAGAGGGAAGGGCCACAGCAGCCAAGGCAAGGTCCAGCTGAGGAGGCAGCTGCCTGCAAACCACACAAGAGAAAACTGACCTTAAACCCTGAGCGTTGGCCATTGTCCTGAAATGCACCCTGGGAAGCTCTTTCCCACAGAAATTCTTTGTGTTGGATTCCAAGAAAAACAAAGTTTTGTTTTTCTAGCCTCTTTTTTAAGGCAAAGATGGGGGAGTCCACAGACAAGGGTTGACAATGGAAGGCGCCTCTGAGGTCATCAAATCCACTCCCATCATTTTATAGATGATTGGGCTGAGGGACATCCAGAACAAGAGGCTTGTTCAGGGTCACACAGGCATTCGTTGGAAGAACCAGGATTCAGACCTGTGATTTCTGACTCCAAAGCACAGTCTACTTTCAGGCTGTATGGTAGGAAACTGAGGACCAAAGAGGGGGGGAAGCAACTCTTTTCCCAATGACCCTAAGGTGGTAAGAAGGAGACCCAAGACTGGATCCAGGCTGTCTGATCTCCAAAACAAATGTGAGTCACTGTGTTTGCTTTTTTCTGAAAGGAAATTATTTTTTCAAAACTCCTTCCCTGCTCTCAAAATTCTACCTGTTTCAATGATAAAGAGAAATCAAATAAGATGATGGATGTAAAATGCATAGCTTTCTGACCAATACACATTAGGTGATTAATAAAGGTTTGCCCTCCCCTTCCCCCTCTACTTCATGAAGCCTGGCAAGCAAACAGGTAAATGAGAAATGTCTGAGGGTCCTCTCCAGGCCACCAGCTTCCTACTTTGCTCTTTACAAAGGGCCCCAAGATGGTTCAAGGTGGGTGTGGATTCGAGGGCAGCATCCAAGGAGAGAAGATCCCAAAAGGGAGAGTCGTCCTATGGGGAGAGACTCAATATGGCCAAGCCCTGATTTTTTGCCTTGGGAATGTCCCCCAAGGACATCCAGGAGCTGGCAGATGGAAACAATGGAGATTCAAGGGACTTTCAACCTTCCTGCACCCTAGAGCTTGGATTCTGTTCTTCACCTCTAACCCCCAGAGGCCAAAGGGCTTGGAAATTTCAAGAAGCCCAAAAGCCCAATTATCTGAGAGCCCCAAAAGAAAAATGCCAGCCTCTACTGATGCCATTTTAGATGTCTGCAATTGTAAGAAGAATGTGGACTGTATGCCACCTCCATTTTGTAGATGAGGTCATCGAAGTGAGTGTTTTCCCCAAGATCAGTCTCTAGGGACACAGAGAAAGAACTCAAACTTGGGTCCTTGGAGTCTAGCCACAGTGTTCCTCTGGGGTCACCATGCTATCTACAGAAAGACAATCTGCTCTTTGGAGGTCAAATTGGACAGGAATCTCTTGCCTTGAAGTGGGTTCAACTGGGGCTCATAGCAAGCCTTTGAACCAGCCAATCAGTGAATTGCTTCCCCAATCTACCCCGTCCCTTCCCTGGTATCCTCTCAGGCATGGCCCCAGTGTCATCATCTCCAGGAGGCCTTTTCTGGTGCCATTGGCTGCTACCTCCATCTCCCTCTTGGAGCTCCCATTGACATCCTTGTGCATCAGTCCCATCTCCCACCCCTCCACAAGGAGAGGCAGCTCCTTGAGAGCAGGGATTTGGATCTTTGTCATTCTAAGGTCTGGAGGACAAGAAGTGATGACTACATGCTGGTGGAATCATGGATCCAGATGGCCCTAGGCTGGGGGTGGGGAGAGTGGAAATTACTAATTCCTTTTGGTTAAGAGATAGTCCATCAACCCCAGGTCTAAACTGTCCTCCCGAGCTAATATTGGGTCACATCTTTCCTTTGTGGGACCTTGGAGTCTCTGGTTTACAGGCTGGCCAATGAGCCATCCCATTTGGATTGACTGTGAATGATGATGGACAAGGGAGAATTCTGCACAGAATCCCAGAGAAATTCCTTCTGGGATCTGGACTGTAGAATGGAAACACTGGTTCCCTAAGAGGGGTGAAGGACATGGGGGCAGCAGAAAGCAGTCCTCACTTCCAAAGAAGTGAGGTAGCTCTGGATCAAAGCAGAAGATGCAGGACCTGCCAGACTCTGGTAAATGATGGTGGCATAAAGACCCCAGGCAGCAGGCCAGTCATGGAACATGCAGTGAACCTTGGAGAAAGGGAAGTGGGTCATACAGCCAACAGGAACTCCCAGGATGGAGATGCCTCACGGCCCACGGAAGCTCCCAGGATGGAGATGCCACATGGTCCAAGATCCCCAGAAGCTCCTGGCATGGAGGTGCCACACAATTCCCAGAAGATAGCAGAGTTTATCCTGGTTTAGAGGAAGACACCTCCAGCAGTAATAGTAAGCAGTTGTTAAGTGCATAATGTGCCAAGATAAGAGCAATCCCTGTCCTCAAGAAGCTTCTATTTTAATAAGGGAGACCTGTGCGGTGACTCTCTAGTCTCCCTTTATCTCCATCTCATAAAACGTCCCCCAATCAGTGTCTGATTCTTGTCATCTCTACCACCAGATAAGCACTTTGCAAATCTTAAATCCCTAGAAAAACACTAGCCACCAGGATTCGTAAGCTCAAAGAACTGATGTTTTTCCAATTACATCTAAAATCTTGTTTAGCATTCATTTTTAAAAATGTGGAGTTCCAAATTCTCTCCCTTCTTCCCTCCTTTCCTTCCCCCCTGAGATGGCAAGAAATTTGCCATAGGTTCTGCAGGTGCAGTCAAGAGTCACAAAACAAGACGCAGACCCTTCCAAAAACCCAAGAAAAATAAAGCCAAAGCAGCATTTTTCAGTCCATATTCAGACAGCAGCTGTTCTTGCTCTGGGGGTGGAGAGCATTTTTCCTCATGAGTCCTTTGGGGACTGCCTTGGATCCTTGGATTGCTGAACAGAGTTAGGTCATTCCCAGTTGGTCATCCTACAGTGTCGCGGGGACTGCGGACAGCTTGCCCCTGGTCCTGCTCCCTTCACTTTGCAACGTGGAGGGCTTGCCAAGTTTTTCTGAAAGCTGCTGCTCCTCATTTCTTGTAGTTCTCCCTCTCCCTCTCTGTCTCTCTGTCTGTCTCTCTCTCTCTCTCTCTCTCTCTCTCTCTCTCTCTCTGTCTCTCTGTCTCTCTTTCTCTGTCTCTGTCTCTCTGTCTCTGTCTCTCTTTGTGTATGTATATAGATAGATAAATAGAGATAGACATAGATGGATATAGATAGAGCTATACACAATCACACACACACACACACACACAGACACACTCCCTTGCTCAGGAATGCTCAGTAGCTCCCTATTGCCTCTAGGATATAATATTCTAATAGAAAAGGACCTCCCAGGCCCTCCAGATCATTGTCTCCACATTTGTTTCCCTTCCCTCCCGAGGAGGCACAATACAGTTCAGCCTAATCCGTCTTCACAGCATCCCATGACGAGCCCCTGGCATGGCCGTGACCTGGAGGCCTCCTTCTCTCCTCACCTCCACTTCTGAGGACCCTTAACCTCCTTCAGACAGCACCTTCTAGAGCATGCCTCTCCTGATCCCACTCCCCACCTCCTCCAGAAATTGTTTTGTATTTACTTATCTACACCCCTACAGTGGTCGACTAGGGGGGCTGCATTGGATGGAGCTGGACACTGACTAACTGGAAGACCCTGGGCAAGTTACTTCCCTCCATCTGCCTCAGTTTCCTCATCTGTAAAATGAGCTGGAGAAGGAATGACCAACTGCTCCAGTATCTGCTGAGAGAACCCCAAGGGGATCATGAAGAGCCCCCTTCAGCTTTTCTGAGCCCCACCACCATCACTCTGGACTGTCAACTCCCTAAGAACACAGTGACTGAAGTCCAGTGGGCAGCACACTCCCCCCACCCCCACGCTGCCCCCCAGGGGCTCTGCACCCACCCCTTCTCTCCTCACCAAAAACAACCTGGCCACCTGCCAAGAGAATGTCGCAGGCCTTCCTGGCAATTGAGCCCGCCACCCCAGAGGTTAGGGGCCAGCTTCGTGTTTGTGCTGAAGGACGAGGGAATCTATTTCATCCGGAGCCAGCACAAAGGGCCCGTCTGGCCTTCTCCTGTGGCCAGCTGGCTGGACTCAAGTAAACTCTGTGTTCCCTATTCCCTCCCTCGCCCTTCCTTGAGGAAGTGGCTCCCTCTTCCCTTGCCGTGATGATGCTTTTCCTCTCTTGACCTTGAACCCAAAGGCCAAAGGCCCGGCTGGGCCCACTCGGGCCCCTCGGGCTAGCCAGACATCTGGCCCTCCTTCCTCCACTCCTTCCCCACACAAAGGAGACCAGGGGTGGCTGGCTCCCTGACCTGCCCGCCCTGCCCAGTCAAGCTTCCAGGCCCAACCTTTGTGCCAGGCTTCCTGAAAGCGGAAGGACAGCCCTCGGCCTTGGCCTTGGCTGACCAGGTCTGGAGGCTGTCAGGCCCACCCAACTGGCACCAGGCTCCCTGCTGAGTCTGTTCTCCCCTTGTCGGTGGGCAACCGTCCCGGGGATGTTGGGTCTGCCCAGCTCATGAAGCCGAGGCTACAAAGCATTCCTTCCCCCGAGAGAGGAAGCCGGAAAGCCAACTCAGCGACCCTGGAGTGGGCCCTGGATGACCCTGGAACTTCTCCTGGGCACAGGCTCTCCATTCCACACAAAGAGGTTTCCTCCCTCCCCAGCCCACCTCTCCTGCCCCTGGGCCTTTGTCCATGTCCTGACCTCACCTAACCTCTTCTCCCACACCACACTGAACAGTCCTTTGGGGAGATAAGCCCAGGAGCTGGGAGACTCAGCTCCTGGTGGGATGGAGTAAGAAGCAAGAAGCAATGCTTATCTTGAAAAGTCTTTAGGAGGGGACCTGCCCCCTCCGGAGCTGCCCCATCTCCAGCCCACCCTCCATTCACATGATGCTAAAATGATGGTCAGACAAGGTTGCTCCTGACTCAAAGCACCAGGGGAGAGGTCTCACAGATTAAAGGGTCTGAGCAGGATCGCCTCCAAAGACTGGGCTCGTTCTCCTCCCCTACACTGTCAGGATGGACCACCAGTGTGGAGAAGAAACCTTAATCCTGGCCCAGTTAGCATTCTCTCCCTCCAGAAGGTCTGAGGTCTGGAGCAGAGATGCAAGGACTCTGTCTCAGGAAAGATGAGGGGGGCAGCAGGAGTAGCCTCTGCCTGGGGGCCCCCCATCTTGACCTCTGCCTGGTGGCTCCCAGCCTTCATCTCAGCACCAATGAGATGTCGCAGCCCCTTGTCCCGGGCAGAAGACAAAAATGGGGCTGGTTTCTCAGCAGCTGACCCAGACTGGAAACAGCTCCCCACCTCCTCAAGCTCTGGCCCCATCGGTCCATTGGCCAGGGTCCCCACCGGACATTCTGCCTGCTCAGAGCAAGATTGGGTTTCGGGGGTTGATCAGCTCTGGTTACAGACCCAACACTCCTGGTGATCCCTCCCTTCCTGCCGGACCTTTTCTCAGCACCCAGGTGGTCATGCCAATCAGGGGGCTTCACAGGGCCTGCTCCCCCACCTCCCACACCCTGCAAACAGGAGTCATCTTGGATCTTGGAGCTCTTTCTGGAAGCTCTCCCACCCGGACCTGGGAGATGCTGAAGAGCTCTTCCCCTGCCTAGCACGTGAAGCCTGGAACTGGGGAGGAAGGGACCAGCTGAGGGGACCCCTGGGGGGATGAGTGTCAGGAAAAGACCCTGCCAGAAGAGGCTGCATGCCAGAGGAAAGCTGGGACTGATGTCCGTAGTGGCCCCCTACTGCCTCCAGGATCAAAAAGGAGCTACTGAGGCCGGGGCAAGGGTTCTGCCCTTCCCATGCCCTCTCATCCTTCATCACCTCATCCAGGCCCTTTCTGTCCCTTCTCTTGGAAGCTGCCCCCACCTCTCTGCAGCCAACCCCACCCCACCAGCATCAAGGGACTATTTTCTCACCTAAAATGTCTCTTCTGCTGCCCCCAAGCCACTCCTCCATATAACACTGCCCTACGTTCAGACAACCCCCTCCTGGGACACTAGGCCTGGTGGGTGCAGAGCCTTAATGGAATGGAATGGAACTGGATCAAGTTGAGGCTGCAGGCAGATGCTGCTAAATATTTAACCACAGGCTTGGGAGTGGGGTGGGGGCAGTAGAAGTGGGAGAATGTACGCAGAACACACTTTGAACATTTTTCCCATTAGCATTATCAACATTTCCCCCAAGACTTTCTTAGGTCTGGACAAGCAAGAAACCAATAAACCAAGAACCAGTGTGTGACAACACTGACTGTAGTGTGGATGGTGTTTGCACTGGGAGCTCACCATGCTAAGGACTGGGTCTACCTCGTTTCCAGGGAAGGAGAAATTGAGGGGGAAGGCACATCTAGATTTCTCCCCATTGGGTGGCCTCTATGGACACACACACACACACACACACACACACACACACACACACACACACACACGCTCATAGGCTGCAAGGAATGCAGAGATCATTGGGTCAACCCTCGCCCTCCCCAGGGCCCTGATGGTCCCCTAACTCCCCAAGTCACTCAGATTACATTTGAGGTGAGATGTAGACCTAGCTGTCTGGTTCCAGAGCCTCTCCTCCAGAGGCCCCCCCCCCCAGGTCTGGCTGGTCTGGAACCTGTGGGACATTGGTAGGATGGGATTCCCTGGTGGATCCAGTAACTTGGGTGACTAGGCTGAGGGGAGAGACATCTTCCAGCCTTTTCTGATCTCCTGGGTCCCCTCCCCAACAGCCTCGACCCTTTGTTATGGGGGAACACTGAGGTCATGGACAGAAGACCTGGGTTTGGGTCCTTTCTCTGCCACGAACACATCCTCAGGAAAGTCTCTAAACCTTTCTGTGCCTCCCTCTGTCTCATCTGTGAAAGGACAACCTTTCTGGCCTGTGTGGGCTCTTCCAGCTCTAAAGTTACCACCCTATTGGTCCTAGGATTCTACCTTTTTTTCTGGTTCAGTTAGTCAATCAACAAACATTTGTTTTTGTTTTGCGTTTATTTTGAGTTCTAAATTCTCTACCTCCCTCCAGCCTCTCCTCTACCCTTGAGAAGGCAAGAAATACAACATCCATTTTACATATGAAGTTTCATTTCCATAATAACCATGTTGTTTGGGGTCAAGAAAAAAACAAAATGAAAAAGTTTAATTCTGCACTTGGAATTCATCACTTCTTTTTTTGGAAATAGCATTTTTTTTATTATGAGTCCTTGGAATTTTCTTGGATCATCATATGTGACAAGAAGAGCTGAGTTGTTCACAGTTGATCATTGTTCCAGTGCTGCTGTTCCTGTGTCCGGTGTTCTGGCTCTGTTCACTTCACTTTGCATCGGTTCATAGAGGTCTTCCCAGATCTTGCTAAAACCACCCTGCTCATCATTTCTTCTAACACAATAGTTTCCGTCACATGCATATACCATGGTTTGTTCCATCATCCCTCAGTTGATGGGCACCCTCTCAATGTCCAATTCTTTACAAAAGAGCTGCTATAAGTATTTTGATATTTGTATACAAAGGGGGTCTTTTCCCTTTCCTTTTGGGAGACAGACATAGCAGTGGTATTGTTGCCTCAAAAGGTATGAACAATGTTATGGTCCTTGGGGGAGAAGTTCACAACTGTTCTCCAGAACGGTTAGAGCAGTGCCCAATTCCAACAGTACCTTAGGGTGTCTATTTGTTTGCACCCCCACCAACACTTTCAGTTCTGATAGGTGGGATCTGTCTCCTCGGATTGGAATTTTCATTCCTCTAATCGACAGGGAGTCGGAGTATTTTTTCATGTGACTAGTGACAGCTTTGATTTCTTCTTCTGAAATCTCCTTTTGACCATTTGTCAGTCGGAAAAATGACTCGTTTGTATCATTGACTCAGTTCTCTGTATCCCTGAGAAATGCCTTATCAGGGAAATTGCTGGAAATCTTTTCCTAGTTTGTTGCTATGACTTTAAGTCTCATACATCCTTCTCCTCGTCCCAACCTTGTCTCTGGGTAGGATCAGGCATTCAGCAAACTCCTCCAATTTCGGAGCTTCACAGATATGATCCCACTGGGTTTCTGACCAGGTTGGATGCTTAGCAACATGGTTGCGTGGCTCTGCCAACTGCAGGAAGGTGCAGGAACATGGTAATTCCACAGGCTTCTAGAACCACCACTCCTGGGCTAGACTGCACCTCTCTTTGGGTGCCATTAGCCCCGATAGCACCCTGGGCTACTCTATTTCCTGGCTCCCCATACATACAGATGGGAAAATGTTTCAAGTCTGGTTGGACCTTATATGAAAGTCAGACTTCTGTTCCAAGAAAATGAGGGACCCCTTCAACCCCACAACCCGACTGGTCTGCTCACTCTAGGTGCAAGACAGGATATTGCCAACTTGCTTTTTGGTCAGCCTGTAGGGGAAGAGGAGACGGGGAGGATGAAGGATGGGGGCACAATGGCACCCAGAGGTATAGCACCAACCTGCCCCATCCTGGGCACTGTGGAGGGATTTGTCTCACTTCATCAGCAAACAAAAACATCCTGGCTCTGATGCTCAATCTCCTCTGAGGTTCTGCCATAAATCTGGCATCTTAGGTGCGTTCTCCACCTTGGAAGAGCCTAGAGAATGCTTCTAAGGCTCACCCCCATTCCTGCTGTGCTGGAAGAAGCTGTCCCTGCCCCCCACCAGCTCCCAGAGAAGTGCCCCAGCTGCCAGGGGTAGGACCAGGGCCAGTGCAGGGGCCATGCTTGGGAGCAGCCCTGCCCTGGTTCTGCCCCATGGCATGGTGGGAGCCAGAGCTCAAGGGCAGGAGGAGCCTGACTGGCACTTCCACTGTCTGGGCTTCCAGCCAAGACCTCAGACTGTGGAGTTTCCCAGCCCTGACAAGTGCCCTGGCTCTGGCCAGAAGAGGTGGCTGCATCTTCGGTGGGAGGGGGTGGGAGGGGGCAAGGGGGTGAGGGAGGGGGACACTGCTGGTACCAGGACGGCGGTCCAATTTAAACAGGGGCTCACCAAGTCCTGGGATTCAAAATGGGTCGTCTTAACACTGGGGCTCCACCCAAAGCCTTCAGGAACTGGCAGCCACCAGCTGTGGTTACAGCTGCTGATGTGGTACCAAGGGCTGGCAGCCACACTGTCCCTGGGCTTGAAAAGATGCTTCCCCAGAAAGGAGGCTTGGTCAGGATCCCCGGGAAGCATTTGTTCTTCATTAACATGCCCTTGCATTCCTCCAGAAATTATCCAGAAAATTACATCCAAGTGAGACAGCAAGGTGTGTATGAGTGTGTAAGTGTGCTATACATGTGGAGGGTGTGGATGGGGGGTGTGGATGGATGCGTGTGGTGTGTGAGTGTGTGTGCCATGGAGTGAGAGGGTCGGGTGTGAGCACATGTGTGTGGTGTGTGAGGCGTGGAGCTGGGCATGTGGTGAGGGTGGATATGTATGGGGGGTATGATAGTGTGGGTCACTATATGATTCTCTCAGTGAGTGTGCAGGAAGAGGGGGAGATTTTTGTTGTTTAGACATTTTTCAGTTGTGTCTGATTCTTTGTGATCCCATTTGGGGTTTTCTTGGCAGAGGTACTGGACTGATTTGTCAAGTCCTCAGTTCATTTTACAGCTGCAGAAACTGAGGCAGATATGGTAAAGTGGCTTGCCCAGAGTGACACAACTAGCGAGTGTCTAGGGTCAGATTTGAATTCAGGTCCTTCTGACTCCAGGTTAGCTGCTCTATCCACCGTACCACCACCTACCTGCGCTGGGAGGGAGAGATAGGGACAGAATAAAGCTATTTGTTTATTGTAGCACCCTCAAGGAGGTGATTTGTTTGAAAGGTCTCATCCTCTCTCCAGCTCGTGTCTTGGATCTCCCTGAGTCAGAGGCGGACACTGAGAACTAGACCCGAGATGGGGAGTCACCGCGATGGCTGGTCACTGCAGGTTAATACGGCCTGGGCCTCACTCGAAAAGTTTCCAGATGTTTCTCTTTAAATGACATTTCCTATAATGCAAGCTCTTTCACAAAGTGATCCAATCCCCCAGGTCCTGGGGCCACCCTTGCTTAACCAGTCTGTCCACAGGTGACAGCTTCCCGTTTGGTCCCACGTGGGTCTGCCACTCACTCTGGGACCCTCCAGAACAAATGGGATTTGTGGAGAATAAAACGTCTTTGTTTCAGTTTTTCTGACTGAGGAAAGACCTTTTAAGCTCCGGAGGTGTTGACAGCCCCCTAGAACTACTTTCCCTCCCCCTCCCCTCTCTTATCAGCTAGTTCTTTTCTTTGCTTGTGACAAAGTGGTTTCCCCCTTTGTAAGGCAAGATGCCCCCCCCAGCCCCATATAAGCTATAGCTGCTAAGGGACAGAAGATGCCTCCAAACCTCCTTTACACAGCCCAGATTGTGAACCATGCCTTTGTGGAGCCTTTACTGGTCACTATCACTTCAGTGGGGACTGAAGAACCCCCACAAAGGTCCTATTCTGGCAGAGAAGAAGGAGCACCCCCACTTCATAGGGGGGAACTATTGCCCATCAGAGGCAGGACAGCTTAATAGAACCCTGGGACAAACTCGCGACAAAGGCAGGACATATGACCCCAGTGATGGGATTCATGCTTCACCGACAAATCGATGCCTTACAAATTCCCTGAACTCATTGTAGGGACCTAGAATATAGGGGAAGCATTTCATTTTGGACACTGTCATCGGCTTTGAGTCAATAGCTTTGGTTTTTTAATTCAGATATTCTCTGGTTTGTTCTGCTAAGAGATTCCCATCAGTGCAGGCTCCT
The DNA here is from genome assembly GCF_037893015.1 of Macrotis lagotis. Taxonomy (NCBI): domain Eukaryota; kingdom Metazoa; phylum Chordata; class Mammalia; order Peramelemorphia; family Peramelidae; genus Macrotis; species Macrotis lagotis. Next base: position 3,140,427 of record NC_133663.1, on the reverse strand, counting down.
GGTATGACTTGCGTCTAAGTCTAGCTTTTCAGGGGCCTTCATATGAGGATGGCACAGTTACCTCCTTACAAATACCAAGCTTGCATCGTTTCCTAAATCTAGTACTGCCCAGAGATGCAGAAGTAGAAGCAAACTATCGGGTAAAAATTAGGAATTTTAAGACATGGTCATTTCAGAGATGGAGGAGAGAAAGAAACTGGAAAGTCGCCTTCCTTTACACCAGTCAGTCCCTCCCCATCTGCCAGTGAGTCAGTTGGACAACAAATTATGATTCAATTCTTTCCAGAAGCCAAAGAAAAGGATGCACCAGGCCCTGCCTTCAAGAAGCTCTTATTTTACATGGCTTAGAGTCAATGGAAGCTTGTCTCAGAAAATGCTAGCAATGGCAGAGGTAGATGCCCTGAGAGGACATGGGGAAGGGCAAAAACCTAAAGAAGGTGGGATTTGAAACCCTTTTTAGGTTAAATTTTATCTTCAGATCATCTTTCTCTCCTTCCTGTCCACCCCCCCCAACTAAGACCAAGAAAAAACTGCCCATTACAAACACTTATAGTGGAACAGAACAAATTCCCACATTGGTTATGTCCAAAAAAAAATACGGCTCAGTCTATCCAATGAGTTCATCACCTCTCTCTTGGGCAATGGGCAGCCTATTCCTTCTTGAGACTTGTAGAATTGTGGTTGGCCATTGTGTTGATCTGAGTTACTGAGTCTTAAGTCACTTTTCTTTGTGCCATTGTTATATAAATTGTTCTCCAGATTCTGATTTAAGCTGAGTCTTCGAGAAAAAGAGGGATGCCAAAAGATGGAGGCAAGGAGGAAGTACATTTGAGACTGGATGGTTGGTTGGTTGGTTGGTTGGTTGGTTGGTTGGTTGGTTGGTTCATTCTTGTCCTTCATTTTCGAAGAGGACCGAAACATCAGCACTATGTAAGAGCCAAGTTGCATTGTGTCCAACTGTGGCTGATCAGACCAATAGGAGCTAGAATATTCTACCACAAGGCAGGCACAAATAGTCCACCTGAGCACCTCCTGGACATTCTGGGTACAAGATAGCAAGGCATAGGACTGAAAGATGGAGCCCAGGTGCAAAACAATCAAAAGACCAATGTTTCTGAATCAGGGTGTGTGAGAACATTGGAAAGTCAGGCAGAGACACTAGCTTTTAAATGCCAAACAGAACATTGGGTATTTGAACCTGAAGGTAATAGGAACCACTGGAGTCTATTGAGTAGGGAGTAGGAAAATTATTTTGGCACCTAAGTGGAGGATAAAATGGAGTGGGGAAAACTTGAGGCAGGAAAACATTAGATGGCTCTGGCAAGAGTCCGAGTGAGATGCGAGAAGGACCTGTGCCAGGGTAAGTGAAGAGAGGAGGTGCTAATTATGATGGCCGAGGTTGTAAGCCTGGCCACCAGGAGACTGATTGTGCCTTCGGGTTTGTAACAGAACATTGAGAAAAGGCAAGGCTTTGGGGTGAAGAGAATAGCTTCTGCCATTGGAATGGTGGCAGGTGGTGAGCTATCATCACAAGGAAGAAAGCAGATCTTGGAGGACAGCTTTTGGAGGTGATCTTGATGAAGACCAAACCAAAAGAAGGAAGAATAGGGATAAAACCTAGAGGGGAGAGCTGTGAAGTCTAGAGAGGAGAGGGTATTGAGCACAGGGCAAGAGGCTGAAGGGAAGGCAATAAAGACTTGGCAATGGAGAAATCCCTGGCAAGTTTGGAGAGAGTGGGCTTGGCTGAATGATGCTGTGGGTTTGGGAGCTGGGAGTGCCTGGAGAAAGGCAGAGATATCGAATGCCAGAGGCCAGTGGAGATGCTATAAGGTTGAGGAGACATGAGCACTTGTGTAGGCACATGGAAGGACCTGGGATATCAATGAGAGTGAAGAGTATAGAGGGAGGGAAGGAGAAGACGGACTCTTCAGGGAGCCTGCAGGAAGGAGGAAGCAGGAGAGGATATCTGAGAGAGCAAAGATGAGGAGGAGACAAGAAAATCATCCCCCCCCCATCATTGCAATAGAACCTTCTGCTTAACTTTGGCATCCCCCCTGTGGTGACTCCATGGGGAGATTCATGTTACAACAGACATTTGCGTGGAAAATGAGGGGTGCTCTCTGGGACACAGAAGGAGGGAGCAAGTACCTGCCAGAGGTGCAAGGGACGGAAAGGACAACCTCAGCAGCAGGCTCCAAAGTGTCATTGATTTGGCCTCCTGCTCCCATGGTCCTATGAAGGATCACTCACTGCCTCCCACCTTCTGCTTCCTCAAGTCCAGGGGCCTGGCCGCTTCTCAGGTTCAGGACCCAGGTGAGCTCTGCTGAGCCTCAGAGGACCAAGGCTCCACCAGCTCTCCGGTAAATGGCCTGCATGGCCAGCCCCATGCTCCCTAGCCATTCTATGCCAGTGTATGTCCAGGCCAATACAACCCTAGCAGCTATGGGAAGGCAGCCTGTGAGTCTTCATTCATCCCTTCCCTCCCCTCCAGCTATCCACCTGGAAGAAGCCTAACCCCTTGGCCTTCTTCACCATTCCAGCCCTGAGGTCAAAGCTTTCCCCAGGCCCATTAGACTATCTGTTAACACTGTGATAAAGAGGCATTGGAGCTCAGGTGATGGACAAGCAGCCTGTCATTCTTCCTTCCCCAGGCCCCTCCCATGGGAGAGAGGAGGAGGGAAGGAAGCCCCTTCCAAGGTGCGCTGACCCTATCTATCAGCACTGGCCCTGAGAGACTGACAGGCAGCAGCTGAGCCAGGTCCAGTGAGTGAAGGGAGCTTCCCCCCCAGCTTACACCCCCCTCCCACATCTTCTCACTGGACCCTTTCAGGCCATCCCAGCCTGGTAGCTGGTCTTCAAGGAAGGACTCCAGCTGTTGAGAGAAGCCCCCCAGGTTCCTTACAGCAGGAAGAGGGTCCAAGGAGCTTGACTAAGATTAGGGGTCTCTGGGGGCTCCAGTTCCAGGGCATAGGGGACAGTCCCCTACTAGACTGGACATTCAGGGTTCTGGGTGGAGATCTGGAACCTCTGGGAACCTGTGGAGGGGGGCTAGCATGTGGGGAAATGAGACTCTGGATCCAGGAGCTGGGGCTCCTCCCCAATTCTGCCCCCCAAAGAGATGCCTGCCCAGACAGCAGATGGGCCTGGAGATTTGGAGCAGGAGTGAGCCTGCTTGTCTTCTCATTCCCAAACACTTGGCTCGAAGGTCCTGGGTGGGGAAGGAGGTAAGCCAGGAGGCAGCGGCAAGTAGGAAACAATGGTGCTGGGAATCAGGCCCTGAAGCCGAAGCAGCAAGACGCAGCCAAGAGAGAGGGGCCAGGGAGGAAGAGGAAGGCTGCCCCTCCTGGATCCCCACTCCCTTGCTCTTCTTGGTCTTCCTGCCTCCTTCCTTTTTTCTCTCAGTGTCTTCTCCCTCTCCCCTTTGAGCTGTTTCCATGACTGTCATTTCCCCTGTCCCTCGAAATGACCATCCCTCAGCCTCCTCTTCCCTTGTTAGTCTCTGCTTCTATCTCTCTGTCTCTCTTTCTCTCCATCTCTTTTTTCTCTTTGTCTCTCTCTGTATGTGTCTCTCTCTGTCTCTGTCTCTGTGTCTGTCTCTCGCTCTGTATGTGTATGTGTGTCTCTGTTTCTCTCTGTCTCTCTGTCTCTCTGTCTCTCTGTCTCTCTCTCTCTCTCTCTCTCTCTCTCTCTCTCTCTCTCTGTCTCTCTCTCATTCTCTCTCTCTCTCTCCCAGCATTCTGTCTCCACACCCCACACCCAGCATCTGCAGAGTTGCCTCCGGATCACTCGGTCACTTGCCCTCATTAACTCCCCAGTCCTTGGCCAAGGCCAGACCAGAGCAGCCCAGAGTTTGGTTTTGCTTCCTCCCACACTCCCTCCACGTCTCATCCGGGAAGGGAAGGGATGAGAAAAGCAGCCCCAACCACAGATGGGAGCAGGTCAGCCAGAGTCGGGGGGGGGGGAGGCCACACAGGAGGCTCAGAAGAGAGGGCCCCACCCTCGGGCCCCCAGCCCAGGCACTTCCCCCACTCCCAGGCTTCACCAAGTACAGGAGCATGGGGCTGTGGCAGCCTTCCCCACTCCCACCCCCCCCACCACCCCAGGGCCTGGCTCTGGCCCCAGGCAGCCCCCAGCTGGGGAGGGAACTTGACTCCTCTGAAAGTCCCAGCCAGGAGTCTAACTCCAGCCTCTGGCTCAGTTGGCAAGAGCAGCCGCCCAACTTGGCTTAAAGGAATTCCCTTGAAAACCCATCCAGTCTGCTTGAGGCTCCACTGCTTGGCAACTTCCAGAGTTCCAACTGTTGGCTTGGAATCCTCTGAGTTCCCCACCCCACACCCCCATCCATAGCATGTTTCAGAGAGAGATGGGAGGGGGCTGAGAAGAAAGGAGGAAGAAAAAAGAAAGAAGGAGAAGAGAAAAGAGGAAGAGGAGGAGAAGGAGAAGGCAAAGAAGAAGAAAGAAGAAGGAGAAGGAGGAAAAAAGGAGAAGGAGCAGGAGCAGGAGAAGGAGAAGGAGAAGGAGAAGGAGAAGGAGAAGGAGAAGGAGAAGGAGAAGGAGAAGGAGAAGAAAGAAGAAGGAGCAGGAGAAGGAGAAGGAGAAGGAGCAGGAGAAGGAGAAGAAGAAGAAGAAGGAGAAGAATAAGAAAGTAGAAAGAGGAGGAGGAGGAGAAGGAGAAGAAGAAGGAGGAGAAGAAAGAAGAAGGAGGAGGAGGAGAAGGAGGAGAAGAAGAAGAAAAAGAAGAAGAAGGAGCAGGAGAAGAAGGAGAAGAAGAAAGAAGAAGAAAGAAGAAAGAAGAAGGAGAAGGAGAAGGAGAAGGAGAAGAAAGAAGAAGGAGAAGAAGGAGAAGAAGGAGAAGAAGAAGAAGAAGAAGAAGAAGAAGAAAAAGAAGAAGGAGCAGGAGAAGAAGGAGAAGAAGAAAGAAGGAGAAGAAGAAGAAAGAAGAAGGAGCAGGAGCAGGAGAAGGAGAAGAAGAAGAAGAAGGAGAAGAAGAAGAAAGTAGAAAGAGGAGGAGGAGGAGAAGGAGAAGAAGAAGGAGGAGAAGAAAGAAGAAGGAGGAGGAGGAGAAGGAGGAGAAGAAGAAGAGGAGGAGGAAGACGAGGGAGGGGGAAGGAGGGAGGGAAGGAAAGAAGGAAGGAAACTGAAGAGATGGAAGATAGACTTTTCTTATGTCATCAAGTTATTTTGAGAAATCACAGAGGAAGTCTTTCCCTCAGTCCACCCTGAAGCCACAGGACTTTCCCAGACCTTGTCTCCAGGACCTTCACCCAAACCCCTTGCAGACGGAGCCCCTGCCCCAGACTGGCTCCCATTCTCCTCTGCAGACTGATTCTCCTCACTCTCCCTTTCTCTCTGCTACCCCTATGGTGAGTCCCCATTCCTGCCTCAAGTCAATAGCTATGTCTCTCCAGGACCCTCCATGTACCCCCTCCCAGCCTGGCCCAGACTGTCCCTTCTGCCGGGCTGCCCTCCCGTCCCCACCTTCCCCTTGTTTCCTTCCAAGCACAGCTCAGGTATTGCCTCTAGAACAGTTGCCTCTTCCTGAACCTCACCCTCACCCCCATCCCCAGGACTTTCTACTCTTGAAATCATCTCCTGTTCCTTTGTGTAAACTCTGGGGGACTCAGTTGCCTGATGGGGCTTTCCCCTCATTAATGTCAACACTTTGAAGGCAGCTGCCTGGCCAAGCCCTATACAGAATGGGACCAAGGGCTTCACTCGCCTTGGACCTTGAGGTTGGGAGATCCAAGCACCTAAGTAGAGTCCAGCTTCTCTCAACCCCAACCCCCTCCAGTCCTTGGCCCCTTGGCCCCTTGGCCCCTTGGCCCCTTGGCCCCTTGGCCCCTTGGCCCCCTGCACTTTCTGGGAAAAAGACGAAGATGCACCTCTCTATGGAGCCCCAGGAGGAAGAGGAGGAGGGGGGCCAGGCCTGCAGAGGTCTAACATGGGGGGAAATAGGATATCCCCAGAGTCAGTCAATCAGCATCTATTAAGCTCCTTCTGCATGCTGGACACTGAAGACCAGAAGACAATTCTTATTTCCCATCTAATAGGAAAGAGAAACGACTTTATCCAAACAAGCCTTCTTCCAGCAGAGGGAAGGGACAGTCATGAAAGGGGATCAGGAAAGACTTTGCCACCAAGGGGGGTGGTTTAAAGGAAGTCCCAGGAGGCAAAGGAAGGAAGGAAGTGAAGAGGGACAGGCAGAAGCATGTCAGGGTGTCTGGATTCAAGAGTCTGTGGTAGAGTTTAAGACTGGAAAGGCTGTGGGAGAATGTGTGGATATGTGTATGGTGTAAATGCATGTGTGTGTGTGTGTGTGTGTTTTGTGTCTGGACTGTTGTTTATAGGGATGTGTAGATTGTGTGAATGTGTATTCTGTATTGTGCAGGGGTGGGTGTGGATTGTGTTTGTATATATTGTCTATATGAGTGCACAGGTTGTGTGCACGTGTGTTATGGATGTGTGTTGAGTATATGGATTGTGTATCTTTGTGTTGTATGTTTGTGTGCATGTGTTTTGTGCATCTAGTTGATATATGTATTGGTGTGTATGAATGCAACCGTGTTGTGTGTCTCGTTCTGTGTGTGTGTGTGTGTCTGTGGGGGTCTGTGTGTGAGAAGATTGGTAGAAGGAAGGGAGAGGTTATGAAGGGTTTGAAAGACCCAAGAGAGGATTTTCTATTTGATCCCAGAGGCCATGGGGAGCCATTGGAGTTTATTGAGGAGGAGGTGACATGGTCAGCATCACTTTAGTGGCTGAAGGGAGGATGGACTGGAGTGGGGAGAGACTTGAAGCAGGCAGCCCCCCAGCAGTTCCTAGTCCAGTTTGGAGGTGAAGAGGGTCTATGCAGGGGTGGGGGCAAGGGCATTGGAGAGAAGGGGGTGCAGAGGGAGAACAGCTAAGTCCAGACTGAACATGGAGCGTGAGAATAAAGAGATGGAATGACAAGTTTGAGGGACTGAGGATGGTGGGGCCCCAGCAACAGTGAGGATGGTGTAAAGAGGAGCCAGCTTGGGAGAAAAGATCCTGAGTTTGGTTTGGGCCATAGTGAGTTGAAAATGATAAAGAAGCCAGGTTTTATCCCAACAGTGCATGTAATTGCAAACCAGATGGGACCCCGGGGCTCTCAGGAGCCCAAGAGATCCTCTACCCTGGTTTCTTTATGGTCACTATACACTTTGGAGGGAGTGGGAAACAGGGCTGTAAGAAGCCACCTGGCTTCTCATTGACAGAAGGGATCAGGAGACACTCAAGTGAGGAGGAGGGGATGACAAGTTGACAGTGGGAAGGAGGAATCAATTTGTGCCATCTCCTGACTCTGGTGACTTAAATGGAGTTGAAATTTAACTTCAAAAAATGGCTTAAAAACAAAATGGTGGGGCGGCTAGATGGGGCAGTGGATAGAGCCCGGGCCCTGCAGTCAGGAGTACATGAGTTCAAATCGGGCCTCAGACACTAATTACCTAGCTGTGTGGCCTTGGGCAAGACACTTAACCCCATTGCCTTGCAAAAAAAATTTTTTTTAAAAACATCAAGTTTGGAGTTGAAGACATGTGTTTGGGGGTCAGCAATGGGACTGGACAAATAGCAGAGCTTTGGACCTTGCTTTGCAGGGTCCAGAAAGCCCTCGAGGGTCACTTGGGCAGCCCAACTGCAGCAATGAAAACATGAAATAGTTCTCCAAGTCTGTAAAATGAGGGCTGGGGGAGAAGGAAAGACCTGATCTCTATGACTCACCCAGCTTTAATATTCTGCAGTTATAAGGAAATCTTGGGACAAGCCACAAAAAAATGGTAGTAACCTCCCAGAGAGGCCAAAGCACATTGAGGTCACCTGATTCCTATGAAATCAGGCTCCTTGCCTCCCTTTGCATGGTCATCTCCCTGGCTCAGGGCTCAGCACCTGGGCCATTGCAATGGCCTCTGAAAATGGTTCGCCCTGCCTCCAAGCACCCATCTCTCCAACTTATCTTCCATAGAAGCAAGATCACAAGCACCTTCCCCATCCAAAACCTCTCAGAGGTCCTCTAGGATCAGATACAGCCTCCTTAGCTAGGCAGCAAAAACCCTTTAGGGTTGTCCTTGTCTTTCCCCCTCACATACAGAATGTTCTAGTCAAACAGCTTCCTTCACTGTTCCCCCATCTCCCACTTCTGCATCTTTGCACAGGATGTCTCCATCCCGTCTCTCCTCAGGAATACCTATCTTCTTTTAAGGCTCAGGTCAAGGGCCACCACCTACAGGGAACTTTCTGGCTTTCCCCAGTTCTCATGCCCCCCCAAACGAGTTGGTTTTTTTACCTTTATAGATTTTATAGTGACTTGTTGTAGGCAGAGTAACACACCCCCCCCCAATAGAATTCAAGTTCCTAGTGGGCCAAGAATGTTTGGGAGTTTGTCCTTGTGTTTTTTACAGAAGAGGCGCTTCATAAATGACCATGGGATAACCCAGAGTGGCATGGGCCCCCAAGGATCCATTAATTAAGACGCTTTAATGAAGGTGTTTAATTAAAAAGAGCCAGCACAAACCTTGTCCAAGTAACAAACTGCCTTGAAGATTAGAACAGAACAAATGGAAGCCAATTATTCCTTGAGACAAGAAAACATGAAGAGACGTGAGCAAGGTGACAGTGATTTCAACCTAATAGTCAAATCAATGAACATTTTTTAAGAACCTACTGGATGCCAGATACTGTTTAATGTTGGGGATGCCAAAAGAGGCAAAAGATAGGCCCTGCCCTCAAGAAGCTTGCCATCTAATGGGGAAGAAAATGGATAAACAACCACTCGCAAAGCCAGCCATGTCAAAGATAAGTAATTAACAGAGAGAAGCATTGGAGCAAACAGGGATTGGGAAAGGCTTCCTCTAGGAAGTGGGATTTCAGCAGGTATCTGAGGGAAGCCAGGAGGTGGACATGAAGAGGACACCCTTCCAGGATGGTTGTAAAGGAAGGCTGGCCAAAGAAAAGGCTCAGAGCCACAAGATGACTTAAAGAGCCACCATGTTGGCCAGAGTTAAGTGATAGGGGCAACGGTGTCAGAAGATTGGAACAGTAGAGGAGACTAGGCCCAGGGATCCTGCCCTGTTTGGAATAGTCAATTTAATTCAACTCAACAAGCATTTTCCAAAGGCCAAAGTACTGAACTATTCTAAGCACAGAAGGACACCAGCAAAACCAGTCCCTGTTCTCAACAAATAAATATAGGAAACGCCCAACGTCAACTGATGTGGGGAAGCTCTGCTCCTTGGGGAGAAAGGGCTTATATTATTAAGGTGCTGCTTGAATAGGGGGTTCCTAGAGACTGAAGTGAGCAGGGAGTGCATTAGAGACAGGACTGAGTCCCCCAAAGACATGGGGTGGGATGACATGCAAGTTATAAGGCAGAGCAAGTGTAACCAAGGGACCCATGTGGAATCCTCTTGGAAAGGTAGTTTAAAGCAGGGCTTTCCCTACTAAATAGAGTATATAATCCATCCTTGAGGCAAGAAGGAGGAAGGGAAATGTCCTTTGGGACCACCGGGTTGGCAGCTGCCTGGAGGATGGATGGCAAGGGGGATGGTGCAATAGTCCAACTAGGAGGTGATGAGGACCCTGGGAATGGAGAGGAGGCAAGAGAGGACAGAAGGTCTACAAAATCAAATAAAATAACAAACATCACATGGGATGTTCAAAGGATGCTACTAGCTTGGAGAAATCTGACAGGCCTCACGGAAGAGGTAGCTCTGAGCTGTGAAGTGCTCCAGGGATTTGGAGCAGCATCATTAGACCAGTGTGGATTCCAGTCATGAGGGATGGTCTTTATTAAAGAGATGAGATGCAACAGGCAGGGTAGAAGAAGAAGGAATGTCTTATAAAAATAACTGGAGTAGAGAATGAAGAGAAGTAAGATATAATAATCAGGGACAGTTAGTGGCTAGAGTCAGGCCAAACAGAGCTGTTTCTGATTTATCCAATAGGTAACTGGGAGCCAGTGGAACTTCTTGAGTGAGGGAGTGGGCTAGGCTGCTTTGGATCAGAACAGCACTTCAGGAATATTACTTTGGGAGCTTGGCAGAGGATTTCGAGGACACAAGCATGAGGCCATGGTGGTCGTCTGGACAAAGTGTCCAGAGAACCTGACCCAGGGTGGTGGCTGTGAGACGGAGGGAAGGAAGGCTGGGGAGGAAGAAGCTGCAGAAGTTGGAAGCAGGTGAGACCCAGAGAGAGAGAAGGAAGGGAGGAGGGATACATCAGAAGCACCAGAGTCCTGGATGATTGTTTAATGACTCCAGCGTTGCAGGGTTGGACGACTGTGAAGACGGGGTGCCCATAAGAGGAATGGCAAAGTAAGGGAAGGGCTGGAGAATGGTAATGAATTCTGAGTTAGAGATGCCTACTTTTGAAATGTCCCATAGGCTGTTGGTGATGTGGACTGGGGCACAGAAGACCTGAATTCAAATCCAGCCTCAATCACTGACTGGCTGTATGACCCTGAGAAAGTCACTTAACTTCTGCCTGCCTCAGTGTCCACAGCTTTAAAATGAGGACAGTAATAGCCCCTCCTTCCTGGGGTTGTTGTGAGAGACTATTTGTCCATCATTGGTCAAAGTTAGACTGCCATCATCCTCATTAAGGTCTAGGAGCTGTGGGCATGGGCATGGTAGCTGAAACCTGGGAGTCTAGGGGGCTGCTGAGCTCACCCATCCTCTCCAACTGCTCCCAGCTCTCTGAGAGTCCAGATTTTCTTTCCAGGTCCCATGTTGATCTCTGGCCACCGTTGCTCTTGGAGCCATCATTTACAGAAGCTTAGTCAGAGGAGCTGCCCAACCTGGAGTCAGAGACAGAACATTCCCAGCCTCATTGGCCCTCGGACAGAATGTCCTAGACTTGGTGTGCTCAGAAACAGGACAGACAGTCACTCACCATTGCTAATCACTGGCCTGGGGGGGGGTAGTTAGAGGCCGCCCTCCTGGCCCTCCTGGACCCTGTCACCACTCTAGTCTGAAGCATCGGTGCCTGAGGCTACAAACCCACTGGTTTGGCTGTGGGTGAGAGGGGAGGAGAGGCTCAGGAGGGGTGGGGACGGAGGCCCAGTCCATGCCCTCATTCCTCTCTCCAGGGACCTGTCCAGTGGGGACAGGGCAGGGGGTGGGCCGGGATCCCAAGACACCACCAAGTGGAGTCTGGTTTGCTCTGATGCCCAGCCAGCCCTCAGGGTGGTATTTCCAAGCTGTGCTGGGTCTGTCGTGTGGGTGGGAGCAGTCAGGCGTCTGCCTGTTTGTGTCTCTTCAGGCTGCCCAACTTCCCCTTCCCATTCCATCTTCTTCTCCAGAGCCAGTCGTTTTCTGAGGCTTCCTCCCCAGGGCAAGCTACACGGGGGAGGAGGAGGTGGGCAAATGAGGACACACACTTCAACTGCAGGCCTGGCCCCCTGCCCTCCCCTGCCAGCTGGGCCATTCCCGCCCCTTGAGAGAGGGCTGAAGCTTCCAGTTGGCAGAACTTCACAGGACTCTGGATTTGAGATCTTTGTTAGCTTTCTAGCAGATGAGAAGGAAGGACAGTGGACTCTGGGAATGTGGGCATGTCTCAGTGGACCTCGGGGGGCAGCTTCTACTCCCAGGAGGACTGGGCCATCACTGCGTGATGGGACTGGAGAGGTTCTTAGAAGTTTCCCTTTCAATCATGAAAATCACTGGATCTTTGATGAAGGACTGGAAAGACCCATCCAGTCCAACTCTCGTTTTTAGCTCAGAAAATAAAGGACCAGAGGAGTCATGGGGCTTGTCCCAAGCTATACAGCGACAAAGTCTGGTTTCAAACATTAGTCCCTCGGACTTCAAATGCAGCACCTCAACCCCTCTCTCTTTATCTACGGTACCTGAGAGTCATGAGAGTTCCTACCAGAACCAGCAGTTGTGCGCTGACATGGAACCAGGGAAGAGGTTGTGATAAGTTTGCGTCAAGACCCTGAAAACTCCCCATGAGGTGAAGGTCATCAGCAGCAGGACCCCCAGCTTTGCCCCTGGCTGTCATGTATGATACCTATGAATCCCTCATTTGGAGACTGGACAAAACACTCCGCTCAAGCCTCCACTGTATATGATGCCTTCCTGATCCCCCAGCAAGCAGCTAGGGTCTCTGCCCTCTTCCCCAAATTGCCTGGCATGTGCCCATGTGGTCTCCCATTAGAAGCTTCCTCAAAGGACCAGAAACAGGGCAGGTCTTAGCAGTCAGGAAATGGCCTAGGAGTTTTAATAAATGATGATTGATTGAGGGTAAATGGATGTCATGGAAGAATAATGTTCTAGAAGAAACATGACAAATCCTGAGAAGCCAGGGAAGATCTGCATGAACTGATGCAGAGGGAAGGGAGCAGAAGCCAGAAACCCCAGACACAGTGACTCAGCCACTTTGTTGATGATGGGGGTGGGGGGAGGGTCCTTCCATCTCAAAGAGGACTGATGACTTCACCCAGGGTGACTTCTCAATTTGTTCATAAACTGGGTTTAAGTGAGACAGAGCTGCATCACGTCATCCCATGCAAAGGGGAAGGATAGCTACACATGTACCAAACCAAAAAACCCCAAAGGGAATATTTAAAAAAAAGAATCATAAGCTTCTAGAAGATTCAGATCACTTCATTTTTGTCTTAGCGGGCACTAAGCACTCACCAGGCTCTGACTGGAGCATCTAAGGGAAAGCAAAGAGAATGCTGCCTTGGGGAACAGGAAAGAGATCATGGTTCTAGAGCCAAAAGCCCTGGGTTCAAATCCTCCCCCTGACATTTATAAAGCAGAGATTCAAGCTTACAACCCTTCCTCATTCATAAGTGATGTGGGAGTTCACTTTCTCTTCCTGCTTTTCAAGAGTTCATTTTCCTTATTCATTCTCAAATCTGTTTTGAAGGTAAATGAGGAATTTATTTTAATATTTCCTCCTTATTATGTCACCCATCATCGAGTTTCTCCCCAGTTTATTCATATTAAATAAAATTAGAGGAAACGTTTTCCCATAAGTGATATGTAGGTACAAGATGGTTCAGTGAATGGAGCACTGGAGTTAGGAAGACTTGTGTTCAAATTTGGCCTCAGATATCACCAGTTGTGTGACCTTGGGCAAATCACTGAACTCTTAATCCCCTGGAGAAGGAAATAGCAAATCACTCCTGTATCGTTGCCAAGAAAATCTCAGATGGGGTCATGAAAAGTTGGGTGTGTCTGAGCCAAGTGAACAACAACAGCCTACTGTTACGCTAAAATAAAGACATAAAACATGATTTCTATTGTCCGTGAGAAAGATCACAGCCCCGGTTCCCTTCAGCCAGAGTACAGCTTCGACCTCTGGGAACGTCCTATGACAAGACACCATTGAAAATCATTTCTCAAGAATTCCCTCGCTAATTCTTCACAGAAAGAAATGAAAACTCAGTTCTCCCAGAAAACATTTTCTTGACATTTTTTTATTCAGCCTCCCCAAGTCGTAGTCCCTCTGAAATGGCAGTGAAAGCCCTTCTACCCCAGAAAAGTTCTGTGGTGGAGGAGAGAGGAACAGACTTGCCCTCTCTGGGGGCGATGCCTGGGAACTGGGGCTTCAGTCAGGTCATCACTGTGGTCCTCCCAGTGGACCTCACTGAGGTCTTGAACTCCATGGCCTTTGAGGGCTCTTCCAAACCTGTGAGCTGGGAGCTCTGGACTCTCCTACCTTGACTTTGAAAGGAACATTGGAGGGGACCACAACTAATGAGGAGGAGGAAGAGCAAGAAGAAGAGAGGGAAGACAGGGAAGACAGGGATAAGAGGAGAAAAAGGAAAAGGAAAAGTGGAGAATGGGAGGAGGAGGAGGAGGAGGAGGAGGAGCAAAAGGCCTTGAGGCAGCAGACTGATGGAATAACAGTTGCTCACACAGGTTTTGATCACTCACAGGTGTTTTTCATTCCATTCCCTCCAAGTTATTAAAAGTCAGACAAATTCCAATGGCTTCACACCATCCTTCTGGGTGGCAATTCTTCACTAAAAATCTCCATGAACAGATTGAGCCTCTCATAACAGCCAAGTAAAAAGAATGTTCTGCAGCTAAGACAGGATGATCTGGGGCCCGGTGCCCCCCCATCCCCCTGCGGTAACTTCCCAACTCCTCCCAACACTACACCCCACTTCCCCTCTCCCTGCCCCCTGCCCCCACCCATCATAAGTACCTCCTAGATTTCCCCACTGGAGCCAAGAATGTTCAAGGACTCGGGCCAATTTCTCAGCCCCATCATCTGAACCCACAGGTGAGGTCAAGGTTTCCACAGAACTGCCTCTGTTGGGCAAGAGACTGCAAAGGAGCATGGGTTCAGTCGGGCCACACCTCCTCAGACCCAGCCTCTGCCCAGGCCAGGCAACCACTCTCCTCCCAGGCACCTGGCTGGAAGCCTCCATGCCAACCCCATTCGGGACCCCCCTCTCACATTCTGTCCCTGTGTTTGACTTTGCTGATGCCTGTTCTCTGACAGCAAGGTCACATCTTGGCTTTCTTCTCCCACACAAGCTAGTCTCTCGCTGTCTCTCTCTCTCTCTCTCTCTCTCTCTCTCTCTCTCTCTCTCTCTCTCTCTCTGTCTCTTTGTCTGTCTCTTTCTCTCTCTTGCTTCCCCCCTCCCTCCCTTCTAGAGGAGGGGGCCCCACTCCTAGTTCCCCACTTTCCCTTCTGGATTCCCCCTTTGGCCACTTCACTTCCTCCTTTGAGAGGCACACAAGTAAAGCTTCTCCGGTTCTGGGGGTGAGAGGCGGCAGATGCTCTGCCCCGGGCTGCAGGGACTTAGCAGGAGGGAATGGCCTGGTCCTCTAGACCCTTCTTGCCTCATCCCCTGCCCCAGACACCAAACTTCCCATGTCCATCCCCTGCCCCAGACACCAAACTTCCCATGTCCAGCTTCGGCCTCAGTGTAACTCACGGGAGCCGTGAGAAGAGTCAGACTCATTAGACGCTACCAGTACTTTGGGGGCTGTTTTCTTTTTTAGGTTTTTTTTTTTCAAGGCAATGGGGTTAAGTGACTTGCCCAAGGCCACACAGCTGGTAATTATTAAGTGTCTGAGGTCGGATTTGAACTCAGGGACTCCTGACTCCAGGGCAAGTGCTCTATCCACTGAGCCACCTAGCCACCCCGACACTACCAGTACTTTGGACTGAGCAATTTGTTCAGCAACCTGAGCCTGGATCTAGGCTGATCCTCAGGATGCCCCCCTCACCAAGTCTCTGCCCTGGATTTCCCAGGGGTCTGAGGATCATTCCTGAGGGAGGGCAGGAGGAGAGTGTGGGGACAGCGTGGAGCGGGCCTCGATCCGTGGGACTCTGAGGGGGCTTCCCTGGTCCTTCCCAGCCATGACTACTGTGGTATGGTCAGGGAGAATGGGAGAGGTGGAAGGAGGGCCACTGGCCCCACACATTCAGGCTGAACCTGGACAAATGGAGGTTTTGCTCTCCGATGGCAAGGGAAGGAGAGAGTGGGGGCTTCTGGGGAGAGACAGCCCAAGCTTTCTTCATCACTCTAGTCCCCAAGCTTCCTGCATCATCTTTAGGGAACCTGATTAGTTTTGAATTTTTACAAAGAGCCCTGGAACAGGCGAGGCTGCCAGGCCTTCCAAAGATCACAAAGACCCACGCCAACCTTTCCCAAGAACAAAACAACCAGAGACTTGTGCTCCAAGTGGGGGTTCAGAGAACTGCTCCCAAGCAGCTGGGGAGAAGCTCATTCCTCTGATTTCCAGTCCCTGGAACAATTCAGAAACAACCCCTTGCCAAGACTCTTGGTCTGAAAAAAAGCCAGTGAGTGGGAGACCCACTACCTTGGATGGGAAGAATGAAGGGGGAATGTGCTCCCCAACTGCGCTCCAGTATTGGCTGGCCTGGTCTGCATGGGCTTGCCCAAAGACACTGAAATGGGGGCTGGATCTCTCTTCCCACTGGGAAGGGTCTTTCAGGCCTCGATAAGATTGGGATAGTCCCAAAGCTCCGGCTCCCCTCCCCGGGGAGGACATGGCACCATTGTTGTCCAGTGGTCCACTGGGTATTTCCAGTGAGGAAGTTCCCTGTACAGTGGACTCTGAGGTGGATTGTCTAAGAGATTGCCCCAAGGTCTTGAGAAGTCACCCAGCTCCAGAGTCCTAAGAGAGACTCGAATCCAGGTCTTCCTAACTCTGAGGCTAAGCTTTGACCCCTTTCCGGGGGGGGGGGGGGGGGGGACCGTGCCAGAAGGGGTTTGGAAGCCTCTCTCCCCCTGGAGGATGGAGACTTGGGACCATTTTGTTCTTCACCCACGCCGACCCAGCCCCCAAGAGGAAGAAATCTGCTCTGGAGCGCTCCGTAGAAGCTCGGCCTTGGGAGCTCCCATCCCAGCGGCCCCCACGCTCTCTCTCCATCTTGCTGATCAAAGCAGAGGCTGGAGACCAACGACTGTTGTGTTTCTAATAGTATTTCAGCAAAAACGTCTATTACATCCACATTATTTTTCCCTGTTTTGTAAAAACACAGCTAAGTCGGGGCTAAGAGGATTATGGTCTTGGAGCCAAGTCCTTTCTCCAGGCTACTTGTCAAAGGGGGCCCTTGCCCACCAGAGTCCTCTTTGACCCCCCCTCCCAGCCGCCCTTCCAATGTGCAGCTAGACTTCTCTCCATCCGACCCCCAAAGCCCAGCAGCCACAGCCCCCCCAAACTTGAGGCTGAGCTCCAACTAAGGCCCCATTCTTCTCCAGGCCTCGGTTCTGGGAGAGGGCTGAGAAGGGTTGTTTGTGTTTGGTTCAGCGGGCCCGGACAGGGGAAGGGCAGGCTCAGATGCCTCGGAGGGTCTCTGGGGAGAAAGGTCGCCTCTTTGGCTTCCCAGCTGAATGCGTCCTCCAGGGCTCTTTCAGGAGGTTGGCTCTGTTTGTGCCCCAAGCCCCACAGATGTTGACATTTTTTTCATCCCTGGGTTAAGATGCCTTCTATAGGCTTTTATTCCTCATTTGTTACTTCTTTATTATCCGAGAGTTTTTCAGAGGGTCGGTTGGTTTTTTCCTAAAGGGTTGACTCAGTTCTCTGAAGAGAGCAGCGGTGGCCGGCCAGGGCATTCTTCTCTTGGGGCCTTTCTTCCTGGCCTCCCAAGGCAGGCCTGGGCCTGGGGCCTCTTTGTTGAGAACAGCGGGTTGCTGTGGCCGCCGGGGTCACTCCTCAGAGCCACTCAGGGGGTCCCCTTTGTGTTGCCCTCCCTGGCTTGCTGCACATTGGCTCAGGGGCTGTGAAAGGCCAGGCACGTTTCTGGTTGCAGCAAATACTTCTACAAATCATTTCTTGGAAAGTAATCTTGAAATCTAGCCCTTCCCCCCTCCTCCTCTTTCTTCCCCCCCAGCCCCCCTCACACAGCCAAGCTGGGGGCACTG
Organism: Macrotis lagotis; assembly: GCF_037893015.1. Taxonomy (NCBI): domain Eukaryota; kingdom Metazoa; phylum Chordata; class Mammalia; order Peramelemorphia; family Peramelidae; genus Macrotis; species Macrotis lagotis. The sequence goes on along the minus strand of NC_133663.1, from coordinate 3,123,056 downwards.
GGTTCTATCAGCAGCACCCCAAAGGTAAAGTGGAAAGTGTGAGCCTAGAGAAAGTTAGAGCCTAAAGCCCAAAGGAGAAGGGAGGCTTCAGATAAACAAGGGGCTTGGAAGAAACGGGGTCTTTCACCCCCATCTCAGTCCGCCCGATGGGCTATGAGAACCTGTGGTTGTTGCTACTTAAATGTAGTTAGTCTCCTCTTCACAATGGGGCTGTTCTCACTCACCACCGTTTTGAATTTATCTCTCCATTTTTCTTTGTTTTTCATCTGACCTGTGTTTCTGACAAGACTTTAAGCTCAATATGAGGGATTTTGCTCTAATAATAATCCTAACCCCCTCCCTCCAGAAGTCTCTAGCACGGGACCCTCCAAGGGTCTTCTGTCCCCCTCCCAAACACACACCCCATGGTGAAAGGCTCCCAAAGCATAACACAGAACATTGAAGGCAGGTGACCCCCAAAACCTCTCCAGGCTCCCTTAGCACCTCCTAAACTAGAGACCCTGCCCCTTGGAGGAGTCCCACTGCTTCCCCCCCAGAGCATCTGTCCCATTCCAGTTCATCACCGATGGCCAGAGTCTAGGTAGTAAGGTTCCTGTCACCCAAGAGGCAACACTCGGCTCCTCCGTCCTCAGATGAGCCCATTGCCACCGGACCCGTTCCTGGAGGCAGCCCAGTCTGGTAGGACTCAGAGGTCCTTCAACATCCTGAAAACAGACCAGAAGAGCTCAAATCAAAACGAATCAACCCTATGGCACAAAAGGTCTTTGTGGCTGATGAAAGAGCTTCTCCTAGGCTATTCTCCAGGTAGTACAACACTAGACAGGCTGCAATAATTAATTACATACATAATTCTTGGTGTCTCCGATTGTCCATTAAATTATGGTCTAGAAACTTCACCTCATGGCTGGCTGGAGACTAACCAGAAAGCCCCCCACCAGGAGGCCACCCGGGTCTAGCTTGGGCTATTCCCTCATGTTCCTTAGGATCAAAAACCAGGCTTCCAGGCCCTCAGTGCATCACCATCAGCACCACCACCATCCCCACCATCACCATCAGCAGCTCCATCATCATCTCCCTCCCATTCACATAGAACCAGAACTTTATAAAAGGCTGTAAGGATCATTGTGCCCATTTGCTAGAAGATGAACCCAAGGCTCTGGAAGACCAAGGGATCCTAGCTCTCAAGCTACAATGGACTGCAGAAGCCATTTCATTCTACTCCCTCATTTGGCAGTTTCCAAGGCACAGAGAGGGGAAGAGATTTGCCTGGGGTTGCCCACAGAGCAGCCTCATCTCTTCCCAAGATCCTAGCAATGCAGCAGGATGGGTGAAGGACTCCTTGTGGCTGCTCCTTGGGGAGCCAGCCCCTCCCCCTAGGGGAGCCAGGCCCTCTTCCAGGGTCTCGAGTTTAGGAGGTGCTAAGGGAGCCTGGAGGGGTTTGGGGGGTCACCTGCCTTCAATGTTCTGTGTTATGCTTTGGGCCAACAGACCCAGCCCACGAGGGGCTTTGGGGGCCCAATGCATTGCGCTCTCTGGCAGTACGACTTCACAGAAGAGTGAGGCCTCGGCAGCCCCTGGGGCCCCTCCTCCTCAGCTGTGGCAGCGGGGAGCCCCCAGCGCAGCTCTCAGCAGGCCAGGCCAGGCCAGGCAGGCCGGCCAGAGGTTACAGGTGCTTTTCATCTGGCCACACGGGAGACCACCGATGTCCTGCTGCTAGAAATTTGTCTGCACATTCTGTCCTCATTCAGAGGAGGGCCAGGGTCCAGGAGACACGGGCTGGATATGATAACTTGATTAAGGCCCAGGACAGACGACACGGCCATTCCAAGATGCTTCAAAGGAATCTGAGCTTCAGGCCCTTAACCTCTCCTCAGGAGACTGCTCCGGTTTTCTGGTAATTGCTCTATTGTCCGTGCAGAGAACAGTCGCCTGGGAGTCGCCGGCTTCAACCCAACCTCAATGGCCACAGACCCTCCAGGCTGCCATGATGGTCCCCACTGACCCCAAGCGGATTCCCACGGCCTCCCTCTCTGGCCAGGACCCAGGCTCGGCCTTCGGCAGTCACCCTAACCTGGCAGCCTGGGCAAGGAGATGACGAAGGCCCCAAATGGGGAGGGAGGTTTGAAAGCCAGGCTGGAGTTCTCTGGAGTGTTCTTGGGTTCACAACTAATCATAGGGCACTAAGTATGAGACCTGAGGCAAGTCTGATTCTACTTCATGCCCATCCTAATTGTGTGACCCTAGACAAGTCACTTACCCCCCCTGGCCTCAGCTTCCTCATCTTTGACGAATTAGACATGGAGGTCTCTGTGATTGTGTTATTAGGCACCTGCCTGCTGAGGCTGGAGAGCCTGGGGCTGGACACTTAACTGTACCATCCTGGACAAGTCCCCTGGACTATGGTCTGAGCATCTGTATCTGTGTCTGTAAAGCTAAGGCTGGGCTGGCTACCAGGCCCCAGGATCCTGTCCAGCTTTGGATCTCCTCTTTCCTAGGAAAGGTTCTAAAATGTCAGAGGCCATTCGTTGTTATTATTAATTATTCTATGATAAGTGGGTCTCTCCCCATCTGCCCCTCCTGGCCTGCTGCAAATCACCCCACCAATAGCATCTTCTGTAAAGGGCACGTCTCAATACAGACGGAAGCACATCTTTTTCTCTCACTTTATTTTTCTAGAGGTTTCTTTTTCTTTAGGAGGGAGGGGGGATTCTGTTTACTTTAACAACATGTCTATTCTAATAATGTGAAAAAATAAATCTATAATTACCAAAAAATAGTAAAAGAAACGACACAGTTGAGTAGTACTGAAGAAGGATCCTGAAGGAGAGCCTCCACTCATCCCCACCCCAAGCCCTCAGCAAACACCTAGAAGAAACCTGCTTCTGGGCAGTTTGCTGGGTCTCTTCCCACCCCTCCCTTTTTCTCCTTTGTCTGCCCTTGGCAAGCAAGGATGGTCTTGGAGAGTTTTTCTTGAAAGAATAGGATGCATCCGCCCTCCCCAAGGGCCTCATCGGTGGCCGTGAAGGTAGCGGCCAGCTCGCTCCTCAGAAGGTTTCTGAATCCTCTTCCCTATGATTTAATTCACCATTGTCCCCATTAGAAATACTTTATCTTTGGGCCTCCTTGTGTCAGGAGAATGGAATTTCTTTTGAACCACTAAACTGGATAATTCTGCTGCAAATAAAAATGAACAAAAGAGAAGTGAGAGAAAAGGGGCCTTTTCTAAAGTATCGCCTTCTCTGATTTCCTAATAATTACAAATAGGCTGGGGGCAGGCATGCCCCCCCAATGCCATGCCAGGAAAACCAGGGACTATATGCTGATCTGGGAAGAGAGGCCTTGCTCACTCTCTGCCAGGCTGGGGGGTGGGGTGGGGGGGGTCCCTGTTGCCCTTGACCTATCTGCTCTGGCCTCCCACGTTAGGTTGGCAGCCCTTTCACTAGGCCTCATTGAGTGGCCCATAGGGTGGCTATGAGATCTGTGCCCGAGGGAGATGTCCAGGAGGAGTCCGAGGGTTGTCACCTAGCCCCTCCTCACATGGGGAGGCCAGCCTCCGTGGGGGGGGCGTGCTAAGCTGCCCGGAGGGAGGGCCGCCCCATTGTGCCTTTTCACCCCCACTGCCCAGAGAATCCTTAATAGGTTTGGGGACAAAGGCCGGGCCTGGGCGGCCTTCATTGCCCGAGCTTCCCAGCCTTTCCCACTAATTATCATAAACAGCCAAAAGCCCCCAGCCCCCCCCAGGCAGGTTCCTCAGCCTTGTCTCCCCTGGCCTCCACTCGCAGGCCACGCCCCCCACACAAAGCAGGGACTTTATCCCCAGCTCCCCCGAGCCCCAACTTTCTAAAGAAAAGACAAACAGGGGCTGGATTACCAGAACTTACTTGCCGCCTAAACAAACAGACCACTTCCGTCTCCGTGGACCCGGGGATCAAAGCCCCCCCACCCCATCCCTGCTGGCCTGGCTGCCACTCCCGCCTTTCCCAGGCTGGGCCTAGGAAGACAAAGGTGGAGCGCTGGGAAGGAGTGGCCCCCCGGGAGGCCTACCCAAAAGATTCCGGGCCACCCCTCATGGACCCCAGGCCCGGGCCAAGAGGAAAGGGGCATGGTCTCATCTGTTCTGCCCTACAGTCCAGAAGCTACCATCCCGGTCACCAGGAAACAAAGGTCCCAAAGGGTAAAGTCTCTTGCCTAGAGTTTCCTATCTTGTTAGTAACAGAGGTAGCTTTTAAACTGGACTGGGCCTCTGTACCCCCAAAACTAGGCTGTCCATGGAGTATCCTCAAGAGGCAATCAACAGATGGCCCCCAGTACACAGTGAGACTCAGTTCTCCACTTTTAAAGAAAACCTTGGGTGGATGAGGTCAAGATGTGGCCTAGGAGGAATCAGGAGGGCACTGCTGCTGCAACAGTGATTGAGAAGAACACTTGACAAGTGCGCCATGAGAAATCCCAAACTACAATAGGTCACCTGTCTGGCCCCAAGACACAGATTCACCTGCAAGACAAGTGACCAGGGCAGGCTCTTCGTAAGAGGAGTGGGCCAGATTATGAACTCAGCATCCAGAGACCTCAGCTAGGTTTGATAGGCAGGGATGCACATCTCTGCAGACCTTTTGGACACAACCTGGGCTTAGCCCAGCAGCTCAGGGCCTGGAACATAGATGTAAGAGGGATTCAGAGCCCAGATCATCCAGAGTAGGCTGTCCAGTGGAAGGACCTGAAAGACCTGGCTGAGCCAGCAAGTAAGGGGTGCCCCAGAGCAAAGGGCTGAAAAGAGTAGCCAAACAATAGATGGGTAGATAAATGATAGATAGATAGATAGATAGATAGATAGATAGATAGATAGATAGATGATAGATAGATATAGATATAGATAATTAGATAGATAGATAATTAGGGGTGGCACGGTGGCACAGTAGATAGAGCACCAGCCCTGGAGTCAGGAGGACCTGAGTTCAAATCTGACCTCAGACACTTAATAATTACCTAGCTGTGTGACCTTGGGCAAGCCACTTAACAGCATTTGCCTTGCAAAAAAAAAAAAAAACCTAGATAGAAAATTAGATAGATAGACAGACAGACAGGTAGATAGATGAACAAAAAATAAATAAACAAACAAACGAATGAATGAGCAAGTAAATAAGTTCCTAAATCAGATCTGCCTAGGACCTAGGACAAATCTAGAAGACGAGGATAACCTAAAAGTAAAGCCTCAAAAAAAAAAAAACCACCCAACTCACAGTTTGCCAACAAGATCAATTAGAACTTCTGAAAGAAATTATACAACAGCCTAAAAACAGCATAATGAATCATAAATGAAATAAGAGCAATAGAGGAAAGAGTTGGAAAAGAGCTGGGAGCTCCAGAGGAGACATTTGAAAAGAGAATGATCAGCTTGATACAGAAGGTATAAGACTTCACTTAGGAAACATGCTCTTTGGAATTTAGATTGTTCCAAACAGAAATTAATAACTCCATGAAAAGTGTTAAAGAATTACTAAAATAAAACCAAAAGATTTTTTTTAAAAATAGGAGAAAAGTTAAGGGACCTAAAAACAACTGACTGGGGAAATGGATCAAGGAGATATCATTGGAGAATCACCAGACTACTAAAAACCCATGACAAAAAAAAGAAAATCTAAATTTAATATTTCAAGAAATCATGAATGTAAACTGACTTGCTCACTTAGAATCAGAAGAAAGTAAGAAAGTAAGGAAAAGACAAGCTAAATAGAGGAAATAAAAAAACTAAAGGAAGCCTTTGGTCATTTCCTGGAAGAAACTCCAAAAGTAGAATTCCTAGAAATTTTGTAACCAAAGTTCAGAGCTATCAAGGCAAATAAAAATATTGCAAGGCACCAGAAAGAGTTTAAGCAGAGACAGACTCACACAAACAAGCACAGGAATGTAATCTCCCAAAAGGCAGAAGATAAAAGCTGGAAGTGAATGGAGGACTGAAAACTAGAGCTTAGGAGAAATTATGAAGTACAAACACAGAAATAAAGAGAAAGGTAAAAATCAGTAAGAGAGTCAAAAAGACTTTTCCTGGATAAAGTGCTTTCATCCCACTGAGTAAAGGAAGCATGTGTGAACATTCCCTTAAAAATCCATAATGTCAGCAGGCATCCTCAAGGGAGTCAAATAGGAGGGAGTGGCTTTTGGATAACTTATAATAATCTTTAAAGGAGAAAGAAGGTGCTGCACTTGGAAAGAGAAGGGGAAGATTAGGGAACATCTCACATACTTACGAAGTCTAAGTTGAGTTCTATATAAATGAGGAAGGTGCTGAGAGATTGGCTATTAATTTAACATCACTTTTTGTCTTTTTAAATTTTACACACACACATTTATATCTATGTATATGTATGTATGTATGTATGTATGTATTTAGCATTTTAAAAGTTTTTGAGTTCCAAATTTTTTTCCCTCCCTCCAGCTCTTTCTTTACCCACTGAGAAGGCAGTCAATGTGATGATATCCGTTACACACGTGAAATCAAAACGATGAGGAACAAGAAGGATGAGGAAGAGAAGAGGAGAGGAGAAAGGAAGAAGAAAGAGAAAGAAAAAGGGAGGGAGGAAGAAAAAAGTGGAAAGAAAGAAAGAAAGAAAGAAAGAAAGAAAGAAAGAAAGAAAGAAAGAAAGAAAGAAAGAAAGAAAGAGGGAGAGAGGGAGAGAGAAGAAAAGAAAAGAAAAGAAAGAAAAGAAAAGAAAAGAAAAGAAAAGAAAAGAAAAGAAAAGAAAAGAAAAGAAAAGAAAAGAAAAGAAATTGAGAAAAAAAATACACTTCAATTTTCACTCAGGATTTGTGAGCTTTTTTATAATGCGTCCTTCTGAAGGGTCTTGGATCATCGCATTGATCACAGTAGACAAGTGTTTCAGTCAGTTATCATTACAATATTGACTGGTGAAACCTTCTAACAGACAGACTAAACCAGGTTGAGGGTGAGTTGGGGGTGAGGGGGTGTCTACCCCAAGCACAAGATTTCTTCTAGTGGAATGGGTGGATGCCAATGAGTTTCAGTGGCCAGCAGCTGAAGCAGGTGCTGTGGAGCGCTTAGAGCTCGGCCAGACATGGAAGATTCCAAGGTCACCTCCACTGCATCCCGGACCACCCATGATCGTCCTGACTCCTGTCTGGTCAGTGGGCTTTGATGACTCTGAAAGAGAGTGAGGATGACAACTTGATGCAGCTCTGCCTCACTTCAATCCAATTCACTCACAAGTCAAGGCATCACTCTGCCTGCCATTGGTCTTCAGGAATGAAGGACAAACCTCAATAAACTGAAAGTTAGATGTCACTGAACATGTGGAGAAGTCCTGAAAGGAGTGGAGGTAGCACAGGCAGGTTAAGTTGAAGGCTTCCCATGATGATTACAGGGGAGGGGAAGGGTTTCATTCACAGAAGGTAGACCTTCTGACCTCTTTGCCAGAGCTATTGACTATTTCATGGTTTTACAACATGTCTCCATCTGTCTGGGCAGCACTAGACTCTCCATGAGTTGTCTGAGAACAATTAATGAGCAGATGGAAGTTACTTTCTTTAAAAAATTTTATTTATTTATTTTTAATATTCTTTTTGATGGCTAGGTAGAACAGTGGATAGAGCTCTAGGCCTGGAATCAGGAAGACCTGAGTTCAAATCTAGCCTCAGATATATACCAGTTGTGTGACTCTGGGCAAGTCACTTTACCCTGTTTGCCTCAGTATCCCCCTCTGTAAAATGAGAGGAGAAGGAAATGGTAAACTACTCCAATATCTTTGCCAAGAAAACCCCAAATGGGGTCACAAAGAGTCAGACACAACCGAAATGTTAAACAATAATGAAATAACAAGGCTAATCTGTCTTCGATGTGATAGCCTTTAAGATAATTGATGACATCCAAAGGATATGCAGAAGCAATTTACAGATGAGGAAATTAAAGTGATCCATAGTCATATGAAAAATTGCTTTAAATCATTATTGATTAGAGAAATGCAAATTAAAGCACCTCTAAGATATTATCTCACATCTCTCAGACTGGCCAGTATGACCAGAGGGGACAATGATCAATGTTGGAAGGGATGTGGGAAATCTGGGACACTAATGCATTGTTGGTGGAACAACTGGGAATTACGGCCAAAGGGCAACAAAAATGTGCATCCCCTTTGATTCAGCAATACCACTACTGGGTCTATACCCTGAAGAGATCATGAAAAAAAGGATAAAAGCATTACTTGTACAAAAATATTTATAGCAGCCCTGGTTGTAGTGGCAAAGAATTGGAAATTGAGTAAATGTCCTTCAATTGGGGAATGGCTTAGCAAACTGTGGTCTATGTATGTCATGGAACACTATTGTTCTATTAGAAACCAGGAGGGATGGGAATTCAGGGAAGCCTGGAAGGATTTGCATGAACTGATGCTGAGGGAGAGAGCAGAACCAGAAAAACACTGTACACCCTAACAGCAACATGGGAGTGAGGATCCACCTTGATGGACTCGCTCATTCCATCAGTGCAACAATCAGGGACACTTTGGGGCTGTCTGCGATGGAGAATCCCATCTGTATCCAGAGAAAGAACTATGGAGTTTGAACAAAGACCAAAGACTACTACCTTTGATTTTTTTAAAAAAGATTTCCTATTATGTAATTTTGCTCTTCATTCTTTTGATCAATGTATAGCATGAAAACAATTAAAGACTATCAGACTGCCTTCTCTGGGGGTTGGGGGGGAAGGAAGCGAGATTGGGGGAAAAGATTGTAAAATTCAAAAAAACAATTAAAAAAAGGTAATTGATGACACCTCTCATGCCTCTCCCCAGTCTTCTTGTTACCAAGCTAAACATCAGAAATTCTTTTCAAGTCCTCCTCATGATCTCAAGGTCCTTCACCATCCCTGATCACCCCACTCTGAATGTTCCCCAACTTATCTACAATGTGACAGCTATAACTGAGCTTAATCCTCCTCCAAAGACAATCTGACCAAGGTCAATGGCAGTGTCATCTGCTGCTGTCTCTGGGCAGTCGTATACCTCCTTGCTGATGCCCAGCTGGTACACAACCTCCAAAAACAACCAGATCTTTTTCAGAAGAATCACTGTCCAACTATGCCTTCCAACTTCTTTCCCTCCCCACCCCCCGCCTGGTACTGAGGACCTGGGTCCTTGGATTTCAAGCAGATTTTGTGGTAACCCTGTTAAGTCCTGAATCAATCAATTTGACCCAGTCTGCCAAGGTCTTTTTTGATCCTAACTCTTTCTCCAGTTTTTGACCATCCTTCCCAGCTCTCTGCCATATGTAGCTTTGATAACTATTCCCTCCCTGCCTCCTTCCTTTATCCAAGGCTTCACTGGGCACAAAAATAGAACAGGATCCTCCCCAAATATCTGGGATCTCCCCTGAAGAACTCCAACCTGACTGCATTTTGTTCCTAACAGGTTCCATGCTCTGGCCTGGCCTGCAAATTCTCCCTGCAGTTGGCTTTTCAGGGTGACTCTCAGGCCAAAGTCAGAGATGGGAGATGGGGCACCACCTGCCAACAGGAGCCCCCATTCCCAAGTCCAGAGGAGTTCCAGGTCATTTCCAATTGGCGGGCACCTGATGGCAGAAGTCTGCTGGGATATGCCACAAAGCAGCCAGTCTCTAAGCCAGAGCAACCCGCCGACCGATAGGATCTGCTTCTGTTTTGGCAGGACAGGTGGAAAGCACCAAGTGAAAGCCTCCCCGGAATAGGGTGACAGATCCCGTCTGTGTTTCAACAGAAGCCCAGTTGTTCACTCCTCTATGGGGCTGAGGACTCAGTGCCCACAGAAAGAGCTCTGAGGTTTGGGGATGGGGCCACCCCCCCAGACAGCCTCGGCTGCCACAGCATCTGGCAAACTCACTGGGTCACAGCAAGAGGAACAAGGGAATACTGGGGACAGTAGGGGACTGTGCCTATGGCTTCTTGGCAGCTCAAATAGGGACATCAGTTCCCATTGCCCAGAGGTCCTCAGGCCTCCGGATGCTAGATCTCAGCTTCCATGAGTCACCCGCCTCCAATGGCCCCACAAAGCTTGGCCCCCAATTCTCTGTCTTGGCTACATGTCTTTCTCCCATCAACTGTCGGAAAGAAGTGGCTTCTCTCATCTGTTTGCATTCCAGGCTCAAAGAAACAAGCCCAAGTGGCGAAGACCCAAAGGAATCTTGTAAAGAAATAGCAGAAGTATAGATTTACGAGCGATTCTGGCCAACACAGGGGAGGGACCAGAGGGGGATCAACAGTTTTGCTCAACATATTCCCCCAAAGGCTCTGAAATGGGTCTCTTATTACTCTGCTACTGGGAGTTCCAGGGGCCAGATGTGGCATGACCCCAATCGCCGACAACAAAGGCCTCTAGTCTCTTCTTTCCTTCAACCCGTTGCATTCTTCTGTGATTAGACTGAGAGAGGAACAGGAAGTCTGAGCTGCACAGGGATGAGGCCTGTCTTAGCGAGCATACTCAGGGGAATGGTGAAACGCTCCCCTGGCGAGCTTGCCGGCCCTTGTTAACCGGCCAAGGCTAGTTCAGTCATGTGGGTTCCCAAAGAGACCTCTGAAGCTGTGCCTGCAGGAAGCCCATGGCCTTTTCTGGCATCAGATTGAGGCCATAGGGCTGAGGCCAAAACCAGCCTGGCCAGCCCCAGAAGTCTTAGGGATGGGGGAGTCGGAAATCTTTGTTGGAGAGAAATTTTATATCCAAGAAAGAATATGTTAACTCCATCCCTAGTGCCTAAGCAAGCCCCCCCACAAAATCTGGAGCTTCTCCTTCTCTGTAGAAGGAGACATGACCCAAGACCGGTTGGTCAAGAGAAAGCTGAGGTCCACCCCCTGGCCGCCTGCACCCCAGTTGCTTCCAGAGCCCTTTAGGGAAAGAGAACATGGACAAAGGGCACTCCAGGAAAGAGAGAGAAGAAGCCAACTCTGCAATCTGTCCTTGCTCTCCAACCTTCCTCCCTGGAGACTTGGGAGAGTAGCATCCTCCTGGAGGAGATCACCCCCTCTCCTCTCTCTTGGTTGGAGCTGAAATCCAATCTTCTGTTCTCCCAAAGAGCTCTTTCACTTTTGTATGTGGGAATCTGAATAACTTCTCTCATTTCGGCCTGCTGTTTGCTTGGATACATGAGTTTACCTGATAGTCACTATTTGGAATGGTCCTTTGTGTAATTAGCATTCAGTGGAGAGGAGCCAAACTGGTCAGGATAAGCTAAGGGCCACCCTCCCCTTTAAAAAAAAAAAGAGCCCAGAAACAATTTTTCTTTTGAATCTCTAAATTTCTTTCCCCTAGGCCACACATATATGAAGAGAGAAATATGTATTTCTAACCCAAAATCCCTCTTAGAGATAGTTTAGGGAAACAAATTGAGTACCCAGCTAGAATTCTTTTCCTGATTCCCTCAAAAAAGTGGGGGGGATTACAGTCACTCTTGGAGAGGTCATATTACAGAGAAATCTAACCCTGCCTCATAGAAATCCCATCTATGAATTTAGACAGCCTCTATATTTAACCTATCTTACAAATGTATGCAAAATTTAAACTCTTTTTTAAAATTTTTCATGTCTCATGAATCAATTAAATATTTGATTATTTCTGTTTTAAATTATTAAATTCATCTCAAGAGTTATTTTGTTGTTGTTATTTTTTGGTTTTTGCAAGGCAGTGGGGTTAAGTGGCTTGCCCAAGGTCACACAGCTAGATAATTATTAAGTATCTGAGGCTGTATTTGAACTCGGGTCCTCCTGACTCCAGGGCCGATGTTTTATTCACTGTGCCACTAGCTACCCCTTAAAAGCTATTTTAATTCAAAGAATATGTTAAAATGATTTTTATTGAAAGTGTTAACTTGGTCATTTGACTTTAGGGTCATGTGACTAAAAAGATGGAGAATTAGACATTTTTTTCCTAGCTCTCATGACTCTCAGACCTGTCAAAAATAAAAATTATGCACAAGAGATAAAACCATTTCATCTATCTACCTCCAAGATGTAGGACACCAAGAACTCAAAGGAGACAATAATTCAATGAGCCCCTAAGAAGGCTAATGACTAGCCCCGAATGACTTCCATCAGCATCCCCTTCTTCACTGCCTACAAAGCTCCTACAGGGTTGCTGCACCAACCAACCCATGGGTCTGCCACAGAACTTAACTCTACCCCCACCCCCTCTTCCCAGAGCCATAGAAAACCAAAAGGCAAACCCTTGCTCAGGCTGGGACAGCATCCCTGAAGCAGTGGGTAGCACAACAGAGCTCAGCCAGAGAACTGAGGTACAGAGAGAACTAGGGCAGGACATGCATGTAGCTATGGTCACAAAGGTCAAGCAAATTAGTCAGCATGAGAAGAAGCTGAGACAACTTTGAGGTCCAGACTCCAGGCAAAACACATTGATGGGGGCGGGGGTCAGAATATCAATAATAGAGGATTCTGAGGGGAAAAAAGACTAAAATTATTTTTAAAAAAAGAATCAAAGGGGAAAAACTCGGTAAATATTCCCCAGCATAAATAGATAAACCAATAGGGAAGATTTTAATGACAGGAACATGGCCCCCAGATCAGGTAAAAGAGTCCAGACAGCATGAATAAATATTGCAAGACAAAATAAATCAATCCCGATTAGGTGGAAGACCCCATGAATTCTAAGAAAGCGTGAAACTACAGATGATCTTGCTGGATGATTTTAAAGAGATATGAATTGTGAAGCAGAATTTATTGGAGAGATTGGAAACAACGATTTTTTTCCATTTTATTGCTTCCCTTTTCAGATTAAACAGAAGCTTTTCAGCTTCATTTAATCATAGCACTCCTCTTTGTCTTCTGTGATTGCCTCTATCTCTTGTTTGATTAAGAATTCATCTTATACTTATAGCTGTGAGAGGTATATGATCTACTTCTCATCTAATTTTTTATAATCTTATTTTTAATATTAAGGTCATATATCTATTTAGAATGTGTAATATGACTTAAAATGTTCTAAGCTTAATTTCTGACAAATTCCAGTTTTCTCAGAAAAGTGGAAGTGTTCTCCCCTAATTTTTTTTTTAGTTTATCAAATACTGGTTTATGGAGTTCCATTGGTTTTTTTACAATTTCTTGTCTATCCTGTTCCATTGATCTGCCTTTCTCTGATGTCTGTGGACCATGGGCTGGAAGCCTGGTCATCCCCAAGGCTTGGGTTCAGTGTTCTAGGGTGTCAGAATCAGGACTGAAGGGAAGATGGTGGTCATGGTGGTGGTGGTGCTTGCTGGTTCTGCTTCCTTGGTTTCTTCCCCAGGTTGCTCTGCTACTTCAAGTGGAGTGACTTGCTTGGCTCAAGGATTCCTAAACCAGTCCTGCAGCCAATGGGACCAGACCTGGACTTTCCAAGGTGGTCTCATAGTGCTGCTCTTCCCACTTCCTGGAGCCCTTCTTTACAGAGGTGAGAGATCTACCCATGTGTTACACTGCACGTCTTTTCAGACTTTTTCAATTTATCATAATATTTTGGAAGCTATGAAGTTATATTGATTTTTTTCCTCCTTGAAAATAGGAGAAAAATTCACTCCTTGAGTGAAATGGACTTCAACACTAGAAAAGACATCCACTTCTACCCATAACCACGGCCCAAGTGTCCCTGGGCTACTGCATCCTTGGTCTGGACAAACAGCTATAACCTGTGGATTCACCAGGTGTCCCCAGAGCTTGCTGGGGTATCTCTCAATTTGATTTATGCTTCCTATGCTTCCATAGCATTCTATCTTTTAGCTTAGTTTAGTTTTGTTTTATTACTATAACTTGAGAATACTACTTTAAAGATCTCTGACTCCTTTCCCCTTCAGGCTTTGTTACTTTCCACCAGGGGGACCTTGGGCAAGTGACTCCCTCCCCAACCTTCTGTTCCTCCCCGGGGCTGAACTTGCTGTCCCAGCTCAGGGTCTTCCCAGCTTGAATTGGCTTCTCTCTAACAAGTGTGAACGTGGAGGCTGGGGTGGGGGAGGTTAGAGGTCTTGATGCCTCCTCCTGATTACTACTATTCAGCTGGATTCCTGTGCTGGGGTCTTCCAGTTCTCAACAATCATTTTTTTAGGGTTTTTTGCAAGGCAAATGGGGTTAAGTGACTTGCCCAAGGCCGCACAGCTAGGTAATTATTAAGTGTCTGAGACCGAATTTGAACCCAGGTCCTCCTGACTCCAGGGCCAGTGCTTTATCCACTGCGCCACCTAGCCACCCCAGCAATCATTTTTTGATAAGAGTCTCAGCTTCACATTTTTCTCCCTCCTTTACTTCCCTCCCCGCAATAGAAAGCAATCTAATAGAGATTATCCATGTATAACCATGCTAACCATAAATCCATATTAATCATGAAGACCCCCAACTCCCAAACTGATCAGTTCTGGGAAGGGAACCATCTTCTATGGGATGCTCCTGCCAGCAGGAAAGTAGCTTGACCAATGGCAAGCTTGGATGGAACTCATTCAACTGAATTTAACACTGCTCTGCTGGTTCTCCTCCTGCCTATCTGATCCAGCCTCAGCCTCCCCTGCTGGCTCATTATCCAGATTCCACCCCCTGAGTGTGATCTCCAAGTCTGTCCTGAGTCCTCACCTCTTCCCTCTTAAAACACTCCCTTGGTGATCTCCTCAGATGCCATGAACAGAATTATTGTCTTTATGCAGATGACCCCCATGTCCAGCCCTCCCTTGGGCTCTATCATCTCATGATTTCTAACCAAATCTATTACAGGCTTCAAATTTGTCTAAAACAGCATTCGTCATAGTTCCCCACCTCCAGACCCATTTCTTCTTCAGCCTCCCCTCTTTCTGTTGGAAGGAAACCTCTTCCAGGATCTTCCCTCACCTTCAATGTTACTCCCTCTTTTTAAGCTTGCTCATATGTCCTCAACAATATCTCTCACATGAACCATCTCACTGATTGATTGCATCAGCCTCCTCATTTGATTCCCTACTTCCAGCCTTCTGTCTCCAGTCAATTCTATGGGTAGCCACAAAAGTCATCTTCCTTCAGAGTAGGTTTTTTTGGTTTGTTTGGTTGTCTTTTTTTAATTTTTGTTAAGCAATCAGATCAAGTGACTTGCCCAAGTTCATACAACTAAGTAAGTATTAAGTGTATATCTGAGGTTGGATTTGAGCTCAGGTCCTCCTGACTCCAGGGCTGATGTTCTATCACTGTACCATTCAAGCTGCCCTTCTTTCAGAGTACTTTTGACCTTGTCTCTACCCAAAAAGTTTCAGTTGCTCCTCCTGCCTCTAGGATCAAATACACAAAGTCACCAGCCTGGTTTGTAAGACCCTCCAGGATGGCAGGCACATCCTTCTCCCTAACCCTGATGCCACCTGCTGAAACAACATTTGGAGAATTTCCCTGGCTTACAAGGAAGGAGGTTTGCTGTCTTTGGATTTTCAGATCATGAAGGCCAATCACAGAGAACTAAGATAACTTTGTATTATCTAGATACATGTTGCCTCCCCTCAACATCAGCTCCTTGAGGACAGATGAATTGCTAATGAAATTGGATGGATGGATGGATGGATGAAGAGCATTTTGTCTGGGAACTGTAATCAAATCAGTACTGTCATTATTTCTATAAAGTACATGTCAGTTGATAACCCACACCAACACCAAAGACTCTCCGTGATTTCCAAAATATCCCCTCCCATCATCCCTTCCTTGAAGGGAAGAAAGGAAAAAAAGGAAGAAAGGAAGGAAGGAAGGAAAGAAGGAAGGAAGGAAGGAAGGAAGGAAGGAAGGAAGGAAGGAAGGAAGAGATGGTCTCCTCCATTAGAACATAAGCTCCTTGGGGACAGATCATCTAAATTTTCTATTTGTACCAGAGTATTTGGCACAAATAGCAAGCAACTAATAAATTCTTTTCATTCAAGCTGACCCCCCCATAGCTCCTCAAGAGTCTAGGCTCTTAAACAGCTAATTAGAATATGACCTCCCTGAGACCATAGTCTATTCCATTTTTGTTTCTTACTCCTAGCCCCAGGGCTTCCCATTCATTTTATTCATTACTGATAGATGTTGAAGTCCTCCAAAATCTCTTGTATGTCTGTGTATGTTTGGGTGACATTGTTCTGATGACATCAAAACCTCAGATATTGCCAGGCCTCTTCAGTGAGACTCCCAAGTATTCCAAGGAGATTGGCTTCAGCAGCCCCTCAGGAAAAGCCAAGAGAATAAAGAACGTCTATTGTCAGGTCAATGCGGTAGCTATTCAATTAGTGCCTATTTCTTAAATAAGCAGGTAGACAATGGATGGGACCCAGACTACAGTGGGAGGAAGAGAGATAACCCTTCCAGTTTTACAAGCTGACCCTGATATAAACCCCACCCCTACTTTCCGACTCTTAAGTTGTCTTTTTATAGAAATATTCTTCCACCAGTGCTTTTTTTGCTGTGAATCACAGACTCCTGTGATTTCCAGAGAATCAACATTGCAGATGACCCAGAAGATGATGAGAAGACATATCGAAGACAAAAATAGCCTCTGACATATGACCCGGGTGACTTGGATACAAAAAGAAGCATAAAAGTTGCACTCACATGATACGTTGATAGAAAGGGAGGTGGATCAGTCATGTCATATGAGCAAAGGATCTCAGAGTTGTGGGAAGGAAGTATCCAGGGTTTGGGGTTTACCTTTGATGAAGGAATTGGCTAAGGAGGGCATGGAGAAGAGTCCCCGGGATGAACTCCCAGAGGAAATGTCCATGTCCATCCATCAAATCACATGCTCATGGAAGAATTAAAACATATGAACCCCAGAGCTTGTCACAGTGCTTTGTATAGAGGAGTTGCTAAATAAATGTGTTGAAATTAATTGGAACAATTCCCCCTCCCCAACCAAGTTCAAATGTGGGTTTGAAGGCCCCTCCAGGTACCTCTCCAGTTCGTTAGAAATCAAAGTTCTCCCAGGTAGGATCAGAGCGAGCTACTCCCCAGACACCGTTGGTGGTGGCAAACCCAAACACTGTTTTTAGGAGGAGTCTCCCCATGTGGGGTCAGCTCCTACACCTGCTTCCTGCCTCAGCCAGCCACTGGGGAAATACTGATAGTTTTTAAAGTGCAGCTTGTTTCCCCTGATAAGTTGAGGGTGGAGTGGGATCCTCCTCCCTTCAGCACTCCCCCACACTCAGGCAAAGTTCCCTCTGGGGGTTGTTATTCTGTTTGTAGAAACAGCCCAAACACCTGCAAATTGTGTTTAAAACTCCCTGCCCCCTAAAAAAAAAGAAAAGAAAAGCCAGCACCTTGAGACACAAGTTAGCTTCTCAAATAACTATTTTTGAAGGGAAAAAAATCCTGAGTGAACCTGTTTAAAAAAAAACACTAGGTGAACAAAGCATAGCTCTTGCCAAAACGTGATCAGAGATGAGCCAGAATGGGTGACATGTCAGTAGGAAATCTGCCCAGTAACTGAGGAAGCCCAAAAGAAAATGGAGAACTCGCCCCTGAGCCTAACAATTTAGACAATCCTCCTTCTCTCTGGAATAGTGCAGGAAGTGAGACAGCCCTCCAGACTTGGAGGGAGATCCTTGAATGAAGTCGTCACTGCCCAAAAGAGAACTCAAGGTTCATGAGATCACAGACCTGGAGATGGAAGGGGCCCAGAGACCTCCAGCCTAGTCACCTTGTTCTACAGAGTTAGAGTTAAAGTTCTACAGAGGTCAGAGAATAGCTGTCACTAAACACAGGACTGGTTGGTGATGTTCTCTGTGGGTCCCTGACTCTTAGCTGCCATCATCGCTTGCCAAGGGTCCAGCTCTCATGAGAAGAATCAGGTTCCCCCCTGTTCCACATTCTTTGGCTGATCACTTCTGTCCTAGCCTCCAGAAGAATCCATGATTCTTCATTAAGCACCCATTCTGCAGTCAACCCTATGCTAAGTATTGGGGATGCCATAAAAGGCCAAAAATAGTAGTCCCTGCCTTTGGGAAGCTCACAAGATACATCAACAGAAAGAGGATGGGGATGTGGACCAGACATATGGCAGGAGCAACAAAGAATGATGCTGACCCCAAGCTAGAGAGGAAAGTCTACCAGGCTTTGGGTGGGTCCTTCAGGAAGGACGTGGACAGGGGGGCATGCAAACAACCATGGGCAAACAAGGTAGATATAAGATTAGTTGGGGGTAATCAATGAGGGGAGTGGTAATAAGAGAAACGAGGAAAGGTTACTGGTAAAAAAAATGGGACTTGTAGGAAGCCAGGAGATGGTGATAAGAGGCAGAGATTTCTGGTTGTGGGAGATAGCCAGACCAAATGCCAGGAGGGGGAGAGTGAGGTTTCTTGGACAAGACAGAGTCAGTTGGCCAGGGTCACAGGATCAAAGAAGAAATGTGGGCAAGTCAGGTGAAAGAAGACAGAAAAGGTAGGAGAGACCCATTTAGAAAAGACTTTGAATACCAAGCAGAAAATTTTCTGTTTGCCCCTTGAGGCAATATGGAGCCAGTAGAGTTTATTGAGTAGGAAACTGACTTGATTACCCCTACATTTTAGGGAAATCTCTTTGGTGGCTGAAAGGACAAATGGACCAGCATGAGGTGATGAGGGCTTGTGCCAGAGGAGGGGCAATGGCAAAAGAGAGAGGGGGACGTATTCAATGGGTGTTACAATGATGGAATCCACAGGACTTGATGCTATGTTGGATCTGGAAGATGGGATATAGTGAGAAGGCCATGAAAGCTCCTAGGTGATGAGTTTCAGTGTCTGGGTAGATGATAGTGCCTTTGAAAGTACTAAGGAAGGTAGGTGGAGAGAAAGGTTAGGAGAAAAAAATAGAGTTTCATTTTGAACCTATTATGGTGATGATGCCTAGACTGGAAGGGGGAAAAGTTAGGACTGCTTAAGTAGACTGAATCGTCAGCACAGAAAGAATTGCACTATGTTAGCTAATGAGATCTCCAAGCAAAATAGTATGTGAAAAGTAGTCTAGGATAGAATCTGGAGGGCCTCCCATGGTTCGCTTGTGTGACCTGGTTGTAGATGCCCCCCTAAAAAGATTGAGGAGGGGGTCTGACAAGAACCAGGAGAAACAGGAGAGCCATGTCATGAAAACCAAGGGAAACTCGAATTTCAAAGAGAAGAGAGTGATGAGCAGAGTCAAAGACTACAGAGAGAGATTAAAAAAGACGAGGCCTGAGAAAAGCCCATCAAATTGGGCCATTAAGAGATAAATCACTGATAACTTGAGTGAGAACCATGGAGAAAACTTAAGGAAAAGCTGAACATGGCACTCACCACTCCCTTTCCCCTTGCTTAGGGTTGACCCCAACAGATGGGATATTGGGGAGAGAGGGGGAAGAATTGAGAACATGTAAGTTGTGACCCTTGGAGAATGGTAGTACTCTTGAGAGTAATAGGAAAGTTAGGGGGAGGGATTAGGGAAAATGTTCAGTTTGGGACATAGTGAGTTTGAAATGTTTACTGGGCAATCAGTTGAAAGGATCCATAAGGCAGCTGAGATAGCAGTCTGAAGGATGGCAAACAAAGGAGAGGCCTCAATACGTGGCTCTGAGAATCAGCTGCGAGATGGTAATTCCAATATTACAGTCCAGGATTCCCTTCAAGGAAGGTTGCAGGGAAGGAGAAAAATGGTACTCTGTGTATAAATATGCATCAGATATGAACCAGATTTATGTAGCCCAGGAAAGGGACTGCCAAGGACCATTCAATCACCCCACAGGCATCCATTAAGCAGAGGAGAACCAGAGTGTGTTTTATAGATTGATCAGAACAGAATCCCATAACTTATCCCTGCTAATACAATCACTTAGGAGAAGAATATTTAAGCCTCACTGGATAGAAATAGTCTTTGCAAGGCCACAGAGGAGCCATTTTACATTTCACCTCCAGGGAGAAACCTCATCTTTTTTTCTGTGGCCCTTTTCTATCCAGTATTAAATCATCCCCTGACACCAGGCCAGATCTGTTGTTGCTGCTGCTCCAACCACAATCACTTCAGTAGATGCTTCTGCCCTTTGCCAGCACTTTTAGGTCCTTCAAGCCTTTTCTGCTAATGAGGTCAATGCCAAATGAAAAAAAAAACACCCAAGAGAGGCAAGAGGCCATGAAAGACCTGGGTTCCAACTCAGCTAATTGAATCCATGCTCATGTGGGCATCACCCACTGCCCCTGAATTGGAATGAAGACCAGTGTTCCTTTTTCACTCCTCCCTGAGCTCATACCATGCTACCTCAGAAGCTACAGGCAAAGAGGACTACCAGCTGGAAACCTTTTATTTTATCAAATGCTTCCCCCATCCCTCTTTCTGCAGCCACAGGGCAGGGGGAAGATGGGAAACCAAAGGACCCATAAGGGTCTATCCCATCATTCTAAAATGCCAAAAATTCCTTTCAGAGCCAAGCTACCACAAGGCCAATAGCAGCCAGGAAGATGGTCCTTGCTAAAGGTTTGACCAATGAGTCACTTTGTCCCTGGAGCCCCCAGAAATGTCAGGAGACCCCTGGGTGTTCACTACAGCTTCACTACATAATTTTAATCTGACACAAAATATATACAGAATACATGGAAGATGATCTCAGAGAAAGTCTATAAATACCTTATACAGACCACTTTATATTGGTACCAGAATTAATAGTGACTCATGGAAGCTCTTTGAGTTGGGGGGGGATGGAATGGATGTAAGATCTACACTTTAGCAACCAAGTGAAGAATAGATAGGAGTGGAGAGACTTGAGTCAGGGAAACCAGATGGAAGACTATTCAAGTCATCTCGGTGAGAGGTGAACCTGAAATGTAGTTATTTGACTAGATCAAAGGAGATGTGATGGAGGAAACAAGATTTGGGAATGGATTGAGTATGTGGGGAGAGCTGAAATGAGGAGTCAAGGATGGCCCTGAGGTTTGGAGACTGGATGACCAGATACAGAGTGGTGCCCTTGACAAAAATAGGAAAGTTATGAGAAAAGGAGGGCTGGGGGTGGGGGGGACCTCCTCGTTAATCATTCCTCTCTTCCTTCTTATTGCCAACAAAAATATTCAGGACCTCCCTCTTCCAATGAGAAAAACCAACCCCACAAAGCAATTCAAGGGGCTTCATTGGTAATTTTGGTTTTGATACAGTGAGTTCCAGATACCTATGGGACATTCAGTTCAAGATGTCCAAAATGTAATTGGTCATTGGAGACTGGAGCTGAAGAAAGAGGTTTGGGGTGGATAGAAAAACCAAGACATAACTGCATAGAGATGATAGTTGAGCCCATGGAAGGTTATAGGATATAATTTAAAGGGGGAAAAAGATGAGGAGTCACAAAAGAGCCCTTGGGTTAGAATTTTGGATCAATTTCTAGCAAATGAGATGAGGAGTGACTGCACATTCCGGAGGAAAACCAGGAAAGAGAGCCTGAGAAAACTTAAATGCATGAAAAGAAGGGTATGCAAGGCAGTTCCCAAGCTATCAATTACCACCTGAAAAAAATGACCCAAATAACGAGAGAAAGGCAAATTAAAACAACTTTGAGATTCCATCTCATTCTCATCCAAACAGCAAAGTTGACCAAAAAGGAAAAAAGGACAAAAACTGGAAGGGCTGGAGCAGGGAAAGGCATGCTGATGCATTGTTGGTGGAACTGTAGACTAGACTAGCCATTCCTAACAGCAATTTGAAGCTCTGCCCCCCATATTACTAAATCAGCACCTTCTAACAGGTGAGTAAGCATAGACTCTATTCCTTCACTCCTTTCATGCTTTCCCTGCCCTTTCTGTTTACAAGTTAATTCTAATCTGACTCACCTTCAAAAATGAGCCTATTAAACCCTTGAGAATTGCCAGTATATATCTTTCAATCCTTCTCATTCTCTGATTTACTTCAGGAATTTTTTCTCACCCCTCCTCACACCTCCCTCCATTTGTGTCACAAACACCACTTCCAGGGTCCATGATGGTGGTTACTCCTCTCCCTGGCAAAAGCCACCGCTCCTCAGGGACTTAAGAGAGTGACTCTGGAGAAAGGAGCAAGCATTTATTAATCATCTACTGGGCACCAGTACTGTAATTAGTGTTTTACAAATGTTATCCTATTTGATCTGTGCCCAGAAAGTCATCACCTGGCAATGACATTAGTAATGAGCTTCTCTAGAGGGACCCTCTTACCCTCGGCCCATTAGTGAGGCAAAACATGACCATAACTATCCTTGTAATCAGAGGCATTGAGCTAGAGAGAAGTCTCTATTGAAAGCAAAGGGATCTGGGGATGATGGAGAGAAACAGAGGGCTTTTCACAGCATCTATAAGAGCCTCCATCAACCCCATCCCCTTCCAGCATCCAAGAACAATAAAATGTATTTCCTGACCCATTTTTCTGCCTTTAGGTCTCATTTCAAGCCTTGCTGGAGTATTAGTTTTAGTTCTTTTCTGTGGCAAACACCCAGTACTTCAGTGGTTCTGTTGAGGTGAGTGCCCCACTTTGGCACTTCCCTCTGAAGTGGCTTAGGCTCTCATAGACAGAAGCATCTAAGCCAGATTCTGCCAGGGGTCAGCAAAAGAGGAAAACTTCAAATAATTGATCTGGAGCCTTCAGTTTAAGGACCAGAAGGGCTAAGCAAGGGGGAGAGCTCCTTTTATTCAGGAGGCCAAGAGGAAAGAGTTTTTAAGAAGCAGTGTGTCAATCAACCAGCATTTAATAAGGGTGGGTTCCATGATGAGTTGGGAATACAAAGACAAAAAAGACAACAAAACAAAGCAACACAAATAAAAGCCCAAATTTGCCCTCAAGGAGCTTCCGGTCTGCAAGGAGAATTGAATACATAGTTGAAAAGCAGCCTACGAAAACATGAGGGACTGGGACCTGCTCCAGAGGCTGCTGTATCTACCATAATGAAATCACAGGCCCTAAAAGTATTGATCTGTGGGTAGGCCAGACTGAGACTAGAACTCAAGTCTACTGGCACCCAATGTTGGATGTTCCCAAATAGTTCTAGAGCTCTTCTTTGATTCTCACAATGAATAGGTTACATTTTACAAATGGGGAAACAGAGGCTCATGATTTTCTCATGACCTTAAAGCTGGGAAGCCTCTGAATCATAGCCTCTTGGCTCCAGGACCAGAGTTCTTTCTACTAGGCCATCCTCCCTCCTGGGCAGCATCCACACACTTTTGGCTAAGTTCACAGGCATGATTTGGTTGGCCGTAGTTTGGAAGAATGCTCTGATTTATAACAAAAACTTACAATAAGATGGCTCTTTAAGGTCTTCAAAGAGTTTTGCCACCACCCTCTGAAGTAGGTGCTGGGATGAGTCCTAGCAGACTAGTGAAAGGAGGGCGGAGAAGGGGCTTACTTGGTTGGCATTCAAAGGCCTTCTTCTGAGTCAAGTCAGTCCTTCTTCCTTTCCAACCCCACCCCCACATACTCGTCATCGTAGGAGTTATAGATCTGTATTCATATCACTTCCCTCACATGCCCGATGGATTGGAAGCTCTTTGAGGACAAAGATGTTTTTCATTTTTGTCTTTTTTTATCCCCAGAACTTAGCACGAGTCCTTTCTCCCAGAATAGAGACATCTGTTCTACATTTGTGGAAATTTGTTGAAATCAGCCAAGGTGGTTGGTTGGATTCCTATGTGAACTAGTTCACTTTTTCTGCTCCAAGGTCATCGACTGCATTCCTCAGCCCAACAAATCAAGAGGAACAGATCCTTTTCATCACCCAGGGGCGTGGGCAAGATAGTAAAGAAAACCTCTGAAGACTTGGAACTGAAAGAGACCCAGAGGGGAAGGGAATGGTTGAAAAGGTAACATCAGAAACATCTGAGCCTAAGAAACAAAACAAGCATTGGCCGGTGGCCTCTTGAGCATCTGCACATCCACATTCCTAGCTAGTTTGTCAGTAGAGACACAAGATGCGCCCTAGGGAACACACTCAAGATATGCTCTCCTAGTTTGCCTGGCCAGATGACAGCCACGTCAGCAAAGCTTAAAGCTATGCCCCAAGGGAGATGCAGCTATGGAATATGACCAGCATGATGATGTCTTAGGTCTTTCCTTGCCCCTTCTCTCTTTCCCAGGTACTTCATCATTTCATGAAGGCAGGTATATGCCCTCAGTGTTCTCTGGGTTCTGCTCCTAACTCTGGCCATTTTTCTTCACACGTCTTAGCAGCCTTCTCACCCTGGAAGATCCCATTTCCTGTATATCCCCTTCCTCTGATTGGTTGGGTCCTGTTTTATTCCTCAGGAATAGGGGCTGCTGCTGACTCTCGACTCCATTTTCCACCATGAACCTGAGTGTCTTCTTGTTGCCCTTCTTGCCCCTGCTTTTCATCTTCTTTTTATGTCTCATCTTCCCCCATTAGAACAGAAACACCATGAGGGCAGAAACTGTCTATTTGCTCATCTTTGTATTGCTAGGACCCAACACAATGTCTGGAACACAGAAAGCCCTTTATCAATGCTGCCATGATGGGTGAGACAAGCTGATGGAAAACTCCCAGTAGTAGTAGTAGTAGTAGTAGTAGTAGTAGTCATCAGAGGAGCAGTACTAGAAGTAGTAGTGGGAAGGAGCACTAGGAGGAGGAGTGGGTGCCATTATTACCCTCATTTTACACTTAAGGAAATTGAGGCAGATATAGGTTTAGAATCTTGTGTGGGGTCAGCCAGCTAGGAAGACTCAGAGGTTGGATGTGCCCTCTTTGTGGATCCAGGCTGGCTCTAACCCAGGGTCAGTCAGTTGTCCCTATAAGTAGGATTTTCTCAGTCTTCCTGGCTGTGCTTGGGAAGGCTGAGAGCTGCTCTCCTGTTGTCGACTCCCTTGCTTTACCCACTGCTATGAAGACTGGGCAGAAGGGAAGTCAAGGGCTCCTGCTCTGGCTCCCACTGCTTTGTGTGGAAGGTTGACCAATTCACACCACTATTTCTGCAGCTGTGTTCCTTTCAGAGTTTCTCCATGTGTGAAACGACATGTTACAGCTCAGTTGGCCCAGACATCCATGGCCACTTTACTTCCATCTTCGCAGAGAGCTGGGTTGGAGGGGCTTCAAGAAGGGGAGCAGATTCACTTTTTTTTAGGTTTTTGCAAGGCAAATAGGGTTAAGTGGCTTGCCCAAGGCCACACAGCTAGGTAATTATTAAGTGTCTGAGACCGGATTTGAACTCAGGTCCTCCTGACTCCAGGACTGGTGCTCTATCCACTGCACCACGAAGCTGCCCCCAGGGGAAGCAGATTCAAACATTAAGGTTTTATATTCTATGTGTTTTGGAGATTCAGTTTCAAGAAGCCAGTTTCACTAAGAACACGGAATATTTGACAAAGAAAGAGACGAATTTTTACATCCAGATTCCTCGGGAAGCAAGAGCCAACAAGAAGCCCAAGGGTGGGTGAGCTTACTTCAATGTTTGAAAGGAAAACCATCCCCCCCACCCAGGAAGGGTGAGTTACAGGAGTAGCTTCAGTCAGTCACTGGCCTCTGGAGACTGAAAGCTCAACTGACCTCCCTCACCTACACCATCAGTTGGGAGGAACTGGCTCTTTGTGTCTTCTGACTCCTGATATGACTTAGTTTAAAAGTCTGGCATTATTTTCCTTTTCTCCCCTCTGCTTAAAATGAAACTGGAGAGGAAAGTTTCCATTGAAAATTTATTCTGCATTTAATAGAGTTGTCTATGGATTCATGGTGATTGTCAACTCCAAGTTCCTATCCCAAATTTAAGACCAGAAAGGGCATGCTGCCCAGTGACCCCTCAGATGACCGACCAGACATCACTGACCCCCTTCCAGAAAGGGACAGGCTCAGCCCATAGATCAGTCTTGCCCAGTTTCCCCCAGGAAAAGGCTGTCACTGATGACCACCTGTGGAAGGAAGGACCTAAAGGATGGAGCCTGCCACTTGCTCCCTTTCTTCTTCCTTAGGGTCCCTCAGAGCAGGTTTCCACTTGCCTCCTACTGCAGCCCCCCAGGGCTTGGGAATGGTGGCTCAGGGGTCTCCATGATTGCAGGGCCACGTGGCAACCCGAGGCACAGTCACAGCCCTTCCTTCATGTTAAGGGTTGGCCTGCCCTGGCTCCTGAATATTTAATGAAGGAAATTACAGATATTGCTCCCACTAGCTCCCACTACCATGCTTTGTCCTTCCTGGGAGGTAATGGTCTTCAGACCTTGAGAAGACCCTGTCTCCTTTGGCTACTTCTCAAAATCACCTCCCATTAGAGGCTACATTACTCTGTTGTGTGTGTGTGTGTGTGTGTGTGTGTGTGTGTGTGTGTATACACAGGTCTAAAACCCACCACCACCACCTACTCCCTGGTATTTAAAGGCAATTGAGTCCATTCTTCTCAGAACTGGCCAGCTAGAAGAGTAAATAATGCCACTGACCCCAGCGTTTCTGGTCTTCTCTTTTATTCTAGAACCCTCCCACTGTGCATAAGGCATAGCTTGAGGGTAGCATGGATGGAAGCCAGCTTTCCAACTGGGGTTGGAGCCTTGTCATTTTTCAGGGAGCTTCACCCCAGACCCAGCCCCGGAGGAAGACTGAGACTGAGGTCACCTTGAGCTCCTGCCAATGGGCTGAGAGTCTTTCCTCTCCTTCCCTCCCTCCCAGGAGTCACAAAAGATTCAAATGTCAGCTGTTTGGATCTGACATTGAGAAACTGACTTGTAAACATGTGTGACTTCTGCCAAGGCATTTTAGGGGAAGCCTTGAGAATCATCAAGCACATGGGAGGGCCCGGATTCTTCTAGACAGTGGGATTCTTGTGGCCCAGCCCAGAGGGTGGGGAGGGTGGACTAAACATGGAAACCTGGAGATGGGGCCACTTCCCAGGAAGAATTATCCAAAAATCCTAAGGGACCCAAATACTATGAGACTTTATCAGTCCAACTTGACCCCAAAGAGACAACATGAAAATATACTTCCCTTCCTTCTGTGCAGGGCGGGGGTGGGGGACTCTGGGTGTGAGCAGTGACTACAATGAGTCTCAGTTGCAAGATTGGCTGATTTTGCTAATGTGATTTTTTTTCTATGTGTGTGTGTGTGTGTGTGTGTGTGTGTGTGTGTGTGTGTGTGTGTGTTTTCAGGGATCTCTCATCCTCTTGACCTTGAGAGAGAGAAGCTTACATTGTGACATGAAAGTAATGATAAAAGCCAAAGTTAATAGCATATTTTCGATTGTAACACATTTTTGACCAGACCCAGGAGTCCCAAGTTCACTCCTTGAGGATGGGGGTGCTTGGGGGCTGCCTTTGTAGTCTGTCTGGTTGATTCAGAGCACATGCTCAATAAATCCAGATTAAATGGAATTAAAACTCGCTGGGATCTGGGGCTGAGAATGTCCCAGGATGGGCAGAGTTAATAAAAGATCCTTTGCCTCCTTCTGATTGCCGTGAGCCTGACCTGCGCCAGTGTTTCCCTTCTGAATCCTTCTCTGTTGATTCAAATTGACCCGACCTTGGTTTTGTCCTCATCAGGCTTGGACTTTCTTCTCTTTATTTCTGCTCCAGGGCTTGGAACTGTCCACCTCTCCTGACTATTGTCCCCTTTATGAGGGGGCAGGACATGTCCGCAGCAGAGGCAGCCTGGGGCAGCATCACCAAAGAGTCCATTTCTCCTTCAGATCAGGTTCCCTGCCTCCATTTCTTGATACCACCCCACCCCACCACCTATAAAGTCCCAATCATTGCCTTGCTCTATAGGAGGTTGAATTGGGGGCTGTTAACAGAAGGAAGAGGGGGGCTGTGTGAACTCCTTCCCTTAGACTTCTCCCTGTCTCTCCTCCATGGGGTTCTTGGTTTTCACCTCACAAAACTGGCCAACATTCCATCCCGTAATATCTGCCATTGGCTTTACCCACATCCTCTTTGAGAATGTGACTGCCCCTGAGAGGGTTTAAAGGGCTGTGACTCACTCATAGCCTGGAGCGAAGGTTCCCAATAAAACTGCTTCATCCCTAACAACTCGCAAAACTCAAGTGCATTCATTCAGGCAACAAATATTTCCTGAAGTTAGAGGAGTAGGTAGTGGCAGGATCCAAGAGCTGCATCCTCCAGGGGCCCCCCAGAGGCAGAAGCAGGACCCAAGCATCAGAAGGCCCTGGGAGAAGGAGAGGGGGGCATCTGAAAGAAACCACAGAGTCAGGTGGCCAAGCTCGAGTTGGGGTGCTCTCCTTGCCTCCCTTGGGTCTCTCCTCCCACCAAAGGGGACAAAACTGGAGAGCAATTGAGAGCCTGAATCCCCATCTGGTGAATGGAAGGAGGCATCAGGAATGAAAAGAAAGTAGGGCAGCCTGGTTGAAGCTCAGGAAAGAACAGTTGTTGGGCATTAAGGAATGGTCAAAGACTGTAATGACCCAAAGGTCTCAAGGGAAGACCACATGTGTGGTCCTTTAGGTGAGCATGTCCTGGGGTCACCAGATAGAAACCGCATGGCACACCTTGCCTCCCCCGCTACAGTTGGGCACCAGGTAAAGCCTTGTGTCTACCTCTGGCTTCCATAACCTACGTGAGATATGAGACCTGGAGGAAGAAGGGCAGCATTAGGGAAGCCTCCCCCAACTGATTAACAAGGAGGGGAGGTAAGGGGCTGCAGAAAATCTAGAGGAATTAGCCTGCTAGCTTCTAGAGGATTCCACAGAGCAGCCTCAGGGTGAAGAACACAGCCAGCTAGAGGGGCTGCCTGGCTCTGGCCTAGTTACTTCTGGGAGGCTGTGCCATTGCTGTGCCTTATTCTGCCAGCTTCGGCTACAGTCCCTTCCTTTCAAGTCTGTTCTGGGATGGAAATAACAGAAGGTTATAAAGACAATAGAGAAGTCGGGTCTATTGAGACTCGTGGAGCAGGGCTCAGAGACATGAGGCCTCTTCCCTGAGATCATCCAGACTGTCAGAGGCTGAAGATGGATAGGGGAGGCTCACACTTAATATTTGTATCACTAAAATGCTTTCAAGTTTCCGAAGGGCTTTACTCACCCCAGTCGTGTGGGGAAGGTGGTGCAAATGTCCCCGTTTTACAGATGAGGAAACCAAGACTGACATGAAGCCTGGTCTCCTACCTCTCAATTCAGGGCTCTCTTCCATCTCCCAGGTCTGTCCACTGAGACTCAGGAGAAGTTCTGAGACTGAGGACTGCTGGTCATCTGGCTGGGTTTCCCAGACTGCTCACTCATACAGTCTCTTGCCTATGCTCAGGGTGAGATCAGGGGAAGGGCAAGGAATCCTCTGGAGCCTAGACCCCAGAACTTTGCACATTCATAGGCCCTACCGGAGGCTTGGGCTAAAAACATTTGTTTTCAGGGGTGACTCAGTTTAGGCTCCACCATCCTGGCATGGGGTAGGCACCCTGCTCCCTGTCACGTTGGGAATTCCTCCTCTAGGCCACAAGTCTCTCTTGGCCCCTCCTGGTGCAATGGGTGTTTGGTACCAACAACTCTGTGACTTTGGCTGGTGCCTGGCCTGTTGTTTTTTTAAATATAAATTCAAAATGTGACTTGGAGATGAAAGGAAGATAGTTCGGGGGATTGAGACTTGGTTGGTTCAATTACAAGAGCCCCATATGAGGAGGGCACCAGCCAAGATGAAGTCGGCTTGGCCAACAGGCACTCCAGAAGACCCAGGCTAGTTTTGGCTCTATTCAGCCCCTGGGAAGGCAAGAGTTCAGCGGGCATGGCATTCACGGCAGGATCCCTGGTGGTGGAGCCCAGATGTCGGGCATTCTCAGAGTTGCCTGTCCATCTCCTCCTTACCCAGTGTGTGCAGAAGCTAGCTGTTATCTCTGCAGTGGTCCCCTTGGGGGAAATTCACAACAGATCTACCTCAGAAGAGGCTGGAAACCTTGGAACTGGGAGAGGACTCAGCTCCCTTTCAACCCTAATTCTTTCATTTCATGGAGGTCTAATGGCTATAGAGCTGGTCCCAGAGTCAGGAAACCTTTGGGTTCAAGAGACAATAGCTGTTCTGAAGACTATCTGAAGGTCCTCGTGGGCTGCAAGCTCAGTATGACCCAGTAGTACGGTGTTGCTGCCAAAAATAGCTGATTCTGATGTTGGGCTGTGTGCCAGCTTCCACGTAAAAGGAGGTTTGCTCCCGGTCCTCTGCCCATGTCCGAGGCCTGGACACAGTTTAAGGAAGTCATTGATAAGTTGCTGAACATCCAGAGGAGGGCAACCAAAACCAGATCAGAATCAGACTGAAGGAATGGGACAAATGTATCCTGGAGTGGAGAGGATCCTGGGGCTTGTGATTCAGGGATGTTCAGGGAGGAACCTCAGACTTGTTCCCCTCTGCTCTGGAGGGCAGAATGAGAAGCAGAAGCAGAGGGAGAGTGACCCATTGAGGTTCAGCATCACTGGGGAAGACTTCCTAAGTACTCAGACCACCCCAGAGTGGGCTGGGATCCCCCTCCCTCAGAGATCAGCTCACTGGGCTTGGCGGGCCACTCATCACTTGGGTTTCTTTTTTTTTTTTTAGTTTTTGCAAGGCAATGGGGTTAAGTGACTTGCCCAAGGCCACACAGCTAGGTAATTATTAAGTGTTTGAGACCAGATTTGAACCCAGGTACTCCTGACTCCAAGGCTGGTGCTTTATCCACTGCACCACCTAGCCACCCCTATCACTTGGGTTTCTGTAGGGATTCCTTTGGGGTAGGGGTTGGACAAGGCTCCCTTGGGTCCCTCCCACCCCTTAGATTCTGTGAATAATAGCACAGAGGTTCACCCCAAGGCTTCTTCCTCAATCAGGATCCTAAAAAACATCCTTCCAAATTCCTCAAGGCTGAGCCCAGAGATGGGAAGGAGCCCTCCCCCATCTTTCCACCCCTGCCCTTCTCAGGCCTGGGCACTGGGTCTTCACTGGTGAGAACATCCAAGTCAGAGCCTCCCCCGTCCGTGAGCCAATCCCCCCTTGCTGAGTCCCAGCATGCGTGGCTCCCTGGAAGCCCCAGGGAGACCTCAGTAACTATGTGCTGACACCCACGAGGTCCACACCTGGCCTGGTCCCCTTGCATCGGCCCCTGATGACAAGGCATTATTCCAATACAGGAAATCGCAGCCCAGCTCCAAGGTTTTGCTTCCCCAACCAATAAAGTCACATCTGGACTCACACATGTGTGTGCTAAGCAGCCTGGTTGAAAAAAAAAAAAGCTCTCTACTGACGTATTTATCACCCAGAGCTTCCCATCAGAAATCTGGAGGGGGTGGGGCCGATGTGTTTCCTCCCATTTATCTGAGATGATGTGGGGGCAGTTGGCAGAGCTCCCCAGGGTTACTCATGGTGGGAGGCAGGTAGACGTTAGCGTCCCCCAGCCCCTCCAGCAGGACTGAACAAGCCTCTTCTCTCCATCAAACAGCAGTAAATCAGCCTCGGAGGCTGACCTCCCTGAGAACATCATTCTTCAAGAGCCTGGGAAGATGTGGGGCCCAGCTGGGCTCTTGAGGTAGCCATCACCTCTCCCCTCCCCACCCCATGAGGTCAGGGTGACCTGGGGCCAAATCTGGAAGTCGCAGCCTGTGTCCTCAGTCCTGCTGCCTGCCCCCCCTTTCTCACACACATGTGCAAACACATCCACTATCACACATGTCAACACACACATACACACACACACGGGCTAGAGCAAACAGACCATATCCAATGGACACAGGGCCAACAGGCAGAAGTACAAGCCTCAGTGAGCCTTAACTTGGCTCTTGGCAGCCCTTCAGATCCCCATCCAGCCCCCCATCCCCGAGGGCACCATGGCCAGCTCCTCATGGGCCATGACCCCCAGACCCTTCACCAAGCTGGCTTTCCAGCCATTCATTGGCTAGCATTTCAGGGCCTTTCTCCAAAGGGGTGCTGAACACATGGACCAAGCCTGCAGCCCCACATCTTAGCTGACCAGCTGGCCACACTTCATAGAGAGCTAGAAGAGACCTCAGTGGCCTTTAGTCCAATCCAGCGGAGAAAGAAAGTCCTTCTCTAACATATACAGCGAGTGCTCATCCAACCTCTCTCACAGACCCCTAGAGAGGGGCAGCTACTGCCTCCTGAAGCAGCCTGCTCCACACTGGGACAGCTCCCCTGCTGAGGAAGGTTTTCCTGTGCATTGACCTGTATCTTCCGGGACAGCCTTTGGGCTCCCTGTGTTGTTGGCAGAGGGAACAGCAGCTTCAGAGACAGTCGTCCTCCCCAGGGAATGAAGAGTCCGTTGACCTGGGTTTCTCAAAAGCAATCATCGCTCTGTGGTCCCATGTTAAGACTTGGGAAACAAAGTCTGAAAGGACGTGGTCCTAAAGGTACAACCGGCTGCTTTCCCCTTGAAGGCTTTGCTAGGTCTTAGACCCCCATGTGGGGCGGGGGGCAGGGAGGGGGAAGACTGGCACTGTTCCCACACCTTCCCCCCTCTTCCCTCCATAGGAATGCTCGCCCAAAGACACGCGTGCACACATGGCCAGGGGGCGGGGGTTCTCTAGAGGCTCCATTCTTTCCTGCTGCCGGCTTGGAAAAAGACATCCGTTCCAAATGGGTTCTAGATGGAGGTGGAGATAAGAGAGAACAGGGAAGGGGGGGGCTGCAGGGGATGAGAGAAGACTGGAAAGGAAGGAGGGGAGGAAGGGGAGGGAGGAAAGGGGGGGAAGGAGGCATGGACGTGCCAAAGAGGACTTGTCCTTCGGAAATCAGGCTGGAGAGGCGGTTTCAGACTCAGCAGAGTCTCCCTTGTCCCTGATGAAGCCAGAGCCCCCTCTGGGGCCTAGGATGCAGGACAGTGGGGACACATCCCAGCCTCCATCCTGCCCCTGCTCTATTGGGGGGTAGGAGATGAGTCAGACCCATAGACTGTGTGACCAGGGACCGGGCACTCCCACAGGGGAGGTGGAGGCCTGCAGGGGGAGAGGGCGCTCTGGGGGCAGGTCAGTGGGGGCGAGGCTCAGCTTGGACTCCCTTCTCAAGTCCTTCCCCTCCGAGTTTGGGTCATGGCTCTGACCCCTCGGAGCCTCCCAGGGAGCAGCTGGGGTCCTGACATGCAGGCATCCATCCTTCCTGGGAGGAAGGGGGGCCCTTAACCAAGCATCCTGAGTTGAGGAGGGGGTGAGGCAGGCTCCCACTCTAGCCTCCTCACCTCTGCCCACCACCGCGCCCCTCCAGGGGAGCTGCTAGCCTGGTACCAGCGGGCTGGGAGGAACCCGAGAGCACAAGGAGAGCCTGTCTGGAGCTCCCAGGGCTGTTTGGCTCCCCAAGCTCCCCAAGTAGAAAGGAACAAAAGCAGGATCTGAACCCGCATCCTCAGCAGAGCCGGCCCACCCCGTCAGCCACACCGCCTCCTGGATCCTGCCCAAGCGGGGCCCCCGCCCTGGGATTCGGGGACCGGGGGGCCGGGGAGGAGGATGCTGCGGAGGAGGAGCTCAGCGCGGCGGCCGGCCGGGCCAGCCTTGGGCCAGCTGGTGGTCCAGGCGGTGCAGCAGTGCCCCCTCGTGGCCACTTCCAGCATGCGTCCGCAGGAGGCGGCCTTTCTCCCATCCCAGAGCAGGTGTTCCTGAACAGGTGGACAGACCCCCCAAAGCACAGGGCTCCGGAGAGATCTCCACTTGGTTGATGAGGGAAGTGGGGGAGCACAGATGGGCTTGGCCCCAGAAAGGACGCTAGAGATTATTCCTGGATTCCTTCATCCTGCAGGCGAGGAGATTGAGCCCAAAGGGGAGGCATGATTCCCCCGAGGTCACAGGAGCGACAGTTCCCAGTCATGGCCCTCAGATTTCAGGGGACGCCAAGTAGCCACCAATGTGCTTCTGAGTCTCATCTATTGCTCTATCCCCAGTCTCCTCCCACCCGCAGGGTATGCATCTCCAGCCGGCTCTCTGGGAAACATCTCCAGAGCCCCATGTGCAAACAGGACACTTCTTTCTATCTAGGGGGCCAGCACCCTCTACCACCCTGCTTCATAGCTTGACTTCTCCCCTTCTCTTCCGCTGCCTCCCTCCCCCCATCTCCCATCCTGCCGATTTCTCCTTTCCCCTTCTTTCCACTCACTCCAGCACCCTCATCAACTTCCCCCCATTCAACCCCCTGCACAGTTGCCAAATTAATTTTCCTAAGATGCTCTTCTGTCCATATCACCACATTCTCTCGCCTCAGATATCTTCGGGGTCTCCCCACTGCCTCAGAGAAAAAATGAAAACTCATCGCCTTGGCATTTCCTTCATAACATCAATTGATGCATCAATCGATCCATTGACTGAATGAATGCAGTTCAAACTAACCCTTTTGTTAAAAATACAGATGAAGCCTCAGGTCTTTTTTAATACTATTTAACAGAGTAACCCCAACAACGCATCCTCTCAGGTTGACTTCCTGGGTCATCTCCCTGGCTCTGAGTGGGGGTCCTCAGGGCAAGGATCCACTGTCACAGTTTCTGCAGACACCTCTAAGTATCTCTAAGGAATTATGTCCCAGGGGACCACAAACACTGAGTTGTTGGCTATGACCCACTGATGGAGGAGCATCAGGTTTTGGGTTATTAAACTGGCTGTATCTCCAGAGGGCCATTAGGGGGCCGAATCTGGCAATTAGTTCCCCAAATCCCCATATGAGAGTAGACCTACCTACTCACTAGCCCCATAATATACTCTGTTTCTTTGCCCAAATGTTTTCAGTAATCTGAAGTTTGCTTCAACCACAAAGGGTCAGCTAGAGATAAATGTAAATTAAGTAGGAGAGCCAACCCTTGATCTGAATGCAAGGAATCTCTGACCGAGGGCTTAACGTGATCAGCATCATAACTTTTCATTTCACATAAACTCCTTAGATAGCAGTGTGGTTAGACTACTCACATCCAGCCCCAGACACTAGCTGTGTGACCCTGAGCAAGTCATTTTGGCATGTTTGCCTCTGTTTCCTTATCTGTAAAATGAATTGGAGAAAGAAATGGCAATCCATTCCAGGACTTCTATTAAGGAAACTCTAAATGGAATCAGAGAGTTGAATGACTGAACTACAACCCTACAGTCACTGAAAAAGGAGACAGAGAAGCTAGACGGGAAGAAACTTATTGCCAGGAGCTTAAAATAGGCTAATTATTATAAAGTGTTATATAAGAAAAATAGTCCAAAAAGAACACTGGGACAGAAAACCAGTATTTTATCCAGAGTCTTTGATGATCCTGCCTGCAGTTCCAAGTTATTACAACCTTTCTGAATGTTTGTCAATTGACCTGGAGCCAGCAGGGCTATCAGGATGGATGGGTTTCTGTGGATACAGTGAGACATGGGTCCTTCCAGAGAGAGAAGGTACACATCATCCTGAAACAAGCCTTCAGTTTCCCTGTCCTCACTCTAACAAGGACAGCCCATGTGACCTTGGACAAGTCACCTAAGCACAAAGTGGACTGGCCAAGATTTCAAAACTCACCTCATCCATCCTCTTGATTCTAGAGATGGAAAACCCCGAGTTTCTAGAAGTAAAGGGATTTGCCCAGAATCAGCCAAGCTAATAAATGGCAGGTCTCTGGCTTCCAAACCTCACGACACTCTCATCTGTAAAAGAAGGTTGATCCCTGCCCTCCCTATCACACAGAGTCCTTTGTGTGTAGGCATGTGAGGATGAAAGAAGACGTGGCAACCGACTGTTAACCACTACACAGCCATGAGGCATCATCTGTCTGAGTTCCTATGAGAAGCCAAAGAGGATGCCAACCGAGAGATGACCCAGGGAACCGAGGTGGGTACATCGTGGAGGGAGCATACCCTCCATGGGCAATCCAAGATTCTTGAGGGCTGCAAACAAAATGACCCATGTTTTCCACAAAAGAGGTTTAATGTAGCCACCCAAAGTCAAATATGGAGACATCACATATTTCTATATGATGCATGCATGTAAGCATATAAACATATTGCAGAATCCCATATTTGACTCATTAGATCATCTGGCAAGAAAAAGCAACTATTTCTATTCTCACCCTGGGCTCCCGCCTCCACATGTCTCATACCTGGACCCTGTCTCTGGAAAGCTGAGCTTCCTCCTAGTGAGTGATGAGAGTGCAAGAGGCTGCAGGCCATGAGGAAGCAGGTCAGCTTACACAAGGCTGGCAGTCTCATTATGAAGGGTCCCGTTAGGCCATAAATTACAGCCCTGAAATGGCAGTCCAGGCTGGCTCCCTCTGCCTGGGGCTCGGCTGCCTCCTCTCCATCCATCTTTCCTAATGATTACTTGGCGGTCAGGCTTCCGCCATGACCTGACCCCCTCCCAGGAGACTCTGACTCCCAGCATTCTTTAGGGTTCTGCTCCACCATCTTCCAAGTCAAAGCTTCAAGAAGCCTCCAGGTCCTGAATCCCAGGATCTCAGGGCTGGGAGGGACCTCAGCAGTCATCAGTTGGACTTGTACCTGAACAAAAGTCCCTTACAGCTTTCCCCCAAAGTGATCCTCCAACTTCTCCTGAACACCACTCCCAAGACAGTCCACTGCCCACTGGGGCAGCTCCCTTTATCAGAAAGCACCCCACATCCAGCCACAATCTGCCACTATGCAGCTACACATACACACACACACACACACACATCTCTGCAGCTCCAAGTCTTGCCCCCTGGGGCCAGATGGAATATATCTTGTCTAAGTGACATCCCTTGAAATCACTGAAGACAACTCTCATGTTCCTCCAGAGTCTTCCCCTTTTCAAATCGAGGAACCTAAGTTCTTTCAATGGATCCTCACATATCCCAGACTCAAGGACCTTTATCATCCTGGCCATCCTCTTGGACTCTTGAGTTTATAAATGTACAATGGGAGGAATATTGACCCTGGGTTCAAATCCCATCTCTGATGATCATTACCTATGTGTAATGATCTTAGGCAAGTCATATAACTCCCCAGATCTCAATTTCCCCATCTGTAAAACAATGAATGAAGTTTGTACAGATGGTCTCTGAAATGCTTTCTCACTCCCTATCCATGATTCTCAGATAATATTCGTAGAGGACTGGCTCATGGAAGGTATTTGTTTCCTTCCTTTCTCAATGAAGTAAACAGAACTGAACACCAGGCTGCAGATGGCCCTCACCTCCTCATTCCTGGAAAGCTCAAAATCCAACTTTTGAGCCCTTACCTTAGCTCTCATCTCAGCTTTTTCTGCTAGTTTCCTCAAACCACCTGGACTCAGATCACTCATCCTTACCCACCAGGACCAACTGACAGTTATGAAGTTCTAGAAGGTTTACAAAGCACTTCATTTCAATCCCAAAATAATGGCTGGATGCCATTATTATCCTTATTTTACAGAGGAGGAAACTGAGGCCCAGAGAGACAAAGTGATGTATTCATGAAGCTAGTTGAATCTGAACTCAGATCTTCTTAAATTCCTCCATTTGCCTCAAAAAACACAAGTTCCAGGAAAAGGAGAGGTAGGGAGAGTGTGTTCATGGCCCTAGCATGCTTTCATTTGTTTATGAACCTCATGAGAAACTAAGGTTGTGAGTTTGAGAGATGAAAGGAACTTAGAAACCATAAATTACACCCTTCACTTTACAGATGAAGAAACTGAGGCCCAGAGGGGAAGGAATTTGTGCAAGATGTTTTTAGATCTTTTATGCCCAAGGGAAACATAGCATCAAGAAAAAATCCAGTACCACACAACTCCGAAGAGTTCTCCATTGAGTGATTTAACCTGTAGCCCTTTTTCAGTCATTCATTCATTCATTCATTCACCAAACATATATGGTGTCTTCTAAAGCCCACTTTCATTCTCTTCAGTCCTTCCAAGCTTTCCCTTCAGTTCAGGCAGAATAGAGATGGCCTGCTTGTGCCTCAGCCAAAGGCTGGGATGGGGAGAGGGGTAATGGAGCCCTTGTACTTACCAGTCTAGCCCTTGTGCGTGGAGACATTGCAAAGGGAAATAGGAGGTGGGCAACAAGAGGAGAAATCTGGGTGACCCACAAATTTGATGATTGAGAGGTAGCTATATTTCTCCATCCTGTGCATCAGAGACAGAAAGCCTCAAGAATATAGAGAAAGTGAATGAGAATAAGAAGATCCTTACTCCTGACCCACAGGTACCCTTAACCTAATTACATCATCATGTTGGCATATTTGTCTGGGTTGGGGAAAGGGAAGTGAGGGAATTCATGATAAGTTCAGTATGATCTCATGCATCTAGAACCCTCTAGGAATGAGCTGTTTGGGATAACAGGATTTAGCCATGTAAGTATTGTTTGGTTTAAATTATGACCACATTAGATGGCTTGGAAGACTAAACCTGGCTTTCCCTTCTTCTGATGATTCAAGATACTCATGATGCACATCAACGAAGGCACATGTGCTGAGTTCACACAATGCTGGATCTCCAAGCAGGTCCAGGCAACTCCTAGTGCTGAATGACCCTCAGGTTGGGATTTCTGATTCTCCACCGTGTTCCAGAGAGAGAAGGTCACCAGGTAGCTGGGCTCTAAGGTCACTCACTACCTCAATGAAATATGAGCCATTGGGTCATAGACTCTCTGGGTAAGTGTCCTTTGCCCATGTCCTTGACTTTCCTATATCTCTAGATCAACTGATCAAAGCTAATGAAAACCTCACAAGGGGCCAACGTTTGCAAGTCAAAGTGAGGAGAGCTGAGGTGAACTGAGGGAATGGGAAATGGTGTGTTCTCCACAGAGCTGATTCCATGGGGAATGGGCTCCTCTGCTATTGCTAGGGAGGTGCTTGAGATGTTGGTCAGCAAGGTTGGCTTGATGATGGCTGAGTCCTTGGGCAGTTGCCACATTAACCCTTGTCTTCCCTTACTTCCCAATGCCTAGACTTCTTCCTTGGCAAAGACTGCCTGCTAGGCACCCAGGCTTCTAGCAGAGGGTGCCTTCTTGAAGCCTTGTAACCACAGGAGGTCAGGAAGGACCATGGAGACCAGTGGCATTCTCCTGTGGGTGAGAAGAAATTCCTCCCACTAGGAACTAACCCAATCCCTTGGTCGAGGGCATCCATGCCAAGACAAGTGCTGGGGACACTGGCCTGGATTGGGAGCCTGAACTCCCAAAACTCAGGACTGGTGGCTCAAAAAGAAGCCGGACTCTGCCCCCCCCATCTTGAGACTTAGGGAGCAACCTCTCTGCTTCAAAACAGCCCAGCCCACTGGGCAGCAGTTTGCTGCTTTCCCCTCCCCCCCCATCAATAGAAGCAGAGTGCTCTGTTATGAGTCTTCTCTTATACAAGACTGAAAACAGCATCCAATGCCTGGAGGCCAGGCCAGGGAGCTGAGCTTCTGAAGATAGCCATCAGGTCACTACCACCCATGGCCCACACCTTGGCCAGAGGAGCGAACTGACCAACCAACCCTAGTGTCCCAAATAACTCAGATGTTAGGAGGCCGAGGAGGAGGAAGAAGAAGAAAAGGGAGGAGGAGGAAGAAGAGGAGGAGGAGGAATACTCCAGTTGAAGAAAGAACTTCATTGTTGCCCCAACTGAAGAAAGAAAAGCATGGGAGTTCAGCCCCAGTTTTCCATTTCCTTTCCCTGTTCTTCCCTTTCCTTCAGTGACCTCTAAGGGACATTCCCTGGAGTTTCTGGTGTCCTGTTCTTGAGTCATTGAATGTGTTCTTAGAAGGGCCACAAGGTGGTGCTCAGGGACTGTTGCCCCCTTTCAAACTCTCCAAAGAACAAAATGCAACTGGTGGAGTCAAGGTGGTCCTCCCATCCCTGAAGTTCAAGCTTCCAGGCTCTAAAGTAACCCCCAAAGGCCCAGAAGATCCATTAGGTGGGGCAGGGGAGAGACAGAAGGGCCTGGAGATTCCTTAGAAAATGAGTGGAAAAATAGTCCCCTCACTTAGAGGAAGCAAGTTGTCAAAATAGATGGAGGAGGGCAGCTAGGTGGCACAGTAGAGAGAGCACAGGTCCTGGAGTCGGGAGGATCCAAGTTCAAATCCAGCCTCAAAAACTTAATACTTATTTGTCTGTGTGATCATGGGCAAGTCACTTAACCCAATTACCTAACAAAAATGGGGGGGGGGGAGATAGAGGCCTGAAGTCAGGAAGACTCCAGTTCAAATCCAACCTCAGATACTTCAGGTGTGACCTGGGACTAGTCATTTAACCTCTGAATGGCTCGACTCAACTGTAAGCTGAGAGTCATAATCACAGCAAGGGCTGTTGTGAAGTTTAAATTAGATAATATTTGTAAACATAATGGATGTTACTGATGATTTTTTCCTTCCTATGAGTGGTCCCCTTCTTGAAGCACAAGACCCCTTGAGTTGCTTGGTGGGTTGGTTTTTCTCATTGGAAGAGGGAGGTCCCGAATATTTTTGTTGGCAATGAGAAGGAACTGGTGCAGAGGAAGAGAGGAATGACTAACCAGAGAGCCAGGAGAATGGCACCAAAACCCCCAAATCTCTCCTACATCAAGAGATAAGAGACATATAGAAAGCGGAGAAGTGAAAGTTGAGTGATGAGTAGAAGAATCAGAAAATTTTCTGTTGGGGGGAGGAGTGGAGGGGGAGAGACATGGATTAAAACGGAGTAAAAGGCCAGCAGTGGCTTGAGCTCTGGCAAGGTGGGGGAGGTTATCTGGACAGCTGCTGCCCCCCAAGCCACATTCAGAAGAAAGGCTTCCACTCCATCTCCCAGACAGGAAGAGGAATGCATTAAGGAGGGACTTCATAGGCCAACATTGGGGAGGAAGGAATAAAACTATTCTTAGAAGGATTTCTTTGAAGCTTGTTACCAAAAATGTACTGTTTCATCATTCAGACTCAGAATGGATGCTATCATGCTGGGTTCATTTAATATTCTTATTAAAGAATACAAAAATGAAATTCTCTGTCCCTCCCTCCCTCCCTCTGTCTCTCTGTCTCATTCTTCTCTCTCTCACACCTCCATTGAACTAACATGAGTCCTTGCTTGGGACCGTCTTACTACAAAAAGTTTATTTTCCAACCTTATAAACTCAAGGATTTAAGGGGGAAGAGGAGAGGCTGTTGGCCACCCAAATAGGACCCAAGGTTTCTCCCCCACCCCTTTTTTTCCTCCCAGATTCCTAATTCACCCACCAAGGATTCCATCTAATGTGGCTGTTCTCTTCTCAGGTCTTATTCTCTGCAGCTTTGGACCCTAGAGACCATTCTCTTTTCCTCTGTTCTCTTCTCCTGCCTCTACTTGCTCCATCTCTGATTCCTTTGTTAAACAGATAGTCCCTCACCTCCTCCTGCCCCCAGGGCTCTGTCCTCCACCACTTCTCCTCCCCGCTACACCCTCTGTTTCCAGGACTTCAAGTCCCCTCTCCCCACAGATGATCTGGAATCAGCATTTCCAAATTCATCATCCCCAGAGCTGAGCCGGGGCAGCTCCTTCTCAAAAGGACAAATCCCCTTTTATACTCTCCATGCTCCAGGAAGTTTCACAAGCCAATGAGTAGCAAAAAGGGGGCGCCCTGCCTTAGTGCAGTGAGTGTCCTCTTGGGGAAATGCCTCATGGCAATGACCCTCTTTTTCTGGCCCTTCTCAGTTAGGAGGGTTATTTCCACCATGAAGACACAGAGGCTCAGAGATGACCACTCAGTTCCTGGGGGAACCCAAGTCCTGACCTCCTCACTCCTATCCTGGGCTCTGGGATCTTTAACTTATCACTGGGTCCCAGAATTTGTCATGTTAAAGAATAATTAAAAACTGGTATCACTTTAGGTCCTTAAGATTTGCAAGTGAAATAAGATATATAATCTCATTGGAGCCTCCCAAAGCTTGGGAAGCAGGGGTATTTTAATGTCCATTTAATGGGTGAGTAAATGAAGGCTGAGAGAAAATGAAAGCCTGACCATCTAGTCAGCACTTAGCCAGTAGGATGTGAACCCATGACTGACAGACTAGCCCCCTGAAGAGGCCCTGGGAGATAAGGGGAAGCTTACTCACCTGAGGCCCCACAGTCAGGGGAGGAACACAAGAAGCCTTGTGGTCTTGGGCTGGTGCCAGAGATAAGGTGGCACTGAAGAGCATGGGTGACCCTCTCTTGGTAAGGGGCCATGTGGCTTCCAGTGAGTGCAAGGGGTTTATACAAACGGGGCCACAGAGAGTCCTGAGTCACATCAAAATGGGAAAAAATTGCATAGAAGAGGAAGGGGCTACTTCCAGGCCCTTGGCATGGTCAGGGCCAGCTCTGGGAGGGGATGGGGGCTGATCTCCCATGAGCCTAGAACAGATGGACCTTCCCAGAGGATTCTGAGGCAATACCAGAGGATCGATACTGGCCATAAAAATGCCTTTCTGAGGGTGATTGGGTGCTGGGGTTGCAGGGCTCTGCTTTGGAAAAGATCTCAGCTGCCCTTTGCTCCCTCCACATCCCCGAGGTCATTGGGGCACCTACTTGGAGAAGTCTGCAGGAG
Organism: Macrotis lagotis; assembly: GCF_037893015.1. Taxonomy (NCBI): domain Eukaryota; kingdom Metazoa; phylum Chordata; class Mammalia; order Peramelemorphia; family Peramelidae; genus Macrotis; species Macrotis lagotis. The sequence goes on along the minus strand of NC_133663.1, from coordinate 3,080,795 downwards.
GCCAGATTCAGGCCATGAAATGGGAGAGGGGAAGGGGCAGACAGTGCCTGCCCTCCAGGAACATATAGTCCACTCCCCATCCCACTCCCAGGCAGCCTAACTCTGGTGGTGAACATTGGGTAGCCTCAACTAGCCTCTTTGCAACTCCAGCCCCCCTTTCCTGGTGCTAAGCCCAATAGACCAGCCTCCTTCCTGCCCTGGAATCCCTAACTGTAAGGTCCCCCTAAGTCTTCTGGCTCAGGTCCTTCCACTGAGCCTCCTATGGAGATCCTGGCCTCTGGGACCTTCCCCATGCTGGTTACCTTTTCCTGTACCCTTCAGCCTAACAGTCCCCAAAGTTGGGGTGCCTGGAGCTGCCCGGAGTCTAGGCCAGAGTGGGTAGACAGAGGACCTGGCAAGAGGGGAGTGGGGCCAGGGCAGAGGAATGAGGGCCCATGTCACCCTTCCTAAAATCAGGTCTGTAGTTTCCTTAGGCAGCTGTAGAAGCCTCTTGATCCAGAGCCAGAAGGTACCTGGAAGGTCTTGAGTTCAACCCTCTCCTTTTTACCAGTGAGGAAACTGAGGAAACCCAGAGACATGCCATGACCTGTCCAGGGCCACACGGTCAGTATCTGAAGCAAGACCCAAACCCAAGCCTCACCCCACTTCAGGCCCAGTCCTCTTTCCCCCGGGGAATACTGTCAGGGTCCTGTCAGACAGAAAGCGTTTGGATGGTTGGAATCACAATCCCGCCGTCTGCCATCTTGGACAAGCCTGAGCCTCAGTTTCCCCCTCTGTAAAAATAGCAGGAGCTTTCTAAGGTCCCTTCAAACTGAGTCTTTATTCCTCTGCTCTGAGTCCCCTTTGGGTTCAGAGAAATCTCTCCCCAGCTCATCTTCATCTGGGAAATGGGGAGAGCAATGCCTGCCCTCCCCTAGCATGCTGTGGTGGGCACAGTGCTCTGGCAGCCTCGAAGCCAGAGAGAAATGGAGGTGAGCTCGGGAGCCCCCCATGTGGCCATGTCCTGGCCACCCAGAGGGGTTCCTTCCCGCCTGGCCCGATTCTCTTCAGAAGAGGCTTCACCTGCCCAGATCCGAGATCACCCCAACCTCAGCCTCTCCCACAGCTCTCCCGATCTGTCCCTCTTCTAACTCTGGTCCAGACTGGACTCAGACTGATGCCACTTAAGCCATCACCAACTGAGTCAGCTAGAGGAAACTGAGGCCCAGAGAGGGGCACCGATTTGTCCAATGGAATCCAAGGGGCCCTCGGCTTTACCTCCCCTGGAGTCCCCAAACCAGTGTCCTGGCATTTACTTCCCAGTCTTCTGCCCAATCAGAAGGTTTATTAGCTGCCCCTGACTCTTCCCACCTTCCCAGCGGCAGGGCCACAAGCTGGTGGACAGAGAGTAGGGCAGTCCCTGTCCTCCCGGGCTGCCTCCGTTTCCTCTTCCACTGGATTATTCTGCCTGGGTCCCAACACTGGGGTGAGCATCCTGGTGTCTGCCCAGGCAGCCCCCCACCGGGGAGGCCCTGCTTCATCTCCCCATTGGCCCCTACTCGGCCTGCCCTCATGAGATGAGCCGCCCAAAACTCAACCAGGAGAGCAGAGGGACTCCGTGTCTGGGCTTGTCCGTCCCAACAGCGAAAGCCACATGAGCATCTTCCTTCTGCCAACCATAAAGACACGGGCCTGGGGGTTTCTTCCACATTGAGCCGCATCAATAGGAATTTCACAGAATATAGGGACGGCCGTGTCCCTGATCTGGGCTTAGAAGGCCTGCTGAGAAGAGCGTGAGGAGAGAAAAGGAGAAAGGGCAAATGGACAGGAGACCAAGGCCGGCCAAGGGGGAGGAGGAGGAGGGGAAGGAAGGAGGGAGGAGGGGAGTAGAAAAGGAGGAAGAAGAGGAGGGAAAGGAGGGAAGGTGGAAGAGAAGGGGGAGAAGGAGAAGAGGAGGAGGAAGGGGAGGAGGGGGGGGGAGAAGGAGGAGTCATTGGTCTGACCCAGCAGCCGGTGAGAGCCCCTCCAGGCAGAGTTTCCATTAGCCGGTCATCAGCAGTAGCCTTTATTTCTCGGTTGCCTAGGAACCGCTCTCACTTGGCCCCTGCAGGGCTCCTCCAGAGCCCCTGGAGTGGGACCCTCTCTCTAGCCCTCCCCACCCAGAGCATTAATGGAGAGGGTGACTCGGACTGAGCCACAACTTGATCTCAAAACCCACTCCTGAGTGGAATTGAAAGTTAGGCCCAGGGGTCCGGCAGTCTGCCTGGGAGACAGCTGGACACGTAGCCATCGACAGACTTCTTGCTCACAGACCAGCACCACCGTCCCGTCTGAGGTGCTGTAGGTGCACCCAGTGTGGGGTCGCCGCTCCCCGGCCAAGGCCCAGCTGCTGTCCGACCCCTCCTCCTCCTCCGTGAAAGCCCCTCCCTTGTAGGAATGCGGGGGGACCGGGCACACCAGCTGCTCGGCCTCCAGCGCGGGTAGCACCTGGCCCTTTAAGTAATGGGGCCTGGCACAGTAGGTGTGCAGATTGAAGAAATCCTCGGTGTACTCTTGGAGCCAGTTGAGGAGGTAGGCCAGGTGGCAGTCACACACCCAGGGGTTGCCGTGCAAGGCCAGGTTGAACAGCCTGAAGTTGTTGTCAAAGATGCCCTTGGGGAGGGTGGGCAGCAGGTTGTTGGCGAGGCTCAGCAGCTCCAGGCTGGTGAGGTTCTGGAAGAGCCGCCCATCCAAGGCCGTCAGGTTGTTGCTGCCCAGGTAGAGTTTGGTGAGCCTGGGCACCTGGTCGAAGAGCCCCGGGGGGAGGCTCTGGAGGCTGTTGTGTGACAGGGTGAGGATGCTGAGGTTGGGAGAGCTCCCAAACACACCCAGCTCGACATCCTCCAACTGGTTGTTGGACACGGACAGCCTGACCAGGTTGGGCTTCTGGCTGAAGAGGCCGCTGGGGAGCACCCGGAGCACGTTCCCCTGCAGGTTCAGGAAGGTCAGGTTGCCCAGGGAGGAGAAGACGGCCAGGGGGAGGTGGCTGATGGCGTTGTGCTGGAGCCAGAGCTTCTCCAGGGCCCCCAGCTCAGAGAACACGTCCTGGGGAAGCTCCGTGAGCCGGTTCCCATCCAGAAACAGCTCCCGGAGGCGGCCCAGGCCGCAGAAGGCCCGAGGCGGGAGAGTGGCCAGGATGTTGTCGCTCAGCTTCAGGATCTGCAGGTTGGCCAGGGAGGTCAGCAGCTGCTCGGTGAGCTGCTCCAGAAGGTTCTGGGCAAGGTTGAGGAGGCTCAGGGCCACCAGGGGCCGGAAGATGGCCACGGGCAGCGTCTGCAGCTGGTTCCCCTGCAGGTGAAGGGCATCCAGGGCATCCAGGCCCTGGAAGAGGTCCACCGGCAGCATTCTAAGGGTGTTGAAGTTGAGCGTGAGCTTGCTCAGGCCCGTCAGGTTCCTGAAGACCTCCTCTGGAAGACCCCCGAGGGGGCTGCCTGTGATCTCCAGGTCTGCCAGCCGGGGCAGCCCACTGAAGGCCTCGGCCTGCAGGGACTGAAGCTCAGTGTTGAGGAAAACTACCTTGGCCAGACCGCTGGTGTTGCCGAAGGCCCAGGGCTGGAGGGTCCGTTGCGAGGTCTCCACGAAGATGATTTCCGAGGCATTCTCAGGGATGCCCTGCGGTATGTCGGCAATCTCCTCGGCTGAGCACACCACCTCCCACTGAAAGCAGTCACAGCCGACGGGACAGGCCTGGGTCAACCTGGCCAGGAGCAGCAGGGAGAGGCATGGCACAAAGTCGCCAGAGAGCATCCTCCTGCCCAGGGAGGAAGAAACCCCTTGGATGGGGAAGGCCTGGGGACACCGGGACCCCCAACAGCTGCCCCCTTCAGGAGGCCCAAATCACTTTTTTAACCCTTTCTTTCTTTGTACTGCCACTGCCTAGCCACATACCTGATCAAATTAGTCTGACCACTTGGTGACGGGACAGTTCCTCCTCTCAAGGCCGGGCTGAGGTCAGCACCGTCTCCGGGGAAAGCGGAGACTCAGCCCCGGTGAACCACTAGCCCGTGGTCCCGGGACCAGGAGACAGAGCTGGAACACATCCTCCTTCCTCAGGACCAAAGTGCTTCTCCTCCCCCGGTCCTCCTGTCCCTAAGAGGAAGAGGTTGGGATCAAGCCCAGGCACTAGGCTGATACCGTCTCACTTGACCCTCACAACCCCTGGGAGGTGGCAGCCATGATGAGCCCCACTTTTCGGATGAGGAAATTGAGACAAACGGGAGAGGAAGTGACTTACCCAGGGTCATACAGTCAGTCACTGAGAGAACTCGGGTCTTCCTGGCTCCAGACCCAGTTCTACCCAGGTCCCACCTACTATCCCAGCCCTAACCCTAAGCAGACTAAAGAGAAGCCGCCTGAAGTAGAAAGTGGTGGCAGATTAGAGTCTAGGTCTGGTCTGCAGCACCTGGTGGGGGGGGATGCACAGAAGGAGGGTGAAGAGAGCCTTCAGGGCTGACCCCGGGTGCGTGAGCTGTGGGGGCTGGGGCAGAGGGCCCATACCTGGACAGGTAAATAGATACCAGGGAAGGGGAGATAGAGGCCCAAGAGGAATGGCACTAATTCTCCAATACAAGAAGATGGGGAGAAGCCTGGCAGCCAGGAGCCACAGGGGAGACTTCTGGGAGACACAGGTATGGGCTGAACTGGCAGGTGCTGCCAGCTGGGCGTGCTGGCTAGTGAAGTCATAGGAGAGAGGGTATGGGAGTTTGGTGAGAGGGAAGATCCACATTTCCCTCCTCCTCTTCCTCCTCCTCTCCTAATTCCCATCAATTCCTTTTCTTCCTTTCGTGCCCATCCCCCACCTCCCAAACTCTACCACTCCCTTAGGGTCCTGATGCCTCAGCTAGGAGCTCGGTGCCCTGACCCTGTCAGACCCCTGCCCACCTCCCTCATTGGTACCCTGACCCTCCCCAGACAACCCTTAGAAAGAAACATTATTGCTCTCATCATTTTTTTACAAATAAGGAAATTGAGGCTTTGTACCTAAGACCCCAAAGCCAGCCCTAGAGGCAGGCCTTCAGACCCCCAGGGCTCCTTCTGCTTCCCCAAAGAATCCTAACTGTGAAGGTCTGTAGAGAGATTTGGGGTTGGCAAAGTGCTTTACAGTCTCCCTTTTGATTAGCACAATCTGGTGAGGGAGATGCTATGGTTATTGTCACATCGATGAGGAAACTGAGGCAAACAAAAACTAAGTGAGGGTCCAGGAAGTGTCTGAGGCTGGATTTGAACTCAGAGCTTCCTAACTCCAGATCCTGGTCTAGGCAGCGTGGCATCTCCAAGCCACATGGATGGATGACTCAACGATCAAATTAATTCAGAGTTTAGTGATCTGCCCAAAGTCACTCATCAAGGCAGGGCAGAGCTGGGTCTCCTGGTGGCCCAAGATCTTGGCACCCAAATCATAACCAACCAATAAGGTGGGGGTCAAAGGGCACAAAAGAACCAAACAAAGACCAGATATAATACAGATGACTCCTCTTTGACTTTGGAGCTTCAGGAGCCGCCACCCTTTCCACCCGCAGCTCCGGCTCCAAATGGCTCCTGGTCTGTGAGTGAAGGGACGTTTGGGCAGCCTTGCCTTGGAAGGCTCTCTGCCAACATGGCATCTGCCCAGCCCCAGCCAGGTAGGCCCTTCAGTCTTCTCTCAGGTCATCCCTGTCCTTGCCACCCTCTCTCTTCTTACCTCAGCTTACCCATCCTTCAAACTACTTCTTACTCCCATCTCGCCATTGGGAGAGTGTCCTCTGCCTCGCCAGCTCTGTGCAATTTGTCTCATCTGCCTGGAAGTGGGGGGGGGGGGTTGCCATTGCTTCCAAATCTCCCACCTCCCCAGAGGACACTGGTCACAGGGAGAGGGAGAGGGAGAGGGAGAGTGAGAGAAGGAGGCAGGGACAGACAGACAGAGAAAAAGAGGGAGAAAGACAAAAGCAGAGATAAAATGGAAGAAGTCAGAGAAAGAGAGCTATAAGGAGAGAAAGAGGAAGAGTGGAAGACAGAGGCAAACAGTGATGGGCAGAGATAAAAAAAGAGGGAGACAGACAGGGAAAAGGAAAGAGACAGACAGAAGGACAGAAATGGACACAGAAAGAGAGGGGAGAGACAGAGGGAGAGAGGGAGGAGGGAGAGAAGGAGACAAAGACAGAGGGGGGAAAAAAGAAAGAGGGAAAGAAGGAAGGAGGGAGGAGACAGAAACAGTCAAAATCCAAGAAAGAGGCAAAGGGAGCATTTCCCAGGCTCCTGGATTGTAGCTGGGGGAGGAGCCCACCACACCAAGCCCTGGAAGTCCCTTCTGGTCCCCTCTGCTCTGGGCCCAACTTTGAACACTGACTCTCATCTCACCCCTTAAACTCCCAGTTAGAGACAGTGGCCAAAGCGGTTTCCCAGAAGGGTCCTCACTCATTTCCATCTAAGTCCTCAACATCCGGCCAGTAGCTCTGAAAAGGTTTCTCCATCCAGGGACACCGAGGTGGTCCTTGTCCCACCTCCTGTCCTGACTCGGAAACCCCCTGCCATGCTAGCCCCCACTCGAGGGAATGAGCCTCTGCCCTGTGACTTCTAACATCACAGATATAGGTGTGATGACCCAGGAAATAACCTGGGAAGTGGGGAGAGTGATGGATTTGGAGTTTGAATTCTGACATGACTAATCTCTACCTGTGTGACCTCATCCATGTCACTGGACTTCCCTGAGTCTCAGTTTCTCCATCTGTAAACTGAGATGATGTCTTAGGTCCCTTCCAGTTCTAGATGTTCTAGTCTTCGGTGATGGCAGAACAAAGAAAGTAGAGGCAGGAGGCTGGGGGGTGATGCCCATAATCCTGGGGAAGACAGAAAGACCTGGAGAGAAGGGGGCACCAGCAGGAGGGTATCCTAGACATGATGAGCTCCCTGTCAAGGGAATGTTGGATCTGACCTGAAGCATGGCCTCATGGGAGCTGAGGAAGGAATGAGCCACGAGGCCAGGTTCCTCCCCTTCGACTCTTTTCTCATTCTTTCCTTCCTTTTCAGGAGAAGTCTATAATTCCCCAGGGAGGCACAGAAGCCAGGGGCCTCCCCTGAGACAAGGAAACAGCCCACCTTCTAGAAGGGCCACCAAGGGTTCTGAGGGGGAGGGAGGAAAGGAGAAACGTTCCCTGTCCCAGCCATGGGAATGCTGGGGGTGGCACGAGGCCAAGCCCCCAGGGCTCAGCCAGAAAGCTGCCTGCTTCTCATTTGAAGGGATGGGCTGAGCAGTTGTTGCAAAAGCCAGCCAAAGAACCCTGAGTCAAACCCACAAAACATTCCGTGTTCTCATCAAGGCAAGGCGAGGGAAGGAGACCTTGCTGCTACCACCAGGAAAGGGCTCTGTCCACTTTGTGTCTCGGCGGGACCCCAGCCAGCCTCGCAGGTGGGTCCCAAACATGCCGTCCAGATGGGGAGCCCCAGGAGAACTTCCCAGTTTCCCTCACTCCCTGCCCATCGTCTCAGAACTGTCTCAGGAGACGGGACCCTACTGCTTCAGAATCCCAGGTCTCCCCAGATATCTGACGGTTAGTAAGGCTTTATTCACTCACCTCATGAACCTGAGGAGGCCTCTCTTGGGGCCTCAGTTTCCTTTCCTGTCAACCTGGGATGGTAATCCCCTTTCCACCTGGAAAGAAGGAGCAGGGAAAGGATGAGAGTGAAGCTGGTAGAAGTTTTTGAACTTCTTGAGCCAACACTGGAAGAATTCCAATTCATATCTCCGTCTGTGTCTAAAACTTAGCTCGTGGATCTTTCTCTGGCCCACTGCCCTCTGGCCTCCCCTCATCCTGGGTGCATCCTGGGATTCTCTTTCCCTCAGGGCCCCCGGCACTTCAGGACTCCCCAGGATGACAGCGATTCCCACTAGTGGAAGCTGAGGAAGCCAGAAGCTCCAAGAGGCTCAGAATAGCCAGAGCCTTCCCCTCCCTCATCCCTCAGCCTCAGACTAGCTAATGGTCTGCTTCCCTAGACTTCCCCATTCAGCGTCCAGTACACTGGGTCAGCCCCACAAGGGCACACTAATTGGCCAGGACTCCACAGGACCAGGCAGGACAGGACAAGACAGAGCAAGGAGAGGAGAGACCTACCATATGGGAAGGACTTAGGCCAGACCAGAGCTGGAACCATGAGCTCTTCCTTGTGATCAGGGTGAGAGGAATTGCATGTTCATCAGAGGTCAATGTTTGCCAACCCCTGAGCCAGGAGTCAGTGGGTCAATGATTCCTAGTCCTGAACCCCAGGCACCACCCTGTGCCCTCCCAATAGATGACCCCACAGGGAGATGAAAGCCAATGAAACATTGCCCTTCCTACCCAACATGGCAGCTCACAATCTAAGCATGCATGGTAATAAAGGGACCTGGGATCTTCTTCCTGTATGCTCCTCAAAAGGGATCTCCAAGGGGCCAACAGGAAAAATCACCCTGTCCTATTCAGTCTCACAGGGGCAGTCGCTCCTGGGGAGGAGGGGATCCCCGACTTCCTGGATCAACTCTCTGATGACTCCTTTGGGAAAGTTCTGAAAGATGATTCCACTCCAAAATCCCAGAAATCTGTTGGAGGAGGAGAATCTGAGGCAGGTCCTCTGCACCCTCTTTGTAGATCAAGGCCCAAGGTGGCTTCCCCAGTCATGCCCAAAAACAAATGGTACAGACAAGGAAGCAGCCTTTGGACGGCAAGGATCTTGTCACAGAGAAGCTAAATGATCTACTTCCTGAGGTGTGAAAAAAATGAAGGAAAACAAGCTGAAGACCTCTCCCCATTTCTTCCCCTTCCAGGTCACAATTCAGAGCTTGGTTCCCCTGGATGGCTCAGCCCTCAACAGGACTGGGGAAGGGAAGGAGGAAGGTGGGAGGGGAGCAGTGTGGACTGGACACCTCCAAATCCCCAGGAGCTCCAAAAGACCTTGGCTCAAGTAGGGCCAGTGAAGGCCTGGTTACCTGGGACAGGCCTGGTCCATGTCCTAATGACAGGTTTCAGAACCTCCACAACCTAGAGCAGGAGGACAGGCCCTAGTGGTCAGCTAGTCTACCCCTCTGCTGGTGGAGACCCAGAGAAGGAAGAGGCCAGCGAGTCAAGAGACAGAGTAAGGATTCTCAGTTCCAAAGCTGTCTTGGACATAAACAGCCCCATTTTTCTTTCTACCCGAGGCCACTTTGCATATGCCTCCCGGGGGACTGAAGTGGGCAGAATCCATGGGACATCTCATGAGTGACTTCTCCAGGGCCCACTCTGTAGAGTTTAGCTTGGTGTTTGGTAACAGTAGGTGGTCGATGAATGCTAACTGGGTTGGTTGTGGTGGATGCTCCAAAGCCCAGGAGGTAGAACCTAGGAATTTGTCTTTGGCCTGGGTTGTTAGCCTTTCTCAGATAATCCATCCTCCCTCCTACCCCCAGTACAAGGTCACTAATCCCTAGCATGCTCTTGGATCAAAAGGACCAAAGAATAAATAGGCTTGAGTACATATAGGTCAGTGAAAAACAAACAAAACTCTTATCAGAGTCCCCTGAGGGACACCCCACCCCCAGCAGCCTGGAAATTCTCCCCATCATTTCCCAGCATCCCTGGGGAAAATGGCCAAGTGCCCAGGTCAATGACTGCAGGGGCATCTCTTGGACCACCTGAGCTGCAACTTGGAACAGACACTTCAGAAACATGAATGGAAGAGATGAGACTGGAGAGGATCCAGAGGTGGACAGCTTGACTGGTAAGCAGCCCACAAGTGAAGGAGATGGAAGACTAGTCTGAAGAAGAGAAGACCTGGAAACTTTGTTCAGCTACCTCTCTACAGGGGCTGCCTATCCTGCACAGGAGACCTGGCTCTGGTGGCCTTGGCGCCAAAGGGTGCAACCAGGGACAACAAAGCTCAGGGAAACTATAGACAAACTGGTGGACAACTTAATTAAGGACGAGTACCCAGTCCTGCGACTTGGCTGGAGTGGGCTGCCCTGGTACATGATTGACCTTTCCCAGCAGATCTTGAAGCTGCCGAAGGGAGATTACTGACCAGGTATAACCTGGGCTAAATGATGACTGTAGTTCCCATTAGCTCTGAGGTGTTGAGGACCCATTCATTGCTTGTCACCATCTGGAAATGGCCCAATGTAAGAGTATGGAAAAAAAAGTAGGATTCAGAGATCTGGGGGTCTGGGGTCCATCTGGCCCTGTATCCTTACTCATTGTGTCACTTTGGGTGACTCCCTGAGTCTGGGTGAGTCACACAGACCCCTCATTTGTTAAAAGGGGGTTGTACTTGTTTGTCCTTGATCTTCTAAGGGGACAAATGACTTCTGAGGAGGAAGTCTTGACTTGGTTTGGATCAAAGTGAATCAGAGTTATACAAAATTATCTGCCTCCCTCTCTCTTCCAGAGTCATCAAGGTCCAATGGCGAGACAAGAACGAGATGCTGGCAGTGGCCCAGAATACAGTGGATGGCCTTGGCATCTCTCATGCCTGATCAGACCCACTCCAACTGCCTTCATGCTTCTTATCCACTCATTCCAAAAGGGAAAGTCTTCATGTTTGGGATGGATACTCCCAACTCCTTGATGACTTGGAGGTCCATTGATTATCCCCAACCTGGTTTAGCCAGTCTGGGTTGTGGCCATTATGCATGCTCCAGATTCTTGGAGTCAGGTGAGAGTTGGGTGGCAGGTGGACACCAAAGGTGAATGGCAGCCTTCACACCAGAGGGCCTAGTCCTCCTGAAGCCCCACAGTCACCCATGGGGATGATACTCCAAGCACTGTCTTCCTTACAGGCCGGGGGGGGGGGGGGGGTTGTCCTGACACGGCCCTAGCAAAAGAGTCTTTCCAGGGTCAGAACTTGCCCCTGTTGAACTTCCCCATGTTTTTCATTAAATGTAGAAATGGGAACTTTCTACGTGTTTCACTGGGCTGCAGGTCCCATTTCCCTTCTTGGACTTGGTAGCCTAGAACCTCAGTCCCTTGGGGAATGGAAAGAACTCCAGAGGTGGAGTGGATAGAGCTCTGGCCAGGAAGACTTGAGTTCAAATGCAGCTTCAGACACTTACTAGAGAATAATAACAGCATCTATCCATTGTGAGAATTAAGTGAGATAATAATTGACAAGTGCTTGCTACAGGATTAGAGAAATATTTATTCCCTTCCCTTATCCTGCCTGACCCTGAGCCAGACTGATCATATGGAGAAAATGTGGGTGTCTAAAGTGCTAGGCAAGAGGATGGTTCTATGAACCACCTCTTTATGCCTTAGCTTCCTCATCTGTAAAATGAGGAGCCTTCGTCCTCTGAAGCTCTTACCTGGCCTCTGACCATCTACCCAAGTTCTCCTCCAAGGAATCGTGGACGACCCTTCTGGCCCACATATGCCTTAGCAGCTAATCAAAGCTATATTTGCACATGTGAAATCCAGCCCCCAAAATAAATCCAAGTGACTCCATTCCAGGTATATCCTTTATTATGTATCCACCACATCATATCTGACACCAGGAGAGTCTAGCAAAAGACACATCCCCAACCCTGCCCTCAGGACGCCCGACTGAGAACCTGGAACTACAAGCAACGGCCAACTGGGGGGGAGGGGGGGAGCTAGCTCCAGCTGACCAGGCTGAGTGAGCGAGTCTGAGACCTGGCTGATCTGAAGCACCTTCAGAGTCCTGAGAAACAGCTGATAGGAATAGGGAGGGGTGAGCTGGCCAGCTCTGCCCAGTGGCTTCCCAAGTCAGCCACTCTTCCTGTGGAGATACTCAGCTTGGATTCTGTCAAGAAAAGACGAAGAAGTGCCTTGAGCTCTGTGGAGCCCTGGGGCCTCTCCTCACCATCCTTATTGTTCCAGCCTACAGCAACTTTGACACTCCTCAAGCTCTGCCAAGCCTTCACACTAGCTGAGATGTCTTCATGGTCTCCTGGGGACCTGGAGACCCTTGAAGCTTAGAAGAGGATCCTGGCCAAGGCCATCTCAAAAGTTTTCAAAAAGTTTTTTCAGGCTCATGAAAAAGCCATTGGGACAGGGCTAATTCAAGGAAAGTCTTGGGATTTGTTTTGTTCCAAATCACATGAATCCTGTGTTGAGCTGATCTCACTAGAGTGAGGAGAGGACCTGGAGTCATGAAGGTTCTGCCAATGAGCTTATCTTAAGCTCTGATGAAGATGGAAGGCCTTCAAGCCCTAGGCCTGGCTATGGACTTTGTGTGTGCTTGCTTAGATGCAGCCAAGTTTACGCAGAGTCCAAGTGGGGGAAAAACCTCGATTGATGAACCATTCAGGCCACAAGAGCTCATACAACCATCTACCAAAATGCAAAGACATAGAGATCTGGGCCAATGATCCCTGGAGTATTACAAGACTAAATATAGGGAACACAGGGATCCCCAGGAAAATGATGGGGCTATATTGTTTGAGGACTGGGACCAGAGGACTGCCTATTCATCAATCATTTCCAAAGGAACAAAGAGAAGAGATCAGATTCCCCCTTTGCTCTATTACAGAGAGTTGTGGGTCAGCAAAAACTCCCCCATACCCACTAGGCCACAGACAAAAGCTTCCTACAGGGAAGGAGAGGGTGCATCAGGCCATGCACCAGTCAGAAGATGGAATGGCCACCTCACCTAGGATTCATTTGAAGTTTGGAAATGATACAGGTTGACAAGTATTAGGGTGATCAGCTAACTAAGGCCTCCCCCCTTCCTTCCTTACCCCACCAGCTGAAGTCAGTACAGGGAGTTCCCCTCCCACCTGTGACCCCCAAGAACCCTACTGAGTCTTCATGCGATCTGAGATGGTCCTGGTCCTCAACCTTGGCTTCTTCATGTAGGACTGAAGGAAAGTCTTCTCAAGGGCTCTGTTCCATAGAAGACATTAAGTAAACAGGAACCCAAGAGGAAACAAAACATTGATAGTTTTTACCATCCATCTACCACACCACCTAGATTTGTGATCACAGAACTGGTTCTCTCCCCTACTACTTGTCTGACTGAAGAGCCTGTTTCCTCACCTGCCTTCCAGTGTGGCTTTGAAAAATGTGTGGAGTCAGTCTCAAAGTGCTCTCAGAAACCAGAATTGGCCTTGTCCCATACCCACTCCCTAGTCAAGTGAGTTCAAAGGTGAAATCTGCCCACAAGAGGAGAAGAGGCTTTCCACCAGGATGCCAGTCACCACCCACAATCTTGGATCTTTTTCTTTTGGGGAGGGGGGCAGAGCAGCAGCAACATAGGACAGTAAAGTTGGAACATTTGGCCAAACCCTGCTCCTTGCTACCTGTGTGACTCCAGGCAAAGCATCTCATCTCCTTGGGCCTCAAGTTTCCACATCTGTAGAGTGTAGGCCTCTTGGGATCCCTCTCCAGGACTGGAGTGCCCAGGGATCCTTTCAAAAATCAAGCTGAAGGGGGAGAATCATAAATAAGAGAAAAAAAGGAACTAGATCTAAAACGGGTCCAGAAAGAAGTAGGGACAGCCCCTTCCTTGTTGTAGAAGCTCCTTAAGGGCAGGGCTCATTTCATTTCACCTTTTGTGCCACCCATGTTTTGCTCAATCCCTACTATACAAAAGTCACCCACCAAATTCTCCTTAACAACTAATTGCTAGCTAGACATCAGTGTGTCTCTGGTTTGTTGCCATCAGGACCTACTTTAGGGAGAAAGAGTGAAGCTGTTGAGTCCCATGTGAAGGGCAGCCATGAGATTGAATTGAGGATTGGCCAGGGGGTTCTGACAGTAGCTTGGAGGGGAGGGCAGAGCAGACCTAAGGGATCCATTTCTTTGGGTCAGCTGCCATATCTGTCATCAGTACAGGCAACATTAACCGCTATGTTCAGTCTTGGCTTAAACAGAAGGGAGGCTGGGAACCACAAAACTGGCATCTGAGCTGGAGACTCTCATCTCGAAACAATTTTACTTTCCCAACCTAGAAATAAAATTTGAAAGCCATAGAACGGGGAATACCCCTTCTCTACAAAGAAAGAAAGTGAGACAACAAATGAGATCAAAGAGGAGAAGGGTGTGGGCCAGAAGATGAAAGGCGATCCAAGGGGACCAGTGCTCCCCCCAGGTCTCAGAAAGGTGATCTTGCTCATCTCCACCCTGGCCTTGGGGGCTCAGCCAACACCTGAGGCAAGGTACCTGTGAAGGAAAATGAGGTCCTAGGATTCAGAAGTCCTGGACCAGGAGGGTAGACTAGAGAGGGCAAGGCGCTTGCCCTTAGGGTTCCAATGAGTGGCAGAGGTATCTGAGCATCTCCTCAATGATCAAACTAAACGATGGCACTCAGACTCCCTGGCCCTGCCGCACCATACATAGCCCAGAAACTGAGGGGAGATCTTGGTGAACTCATTCCAATTGATGATCGACTGCATGTTTGGGCACAAATGTGCTATTTACATTTTGGAAGACTCAGAATGTTTCATGGTTTTATTTTCCACAGACTGGGTGGGATTTGGGGTCTTGTTTTAAAGAACTCAAAATGTTGCCTTTATTTCTTTGTTGGTTTTCAATTCTGGACTCTAGATTCCAAGAGGAAAGTTGGTCATTCTTTTCTGTGTTTTGTTTTTGTTTCCTTCTCTCCATCCTTCTGAGAGAAGAGTTGGTGGCCAGCTTTGATGGTCCCAGGTGTCCCACTTTGGGACTTGTCTAAGAAGTAAACGTTGCCCACCCACTGGCATACAGCATGAAAGGCAAATCAGCTCTAGGGTAGGGTTTGCCAGGAGCTTCAGCTGTCCCTCAGAACTCTTATGTAGCTCTCGGTTGCATGGGGCGGGGAGGCCGTCAAGGGGAAGGGCTGGAAAGGATCAAGAGAGCCCAAGGAAACAGCTTACTCCATCTTGCCATCTGGCAGTATCCCATTTGAAGTCATGATTTTTGCTAACCGGGTGCTTGATTCTGATGGTTTGGCCTGCCAAGGGACTCCCAGGACTTTATGGTGGTCTTTTTCTCATTCCCCAGTTGTGGACTGGCACAGAACTTGTGACTCAGTGATTTCTGCCAGAAACGTCTGAATTCCAGAGCCTGGGCAGAGCCCCAGTTGCCCTGTCCTAGCTCCATCTCAGGAGGGTGAAGGGGAGAGTTGGGATGTGGAGGACAGCAGAGCCAAAGCCACCACCAACTAAGAAATATCTCTGCTTGGGGCTGGGAACGGAGGAGGGGCTGGGGGGGGGGGTGGCTCTCCTTAGAGAGCCATCTTCACTAGGGGGTTCAGAGCAAGTGATGGGGAAAGAGCCTGCCTGCTTTAGCTCCGGGAATTTCCAGACCCCATCCACCCGGGCCGTCAGGAAGAAGCAGCAGAAGGTGGAGGGCTCCACCGGCACCCCCCCCCCCGACGGCTCTTCCTCTCCGAGGTCCCAGGCAAAAGCCCCCGTTTCTCCGGGCCCGGGGGAGGAGGGAGAAAGAGGGCCGGCAGCCCCGTCCCGTGGGGGCGCCCCTCCCGAGGGCCCCCCTCAGCACTCGCTGGGCCCTTTCATCTGCATGAGCACAGCGTGGCTGCGCTTCTTGCAGCAGCAGCAGCAGATGCAGGCGGCCAGGGAGCAGGCCAGGGCAACGCAGCCGATGACGATGGCCGCGATGGCCAGGCCGCTCTGAGCGCGGGTCATACCCCACACCTCCCGGTCCCTCAGGTCCTCCTCGACGGTGGTCAGGTCGGTCTGGTCCTCCTGGATGGTGGTGGTGGTGGTGGTCAGGTCGGTAGCGTAGGAGCCGGAGGTGGTGGTGTCTGGGGTCTGGGGGGTCTCGGTGTCGCGGGGCCCCTCGGAGGGGCCGGAGCCGGGCTGGGCCGCCCCGTCGACGTTGACCAGGATGATAGCCTGGCCCCGCAGCTCGGCGGGGCTGGCGCAGACGGGCAGGAGGTCGGCACCGGCCAGGCGGGCGCTGTGGGCCAGGAGCCAGGCGCGCAGGGGCCGGATGCCGGCATCGCAGCGCCAGGGGTTGTCCTGCAGCCGCAGGTCGCACAGCTGGCCCAGGTGGTCGAAGATGCCAGCGGGCAGGTTCTCCAGCTGGTTGTCCTGCAGCTGCAGGGTGGCCAGGCCGCCGACTCCAGAGAAGAGGTCTCCGGGCAGCACTCTCAGCCGGTTGCCGTGCAGCGAGACGTTGCGCAGGGAGCCCAGGGCGCGGAAGAGCCGGCCGTCGAGGCTCTGCAGCGCGTTGCCGTGCAGAGCCAGCTCGCGCAGGGCGGCCAGGCCTCGGAAGGCGCCGGGCGCCAGGGCCCGCAGCTGGTTGCGGCTGAGCACCAGCACCTGCAGCTGGCCCAGCGGCTCGAAGGCGCCGTCCGGCAGGCTCTGCAGCTGGTTGTCGTGCAGCCAGAGCTCGCGCAGCTGCGGCATGGGTCCGAAGAGGCCGGGCGGCAGCTCGCGCAGCCCGTTGCCGAAGAGCGTCAGGCGGCCGAGGCGCGGCAGGCGCAGGAAGAGGCCGGACGGCAGCGCGGCCAGCCGGTTGTCCGACAGGTAGAGCCGCTCCAGCTGCCCGTTGGTGCGGAAGAGGCCGGGCGGCAGCTCGCGCAGCTGGTTCTGCTGCAGCGCCAGCTCCTGCAGGCTGCCCAGTCCGTCGAAGGCGCCCGGCGGGACCTCGGCCAGCTGGTTCTCCGCCAGGCGCAGCACCTGCAGCTGGCCGAGGCGCCGGAAGAGCTGCGGCGGGAGGCGGCCCAGCTGGTTCTGGCCCAGGTCCAGCTTGAGCAGGCCCGGCAGCCCGTCGAAGCAGCCGTCGGGGATGCGCTCCAGCCGGTTGCCGTGCAGCTGCAGCTCCTTCAGGTTACTGAAGGCCGTGAAGTGCGCGGGAGCGACGTGCAGCAGCTGGTTCCCCGACAGCAGCAGCGACTCCAGGCTGCCCAGGCCGTCGAAGAGGCCGCCGGGCAGCGTCTGCAGCCGGTTGTTGGCCAGGCTCAGGTAGCGCAGCGCGCCCAGGTGGCTGAAGGCGCCCGGCGCGATCTGTGCCAGCTCGTTCTTCTCAATGCGCAGGGCGATCAGGGCCGTCACGTTGACAAAGGGCTGCGCCGTCAGCTCGCGGATGTGGGTGTTGAGGATCTGCAGGCTCATGGAGTCCCAGGGCAGCGGCGTGGGCACCACCAGGATTCGGGAGCCCACGCACTCCACCTGGGAGGCCTGCGAGCAGGTGCACTCGCTGGGGCAGGGGGAGGATAGGCCCAGGGTCGCTAGGCCCACGGCCAGGAAGAGGACACAGCCCTTCAGCTCCATGGCACCTGCGGGGAGGGGGGGAGACAGAGAGTCGTGACTCACAGCCAGCAACACCTCCCCAAGGCGGAGGCCAGATCCTTTTTCAAAGGCCCGGCTGCACTCCCAGGACTGACCCTGTAAAAACCAGGCACCACCGGGAGGGTCTGAGACAATCCGCTAAAACTTCCAACCCAGCCTGGAGAACACTGAGCTGGTGAGGGCTCCGGGCTTCCTGGTGTTCCCCATCCCTCCTCACAGCACTCCTGGTGACCCTCTGAGCATCTGACCTCCTAAACCTTCACTGGCCTCCTGAGCAAAGGATGAACCCCCTGACTTCTTTGTGTGGTTAGCATTTCAGTCCAACTGGTCAACTTTTTGCGTCCTTTTCTTGGTCCTCCTCTCCCATATTCATGCGGTTACTCCCCAAGTCCCACCTGGCACCTCCTTCCTTGTACAAGTGTCCCCTCCTCCTTCTACCATGTGAGAGCCCTTTCCCAGCCTTCTGAGACTTTGTGGGCTTCCCCTAATTCCCTACCCCTGACCAACTCTCAGAACCCCAGCCACCAGTGCCTTCCCTCTGAGGTGACTACTGTCCAGTTCTACCCCAAGTCTCTTATTTGTACCTAGCAATTTGCAGAACTGCTCTCTATCTCTAGCGCTTAGCACAGTGATGGCACTCAGCAGGCACTTAATAAATGCTCCTTGATGGACTGCCTTATGGCTCTTCATATCGTTGTTTGAGACATCTAGGAGGCATCAAAGAAGCCAAGCGGATTCTTCTAGTCTTGTCTAGTGCCAGCTAGCTAAAGGACTCTCAGCAAGCCATTTCAGTTTTCAGGGCCTCAGTTTCCTTATTTATAAAATAAAAGATCTAGATTCTGTAACGTTTAATGTACCTTGTAGCTTTGGAAAAAACCACCACTCTTATGGTAACAACTGGCATTTCCCATTCCTGTCTTCTGACATTTGATCCCCCCATTAACCCTGGGAGGATGACATTCTCTTACAAAAGATTCAGATCTTTACTGTCTCTTTTGAGAGGCTGAGCAGTTCACTAGACAGAGGGTCCTCCTAAAAGGCTGGAAGATCTGGGTGTCAATCTTGCCTCTGGAGAGGCCCCTTAACTTCTCACTACCCCCTGGACAACATTCAGAGAGGCAAACTGCAGAGAATACCTCATAGGGGTGAGATGACTTACCCAGCATTCTACAGCAGAGATTAGATTTGAATTCAGGTTTCTCCTGACTTCCAGTTTAGGGCTGTCGACACTGTCTCTCAAAGAGAGTGGGAGTCTATGAATTCCTTTGACCTTTGCTTCCCATTAAACCAATTCAATAGACTTTCATTAAGCCCTTTTCCTATTCTGGAGACACAAAGTCAAAAAAAAAAAAAAAAGCATCTCTGTCATCCCAGGATACACAGTCCAGTTGTGGGTTGTGACTTTCATGTTGCCAGTCTTACCTAGAAGGATCCAAGTGTCAGGGTAGGGTACATTTAGCTGGAGAGGCCAAGGAAGGTGTTGGAAGGATTTTGGACTTGAGCCACGCTCCCAAGAAAGAGGAAGCTTTCAGATAAGAGGACAGACAAGATGTGGAGGAAAAGCCTGGGACAGATCAGACAGTGATGGGGGTGCAACTGGACTTGAACAAAGAGGGGCTGAAGGAGAATGGCATGAGGGGGAGGGGGACTTGAATCCCACAGAATCCCCAAGGACTTGGTCAGCACTTGGGCAGTGCACAGTAAGAGCCCCTATAGGTTTCCTGCAAGGGAGGATGATGTGCTTTCAACATACCACTGGCAGCTGGGCAGATGCATAGGAGAATAGGAAGACTAGAGGAAAGCAGATCCATGAGGAATAGTGTAAGCCAACAGGGAATGAGAGCCTGATGAGCTCCTGGCCCAGGTGCTCCAGAAGCAGATGGGAGAGCCAGTGAGGAAACGGACTCTACAAGATTTGGCACAGGCAAAGGGAGAATCAGAACCAATGCTATCATTTCAGTCCTCACTGATTGGAATATCAGAGATGTCTGCCTTAAAGGGGGGGGGGGTCTTGTCTATTTGAGAAAGGGCTGTGCTTGGAGACAGGGGAGCCTAGGTACAAATCAATCTTCTTGGGGTTCTTGAAGCAAGAACTGAGTGGACTTCGTGCCAAGTATGGAGGAGGTTCCTGTTCAGCTATAGCTCAGGGTAGATGCCTCTGAGGTATCTGCCAAAAGGTAAGAGCCTGGGGTTCTTGTTCTTAAAGTGAAGCCATGGAAGCCAGAAGGTAACTGAGGGATGATTAAAATAATCCAGGTATGGTCATGGGAGCTTTAGAAGGGAAAGAGTTAAGGGATCAGGGTATCTGGTTCATCGGGATCCCTATTGAAATCTTTGATGATAGAGGGAGTGGATGGAGAGAAAACTGGCAAGCAAAGGGCCTGTATCACCAAAGAAGATGATGGAAGTTCAGAGATGGCAGTGACCAAGGACCTGGAGAGGAACTTCTAGTCAGATGGGTAGCTGAGGGTCAATAGAGGATACGTTATTGAGGGATGGCAGCAGATGGAGGATCTGAGAGTAGCAGGAGGAGGACAGGACTGTGCTCCCCAGTTCTCCTGGCCCTGTGAGTAAGAGACAAGAGAGAAGAAGGAGCCATCATGGGAGAAGATAGTAAAAGAACATTCAGGAGAGGTTCTAGCTAGCTAGTTACTGTCAGAAGATGGAAGAAAAGAGAGACAGAACCAGGAAGATAGAGATGGACACAGAAAGGGAGAGAGGAAGAGGACTGATGATAAACAGGAACAAACAGATGAGGCAGAGGGAGAAAGAATGGGAGATGGGTGGAAGTGAAGGGGAGAGGACATTCCAAAGGAATGAAAGAAAACCAAAGAGGAGGATCAGGACCAAGTTGGATGGAGAGGAGAGAGAACAGGGAGAAGAGGTTCCCACCAGTTAGAGATCAGTTGAACTTGCTGATTTCATTAAGGAAGGGCTGTAGAAAAAGTAATCCACCAGAACCTCCATGTCACCCATTAGAAGTCATTTCAGGTCTTGGGGATGGTCACCATCTGCATCATCGTGAGTACTGAAACTGCATTCAGGATTCCTTCATTGGACTCTGAGCTTGGATCAGCCACTGCCTGCAGGACCACAGCTGAGAGCCCAGAAGCCCTGGCTCAGTCCCGACCTCCAAATCACCTTCCTTCAGGCATTCCTTTGAGAAGCTTCCAGGACTAGACCAATCATTTAGATCAGGAGGCTATCTGACTTCCTCCAGTCCTCCAACCAGCCCTCTTAGGTGATCCTCTGCCCTTCCAGAGGTCTCCAGGCAGAGTAAAAATGATAAAAGTCTTCCCAGAGATGACCAAACAGGAGGACAGGCTTTTGTCCTTAGGAGACTAGAAGGACCTCCTGGGACAGAGAGGTTGGCCACTGAGGGCAGAAATGGAACAAATGGGAGAAGGAGGGGTATTTCAGAGCCCTGAAATTCCACTCCTTATAAGGGAGTCCTTTCTAACAATTTTGGGAATCCAAAAAGGGCTTCCTTCAAAAGTAATGAACTGCTATCACTGAAAGTCTTCATGAGGAGGCTGGATGACCATGGTCAGACAGAGACAGTGGTGAACAGTGGAAAGGTCTCAGGATGTAGATACAGAGAACTCGGATGGTCCTGCCACCTTCTTAACAAATCCCTCCAGCTGACAAATGAGAGAACCAGACTTGATTCCTCCTAAAGCTATAGATTGGCCTGGATGGCCTGGGGTCCTCACTCCTCAGATTCTGAGATTCTCATTCATCCTCTGGTAATCATACCTGGGAGAATGTAGAGGCATCCCTCCTTCCAGAGGCCAGTCACAGAGGCTGCAATGTCATTGATCTTAGGTAATGGGACCCTTGGAGATACCAGCTGCTGCCAGTCATTGAAGACCAATCCACCCAGCTCTCCCTGGGAGCTTCCTGCTCTGACCAATGAAAGGAGATGGTCTAGCCTCTCCCCTTCTGCCACCCTCAGCCCCACATCACTGTAGATCAAGGCAGAAGCCATTACTTTCTTATCTGAAATGAGTTCATCCTCATATGTATTGGGCCCCTGGATTTCCTTCAGTCCCACAGACATCCTGCTCTTGGCAGACACTTCTCCCCAGTGTGGCTGGGTTCCAGGGCCTGCAATGGTCTCCCACAAAGGCAGCGGTTTCCTGTTTTCCATCAGGGAGAAATCAATCCACTGCCACTTCAAGCACCAGCTGCTCAAATCATCCTTCATGGCATCCAGTCTCATATGCAAGCTCTCAATGATGGGGGAAGTGTCAACACATGAGTCCAGTCCATAAAGTCAGGAAATGGAGGGTCTCCAGAGGCCACCATTTTCCAAAGCAGTTTTGCCCTGCAGCCATTGGTCTCTCCATTGACGCCTTCACTTGTCAGAGCTGGCACCACTTGGGTGCCACGATCAGAGGCCCTTCCTTGTGGCTCAATAATACACGCTACCCGCTTGTCTGCCACTGGGGCAGATGCCAGTTAAAGGCCTTCAAGGCTGCATTAATTATACCTTCTGCAACAATGCCATTGCCGCGTCCTCAATAACTTTGGTGACTCGACCCAGCTTCCCAGGTGGAGAAGCCAAGCATCCATCCCCTGGCGTCCATAGACTGGGTCATCTGCTGCCACAGGCTGGACAGGTGGTCCACTGGGTGTTGTCCGATGCCCTGGAAATCCCTCCCTTCTCCTAGGCTAGAAGCTTGCACTTGGGCAACAGCCAGCAGAGCCCTTGCATGACTCACAGGATAACACATCATTAGCCAAGATGCTGAGACTGTTTGTGGGTTGGTGGGTTGGAGATTTTTGTTTAATACTTAGCTCACAGCTTCCAAGAGAGATGAAGTCTCTTTGGAAGAGGGGAACCAAGAAGGGTCAAGAAACCCAAGATTTGGGTAGGGCATTCATCCTGACCAGGTGCTCCCATGCATGACCAAATGGGTCTACTTACCATCATCCCCTTCTTGGTTCAAGTCAAGCCTTCTGTTCTCCCCTCAGTCTCCCTTGGTGTCTCCCTCAAAAAGGTGCTGAGTTCAGCCCTTTGGAAGGCTGGGGGTGTCACCCCTGAAGGAGGACAACTATTTCTAGTCCTCAGTCTCTTCCTGCTCTAGTCCCTGTGGTCCTTCACATCCTTGGGTGCACTTGAAACAATGAAAATGATCCAGCTGCTGGCCTTCAAGAATCAGTTCAGGCCTCTTCTGACCCTCCCTGGGGGGATACGAGATCTGTTCTAGTCACTCACAGGAGAGGGGTGTGAGGCAGATGAATGATCGGAATTCGAGAGCCAGGGGTGAGGTTCCCCGACCTCTGGGTGAAGGCCACCAGGGATGCAGACCTGCCTCAGCACCAACAGGAGCAGGAGTGACTCAGTTGGTGTTTTGCTGGACATGAACATACAAGTTGTTCATGTCGATCTTTCACACTCAAGACAAAGACTCTCTTGTAGCTGGCAGAGCCTTAGACGTGAACCCATCCCAGAGGAGTTGCCACCATTAGCCCATGACAAAAGCAGGGTCAATGAGAGCACCTAGGCATGGGTGATACTGGGAAGGGGAGCCATATGAGCGGAGCAGCCAAGCCCTGAATGTGGGAGGAGGAGCCTGGGCATGTTCTGGCCACACTTTCCTTCGGTGGTTTGTTCTTTTGCTACCTTGTCACATGACCCCAGAGACAGCATCCCAATGGACTGGTCGATCCTGGCCAGCTCCTCTTTGGGGGGCATCTAGAGTCCATTCGTCAGAGTTGCCATTGCCACCACCTGGGACCTCAAGCTCACCAAACCCAGGATCACTGATGGCAAGATTCTCTCATTTTCAGTGTCTTTTCTTCTGAATAATTTTGCTTCTGTCTCTGCCCAGATCTCTCTGTTGATCAGTTTCTGTTTCTTTGCCTCTGTCTCTCTCTTCTCTCTCTTTGAAGAAGCTGTGACGTGGTACGGTGGAGTGGTGTGCCAGAGAACTGCCTCAGACACGTAGGAGAACTGTGACCCCAGGTAAGCCACCAAACCTCAGTGTCTTCATAAAAAGAGAATGAAGCATCAAACTCACAGATTGTTGTGAGGATCACATAAGTTAACGAATGTTAACTTTATAAACATGGAACACTTTGGAATCCTTAAAATGGGGGGGGGATCAATGCTGTTGCTTGGTCATTTTCAGTTCAGTCTGACTTCATGACCCTTTGGGGGGATTTTCTTGGCAAAGATATCGGGAAGGTTTGCCATTTTCTTCTGTGCCTCAGTTTACAGATGAGGAAGCTGAGGCAAATGGGCTGAAGTGATTGCCCAGAGTCTCATAGCTAGAAGGTGTCTGACTCTGAATCTGAACTCATTACAAATACTAATTATTAATCTGCTTCTAATTTTGCCTAAGGATCTCTCTCTCTCTCCCTTTCTCTATTTTGTCTATTTACTCTTCTCCTCCCTCCCTCCCTCCTTCTCTCTTCCCCCTTCTCTCTCCCCCCCCTTTCTCTCTGCCCACCTCTCTGTATTTCTGTCTGTCTCTGTTCATCTCTGTCTGTTCATCTCTGTATTTCTGTCTGTCTCTATCTGTAGCTGTCCTCCTCCTTCTTCCCTCTCTCTGGCCCTTTTTGAACTCTCTAGAGCAATGGGTTGACTGTGGCTTTGGGTAGCAATCTATGCAGACCTACAATTAACTTGGCAAGAGAGCTTGGGAGGAAAGACTTTCTGGCATTTCCCGGCAAGGCAAGGAGAAGGATTGAAAGATGGTTTTCCAAAAGCAACTCCTGACCTATTCAGTCAATGGCCTCTTGGGTCTCCATGGCCTCTACTCGAGGCTGAAGCAGGGAAAGACTTGCCCAGAGCCTCTGGGGACGACCTCCTGACCTTGGACCCCAAAAGCTCAGTGCAATTCAATGTAGGGATGGAGGATACAGAGACCTCAGAAGAGGGGACTACCACTGGCTTCCATCCCCTGAGATCTCCCTGGGAATGCAGGTACTGGCTCTTCCCTTGCAAATCCTTGTCCCTTGAGGTCTGCCCCTCCTGGCCTCCTTTTGGTCCCAGCACCAAGGGGCTCCTCTTTGCTTCCCTCTTACTTCTCCAGTAGCTGATGAATCAGCTCCTTCTAGTCCCTATTTAAATACCTTTGAGGCTCCTATTTCCCAGTCATATGAAAAGCCAGGCAAAGAGGCCCTGACACCTCCCTATCCTCAGGGCTGAGCACCCTCTCATCCTCTCAGCTCCAAGGTTCCACAGCCCAGAACAGAAGCCCCAACAATCCAAGAAAGTCTTTTCAAAAGAAAGAATGCCATTGAAACCAGCTGATGTTGAGAGGCAGTAAGTATGAGGAAGGGGTGAACCCTAAAGCCCCAGTATCTGGTCCTGAGTCTCTCTAGAAGCAAAAGAGCCAGAGTCCCAGCTGAGAAAGCTGCATCTGGGGTAGGAGACAGAAGTCCTTCCTAGCAGGCCACTCCGTCTGCCAGGCTCTAGGGCCACCACAGCGGGTGCTTAGGCAGTGAGCTATGCCACTTGGCTCGTGAGCGTGGCTCATGACTAGGACATGCATCGGTCACAGTCTGGACCACAGATGTTTCCAGGCTCTCTGGAGCCCAGCAGTCTTGGATTACAGGAGCATGGGATTAAGTCAAGTGGGGAAAGGGGGTGAAGGAGGAAGTTTCACTCCCTGCAAAGAGCCTTGGGAGGCTGGATGGAATCACTGGGACCAAGCAAAACAAGTCAATGCCAGTCTGTACCCACAGAGAAAACATGAATCATGACCCTCAGACCTGAGGCAGTTTGAGGGTGAAATTGGGGAAGAACGTTTCTCACGTGACGCGCAGAAGAAGGTCCGATTCACCCCCTGGATCCAAAGAGCCTGATCCAGAGGCTGAGGCAAGGAAGGAATGTGCCTGGTTCCTCCTCCATCAACTTGGCTTCTAATTACCCTGTACGGTCTGTATTTTAAGATGCCTTCTAACTCTGGCATTCTCTCCTGCCCTCTGGAGTGCCTTCCAATCCGAGGATTGTTTCGTGTTCTAAGACTATTCCCAAGTAAGATAGTCTAGGCTCCGTCATCCATCTTGTAAGTCCTCACCTCATATCTTTTCTGTTCTAAAATCCCCGGTGGTGGTTGAAACACAGTAGAGTGGTTTTCAACAGTTCCCAAACAGAAAGAATGAAAGTCCACTGCCCTCTTGAAGAAAGAAGGGCCTCTCCCCTCCACATGCAAAAGGAAAGACCCTGGATGTGGGAGACCTTTGAGCTTTCTTCTCCATCCAAATGGTCTCATCTCTGGGCCTCCTTCAGCATTGAATGATAGAGGAGAGTTCTGGCAGGACAAAGTAAGGAAAGCTCCCAAACCAGAGGAAAATCCTGGACTTCCACTAAGGTCCCTGGAGATGGCCAGTTCAAGGCAGAGAATCCACCCAGATCTGCCGTAAGCTCTAAACACTCAACAAGGAAGTGGGCCAGGACCTGGCCTCTGCCCACCCTGGATGGCTTCAGGATCACATTCTCATCATCCCGGCTCTTCTGCCAAAGAATCTTGGAGTCATTTGGGGCACCTCCCCAACACACTAAAGAACTCGCACCCTGGGGAGTCAGAACTGGATTGTCCACGAAGGACAGAAGGGAGAGAGAGGGGAGAGTGGGAGGGGATCCAAGGCTGCCCCACGGCAGCCCTGGTGGCCTCCCCAGGGCCTGCTCTGGGCCGGCTAATTGGTGAGGACAAGGCACCACTTACCAGCTCCTCCTCTGGGGCAGCTGCTGAGAAGAGGCAGGCCAGAGAAGATGTGGGATGGCTCAGGACTGCTGCATGAGTGTGGGGATGCTAGCTCGTCCCCCTATTTAAACGGTCCAAAGCAATGAATCAGCAGAGGGGCAGTGTCAGAGGTTAGAAGAGCAGGCTGTGCCTGCTGGGAGGCAGGGGGAGCTCCCTGCCCAAGCCACAGCCTCTGCTGCTCCCTCCCTCTGGCAGCCTGGCCAAATGACTTCAAGAAGCACTTTCCCCTTGCTTCCTTCCTTCATGTCTTCCTCCCCTCCCTGTCTTCTTTCTCTTTTCTTCCCTCTCTTCCTCCACCTTTTTCCTTTCTTCTCTTCTCTTTTTATTTTTTCTTTCTTCTTCTCCCTTCTCTTTTTTCTTCCTTTCCTTCTCTTTCTTGCTTTCCTTCCCCTTTTCACCCTTCTTTAGGTCCATTTCTTAGGATCAAAGACCTAGAGGTTTAAGTGTCCTGACTGGTCCACTTAGCTAAGCTTCATTTCATGAAAGGACTGAGACCCAGAGAGAAATGACTTGCCCAAAGAGACACAGAAAGGAAGAGGCAAAGAAAAAAGAAGGAAGAGGCAGAGTCTGAATTCGAACTCAGGTCTCCATATTCTCGAATCCAGCACTCTTTACACTACCTGGATGCCCTTGTTTGTCTCCCTTCTTTCTTCTTTCCCTTTCTTCTCTTCTTTTATCCCTTTTTTTCCTTTTTCACTTTCTCTCACTCACTTAGAATTCATAAATGAGAGCACAGAATTATCACCCTTAGTGTCAGAGAAGAGCCCGCCTGAGAACTTATCTAGGGATGTGCAGAGAAAGGAGGCATGTGGGGCCTTGCTTAGGAGCTCCTAAGGGTCAAATCCAATTACCTTTTCTCAGTCCTCAACCTTCTGACCTCTCTGCAGGTCTGGATATTGTCGGTCCCCCTCCTCTCCTGATCATTCTTTTCTCTCCAGGCTTTCAGGACACCTCTCTCTCTCTCTTTCTCTCTCTCTTTCTCTCTCTCTCTCTCTCTCTCTCTCTCTCTCTCTCTCTCTCTCTCTGTCTCTCTCTCTCTATGTCTCTGTCTCTCTGTCTCTGTCTCTCTTCTCTCTCTCTTCTCTTCTCTCTCTCTGTCTCTCTCTCTGTCTCTCTGTCTCTGTCTCTGTCTCTCTTCTCTCTCTCTTCTCTTCTCTCTCTCTCTCTGTCTCTCTCTCTGTCTCTCTGTCTCTCTCTCTGTCTCTCTGTCTCTCTCTGTCTGTCTCTCTGTCTATGTCTCTGTCTCTTCTCTCCCCTCTCTTCTCTCTCCTCTCTCTGTCTCTCTCCCTATCTCTCTCTGTTTCTTTGTGTCTCTTTCTCTCTCTGACCCCATCTATCTCTTGTCTCTATCTATCTCTCTATCTCTGTGTCTCTGTATGTGTGGTGTTCTTCTGCAATCTCTCAGACAAATCCTCCTGCGTCTCCTTTGCTGGATCCTCTCCAGAGTGGCATCCCACAAAGTGAGCTCTGTCCTGAGACTCCTTGTCTTGGTTCTCGCCTCAGCTCTCACAGATTCCATGGTCATTTTGATGCAGACCGCCCCCCCTCAGATCCAGTCATAACTCTTTCCTGATCTCCAGGATCCCATTCTGAAGAGATCTCAGTCTCAACAGAGCTTCAACTGAACTCACTTTTCAATTCTTTTTCCTAACTTCTTTATTACTGTCACAGAAGACCACCAACCTCCCCAATCACCAGGCTCACAGCCCTGCTGTCCTCCTAGACTCTCGGATCTCTCTCACTTCCTGATGTTACCTTTGAAACACCTTTGCCTCCTCTGACACTGCCCCTGTCTTGGTGCAGACTCTCATCATCTTGTCCCTGGATCATTGCAGTAGTGCTGAGGAGGGGGGAGGTGGTAAGGCATGGGTTCCCGTCTCTAGGTCACCCTTCATTCAGTCATGAAAGTGATTTGCATTAAAACACCAGTTGACCATGTTGCCCCACCATCAATACCCTCCTTCCAAGGATCACACACAAAATCCTCTGATTTTCAAAGCCCTTCCTAACCTGCGCTCTCCTACCTATCCAGATGTCTTATAACTTAACTCCCACCACACACTTTTCAGTCTCCTAGCTCTTCTTTGAACAAGGTCATCTGTCTCTCTTCTCTGAGCATGTTCACTTGCCTTCTCCCACACCGGCAATGCTGCTCTCCCTCCTCATTCCTGCCTCCTGGCTTTCCTTCCTGGCTTTCTCCAAGTCTGCCAAAATCCCACCTTCTCCAAGAAGTCTTTCCTGATCCCCCTTAACTCAAATATTTGCCTCCTCTCTGTTGGTCATCCCCAATGGATCCTGTAATATGTTTGTACCTGGTCATTTGCCTGTTGTCTCTCCCACTAGACTGGAAGCTCCTTGAGGGCAGGATCGGTCTTTTGCCTTCTTTAGTTCCCCAGTGTTTTGCAGTGGCTGGCTCACTATGGATGCTTAGGAAATATTTTACTCAACTAAGCCCCCCACTGGGGAATGTTGCCAGAGTTGGCTGGCCACCATTCCAGAGGTGGTGCTTTTGAGCTCAAGTGATTAACAACACATTCTGCTCATTTTATTTATAGAAAAGACTTTTTTTTGGAAATTCCAGTGTCTTTTAGCAGCCTCTATTCCCATCATCACCATAAGCTAGGCACTGGCTCAAGGGATGGGAAGCTAGGAGCAGCAACATTATCTCAGGAAGAGACTGGGGAAAGCACATCCGGTTGTCTCCTTTTCCATAACTGAGGCCAAGTGTTCTACCCAGGATAATCAAACAACAACAGAGCCAGCCAAGCTCTGATCCAGGCTCTGCAGGCTCCACAGTATGGGTTCTTCCTGGGTCTTCTCTTTAGTCCCTTACCCTGTAGCACAGATGCCTATGGAACTAGAGAAGGGTTCTCAGGAAGGTTGTTGCAGAACCTGATCTTTATATTTGAGGCTGGTGCAGAAGCAGTGAGGGAAAGGGGTTAGGACCCAGGATGTCTTCCATCACCACCTGTGCAACCAGCATTCCAAGGATCCTCTGGTGGGACAAGAAATAGTTGCTATTATTTGGAGAGTTTAAAGGTTAGAGATCTTGGGTCTAAGTGCTTTCATTGTGCCAAGGTTCTAGTCCAAGAGTAGCCTCAACTCATCTGGCTACTTGCCTTAGACCAAGACACTGAGCCCTTCCCTGGCTTGGATGGCCGGCTCTCTAAAATGGGGAGAGTAATATTTACCTGTGGTGCCTTATTGGGATGGCAAGGGGTTTAATTAATGTTTGTCTTGTGCTTTGAGATCTCTGGATGAAAGGAAAGACATAAAAGTGCATAGTGTTATTACTGAAATAGTTGATTGGTGGCTTGCCACTGGCAAGCCATAAGGTTTGAATCATACAACATTCTTGGGCATTTGGGTTCATGATTCACAGCCAAAAACAAAAAACATAAAATGACGAGAGTCTGGGAGATGCTGGCAACTTGGGGTTCTTTGTTTTCTACTCCCTCAACCACTCCCTTCCTCCCCAGCTGGGATTCCAAATAGAAAACAACTTCATCCCCAAATGCTGCCTCTCCCAAACTGGCAGTAAACCATTCTCTGTCCTTGGAGCCCTGAAGAAAGGATGAACATGATGAAGGTCCATAGTGCTCATGTCTCAAGTCTCAAGAGCCCATCCCTGCAGAAGGTGAAGGACAGGGAGCCTCCTGTCCCCTACTGCTTGCTCTGCAAGAGTAATCCGATGGATGCTGCCAGTGCTACTCACTCCTATGCTTAACCCATCATTGCTGGGATTTTCACAGCAAAGTGCCCTTTCTGGGCCCCGCTGTCCCTTAGTTCCCCTATTAAAATGGAAGTTCTATGAGGGTAAAAACTGACTTCCCTTTGTATTTGTAGCACAGTGTTTGGTCCATGGTAGACATTGAAAAAAATTTTTATTCATTCATTTAATATTGAAGATGGAAGAGATGTTATCTCTCCGGAGGTCCCCTCTGCTTTACAGATGAAGGCATAGGCATCATGAAAATGAATCCAGTGGTGCTGTCTTCTAGGACAGTCTGTCAACCTGTGCCCCACACACCTGTGACTCATCAACTTCCTTTAACTGCCACTAATTGGTCACAACTTAGCTGGTCCACTATCTCCAGGGAGAGGCCTAGGATTTCTCTTTCTACAAAAGACTATGGTAGAGATCCCATCGATTTCCTTTGTTGAGATTTCCTATGGACTCCCTTCCATTCTGAAGATGCAGCCCAGGCACCCTCTTCTGTCTGAAGTCTCTCCAAATTCTCTCACTAGCTGGTAGAGGCCTGGTATTTGTATTTCTTTATAGTTCTGTTCAATAGCTGTGCTTTTTGTCTTCCCTACTAGAATGGAAGTTTCTTCCAATTAGAGATTGTTTCATTCTTTGTCAGCACCTTAGACAGTGGAGGAGCACAACCACAACATTATGAATAGCAATGATATAGCAAGAGCTTCCCTCACTGGACCAATGTCCATGTTCCTAAGCCCATGAAGTTGTATCACCTTTAAATCTCATCCCTTCCAGTGTTCTTACCTAGCCTCCCTGTGCAAAGAAAATACAGTGGACTCTTGAATTTGGTATTTATTGGCTCAAAGATCTCCAACCTTTGTGCCCATACCCCCCTCTTCCTTACCCCCCCCTCCATTTTTCTATGCCAAGATTAAATCTAAATCAACTTCACAAGTCCAAGATGAGGGAGACATGAATGACCAGATAGTTTGGAAAAAGATGGGAGATGGGATAATGAACTTCAAGATCAATGTGAACCAGCAGCCAGAAATGGCAGCCAAGGGGGCTAATAGGGTGTTGGGCTGCATTTAAATGTGTCGCTTTCAAGACTAGAGGTAAGACATTGACCTAGGATGTCTTTGTGGTAGAGAACTCCTACAGGAGGAAATTCCCTCCATCAATACAGGTCAGATCTTCTCTGCCACTTTGAGTCTTAGAAAGGTGCTTAGAGTATATGAATTATGACTTTTCTGAATTCCCACAACCAGTTTGGATGAGAGGTGGGACCTGACCCCATGTCCTGTGAACCACTATACCACACTACCTCTCATCTCTGGAATACAAATTGAATAATCCTACTGGATTCTGCCTTAGTCAAATTGCATCTGAGCTATAATGGGTAGTTCTGACTGAACCCTCTTGGAAAGGACATTAATGAGCTGGAAAGTGTCCAAAGAAGGGAACCAGGATAATGAAGAGCCTTGTGATGGTTGGAGGAACGTTGAATGGGATGTTGAGACTGGAGAACACGTAACTCGATAACTCAGGTTAAATACTCTTCAATGCAAAAGAAGGATTGGGCTTGTTCTGGTCAGCCCCAAAGGAAAGCAGGAAGGGTGGTGAGTAGAAATTACAAAAGGGCAACTTAAGGTTTAAAGCAATTCTTTCACCTATCTGTGTGACCTTGGGCAAGTCACTTAATCACAATGCCTTGCAAAAAAGAAATTGTTTTGATGACTTCTGTCCCAGAAAAGCACCATCTTCTTCAGGAGGTAGTGAGCTCTCCACCATTTTAGAGTTTCAAGTCAAGGTTGAAGGACAATTGTTGAAAGTGTTAGAAAGAGGAGAGGAGATTTGTTCAATTATGACTTGGACTAGAGGTCCCAGGACTCTGAGATCCCTCCTAACTCAGACTCCAGATTCTGCTGAAATATGGACAATATGAGATTAAACTGTCCATCTGGTTTAAGGAATGACCACAATGATTAAGCAAGATCCCCAAAAGCTCCCTTTCAGCTCCAAGATTCTCCATTTTTCTAATGAAGGGCCTTTTCTTCAGAAAAATAAATTCATACACTCCCAGGCTTTGTAAAATGTTTCCAGAAATCTTGAAGTCTATCTCATTGCTAGCAGCCAGGTTGGTTATAAAACCTTGCTGGATATATATGGCTTCTAGCTTTGGTAAAGAGATCCTCAGAGCAATAGATCCCTCCTACTCCACTGGAGACCACACTGCTGTGGGAATACTTAGAGATTCACAATCTCTACCCCTCTGACTCTTTAGAGGTATTTACAAAGCGATCATTTGGGCACCTAGAATTGACCACCCAGAGGAAGCAACTCACCCCACACCTTATGTTTATTGACTATGACTGGAATTTCCCTTTTCAACAATCACTAGACTGAGAGATAAGGGAGTCATGATTTATCTAGTTCAACAAAGCATTGGGCAAATTTTCTTCTCTCCTTGTGAACAAGAGAAAGAGCTGCGGGCAAGGGACAGATGATGGTTATCAGTAGGTAGATATGGGACTGATTAGATGGATGGACCCAATGAGTGGTTGATCACTAATTCTTGATATCAGATCTGAAGGTCTACAGTGGAGTACGCACTGGTATTTGTCCTTAATCTGGCACCAGTCAGCATTTTTATTAAGGATTAACAATAATGCCCCAAGCCTCTGCCTTAGGCACTCTTCTCGAATCTATGTATTCCCACTTAGCGATGTCAGCAGCTGCCATGGGTTCAATGATCATCTCTATGCAGCTGATTTCCAGACCTATTTATCCAACTATGGTTTCTTTCCTTTAGTCCAAAATCCATGATTGCCTATTGAATATCTCAGAATGAATGTCTTTATCTTGAACATCACAAACTCAGCATGTTTCAAATGGAACCCATCAGCTTTTGCCCCAAATCATCCCTTCCCTAGGTCACCCCTTCCCTAGGTCACCCCCTCCCTAGTCCCCTATCTACTACATTGACATTGACTCTCAGGAATAATCAGGAATAATAATCAACACATATTATTAATAGTTCAGGCACTCATTTCTCAAATATTTAGAGAACTGAGTCAAATTTATAAGCATACAAGTCATTCCTGAAAGAATCAAAGGATATGTGTAGGTAATTTTCAGACAAAGAAATCAAAGCTATCTCTAGCCATGAGGAAAAAAATGCTCTAATTCACTATTAAGGAAATGCAAATTAAAGCAACTTCAAGTTCCACCTCACACCTTTCAGAAAATGAATATGACATAAAATGATAAATGTTGGATGGGATTGGGAAAACTGGGAAACTGATCTATTCTTAATAAAATTATGAACTGATCCAGTCATTTTGGAGAGCAATTTGGAGCTATATTCAAAAGGCTATAGAATTGCACATATCTTGTCTGTATCCCAAGGAAATTTTTTAAAAAGGAAAAGGACCTATTTGTACAAAAATATGTATCACAGGTTTTTTTTGTGCTAATAAAAAATTAGAAATGAAGGGAATGCCTATCAATTGGGGAATGGCTGAACAAGCTGTTTTATATGATTGTAATGGTATGCTATTGTGCTATAGACATGATGAGCAGGATGATTTCAGAAAAACCTGGAAAGACTTACATGGACTGATGCAAAGCAAAGTGAACAGAACCAGGATAATATTGTATACAGTGACAACAAAATTTCATGATGATTAACTGGGAATAATTTAGCTATTCTCAACACAACAGTGATCTAAAACAATCCCACAATTCTCACAATAAAAAATGCTATCCACCTCCAGAGGAAGAGCTGGGAGTCTAAATGAATATAAAGCATATAATTTTTTCTTCCTTCCTTCCTTTTCTTTCTTTTTTCCTTCCTTCTTATTTTTCTTTCACAAAGTGACTAATATGAAAATATGTTTTATATGATCATATATGTATAATCTTTATCAGATTGCTTGCCATCTCAGAGAAGGGGAAGAGAAGGAAGGAGAATTTGGAATTTGGAGAAGGGAGAATTTGGAAGGAAGGAGAATTTGGAACTCAAAATTCAAAGAAAAATTAAATGAAGGTCAAAAAATGTTTTACATTTAATTGAGGAAAAAACAAATAAAAATAAAACACTAAAAATAAAGCACTATGTCAATGTGTTGGGGGGGAGAATACAGGAATTAAACTCTCAGGGGAGAAAAAAAGAGCTTAAGTTCAATGAGCAATCAACAAATTTTCCAGGATAAACATTAGGGTTTATACTTGATTTTGGAGGCAATAAGGATTCACTAGGGTTTGTTAAATGGGAGTGGAAGGGAGGGGAGGTGGCATAGTCGGACCCCCCATTTAGGAGAATCACTGAATCAACTTTGTGAAAATTGGGTTGTGAAGGAGAGAAACGATGCAGGCAGACCACTGAAGAGGAGATTGTGATAATCTAGGAGAGAGATAATGAGGGTCTGAGCTGGGGTGATGACTGTGAGAGGGGAGACCTGAGAGATACTGTAAAGAGAGAAATTCCAATGCATGGTGAGTACTCAGATACATGGGGTGAATGAAAGTGAAGAGTCAAGGGTTCCATTGAGGTTGTAAATCTCTGAAGTGATGGGGAGGATGGTGGTGCACCTGAAAGTACCAGGAGAGCCTTGTTTTGGGAGGAAAAGAAGATGAGTTCTCTTTTCTGCTTGCTGAGCTGGAGATGACCAGGACAGGAACATTCAGTCTGAGAGATCCAACAGGTAACTGTTGGTATGGAGTTCAAGTTTGGGAGAGATGCCAGGTCTGGTTAAGCAGATCTGAAAACCAGATGCATAGAGGCAATCATTGAACCCAGAGGAGTTGAGGACATCATCAGGTAAGAGTAGAGAGAAACTACATAAATATTTATTTATACACACACACACACACACACACACACACACACACACACACACATATATAGGGGGCGGCTAGATGGTGCAGTGGATAGAGCACCAGCCCTGGAGTCAGGAGGACCTGAGTTCAAATACTGCCTCAGTCACTAACCCTAACCCTAACCTAGCTGTGTGGCCTTAGGCAAGCCCCTTAACCCCATTTGCCTTGCAAAAACCTAATATATATGTATATAAAAAATATACATACATAATATACATATATATGTATGTGTGTGTGTGTGTGTGTGTGAGAGAGAGAGAGAGAGAGAGAGAGAGAGAGAGAGAGACTAGAAAGTAATGATTAGGAAGAGCCTTGGGGAACATTCACAGTAGTCAGTGGGCATGACCTGGATGAGAATCCAGCAAAGAAGCCTGAGGAGTAGCCCAAAGAGAGAAGTCTCACAAAACTCTAGAGAGGGAAAACCACCCAGGAGGAATCTGTGATCCAGGGTGTCAAGGGTTGCCCAAAGACCAAGGATGAAGATGAAGAAAATGAGACCAGCATTCCACGAAGAGATCATGGACATTTTGGAGAAAGGGGGCTGAATTAAATGATGAAGTTGGAAGCAGAGCTATTCACTAACTAGACCAAAAGCACAGAGGGCATGTGAATATGAAGCTGCAAGGGAGAACCGACACTCAGAGTTAGAACCAGAAGACCCATAGGAGAAGTTCCTGATGGTTCGTCACAGTTGGTTGAATCTACTGGTGCAAAATCAAATAGGACAAATCAGAGTTCAACACTTGAGTTAACAAAATCCAATTCACAAGGAGAATGGCCACAGAAGAGCCAGCCACCACACATTGCTTAAGCCCCCAATGTGCTGAGCTCTGGAGGCCCAAAGTGCCAGACTTGCTTCTGGGGGAAGACAGCTTGCAAATAACTGGATGCCAACAGGAGAATAATCGCCCTCCTGGAGTACTTGCATCCATCTGGGCTTGCTCTTCAAGTCGCTTTAGTACTTGAGGCCTCAGAGATCTGAGGTCTCCAAGCCCCTGTGAGGAGGGAAGGGACTTTCCCTGGTGTCTCAGATTGATTCATCCAGAGAAGCCTGCCTCACACCCATGTAAACATGGGACAGATGGACAGACACACCCGGGCAGCCCACGCCCTTCCACTCGGGGCTGATTCACCTGACCAGGCCCTGGACGGTGTGAATGTAGACAATGAACAAGTTGAGGGACAGGGTTAGAGGGAAAGCAGCTTTCTGGCCTAAAGCAGTTGATTCAGCCCCAGTCTCACCCATGTTTCATGTGAGACTCCTGCATGTTTATAGAGCAGTAAAAGAGGGCTGGCCCAGGGATGCAGTGACGGCCAGCCCTGCCAGGCTCGACCAGGCGCCTGGAGCTGGCACCGCTTCCGGAGCCTCACCAGGCTTAATTAAAGGTCAGGGATGGGTTTGGAAAGAGCCAGAGTCCTCCTGGAAATGCCCAGGGTTGGGGCTACCACACTGCAGGAATGGACAAGTCCCTCTGGAATGCACCACAGGAGGAAGGGCTACATTTACACACAGCCCCACGTAGGGCCCGAGCCAGGCAGGCTGATGAGCTACCCAGGCCACTGATGGCATCAAGCCCTTTCTCTGGGTCTGTAGGCCCACTGAAAGAGCATGAAGGAAGAAAATTAGCAATGGATGGAGTCAAAGTGCCATGAATCCTGACTAAGGGCTGGCCAATGGCTATCTCTGGGCTGCCTCAGTTTCCTCCTCAGAAAAAAAAAAAGGTGATTGGACATGATGATTTCTAAGGTTCTGAAAAACCATGAAAAACCACAGCTTTCTCCTACCTCATATTAGCCCATATCTACCCTGGTTCCCCCAAAAAAGAAGAGAAAAGGAAGGTCCAATCAGTCTGAGTCGAGTTGGACTGTCATCCAATGCTATCATCTTGATTTCTGTTTGCAGCCACCCCAATAGTGCCAGAGACTCTTGAGCAGAAATGGAGAGACAACTTCTCCCCCAGCCCAGCAGTCATGGCCCCCACCTCCCCAGCCTCAATTTCCTCTCTTGTGAAATAACAGCACTGGGAAGTGAGCAGAATGCTTTAACATTGTACTGCGATCAATGATGATGGGTTCAGCTTTTCCTAGCAATGCAGTGATCAAAGACAATTCTATAAGACCTGTGATAAAAAATACCATCCACATCCAGAGAAAGCACTATGGAACCTGAATGTAGAACAAAACAAACTATTTTCACTTTTTTTTAATTTGTTTTTTTTTGTTTTATTCTTTTTTTACATTTTTTTTGCAAGGCAATGGGGTTAAGTGGCTTGCCCAAGGCCACACAGCTAGGTAATTATTAAGTGTCTGATCCGGATTTGAACTCAGGTCCTCCTGACTCCAGGGCTGGTGCTTTATCCACTGCACCACCTAGTTGCCCCTTTTTGTTTTATTCTTCACTGTTTTTTTTTCCTTTTCTGTTATTCTTTCATGATAAACTAATATGAAACTAATATGAAAACACATATAAGCTTTTTCAGGTTATTTGCTATTCTAGGGTGAAGGAACGGAAGGATGGAAGGAAGAAAATGTTACAAAAATGAATGTTGAGGGGAAGCTAAGCTGCACAGTGGAAAGAGCACCGGCCCTGGAGTCAGGAGGACCTGAGTTCCAATATGATTTCAGATAAGTAATCATTACCTAGCTGTGTGACCTTGGGCAAGTCACAACCCCACTGCCTTGCAAAAACCTAAAGCAAAAACCAAAGATGAATGTTGAAAAGTATCTTTACATATAATTGGAAAAATAAAGTTTAAAAAAAGTCAAAGCAGTGAACTAGCCAACCACCTAGTCCTGTCCTTCAGTGTCCCTTTTGGATTCTTTGACCACTCATAATACTCACTACTCCACCTGCGCCATTTGTGTTCACGTCCAAGAAGAGACAGAAAGTCTCCATCAGAGGCCTAACCCTCCTGTGACCCTCTAAATATAATCATTCCAAACTCAGTTTTTTTTCCACTGAAAAATGGGAAAGATGATGCCTGCCTCCTCCCGCTGTGTCCCAGCAAGGAGAGCCCTTTGAGAGGCTAAGGATGGGCAGTGTCTAGGGGAGAGTCCAAAGCCATCAAGGATCACTCTAACCGGCAGCTACTGATGTGACCCTGGCCAAGTCACTGTTTCTCTGTTCTCTTGACTGGAATATATGGATGGAAATACTTGTGATCCTCCCCAAGCTTTCATTCTGGTGTCCTGGGGAACCCAAGGTGTATGGGATTAAATGAGCCCACCTGGTGAAGTGGTGGGGGTGGGACGAGGCTGCAAAGTCAATGCAGCTAGAGGCTGTGGCCCTGAAAAGCTTCAGCAGGAGGTGGGTGACGTGAAAGGAGAATCAGAAGTGGAAGGAGAACAAAGAGAGAACCAGAGAGGTGGGACCAGAGCAAGGGCAGCTGTGACAGGACACAGAAAGAAGAAAAGGAAGCAGAGTCCCAGAAAAGAGGCCAGATGGGTCAGAGACAGAGCCAGTGAAGCACTAGGGAGCCAGAGAGGGTCTTTGAGCAGGGGAGGGAAGGACGGACCATGGAACAGACTAAGGCAGAAGACAACGCAGGAAGATGGGAACAAGCTGGAAAAGGAAGGAAGGAAGGAAGGAAGGAAGGAAGGAAGGAAGGAAGGAAGGAAGGAAGGAAGGAAGGAAGGGAGGGAGGGAGGGAGGAAGGGAGGAAGGAATGAAGGGAGGAAGGAAGGAAGGGAGGGAGGAAAGATGCAGCAAGAGAAAACAGCCTCCTCTTCTTTAATGGATGTTTTCCCTGCCCCACCTCCTTGGCGACTTCATGAATGCCAAGGCATGGCAATGGCCTCTGACACCTGCCCATCTTCCCGGAGCTTCCCAGTAATCACCTCACACTCTGGCTCAGTTTCTCCATTTGGGAAATGAGGAAATTTACCAACAATTAATTGTTACAGCAAAACACTTTGAAGATGGAAATGGCAGCGAGTGCTAATTATCATGATTAGCAGTGAATGGGAGGCAGAAGGCAGAAGTAGGTTAACAGTTTGGAGGGGCTGGTCCAGCTCCCCACTGACTGGCAGGCACGGGAGAGGGGAGAAGCTCCAGTTGGCAGAAAGGGGATTGCCCTGAAGTCGAGTCTGGGTCGTGGCCCCTAAGTCCAATAACTGAGCCCACATCTTTCAACTCGATTCAATTCAACAAGCATCTATTAAGCACCTACTGTGTGCCAGCCTGGAGATGCAATTTCCTGCCCTAGAGGAGCTGACATTCTATTTAAAGAAATAACCTACATGTGTCTATATATTCATGTTTAGTTATGTATTTATAGACATGTATATATATATATGCAGTCATAGACATCTGTTTCTAGAGAATACTAATGGAAACCAATTGCTTTAGTGGCTGGTGCCCCTCTCAATCTCAGTACATACAACTAGTAAAGTGGAGCCCCCCATGCCAGGTGGACTTGGCAGTCACTGGACAAGAATCAGTCCTGTAATCTGTTGGTCTCTACGTGTAGTGATGCATCTCCACATTAGCTGGGAGACTTCTCAGGGAGACGAGCAGAAGCCAAGACCTGGGCAAGGAGAGAAGATGTGGACTTTGATCAGACAACAGGAGGCTCCTAGGGAAAATCCAGCTCCTTGATGTGTTCCATGATCCCCAGCCCCTGCACACTCAGAGACTTCTGTGTGGACTCATGAGGGGAGTTCATTCTCTTCCCGGTTGAACTGGAATTTCATCTCATTCTTGGGGCCCACGGCCCTCGAACTCTTCTATAGTCTTCCTCTACAGCAAGCTGAAGCAGTTTCCCAGTTACTCTCTTTATTCAATCACTGATCACTGTCCATGACCATCTTTTGTACCATTCATGCTTAGTGGGAGGAGATAGCAAACTCATTAAGATGAGTTCCTCCTTCCATACTGACCTACCAGGGGAGATCCCAGGACAGGGGTGGGGGTTATCCTGAACACCAAAAGACCACCTTCTTATATCTGATTGCATTTGATATAATTCCAAGCCAATCCCCTCTTGAAGATGAGAAAGTGAGGGAGTGATTGGTAACTGTGCTCTCACCCCCCACCAAGAAGCAGAAATATAATCCCTATGGAGACATGGGGGGAGGGAGCAGAAAACTGGGATCTCCATAATGTCTTTGTAGATCCCTATTATACATGGGCTGCCCATTATATTAGATGACATATCAAGCACACATAGAACATAGGCCTGTATATAAATAAAGATATGCCCCATTGACTTATCTGGGGACAAGTGGTGTTGCCAAAGAAAGGAAGTTCCTTGAGGGAAAGGGCTATTTCATTTTTTTAAATACCCCGTTGTCCAGAATGGGCATTGGTGCTTGCTGGGTTTTTCTTGAGGTCTTTTCAAAAGAGAGTGCTGAAGAAGAAGAAGGAAGAAGAGGGGGGGAAGGGGAGGAGGAGGAAGAGGAAGAGGAAGAAGAAGAATAAAGAAGATAAAGAAGGAAGAAGACAAAGGAAGAAAGGAGGAAGAAGAAGAAGGAGAAGAAGAAGAAGAAGGAGAAGAAGAAGAGGGAGAAGGAGAAGAAGGAGAAGAAGAAGAAGAAGGAGAAGAAGAAGAGGGAGAAGGAGAAGAAGGAGAAGAAGAAGAAGAAGGAGAAGAAGAAGAGGGAGAAGGAGAAGAAGGAGGAGGAGAAGGAGGAGGAGGAGGAGAAGGAGAAGAAGACAAAAAGTTGTTGAAGGGAAATGAGAAACAGCCCTTGGGGGCTTTGAAGGAAGCTTTAGCGAGATGGTCCGCGGTGGATGGGAGCTTGGCATGATCTAGCTAGGCAAAGACATGAAGGGCTCAGGGAGAACTTCAGGGAATGGAAACCATCCATATGGACTGGAGAGGGCTTGAGGAAGAGCGGAGAGTGGCAAGATGCTTGGAGGCTTTGAAAGACTGGTGTAGATGCTTTGTAATTTGTCATAAAAGCAATAGTGAGCCTCTACAAATTCTTGAGGAGGGATGGCATGATCAGGATCGTATTTTAGAACTGTCAATTAGGCAGCTCTGGAAACTGGACAGAAAAAGGATGAGAATTAAGATAAATTTCATTAAAAGAGAAAGAAGAAAATTGATTTGGAATTCCATTAGGAAGTTTTACTAAAAGCCTAGGCAAAAACAATGAAGGATTGATTGGGATAGAAACTGTTTGGTGGAGAAAGGAGAGAATGTTTGAAATACTGGGGGTGGGTTTTGGGGTGGGGAGAATCAACCAGATTTGGCAGATATTTGGAAGTGGGGGGAGAAAGTTGAGAAGACTGCACTTCCTTACAGGAAGGTGGAATCCTTGATGTCAGAAGACTTGGTTTGGAGGGGGGGGGGGAGAATGAGTTCTCTTGAACAAATTGAATTTGGAACATTCAATGGCACATTCATGCTGAAAGGTCCCCTAGGTGACCTTTCAGTGCAAGGGGTCTGCCAGCTGAGGCTGGGGTTAGAGATTTAAAGGTGACAGGAATAGTTATATAATTATTCATGAAGGCTGTTGAGACCCCAGGTGAGAGAATCTCCAAAGAGTTGGTGCTTCAGGATCAGAATTGACTCCCAAAGATGAGCAGATACCTTGAGACCTTCAGTGGCACTTTCTGGTTGGTCCAAAACAAAGTAGAATTGCTCAGGATAGGGAGAAAAATATAGGGTCAGTTCCTCTGGTATTTGAATGAGCTGCCATAACTCCATCTATAAAATGAATTAATTATTCTGTCCTCTGTTTATGAAGGTGACTCTGCCAACCACGAGGAGGACATGCTCTTGGAATTGTTTTGGTTAATCTGGATCACAATGAGCCAACCACACCCTAACATCTGGCCCTCTGATTGTGGGAGACCCATGGTAGTGAGAAGGCTGGGCATGGGAGTATGGCGATCTGCCACCAGCCTATTCCTCAGCTCCTCACTGAACTCAGACCAAAGGGGCTCACCCCAGGACCGCAGTGCTGACCTGCCATGTTCCTGGTGGCCAAGCGGCCTCCCAGAGAGAAGTGGGCTCCTGAAAGGTTCCCTGTGGCATTAGCCCACCCTGATCTCACAGGAGCTGGCAATCACTAACACTGGCCTTGGACGGAACCTTCAGGACCCTGGACACACTCTCCTCTCCTGGCTGAGTGGCACTGCTCTCTCCTGTCCACTGTCTCCTGTGAATGGTTTTTTGTCACTTTTACCCCATGTTCCTCCTCCCACTCCCTCAGTGTGGGGGTCCCCCAAGTCTCTGTCCTGGGTCCCCCTCCCCTCTCTCACTCCCTGGGGGATCCTGCCCTCTCTGGTGGATTTGTTCCCCGAGGCAGACACCTCCCAAATTTCTAACTGAGCTCATCTCTTCCGAGCTCCCATACTGCATCCTTGCACTGCAGGTAGTGCACCTCCACCTGAAAGTCCATCTTCCCCAAGCCCCCAGTCTCCCCTCTTCCCAACTTGCCCATTTCTGCCCCAGGCACCCCCAGGCACCCCCCTCCTCCTTGAACCAGCTGACAAGTCCTCTCATTAAGAATATCCCCTCCAGTCCTCCCTTTCTCTCCTCCCATGACCTCCACTCTCCTTCAGGCTTTCCCAACCTCATGACCAGAGCACAGTCAAGGCCTCCTTGTGATACCCCAACTTCAGGGACCTCAGGGTTATTGGCCTGGGTTTTTAAGGCAGAGTTGGGGCCTTGTCACTCTTGCTCAACAGCCTTCTCTGACTCCCCATTACCTATAGGAAAAAAACGATAAACCTCAACTGCCCCAATGAAGCCATTCACTGAGAGGTGAGGCTCCACGTGACCCCTGAACCTAAGCCCCTCTACCTCCAGAGACTAAGGTGGTTAATGTTTGTCCTTCGTTTTTGAAGAAGACCACGACATTAGGGAGGTGACACCATGATAAACATGTGAATTGGATGGGGGGGGAGGTGTTGCTGGGCTACTTCCCCGGCCTCACTTTCTCCTCCAGGGTCTTCTGGGGTCAGTGGCCAGATAGGAACCAGTATGACGGGAGATGGAGATACCAAGCAAAATGTCTGGGTTTGTTCTTGTATTAGCTTTGAAGTGAACAGTCTTCTATGAAAGTGAATTGCCGGGCGGCTAGGTGGCACAGTGGACAAAGCACCGGCCTTGGAGTCAGGAGGACCTGGGTTCAAATCTGGTCTCAGACACTTAATAATTACCTAGCTGTGTGGCCTTGGGCAAGCCACTTAACCCCATTGCCTTGCAAAATCTAAAAAAAAAAAAAAAAAAAAAAAAAGTGAATTGCCAGTCCGTGGACCACCCCAATTGGGGGAACACAATTTTTGGAGACTGTCATGAATAACAGACAGGAGACTCCCCCAAAGCCCTGGAGAAGTCTGGGAGGTGGCAGCTTCACCTCCCTTCAGACAGTGGGGCCACATGACAACAAAACCAATTTTACTGGTTATTTACACAATCCCAGGAAATGCATACATGCCTACCTATGCCCATACATATTACATATGTATGGGGGAGGGAGGGGGTGAAAAACAAGAGAGAAAGGGAAGGAAGAAAGGGGGGAGGAAGAGAGGGAAAGAGAAGGAGAGGGAAGAGGAAGAGATGGAAAGGAAGAGTTCACCCCCAGGGCCACCATTATCCTTGCCAACAGGAGGTGAGACTGGCAGCTCCCTGTGGGCTCAGAAGTTTTGAGTTCCAATTGGCTGAACTACTTGTAACTCCACACTAAGTTCATCCTGAACACAGGGCCCCCCCAGGAGTGGACCACCAGTAGGGCCCCCCCAGAGCAGACCACCAGCAGGGCCCCCCAGAGCCAACCACCAGCAGGGGCCCTCCAGGAGCAGACCACCAGCAGGGCCCCCCAGGAGCAGACCACCAGCAGGGCCCCCAGAGCAGACCACCAGCAGGGCCCCCCCAGAGCAGACCACCAGCAGGGCCCCCCAGGAGCAGACCACCAGCAGGGCCCCCCAGAAACAGACAACCAGCAGGGCCCCCCCAGAGCAGACCACCAGCAGGGCCCCCCCAGGAGCAGACCACCAGCAGGGCCCCCCAGGAGCAGACCACCAGCAGGGCCCCCCCAGGAGCAGACCACCAGCAGGGCCCCCCAGGAGCAGACCACCAGCAGGGCCCCCCAGAGCCAACCACCAGCAGGGGCCCTCCAGGAGCAGACCACAAGCAGGGCCCCCAGGAGCAGACCACCAGCAGGGCCCCCCAGGAGCAGACCACAAGCAGGGCCCCCCAGGAGCAGACCACCAGCAGGGCCCCCAGAGCAGACCACCAGCAGGGCCCCCCCAGAGCAGACCACCAGCAGGGCCCCCCAGGAGCAGACCACCAGCAGGGCCCCCCAGAAACAGACAACCAGCAGGGCCCCCCCAGAGCAGACCACCAGCAGGGCCCCCCAGGAACAGACAACCAGCAGGGCCCCCCAGGAGCAGACCACCAGCAGGGCCCCCCAGGAGCAGACTGCCAGCAGGGACCCCCAGAGCAGACCACCAGCAGGGCCCCCCCAGGAGCAGACCACCAGCAGGGCCCCCCAGAGCAGACCACCAGCAGGGCCCCCCCAGAGCAGACCACCAGCAGGGCTCCCCCAGGAGCAGACCACCAGCAGGGCCCCCCCAGGAACAGACCACCAGCAGGGCCCCCCCAGAGCAGACCACCAGCAGGGCCCCCCAGGAACAGACCAGCAGGGCCCCCCAGGAGCAGACCACCAGCAGGGCCCCCCCAGGAGCAGACCACCAGCAGGGACCCCCAGAGCAGACCACCAGCAGGGCCCCCCAGGAGCAGACCACCAGCAGGGCCCCCCCAGGAGCAGACCACCAGCAGGGCCCCCCAGGAGCAGACCACCAGCAGGGCCCCCCAGCAGACCACCAGCAGGGACCCCCAGAGCAGACCACCAGCAGGGCCCCCCAGGAGCAGACCACCAGCAGGGCCCCCCAGGAGCAGACCACCAGCAGGGCCCCCCCAGAGCAGACCACCAGCAGGGACCCCCAGAGCAGACCACCAGCAGGGCCCCCCCAGGAACAGACAACCAGCAGGGCCCCCCCAGAGCAGACCACCAGCAGGGCCCCCCAGGAACAGACCAGCAGGGCCCCCCAGGAGCAGACCACCAGCAGGGCCCCCCCAGGAGCAGACCACCAGCAGGGACCCCCAGAGCAGACCACCAGCAGGGCCCCCCAGGAGCAGACCACCAGCAGGGCCCCCCCAGAGCAGACCACCAGCAGGGACCCCCAGAGCAGACCACCAGCAGGGCCCCCCCAGAGCAGACCACCAGCAGGGGCCCCCCAGAGCAGACCACCAGCAGGAGCCACTCTCAGGAGCATTAAACTAGTCGAGATTAGAAAAAGAGAAGTCTGGGGTGGGGGACACT
This sequence comes from Macrotis lagotis, assembly GCF_037893015.1. Classification (NCBI taxonomy): domain Eukaryota; kingdom Metazoa; phylum Chordata; class Mammalia; order Peramelemorphia; family Peramelidae; genus Macrotis; species Macrotis lagotis. Next base: position 3,036,022 of record NC_133663.1, on the reverse strand, counting down.
TGGCAGGTATACTACGGTGGGGGACAGTGAGCAAATATATCAAGGGTGGGGTGCCCTTGACTGGGGTATCAGGGGTGAGGGGCACTGAGCAGCGTATCTGGGGCTTCTTTTGAAGGTCTACTCCTTCCTCTGAGACTCAAGAGGACCAAGGGTGAAACACAGGGCCTAGAAGGCGGTGGGCTCCAGGTTTGGAAATGAGATGATGTGGGGACTGATTATTAGATTTAACCATATGTCTTGGGCGGGGCTCTTGGGGGGAGGGAGGCACCATGGGGAGAGGGGGAGGGGATTTCTTGGGACGGGACAGCTGGGTAAATAAAGTGTTCTGGGGCAAGAGAAGTGAGCCCAGGAGAGCTTCGGCGGGGATGAGGAGGGCTGCCCCAGTCGGGGCCAGCCCCCAGGCCGCCCCAGGCTGGCTCTATGCTGAGAATGAAATAGAAGCAGGAAAGGAGGCAGCCCCTGCCCTCAGGTAGCTTCCACTCTACGGAAGCTGAGGGAGGAGTCCTGAGTGCAGCCTGAGAAGATGAGAGCCTGGGCCAGCACCCCCTTCAGTGGAGGCTTTGGGGTGCCATCAGATCAGAGGGACAGTCAAGGGTCAGTTCCAGAACTGGAGGAAAACTTGAGGAAGCTAGAGTGACCCCAGAGTCACCAATCTGCTCCACACCCCCAAGCACCCCAGCTGAGTGATCATCAGTCTGGACTTGAATACCTCCAGGACAGGGGGCTCAGTACCTGTTAGTGGGATATTCAAAGCTGCAAGTAATAAGAGAGCAAGGTGCTGTGGGAGAGCCCTGGACTTAGAGACAGAAGGCTTGAGTTCAAATTCTATATCTGTGGGCTAGTCCCTTGCCATCTCTGGGCTTCACCAGGCTGCTCCTCTATGCCGGGAGGGGCTTACTCTAGACGTTAGACATTCAGGGGCTAACTCACCAGTTGGGCCAACCCATCCCCACCCTCCCCCAGGAGAGGGTCAGGGCTGGGCACTGAACCACAACGACCTCATCTCACCACAGACAGGTTAGGGGCAGGACTCTGCCTATTGTGGGAGCTCGCTGGGCACTGTGCCCCCACCAGGACTGGGCACAAGTCCTTCTGGGTGAGCGGGCACCAACTGGGCTAGGCCCACGGGCAGTCAGAGAGCCTTGTGTCCTTAGTTCACGTCTGAACATCTGGTTCCAATGGAGCCCAGGCTAGGGGGAAGATGGACTTGAGTGAGAACGTCCTGACGAGGTTACCAGGGACCGTCCTTCTTCCACCTACCAACACATTTATTAGACTCCTATGCCTGCATCAGACTAGTTGGTAGGGTACAAGCCTGACCTCAAGGTGCTTACTTTCTCTGAAGGATCCAACTATCTGGGAACCATCTCCCTCCCTGCCCCCCAACTTCTCCTAAAGAGGCTCCTGGGGATCAAGTGAGCCAAGCAATTTCCACAATAACAAGACTAATAGACCAGGTGGGAAACCTTGGGCCTGCCGGGAAAGCGGGCAAGCTACTGCCCACCCCCAGAGAAGCATCTGTTCAGAAGTCATGGCCTAGCTGCTGCAAGGGTTTTCTTTGCTTTTTGTTTGTTTGTTTGTTTACGAAAAGAGGAAAAGGAGAGGATCAAGTGGTGGGGAAAGAAGATAGATTTTTGCTCATTAAAATATTTTTTTTTAAAAATGGACTTCCCTAGGGGTGGCTAGGTGGTGCAGTGGATAAAGCACCAGCCCTGGAGTCAGGAGTACCTGGGTTCAAATCCGGCCTCAGACACTTAATAATTACCTAGCTGTGTGGCCTTGGGCAAGCCACTTAACCCCATTTGCCTTGCAAAAACCTAAAAAAAAAAATGGACTTCCCTCTCTACGATGTTTGTTTTAACATTTTATGAGTCCATGAAATTTCTCTCCAACAGACAGAATCCTGGGACTCGGGGTTCCCTCCTTTTACACATGGAGAGGTTGGGTGGGGAGGGGCACAGCTGGGACCTGACCAGGTCTCTCTGACTTCTGAGGAGGAAGGGGGCAGGGAGTTCTATAGAAAGGAAGGCTGCCTGGAGAGAGCCCACCCTGAGGAGTGGCAGCATGACCAGAAGGGCTCAGAAAAGAGGGGAAGAGGATGGCACTAAGAACAGATTCTGATGGCTTTTATGGTGGGTCATCAGAGGGATCGCCAAGCTGACCCAAAGCCGGCTCCTCCTCTCAAACACAGTGACCCTTTGACCAGCCCAGAAGGAAGCAGCACCTGCTTGGCACAACCCTCTCTGAACCTCGGGCTATTGGCAAAGCCGCTGGTTTTAGCCTGGTTTGCCTGTGAGGACAATGACTGACCCATGGACTGGTTCATCCCGTGCTTCCTTGCCTCCTCCCAAGCATGCGGCTCTTGCCCCTCCCTTGAGTCTGTTGCACTAAGGCCCACGCTCAGTGGATGCAGTGATGGTTCAGCCCAAGTCCACCCCGGGCATTTCCTGTAGATGCTGTGAAACATCTCCAAGCAGGAGGCCCAGGTTTCAGCCCCCTTTTCCTGGGCAGCTCCAAGAAGGCTGCTGCTCAGAGTCCCCGTTTTCCTTACTGGTCTCATGAGAAACTACAGAGACCCTTCCTCCCAACATGAAAATTCTAAAGCCATAGTCAATGCTGAGCCCCCACTTCTGCTCATCCTTTATTTTCATCACACTCTTACTTCACAAGGGACAAAAAGAAACAGCTCGTTTGCTCTCCCAAGACCTGCCTCATCGAGGATGGGACGGTGCGTGGTCCAGAGGCAGAGGCCATTTTATAAGAAGTTCTTGGTCCATGGCCACCATGAAACAAGAACACCCACCAAATGAGTCTCTATGGAGGTGGCCTTCCCCTTCTGCAAGGAGAGTGAAAGAGGGACCTCTCTAAACTTGAACTACTCCGTCTGTACTCCAGGCTAGAGTCAGGGTCTTTGTCCGGTGACAAGTGTCTGGACACCCTCTTGAGGAACTACTTAGTACAAATCTTGATACGCTCACTATGAATGAAATCAAAGGGTTCTCCCACCCCAGGACAACACTCTCTCCCTTCACCTTAGAACTCACCTACCTGAAAACATGTCTTTGATCATATTCTACACTGATTCAGTAAGACCCAATGGATGAAGAATGCCAACTGTTCAGACCATGCTATCCGATTCAATGGGCTAGGAAACCATCACTATTTAAAGAGATCTCGGATAAACTTGGAAAGAGACATTGAGGTGAGCCCAGAGTCACATAGAAGGAGTAGGAGTGATTAGCTTAAGGAAGTTGCTAAGTTCTCTTAAAAGACACCCCCTCCAACCAGGCTTCTCCATACAACAGAAGCACCAACATCTTCTGCAGAGGAAGACAAGGTGAAGAAATTCTAGGAAGAATGCAATCAGATTCTCAGTTTAAATCAATATGAAGTCTAAGACTTCAATACAAAGGGGAAATGGGAAAAATGAAGGAGAAAATATGACTCAGGGATAAGAAACAACAAAATCCAAGCAACTGCTTACTATACAAAAGTGACACCTAGAAATCATTAGTATTTTCTTTAAGAAGAGAGGAGTCAGGAGAACCTAAGTTCTTAATAATTACATAGCTGTGTGGCCTTGGGCAAGCCTCTTCATTGCCTTACAAAAACAAACAAAGAGTGAAGGCACTGATCATAGTGAGCCCTGAAAAAACTTTTAAAAAAATAAGATTGATGGTATCTTAAAAGATAGAAAACTCCAAGTTAATCTTGTGGAAGTCATTTCTAAATCTCTTCTCCAAGTTCTGCTCTGCCACTCTAGACTTGAACATGCTGCCTCAATTGCCTTCTCACCCTAGAAGTTCCCTCAGCCTCTGAAGTCCTTATCTACCATTGGATGTTCCATCTGGAGCTTCCATTTTGAGGAAAGCTCAAGCCAACCTCTCATTCCTCCCTTGACTCCCTTGATTCTCCAGCCTACACCACCGTGTCCCCCCCCATGGAACCTTTTCCATAGCCCACTTTGTAGAATGTACTGTCATCCCCCATTAAATGCAAGGTCTTGGGGAGTAAGGGCATTGTTTCCTAAATTTAATCTCTTCACACTTAATACACTGCCTTATTGACTTGCCTTCTTGACTTCTCTTCAGCTGTCTGCACACAAACAATCTTGTTGTGAGAGCAAAAATCAAAATAAATACTAAATTAGTAGAAAGAATATTGGGGCGGCTAGGTGGCACAGTGGATAGAGCACTGGCCCTAGAGTCAGGAGTCCCTGAGTTCAAATCCAGCCTCAGACACTTAATCATTACCTAGCTGTGTGGCCTTGGACAAGCCACTTAACCCCATTGCCCTGCAAAAACTTAAAGAAATAAAGAAATATGAAAAGATATACTGATCAGTTAAAACAACTTCAAACTTATCTATTTAAATAACTATTAAAGTCCAAAATGGGAAATGGGTAAAAAATAGACATTTTTAAATACCATTATCATTTGCTAAGGAAGTTTAACTGAAGTAATTGAATTATCCCTATGAGGAGACCAAGAGTCAAGAAGCTATATCTTACACCAATCCCTTGATTTGTTTCCCAAGTGGAAAAACAAGGGTGCCAAGCACAACACTGGTTTAGAATCCAAGTGCATTAGTAAAATCTAATGAAGTAGATGGTTCTGAGCAGAATCATCTCTTAAAAATTGAGATGAAGTGGAGGGAAATGTGACAAGCAATCCAATTAAGCCACATCATACCAAGAGTATTAAATGATGACACTAGAATGGAAAAGATTTGTAATGATTCCCTCAATAACAACAGAGTTTGAGACATCTTAACATCTCAGCCCCAGAAGCTCTGCATGAGGAAGTAAAGATCTCTCTGGAGAAAACAAAGATGAAAAAAGTAACTTTTCAGACCATGCACTTACACAGAGTGCTGTGTTTGCAGCTTGTGTTTTGGGTTTCTATAGGACACAACACAATAATTACCAGTCGTATGTCCATTACTTCATCGATGCAAAATTTTTATAGAAATGATTTATACATGTGTCAATGTCATTTGGAAATAAAAGCACAAAGAGATTATAGGTAGATATTTCCAGATTTTTCTGCAACTCACAACAATATACCATACAATTATTGCTGTCCTTCATTCTCAAAGAAGACCAAAATGCCATCACTATACCTGGGTCAAATTGCACTGTGTCTGACTGGCTGGATCAGACCAATAGAGCTTGGAATGCTCTATCTCAGGTCGGGCACCAATAGTTTGTGAATATTTGGGGTGAATTCTCCAAATTTTTGGATCTTGAGTTTCTTTTGAGCTACTTAAATTCTGTTTTTCCTGTGAAGCTGGGTAGTCTGTGCCTGTGTCTTCCATGCTATACAATCAATTCAGAGAGACCTTCAGGGTACCCCAGTATCACTTCCTCTGACCGCCCCCTCCCCTTATGCACTCTTGCCCTGTGTGAATTCTCCATAAAATAGTCTCTTTGGCAAGCATACATCTGGCATTCTAACAACATGTTCAGCCCATCATAGTGGTACTCTCTTTAGTAATGTTAGAAGGCTGGGCAGTTTAGCTTGAGAGAGGACCTCAGGGTCTGGGATCTTCTCCTGCCGGGTGAGCTTCAGAATCTTCCTAAGACAATTTAAATGGAAGGCATTCCATTTCCTGGCATGGCAATGGTAGATTGTCCATGTTTCCCAGGCATATAGCAATGAGGTCAGCACAATAGCTCTGTAGACCTTCAGTTTGGTAGTCAGTCACTACCTCTTCTCTCCCACTTTCCTTTGGAGCCTCCTAAACACTGAACTGGCTCTGGCAATGTGGGTGCTCATTGTCAACGTGTACCTCCCTGGAAAGGACACTGCCAAGGTAAGTGAACTTGTCCAAAGTATTCAAAACTTCTCCATTTGCTGTGACTAATGGGTCCATATATGGATGGTATGGTGCTAGTTGATGGAGCGCCTGGGTTTTCTTGGTGCCAATTGTTAGAACAAAATTAACACAAGCAGCAAAGAATTCATACTTTGTTACATCTCAGTTTCAGAGATTGCCATGGGAGCGCAATCATATAAAAATAGAAAATCATGCACCAATACACCCTCCACTTTAGTCTTGGCTTGTAGCCTCTTCAAGTTGAAGAATTTACTATCAGTGTACAGCTGATCTTGATGCTTTATTCATCTTCAGTGAAGGCACTCATTAACATGGCTGAAAACATCATGCTAAAAAGCCTGGGAGCAAGGACACAGCCTTTTTTTTTACTCCATTGATGACTGGGAAATTTTGAGAGAATTGTACACTATCCAGAAACTGTGCAAACATGCCATCATTAAACTGACATGCAATACTGATTCCTCAGGCCCTTGCAATCAACAATATCAAAGGCCTTGGTCAGATTTACAAATGTTGTCTACAGACTTCTGTTCTGCTCCCGGCATGTCTCTTGGAGGTGTTGAGTAGCAAACAGTATATATTAGCTGTTCCTCAACCCTTTCTGAAGCCACACTGGCTCTCAGGGAGGTGATCATCTTCCAGGTGAAAGATAAGCCAATTGAGGAGGACTTTGACAAGAATCTTGTCAACAATGCCTAAGAGAGAGACCTCCCCACCCCCAGTCCTCAAGATTGTCACAGAACAACCTATTTCCTTTTCCTTTATAGAAATGGACAATGGAGGGATCCTTGAATTCCTAGGGAATAACCTTTCCATGCCATAAAACCTGGAAAATTTCAATCAGTTCTTGTATGAGCAATGGACCCCATCACCACCACTACCACTTTATTAATCTCTGCTGGAATAGAATCAGCACCAGGTGCTTTGTCAAAGGAGAAGAGCCTAACTCAAAATCTCTTCTTCAGTTGCAACTTCAGCTAGGGACCAATTGACTTCAACATGAAGTAAATGGTCAGTGGCTTCTGCACTGATTGATGATGGTCTGTTGAGAACACTATGGAAGTATTTGGCCCTCTCCAGGATCATGTCCTTATCATTAATCAATGGGGCTCCATCAGCACTGCGCAGTTGAGATGCACCATATGTCTTTGACTCATAGATGGCCTTCAAGGCATCACAAAAGTATTTTTGGTTTGTTATGGTCTCCATAAAATTGAATTTCATCTGCCTTCTTATTGAGCCAAGCAAGAGTCCTGCATCCCTCTAAGCTTTGCTTATGCTTTTTTTTTTTTGATGGAATTAGAGCTCTTATTTCATTTCATAGCTTCTGAATTCTCTCATTATTTTCATCAAACCAGTCTTGGTGTTTGCAAGTGTTCTGGCCCAGATGAGCAAATGCAGCGCTGCACACCAGATCTCTGAAAGCTGCCCACTCTTTTTCTGCTCCACTGTTGCCAACTGAGTGTCAGCTCAGCTTTGGCTCCAAGTTAGCAGCAAACTGTTCCTGCTTGGAGAACATTGATATTAAGTCACTTTGTCCTGGGGCTGCTACTTCTGTTGAATATGAGTATTTAGCTTAGAGAGGATGAATCTGTGATCAGTCCAGCGCTCTGCACCACACATATTGCCTTTGTCACTCTTCCATCCCATCTCTTCTCCTTACAATGACCTACTCTATTAGATGTCAAGGTTTGCTGTAGGGGTGCATCTTGAAAGTTTTATTGCATTTAGCTGATGAGGTCATGAGAGACGCAAGTCTTCATGAGTTGCTGTTTCCAACTCCATTCCTCCCTGCCATGTCTGAGTCTTTGGTACTTAATCACTCAGAATTACAAGATTGTCCACTTTCATAATGTTGATGGAGAGGGTCTCCAGGTCTTCATAACATTTTTCTATGACTTCACTATGATGGGAGCTCAGACACTGATGATGATGGAGTGGGTTTTTCCTTCAGGTAATACAGCAACCATATAATTGACTGAAAGATGGAAAGGGGACAAGCTCTCCTGAACTTTGTGCCTGTTGACTATGAAACAGCATTAGATTTGGTGAAATAAGACTACTCAGAATCTCTTCTCTGACAGGATGTCTCCTAAGCATAGGTTAAAATCGTTCCTTCTGATCATAAATATTAAGTGAGGTATCAAGGAGACTTTTGCTCCTCAGATATATTTGCCACAGTCATACTCTTCAGAGCAAAGTGCAAGCAAAAAGGGGATTCCCTAAGGATAGTGAAGTCCTCCAGATGTTATTTGTTGATGACAGGGCACTGTTTACACCACACCCACAAAACACAGCAGGGATTCCTGAGATCCATAATCACACTATCATACATGCCAATCCACACAAGAAAAATAAAGTGGATGAAGGCTAACAATGGCATAACCTTCATGAGCATTCTATAGACGTTTCCCCCATGTATGCATATATGTAATTCTACATTTACATATATATACATGCATAGGTATTGGATGTGAACATATCTTGGACAGACTGCAAATAGATAACAAAGTGAGAAAAGAAGGGGCAGACTGATAGAAGGGAGCTCGGGGCTCATTCATTTTACAAATGAGGACATAGTCCTTGGTCCTGCTATATTGTAAGGGTGTCTTCCAGGAAAATGGAGCTGAGTGGTCAGCCTGCCTCTGCACTCTGCCCTCAGGTTGTGGTGCCATGGGGAACTCTGGGTCTTCATTTGCTGTTGGCTGATATTTAGTAAAAGCCTGTTGATTGACATAGCACCCCAATAGGCTGCTGTCCTCATGCCTGCCTCTAGCATACTTCCCTACCTCAATGCCTGCCCTCTGCCCCTTCCAATTTGTTGTTTCAAATCTGCTATGAACCAAAATCCCAAAGACCAAGCTTGTTAGAAGCCACAATCCAGAGGGAAGAGTGTCACTGTCAATACAGTAATTAAGAGTCCTAAGACTCAAGAGCCTACCCACAGATATGCTCTTTACAGTGTAAAATAGACTGAGCAAGTGTCTGAGGGACTGTCCAACAAGAGATGACCACATATTTTGGTACATCAATTTGATGACATTATGGCTTGTCAGAGGCTACTTCTCAACTTGGTCTGTCTCTCTAGACCAAACATTTCTGTCCCTCGGGTGTTCTACAGTCCAGCCAAACTGGTTGTTCCCCAACTTTGTTTTCCATCTCCTGCCTCTGTGACCATCTGTCCCTGGAATTTCATGCCATAAGCACCTTCCCTCCTCCCTACCACTGTGGCTCCTGAGCTTCCCACAAGGCTCTCCTCCTACAAGATCCTTTTGTTGTCACTCCTGGGGGTTAATCCTCGCTCCCTCAAAAGAAGAAATGCTATTGTCCTTGAATACAGAAGCAGAACGGATGGGGGTGATGGCGAGATCAGAGGTGTGACATCCAGAAATGGAGGAGCAGGTCCTGGGCATGGAGTAGCACGAGGAACTAGGAGATTCCGGCTGTTTGAGGGAGAATCAGTGTATTTGTTGATGCACCTTTGTACGAGGGCAGGAGTTGGGGGAGCAAGGCTGAGAATCCAGTGTTGAACTCTTGGAGAAAGGAACTAGTGTGCCGGAGATCAACAGGAAGAGACCACCAAGAGTAAGGGGCATTAGGGAGCAAGGAATACTCTGACTCCCAGATCACAAACACTGAAGGGGAAGAGGGGAGTGAGAAAAAGTGGGAGCAGTGCTATCAGGAAGGAGGGGGGACACTCAATGAATTGACAGCTACTAGGTCCTGGGCGCTGGGCCAAGGGCTGTAAGAAATTGAGTTGAGGAAACCTGAGACCAACAAATATTAAGTGATGCACCCTGGCTGATCCAGCAAGCAGCTATGTCTGAGGCAGGATCTGAATGCAGGTCCTCCAACAGCAAGTCCAATGCTCCTACTCACTGGCCACCCAACTTCCTTAAGAGGTTTAATACGAAAGTAAGTTGTTTTTGTTCTTTCATGGTGGAGCAGTTTTCCAGTTCATACTGATTCCCCACCCATTGGGTATAGGAGGATAGATGCCATTCATCATTTTGTCTTTCATCTCCCTCTGGGCTCACTCCCTCTACCTATACTCAGCATTGCCTGGCAGGCTGGGTCCTCCCAAGGACTTGCAGATTGATTGTTAGGGATAATTCAGAATAGAGACCCTCCCCTTACCATCACAAGCTCCCAGTTAGGAGAGACAATTCTGTCCATACTTAGGTAGGTCAAGGGCTTTGGGAAAGAAGGGAGTTAGTAAAACTATAAAAACCTTTAAAATAGAGGGTTAAAATAAAATAACAGAAAATATAGGTTTGACATTTTCAAGTTTTTTATTGTAAAATTTTCCCTGTAACCTATTTCAGAAAATGACCACACTTCAACTGGAGAAGATTTAATCTTTGATGCAAAAACAGAATAGGGGAAATTATTAACCTTTATTTGTATGGCCTCGCAAAGAAGCTGCACAATATCTCTGCCCAAAACGACCCCGCAAAGACTCTCACGCTTGCGCAAACTATCATCTCTTGTGGTCTCTTCCTGGCAGGACCAGCTCCCAGCATCCTGATCACTGGCCTCCTAAGTTTGTGACTAAGGCAGGGGAGAGACCCAGGAGTCTTGACTTCTTACTAAGTCACCAAGGGGCCCGCTAGGTGAAGACTGAGCACTCTCTAAAGAAACCAGGATTATTGTTGTGAGAATCATAACATTAACAGGAGGGAGGGAGGAGGGAAGGGAAGAGGGAGCAAAGGGGGCAGGAAGAGGGAAGCAAGGGAGGGAGGAGGGAGATGGGAGAATTAGAAAGGAGAGATGGGGGAGAAGGAAAAGAGAAAGGGAAAAAAAGGTTAGAGAAGGTAAATTTTTGAGAGTGGTGTTTACCTTTTGATTTAATTTAAAAGTAGACTGTGGGGGAGGTTAGTGGCACAGTGGATAGAGCATCGGCCCTGGAGTCAGGAGGACCCGAGTTCAAATTCAGCCTCAGACACTTAATAATTGCCTAGCTGTGTGGCCTGGGGCGAGTCACTTAACCCCTTTGCCTTAAATATTAAAAAAAAAATTTTGAAAAAAAAAAGTAGCCTATGTTCCCTGACTCACCCACATACTGTAATTTAATTTATAGGCTGAGAGGGTAGGTCACTGCCAATCCAATCCTCCCAGAAAAGCTGAGCCGATCAAGCGCAAGACTGCCGCCAAGGCTCCTGGCTAGCTCTGTGCCCGTGTTAGCGCTGCCGGCCCAGGAGGACCCAAGGGCCCCTCCTCGGTGCCACACGCACACCCCCACGCACCCCCTCTTCTGCACAAACACCCCCACCCAACACAGGCAGCATCAGTCCTGCCCAGACTCAGCCTGGCCCCAAACCCCTGAAAAGCTGCGGATCCTATCCTGCCCCTGCTGACTGGAGGTGAACCTTCCTCTGGCCAGAAGGCTCACAGAATTTCTCTCGCAGCCATTGCATACAGGCCTCTGGCCCCCTTCCCCACCCACCCCCAGGACCCTGACCTTGTCCTTCCCTCTCTTCTGCTTACACCGTCCCCTCGAAGTCTTCCAGGCAGCCACACTGGATCCTCCTGGCTGTTCTATCACAATACCCCATCTCCCCCTTCCAGGCATTTCCCCTGGCTGTGCCCCCTACCGAGGATGCCTACCTCCTCAGCCCTGGGCTCCCAGCTCCCTCATTGCCCTCTCCCCAGCCCCTCGAGTCTTGCTTGTGCTTGGAGATCGGCTCAGCTTTTCGGGTCATCACATTTTAGGGTGTCTAGCCACTTAAGACCGAGCTCCTTGAAAGCAGACTTTCTTTTGCCTTTCCCCATCTCCCCAATGGTCTTACCCTCTTCCTAAGCCCTCCCAAGCCCTAGCCCCCCACCAAAAGAGAGAAGCCTAGGAGAGGGCCTTGGAGGCCCCTCCCAAGATGTGGTAGAAGAGGTGGCCCAACTGTGCCCTCTCCAAGAGTGATCCTAGGGAGACGCAAAATACTCTTGGCTCCCCACTACACGTCCCAATGCGCCTCTTGGTGACCCCACTCAGTAACTTTTCCGCCTCTGAAGTCCATGATTGAACTTTCCACCCAGTGGGAATTGTGGGAGCCTTGGGTGCCCACCCCCAAATCACTCTCCAATTTCCTGGAATGCCAGGGAACTTAGTATCCAGACACTCTCAGATGCCCCCCCAGCATACCCGAGATCTCACCATTACCTACTTAGCAATCCCTCACCAAGGCCCCTCTCCCAGCCTCAATGATCTGTACCTCCACTCAGCCTTTCGCAGATCATTCCTGTCCTGATTGCAACCTCAACCTCAACCTCATTCTTTGCCATTTGCCCTCTTGTCCTCTCATTTCCCTTTTCTTCTTTTTAACTCAGTTAAGTTTCATAAATGGGCAGAAATTAAAATTGCATATGGAGGAAGGGGAGAGGGACTAACAGAAGGAAAGGGGATACTTCTGGGGGAAGGAACCCAACACCACTCCCCATCAGCTCAGGGACAGGCCAATTGTTACCCTTCTTCACAAAACCTCAGTCTTGCATTTCCATCATCTGCCTCCTCTGCTCCCACTCACAACCACTGAAGAAAACCAGAATAAGTTTCCCAGTCAATTGGGTTCACTCATTACAATCCATGTCAAACAACCTGAACTGGGTCCTCCCTGATGATCCCCCATCTCAGTCCCCATAGGAGTTATTCTAAACCCTTTTACTTCTCTCAAATCACAACCTAACAAATTGAAATCATTCTGTAGAACAAGCTTTTCCTCCCATTTTTTTTTCATCTCAATCCTCTTGACATCATCTCCCCCCTTCCTTCTTTGGGCTCCCTTCTTGTCAAAGCAAACCCCACTGGGTCTTTTACTTCATTCCCTCCCAACTTTTGCAGTAGTTTGCATCTTGAGCTATCCCCTCCCCTTCTGGAATATTCTGTTTCTCCTTACCGACGGGTTCCTTTCCACAGCTTTCAAATATTCCCACATCATCTCCTGAGGGTGGGAATGGCTTAAATAGAAGAATAACAAACAAGGGAAAAAGAGGCAAAAGCAAGGTTCCCTGACAAGGAATGAGAGATTAGACAGAAACCCCATGTTTCTAGTTCATGAACTTTCTGTGAGAAAACTAGTAAAATAATATAAAGGGTGGGGGGAGTACTTTGTAAGTCAGGGAAAACTTCCTAGTTTTTCAGGAATTAGCCCTGAGTCATTTCTCTTCTGTATAATCATATCAGCTCACTGGAGGAAAAGTCAGAAATACAAGAAAATGAGCTAGTGCAAAGGTGAAGCAGCAGTCCTGAATTAAGTACCGGAAAGTCAGAAACGAGAATGGACGACAGAAATATCAACAGTGTCATCAGGGAATTTCTCATGTAATTTTCACAGTTGATACTAGAGAGCTTAGAAGGTCATGTAGCAAGCAATCATCTAACTTAAGAACCAAATGGAGACAACTGCCAAAACCAGAGTATGGTGCAGTGGATAGAGCACCAACTCTGGGGTCAGAGGACCAGAATCCAAATCTGGCCTCAGACACTTAATCCATACTTAGCTGTGACCTTGGGCAAGTCACTTAACCTCACTGCCTTCCCAAAAGAAAAAGAAAAAAGAAAAGAAAGTAGTATTGAGTCACTAAGCAGAGAAGTGCTAGGTAAAAGATCAACTAAATCAAGTCAATCCAAAGACATTCAAGGATGAACATGAAAGGACAACAGAAGGAAAACAATTTTTAGAGAACTATTTTATCTGTTTTTTAAATCAAGGACAGGGGAGCTATCACACCTGAACTAGGGTTAAAATTAAAATTAATTAAAATTAAAATCTCTTATGTACTTAAAACAGAATGAGTGAATTGGTGTGTGGATACTCTATAGAATGTGTGTGGTACTCTATGGAAACATTTTTTTTAAGGTTTTTTTGCAAGGCAATGGGGTTAAGTGGCTTGCCCAAGGCCACACAGCTAGGCCATTATTAAGTGTTTGAGGCCGAATTTGAACTCAGGTACTCCTGACACCAGGGCCAGTGCACTGTCTACTGTACCACCTAGCCACCCCTAAAGAGGACAAATTTAAAGAATCTAAAAAGCACAGGAAGGTTTATATGTCATAAACAGAAGAACATGGTGTATACGGTTATGTCAAGGAAAAGAAAAATATCCCAAAAAGCTGACTTGCCACAGGAAATGAAACTCAGCAGAAACTGGGGATAGGCAGGGTTGTGTTGCCACATTTTAAAATAGGTTCTATTTTATCTTTTTAGATTCATAGCCTTTTCTGATTCTACTCTGCAATCCACCATTAGCTGGACCTCTCAATTGCATCACCTGCAAAGTTGGTCACATGTCACTTCTGTGGCCTCAAGTCCTAACAATCCTAAACTAGAAAGATACTTAATAACTAAAGTACCTTATGGGTCAGGAATTAATTCTTTCAAAAATGGTTATCAGTAAGTTGTTAAACACCAAAGTAGCAGTTAACCAAAAAAGGGAAAATCCTAAATCCTCTGGGGAAAGAGTCCATCAACCCACTGTTGAGAGAGCTGGGAAATGGTCCCACTGTCTTGGAGAGCAGGAGCTATGCTTGAACCCAAAGACATTAAGGAAAGGGAAAAGGACCCTTATGTACAAAAATCTCCCTAACAGCTTTTTTTTTTGGTGGCAAAAATTTGAAGAAATCGAGGTCTCGATTGGGAAATGATTGAACATATAGTATATGAACATCATGGAATACTATTGTGCTCCAAGAAATGATGAAGGAAAATTGTTTCAGAGAAACCTGGGAAGATTTAAACGAACTGATGCAGTCAAGTGAGCAGAGCCAGAAAAACAATTTATACATGATCGACAATATTGTAAAGACAAACAATTCTGAAAGGCAACAAAATAGGCAAACAGTTCAAGGCCTAGGGTGCTAAATACTTTTAGACCACAGTTCACACAGAATGATTTTGCTTAACCAAATGCTTCTTGCAAAGATTTTACTTTTTTCCTTCCTCTCATCAGGAGTGGAAGTAGGTGGGGAAAAAAAATGGGATTTCTGTTAATTAAAAATTTCAATAAAATAATGTAATATGCTCAGCTGTCCAGAAATTTATAGAAATGTTAAGTATCACTAAAAATCTGTATTCAAACAAACCACAAACAAAAATCACAATCACAGAAAAAAAAGAAAATATATTTTATTCACTTGAGCTGTTTTTTTTTTAATTTGGAATAGCTTTAATCCAAAGATCTCATCAGGCTATTTACAATTTTGAATTTACAATTATGTATGTATGTATGTATGTATGTATGTATGCCTTTTTGACAACAGGGTACCATTCTCGAGCAGCAATACGTATTTTAAAATATAAAGATGCAGTATCATTTCTCTGATATAAACTAACTTTCTTGTTTAAGCCAAGTTTTCAGGGAATTCTGTAATCTAACAGGAAATAACTTTATTTCTATTAATTTCATGTGCACATAATTATCAAATTCTAGTACATTAAAAATATTTGTAAATGCCCATAAACTGTACAAAATTAACATCCAGAATTTTAAAAAGTGTTCAAAACCACCCTCCCTCCCCCCAAAATATACAAAATCTAGGTTACAATGTCAACAGTGCATGCACAAAATCCTAGAATGTTTTCCAAAGTTTGAATTCTAATCCTGTCTGGACACTGCATCTAATAACAATTTGAGAAACAGTGTATAAACTTATTAAATTCTTATTTTTCATGCCTTTAACTATTCAGAGCTTCCTATAAATAAGGTAAAACAAAACTAAAAAGAATGAAAATGGGAACAATTTTTTCTAAATCAAAATGTTTTGCAAAAAATTGTTCTAATCAAAGAATTTACAAGGGATCATGAAGAATCATTTCCTTTGTACATGGCTTGGCCAATGTGATCCCAACATTATTTGCAGCATTGTTTTTGCAGCAGACAGTACTAGAGAATAGAAAACAAACAGTTATCATTAATCCTATTTGGGAGGGAGGTGCCAAAGGGGAAGAGGGGATAAGGGACCTTTCAACAACCCTGAGGGAAACACTTTAAAAATCTGGTTATTTATTAAAAAAGTAAAAAAGTTACATATCATTATTTAACAATTACTTTCTTGGACATACCAGTCCCATAAGTATGTGCATAAATAAAATTTAAATCCACAATATTTATAAAATCTTATTACATCAAAATAAGACATGTACAGATTTTAAATTTTAAGTATGTATACACTCAAATAATTTAATATGAAATTCAGAATCAAAATGTCTATGTAATGGCGACCCACACAGTAGAAAGGACATCCTCAATCTAGGGCATTAGGAGGGCCCACTAAAGCTGCTCACCTGAATTTACAAAAAACATTCTTCCACATTCTGGAAACCATCAGTTACAATCTACAAACCACCACTCATCCTATGGTCAAAGCTAACTTCCTCAACGCTTCTTCCACAAAGCTAAAAACTATGTCTTCCTGTGAAAACAATATGGACAGATACAATAGAAAA
The DNA here is from genome assembly GCF_037893015.1 of Macrotis lagotis. Lineage (NCBI taxonomy): Eukaryota > Metazoa > Chordata > Mammalia > Peramelemorphia > Peramelidae > Macrotis > Macrotis lagotis. The sequence goes on along the minus strand of NC_133663.1, from coordinate 3,019,748 downwards.
CCTTCTAAGCCCCAGCATATTAAAAAAGGGAGCTTCAAAAATAGCTGCTCTACTCTCGCTTTCATGTGTGAAGATGTTCAATGTGATTGATTAGACGATTAGAATTTTTAAGCTGCTTCTTAGTCACTCTCATTGAATCCAATACTTTAGCATGGGAACCACACAAAAGAAAAGTAATGATCTGGAAAATCCATCAGGACCTGCTCTTTAGGTAATGCTTGTGCCTCCTGGGTTCCCTCGAACAAGCAAGAAGGATAAACAAATGTGAAATGAAAACAAACAGTGCTAAATCACAGCCCAAAAGGTCTAAGATGCATAGATAGCTTCGAAGAATCATTCCATAACAACAAATCTTTTTTTAAAAAAAGCAATTAAAAGTGAATTCCTAGTCCATCATCTCTTTGCTACAGAAAGCCTCCCGAAGGAGGAAGGAGACGGGGGCCTCGTCAGGGGCCACGCCAGCGGCTCGGCCATCCCCTCTTGGGTGTCCATGTCCTTCAGGTCTTTACACCCTGAGGAGAGGTTGGAAAGACCATTGGGCTCTGCTGCCTCCAGACTCCCATGGTGCCTCTAAAGGCCTGGGTTCCCCAGGACGAGGGGTGGGTAGGGAGGTGTCACCCTCCCTCTCATCTCATCCTGCCCACCACTGCCCCCAAATGGTCACGATGCACCAGCTGCCGAGGGTGTGGCTACCAGAACTGTCAGATCAGTTGACCTTGAAGCTGCGCAGCCAACTGGGGGAAAACCTTGCAAGGCTAAGTTATGATAGAAAAAAAAAAAAACAATTAGGACCTAAAAAGGGAAGATGCAGAACGAAGGTCTCCTGGACACAAAACGCTTGCTCCAAGCGGTCAGGGAAGCAAGGGAAGCATAGCCCGGACGCAGCTACTCTGGTGGATGCTGCTACAGGCCAGATTAAGTAAGAGATCTGAGGAGCCTTCACCGACCCCCCCCCCGACCCCCAGCAGCAATCCCTCCTCACTTCATCATCCAGGATGGAACAGAAGCATGAAGAGGCCAAATCATCAGGCCAATGCCCCCACCCCGACTTTGACCGAAGCCCCCCCCCCACCCCACTCCTCCCAACACTGCTCGAGGCGAGCCACCAAGGGCCACAGCTACGTGATGGTGATGACTTGACAGGGGCCATTCTCCTTCGCTAAGGTTTTTGCTTCTGTGGTTGTGCTGGGCTTCGGGGGCCACTCAGGGTCAACCAGCAACTCCTGGGCCAGATGCATGTACTTGGCCTTGGGAAGCTGCTTTCTACAGCCAAGCACCGACAAGATACAGCACTTTCCCCAACGGTCCACTGACTCCTAAGAAATGAAAGGAAAAATAAAACACAAGAACAATGTTCAAACTTCGGCTTTGAAAAGCTGAGAAGCTAAAACGTTCCCTCTGAGCCACATTCAAGTTCTGAGAAGGACTCCAAGAGATAGAGGGGAAATGTCCCCCAAACCAAAACTCATTTCAGAAAAATGAGCCTCCTCTCAACTCCTTAGGGAGAGAGGATGACATCCTGTCCCCACTCTCAGCCCCCTTCCCCAAAAGGCAGTGAAGCTAGCAATGGATGGTTAGGGGGAACTCATGAGTTAATGGACTCCTTATCAAGACCTCTTGGGGCATTTCTGGCCTTTCTATGTGAGAGGCATAAATGACTCCTATCTATCTCAAGAGGCTCCTTCCCTCAATTAAGAAGGCCTTGTGGGCTGGAGCTTCTGGACAACTCCATGAAATGAAGTCAAGGGCAGAGGAGATACAGGACCAGGGCCTTCCTCAAAGGCCTGAGGAGCTCTGCCTCAGTGTTGGGGAGGCTCGTGGTGCCATTTCTCTGACTCATTCCTCCTCAACGGCTCCCATCTACACCCTCTGAACAGACTGGACATTCTTCCCCACAATGACTCCTCCCTCCTGTGACTGAACTCCTGGACAGAAGGGACTCTTCTTTGTCCTTGTATCCTCAGTGCTTAGCCCACAGCAGGTGCTAAATAATCAACGTGAAACTTCAAGCAATTGGCCCCAAAAGAACAAGGCCTTTCTTTTGGAGGAGGCCCAAAAAGCACCAGGAGAGGTGGCCAGCAAACGTGAGGGAGGCTCTTCCCCAAGATGGCGAGAACTTTGTGGCTGATGGTCAAAGTCACAGGCACAGTTTGACCAGGTGGTAACATTACAACATCTATCAGCCTAGAAAAGGCATAGAGTGAGAAAGAAAGTGAGGAAACAAATGAACTTATTTCTGAAATCTACTGATTCTGGGGAAGATGTCAGGAATGATACAGAGGGGTGACACTGGGAATGAGAAAGGACCCAGGTTGGGGTCTGGACAGCTTGCTTTTATTTTGGTGGGTTGTTCTTGATTTGGGAATTCACACTTTCAATAACACCAACCCCACGCTGTCAAGTTTTATATTAGGCCTAATTGGGGGGGGGGGGGGGGGGGCTTTCCTACCTCTAGAGTCTACATGAAATTTTCACTGGGGAGAGGGATGGAAGATGGAATCACAAGGGGAAGGGATTATGCGAGTAGGTTTTACAATATGACTTAGAATTAAGAAGTATAGCTTGTCACCAAGAAAAAAAATAATTCATTCCAAAAACAAAAGAAATCCTCTCCATCCACTCTTTTCATTACACAAGAGCTGAGAAATCATTGCAAAGAACTGCTAAATTCCTATGAAACCAGAGGACCAAGATGAACAAGTTGAGGACGGCTTTCTGATAGAGTGGCCAGCACCCCTTCTCTAAACAGAAGGGCCTCCCAGAAGTTTTACCAGTGTGTCCAGACCTAGAAAGCCACTGGAAATGGGATGGCTTCTTCAAAAGGAGCTCAAACAATTGTAATTGATAACAATGCTCATGCCTTGATTTTCGAGCACAATTTTAAAATGATTGATTAGAAAAAGATTAAGAGCCAAGGTAAACCATTTATCATTTGATACGTCTCTTCACCTTCCCAAAAAACCACATGCACAAAGAATGGACCAAACAAATGATGATGATAATAATAAAAAAGGCTTATATTATAAAGAAAATGTGTGCCAACAACATCAAAGCAAACAAATACATGGCCAAAAAGTGGCACTCCACAGAGACTCAGAAAAGGAGCAGGAGAAGGAGCGGGCAGCGACAATGGCAAGGGAAGAGAGCAGAGCATGGGAATCGGGAGGAGGCCGAGGCTGCCTCAAGTGGGGCTGGGGGCCCCAGGGGAAGGTGGAGGAGCCCCAACCAGCCTCCTCTGCCCCACCTTCCACCATGATTATTTGAGAAACAGGCCCATGAGCTGCATCAGAGATTACGGGCCAGGGTCACACATGAGGAATGGATTTCAATGGCATTGTGCTTTTTTTCAAGGCCTCTGTCAATACAAAGTAGATTTTAAAGCGGATCCTCCCCCCAAATTAACATCTGTAGTTAGGGAATAGGACCAGTCTTTATTCAATAACAGCCATCTCCATAAATGTGGATAATTCATACTCTGATTAGCATAAAGACTCAAATTCAATTTGCTCACAAACACAAGCCAAGTACAAATCCATGACAGTTCTGGCTCCTCCCAAGGACATCAAGGTGAGGAGACAGAATAAGTGAGACATAAAACCTTCATGGAGTTAGCAAATGTTCTGCTGTATCCAGTTTGTCATCAGATTCCCCCCCAAAGGGCAAGCTTATTTAGCAAATGAGGAAACTAAGGGCCAAGAGGTCAAATAACTTGCCAAACATCCCTCAACTATCCACAGGAACAAAGCATGATAAAGAATACAGTGGCACCACCTGAAATGATCTATGATGTGGCTAAGCAAAAATCTCATTTTCTATCATTTAAATGAAAACTATGTGAAAGCTGAGGTTCCTTAAATGGCAAGCTGCTAAAAAGCATTAACTGGCCTCCCCTTGGTAATCCTGTATTAGGTTAGATTTTTCTTTCTATTAAAAAAAAAACAATTAGAGTCAAGGCAGGCAGTTGAGTGTGGTGCCAGGGAAGCCCTGCTCTAGACTATTCTAGGGGAAATAGAAATGATGGGGGGGGGGGGTCCTCCCTCTAGGCTGATCTCACTATGCCATGCCAGAAGATCCAGCCAGACTTCCTGGAATCAAGGCAGCAGACTCGAGAAGAAAAGTCCACCCGGGCAAGGGTCCCGGAGCTGCCAAAGGGGGGCCCAGTTCCCTCTGGAGAGACTAGTGCCTTACAGAGTGACAGGAGAAGGATAATCAAAGTCCAAGTGCTGTTCTAGGATGAAGATGCATTTAAACTTTAACACTCAGTTTTCACATCATCCATAGACTTGATGTTTATTTAGTGTCCGAGTCTGGGCTTCAATTCAGAAGGGCTTAAATGGTGTAAAGGCTGCTCTCCTGTGACTCTTCAGAATCACTTTGCTGCCTAAACAGATAGATGACATGAATGATGCCTGCCCTGGGACTCTGGTAGGCCTGGCCCTGACAGGTTCTGTTACTTATTCAGGAAGGAAATATGATGCTATTAATAATTACAATTATTAACAGCTAGGTTAACTCACATTCGAGAAGTCATGTAAGATTATTAGTAATAATTAGTAATAAACTCTTAAAGAACCATTTTAAAAATCAAGTTATTCTAGCCAGCAATAAAACCAGGGGAAACAGGAAACATATTGTTTCTGTGTTTTTGTTATCTAAGTAATTAGTCCAAAAGGTCTAATTGGGGGAGGGGGAGAGACAGGATGGGGGGGGGTTGGTCTTTCGATCTGATGAGATATTCAGATGCTCCTTTCTAAGGGGAAAAAAGCCACAGCTACAGGTTTTTACCAATAAAGACAACCAATAAAGATCACTAAGTGTGTCTTATTGGTCCAAATACTGATCCTGGACGTGTGTGTGTGTGTGTGTGTGTGTCTGTGTGTCTGTGTTTGCACATGTGCTGTGTGTCACAGTTTCAGCCAAGGACTGGACCAATATACTCTTTTGCTGACAAAGTTCCATGGTAGACAAGCCAGAACATCAGAGAGGGGCCCCCACCCAGTCTGTATCTAGGTACAGGCCTCTAAGAATTCTTTACAGATCATTGCAGCAAAGGGGGATGGGGTTCAAAGTTCACTTCAGAAGGGAGTGGGGGGAGGGCCGAGAGTGAAACCAGCTGAGCCCCCCTGCTCAGCAGCCTGAAACCTGTGAAGAGTGCCCAAGCCATCCCAAAGGTCAAGATCAGGGGAGCTGGAAGGTTGAGAGGAGTGGCTCTGCAGTCGGCCCAAGGGGACACTGGCAGGGCTCCTCAAGTCCCCCTATGGGCAGATCAGTGCAGGCTCCCTTGTTGGACTGCCATGTGGAAAATGAGGGCGTCCCAGGAGGAGGCAGCAAACACCAGGAACAGGGACATTTAATGGGGGTCTCGAGTGTTCTAGGATAAATAACAATGAGAATTCTTGGCCTTCCCCAAGGGAACGGTTTTGTTTACTGAGTACTGGATACAGAAGATGCTAAGCCACATGGAAAACAAACCTGAGGAAGCCAGGCCTCAGAAAAATCAAGGACTCTAAGAACAAATTTCAATTTCTCAAGAAAAAAAAAAAAACAAAATCAAAAAACAAACACTAAAAAAACAAAACTGAAAATGTTCAAATCTCAAAATTGAACTAAGAACTTGACACAAACAGTTAAGGTTGGAAAGGAGAAGAGACTCATGGATGCTAACACATATCGATGTCTGGAGAATCACAATGGAGAGAAAGATGGGAGATGAGGAGGGAAGGAAGGCGAGCCCGCCCCGAGCCCCCCGGGCCTGTCCCCACCCCCATCCCCAACCCTCCCAGAATGCACAGGACACACAAGAGCCTGGAGAGACGTGAAGAATTGAGAGTAACTGTTGATTTCCAACCTGTGGCGGCTGTGTGGTGGTGAGGCGATATTCTCCTTGTTTATCTCGATTGAACACAACCTTCCAAAGGACCGTGTCCAGGAGGAAGCTCTGAGACACATTGCAGTGGGTGGAAGAATGAGAAAGGGCTAGCGATCATTCTTGAGTCAGGTGCACATGACACAAATCTCAAACAAGGCAGCAGAACATGATAAAACAAGAATAAGGATAAGGCGCCTAACTGCCCTCTCAGGGTCTCTGGTCCTTTCCGGGAGACCCTGCAGAGTAGGTCGAGGGAAGGCACAAGCAGAACATTCATGCTCAGGGATCACTAGGAAGGGTTCGACACACAACCATGGGCTGTACAGGATAATCACAACCACCTGGGAGTCGGGTGACAGGGGCGTGATCCTGTCCATTTTATAGATGGGAACATGGAGGCTGAGAAGGGAAGTCATTAGCCAGGGTCACAGAGATTAAGTATCTGAGGTGGGATGCAGATCCAGGCCTTTCCTGATTCCAAGTTCAGCCAGTATTCTTCCCACTATAGCTCACCATAAATATCTTTTTTACTCTGAAATTTTAAAAAATAAGAGAAAGGCAACCAGAATGCTCTCCTTGAACATTTGTTAAGTTTCACAAGGGAATAAACAGAATCTAGGTGGAAAGGAAAAAACATGATTTCAAACAGGGTGTGAAGATGCAGCTCCCACCTCTAGCATGTGGCTGCAGCCAGATTACAACAAAGCTGGGAAATAATAATACAATAAAACACAGTTAATGGGACATTTCAAAACTGAGTCAGTGTGTGGCCCCCATTTCTATTGGTGTCCAACACCCCTGAGTCGGTTTAGTATCTGTTTCTGCTTTTGCTTCCTCCAGAAACCCTGAGAAGGGCAGAGAAATCTTCACTCGTAGCAGTTAGTGAGGGAAGAGGCAGAATGCCACCAGCCCAGCCACATTGCCCCATCCCAGCCGAGTGCTCAGAAGGGCCAACTCTCCCCAGCCCTCCTTTCAAAGCCTAGGAGGACAGGACCCTCTGCTCCACAGTTCTGAAAGTAGTTCAATAAAAAACTGTGAAATCCATTCCCTGCGACATCCCACTCTCGTTGCTAATGTAGAGCTAACCAGAGCCGCACGATCTGGTGCAAAACTCAGTGGGGATGGAGCAGCCACCTGGTGCAGGCTTGTTCAGGCAACCCCTCCCCCAAAGAGACTTAATGTCTGCACCTCAAAATCATGAGGAAGAGGAGGGAGGGAGACGGATCCCGTATTGGGTTCTGGAGAAAGTGGCCAAAGGTCACTTTGTAACATCCTTGTGTTTACGAAATAAAAAGGTTTCCAAAAAACCACCAGCCTCATTTCCATTTTCTTGCTACTGGCAACATTTTCTCCTCATCTTTAGAAAAGTATTACTACCGATTTCCAGAAAAATCCAGAGTGTTGAAACTGCCCGTATCTTTGGCATTCCCCGTGGCTCCATCCTTGGGGGCATCTCATTGCTTATTAAGAATTATGGGAGAGTGGGGGACTGGAGGAGCTGAGGATGGCCACTCAGCCAACACAAATCTTTTAAAAACTCCCATGAAAAGATCATTTAAAACTAATAGATAAAGAAAGCCAAATGGTCTTTTTTTTTGAGCTTTGTCTAGTTATCTCCCATCCCCTCCTCTACAGACCTGGTTAATCGATCCGCACCAAAACCCAAAGCACCTGGGGGACTTACCTCTGCCAGGATCGAGACAAGCGTATTGATGAGAATGATGATGAGCATTGTTATACGCCACTGATACGGAACACAAACAATCTAGAAGACACAATTCCAGGGAGTTCACATTACAGTTCCTGTTGTGGGAGTGGGTGACTCTACCTACATGCTCCAGTCTATCAAAAATGCATATCACTAGCCACAGCCCATGAGCTACAACAGACACACTGGGTTTCTAAATGAATTAAAACATCAGGTTAGGAGGTAAAACCCCTTCCTCTAGTGGAGCAGACAGATAGCTGGCCTGAGGCCCCTTTCCCTCCCCAACATATCACCCAGCAGCACCTCCCTGAGGCCACAGGCACAAGAGGAGCAACTCAAAAACTGTCAAGGAAGGGATGAGACAGGGAAAAGTCCCTGCTTTCTGCTGCCCAGGCTTGGTTATCACCAGGACCCTAAGTTGGTTTCAGGGAGTCACAGGTAACCCACTGCTACCAAGCAATGCACGAGCCAGGTCACCCAGGAGCACCTGCATCACTTAGCTCCTCCCCCAAGACTGACCCAGGAGCCAGGAATAGGACTTGTGGCCCAAATGAAAAGGGAAATTACTCAAAACAAGTCCAGGCTGCACCTGGGCAAGCTGAAACAGGACAGGTTTTTAAAGACCCTCCCCTTCAGAGTTTTCTGAATGGTCCTGGTCGATTCCTTTTATACTATAATGGTCCAGTAGAAAGGAGAATATTAATTTAAAAGATAAAGAATTCCCCTTTTCACCATGTGTATGAATGCTCAGAATTCCTCACTGGGCTGGGCACCAGCTAATATGTCAGTGGATAAAAGGGGGTAAGATACTTTGACTGCTAAGACACAGAGGAAGGGCAGGGTTTGGGGTTTGGTTTTAATTTTTGCAAGGCTGTAGGGTTAAGTGACTTGCCCAAAGTCACCCAAAAAGGATGAAGTATGTGTGTGAGGCCAGATTTGGCTGGTGCTCTATTCACTGGGGCACCTAGCTATACCTAAGGGCAGGGTTTTTAAGGCTGCTTGAGTCCCAAGGAAGATGGTCTGCCATGCAGTCAGGGTCCTCCTGCCTACTTACTGGCATGTGCTGACTGTCCTAACCCAGGAGCAAAATAAGGAACATTCAGGAAAGGGTTCTGAGACAGAGACTTGAATTCTTACCTCAAGAACCTGGTCAATATAGGCAACAGGATGCAACATGATGAAAAAGATGAAGATATACAAAACAATCACAGAAACAACAAAAAAACCTGAAAAAAGAAAACAATCTTGAGATTAACAATTTGGTTCTGCTAGGGTCCCAAACATTCAGTATCTTCCATTTTCACTCCTCAAACCTGCCCAAATGCTGGTGAAATCACACACAGCATTTCCTCTGCTCCTCAAAATGAGCAGTTTTATCGAGGGGAGAGGCCAGGCACTGCAGGCAGCTAAAGCAAAGACCTCATTCAGGACAGCAAGCATAGATTTTGTGAGTTTTCACAAACCAAGACAGGCCCAGAACGTTTGCAATTTGTAATAAAGTTACTGGCATTTCCCCAACATAAACAGCCCCAAAGAACAAAACAGCTTATTGACAGAACAGACTTAAGTCAGATTTGAGTTCTTCTGATACTGATAATTTCCCCAATGACAAAAACAGCCAACATTAGATCAAACCACATACTTTAGAAACAACAGCCACTCTCACCAAATAGCACAAATAAACCTCCTTTGCCCGATTTACTTGAGTCATAAAATCTCTAAGGATTTGTTGATAAGAAAAGTTGGTTAGCGTGCAAACTTAATTGAAAGTTTTTCATGACAAGATTCAAGGTGACGGCCCAATCTCAGGACATGTAGTTCCTGCTAGGTCAGGCCTATGCTAACCCAACTCTCTTATGATAGTCAGAGAGTAATTTGGCACAGTGAAGAATATAGGAAGAGGGGAAGGGAGAGAAGACATGGCTGCCATCACCCACCACACCAAAGAATGACTGACATCACTGAGGTTCCCCAATGCTTTTTGGACCCACGATGTGAAGTCCTTCCAGTCCTGGTTCCAGATTCCCTTCTCAGGCTGGTTAGATAGCCCCCCACCCTCCCATTCACAAGCACTGGGCCAAACTGCCCTACCTACTACTATATTTCACATCTGAGGAGCACTGGTCATACTCCAAACCTCAATTTTCTTCCTCCTTACCTCTCAGAATCACTAGTTTCCTTCAAACTTGAGGCAGGGGGAAGTTGGGAAGTGGTAGGGGAAGAGGGAATAAGCATTTATAAGGCACTGTGAGCCGGGCACCATTCTAGGAGCCTTAACAGAAACTATTTCAGTTGATCTTCACAACCCTGAAAGGTGGGCATTATAATTATCTCTACAGATAAGGAAACGGAGGATAACAGAGGTGAAGGAACTCACTTAGGGTCATAAAGCCAGGAAATATCTAAGACCAGATTTGAACCTGGCTCTCCTGATTCTAGGCCCAGTACCCTGCATACTCTGGCACCCCCTAGCACTCCCAAAGTTGTCCAAGACTCCTCAATCCCCTAGAAGGTGTGAGTGCCATACACAAGAGTGATGCTCAGCATGCTTCCAAGAAGGAACAGTGATAGTTCACAATTTCATCATCTGTGGCTTCTCAAAGAGGCCCTACTTGTCGTGGAACTTTTAAAAAAGCATTCAATTTTCTACAACTCTAACAAGAAAACTGGGCTACTGCTTCCTGCCAACTAAAGGAAGAGGCCAAGCAGCAGAGTCAAAGGGCAGAAAGAGCTCCCCCAATTTAAGTTACCTTCAATACCTATCTAGTCCACCTTCCCTGTTTCACCAAGGGGAAAACAGAAGACCAGAAACAAGGACTGCACTTCCTAAAGTCATTCAACTCAATAATTAGTGGCCCAGACCATGTCTCTGTACTTCTAGATCTGTGCTACTAAGCTAAGTGGGAAAGAGAAAATCCAAGCCAAGAAAAAAGAAGCCGAGTCAAAGGGAGGGAGGGAGGGGGCCAGGCCTGGATCTGAGGCTTCTAAGGCAGCTACTCCTCCTCTGAGGGACTGAGATATCGTGCTTCATCTAGTACCTGGAGTGTGTGGGGGGTGCGTGTCTGTGTCTGTGTCTCTGTGCTCCCACACCAAACTCAGAACTGATCTGTCTGAGAAGACCAGGGAACAGTCTGGCCTTGCCAGCACACTCACCATTCTTGTAGCAGGGCTGCCTAAATGGTTTTCCTTTAGAAAAAGCAATTGCCACAATGAGGTACTGGAAGCTGGAGATAAAAAATACGGTGGTATTTTCATAATTCTTTATATTGTGTGCATCGTGTTCAGTCTCATTGTCAAAGTGTGAGGAGTTGGAAGAGAAGCTCCTGGACAGGTTACAGGCACTGAAATAGAAAACAAGATGCCATCATTTTTAAAGCACCCTCTGCCCTCTCTCTCCTCTCTCTCTCTCCCTGGGGCAGGTAAATGGGTGCCCTAACCATCTGCCCTATCCTGTACCTCCTCCTTCCCAATGGAGGCCCAGAAGTCCTAAGACAAGCTTCTTCAAGTCCCAATGACACACACCATAGGATAAAATAGGGCAAAAAAAAAAAAAAAAATAGGGCAATTGCTTTTTCTGGAAAGACCATGCCATAGCTTCGGCCCTGGCCAATGGAATGGTGGGGCTAAGACATCTGGATGCAGGCCTTGGGGCAGCTCCAGGAATGTGTCCACCACCAGGGCCAACAGCACTACCATCACTACATAAGGAACCAAAGACTCTGCAGGAACCATCCAGGAGAATACTGGTCCTTTGGGGGGGGGGGGGGGGGGGGGGGGGGGGGCTGCGCAGACCTACAGAATCTCCCAAATGCAAGTCTAAAAACCAACTTCAAAGCTTGGTGTCCCCAGGGAGGGCAATGAGCACAGGGGATGAAACTGGACTTGCCACAAGGCTGCTCAGCATGGGGCAAACAGAGACCAGAGCCAAGGGACCATGAAGAAGGAACCCACCAAGGGCCCTTGCTGTACCCCCCTCAGAAGTCTTTCTGAGAGGTTCCGGCATCACCCCTCACCCATTTACAGACACAGATTACACACAAGACCATTTTATTCAGCCATTCCAGCTAACGGTGGAAAACTAACTTGTCAACCAAGAACTACCCACACTGATTCCTTTCTTTCTCCATTGTTCCACTGTTAACAAAAGCCTTATGCCAGTCCTCTTCAGCCTAATCTGGGTAATGCCATTAAAGCAAATACAGAGAATACTCTCAATGGGGGGGAGAGGTGTGGCTATTAAAATTGTCAGGCTGAACATTCCATTGCAAGAGGAAGACACCAGTCAAAGGCAAAAACCTGTATTACATGGAAAGCTTTTTCTTTCTGTAGGGGAATTTTCTTGTTTTCTTTTTTTCTGGGGAGGGGGCAGAATATTAGAGAAGAGAAAGAGAGAAGCAAAGAAAGGAAATAGCAAATTTTTGACCATTTCTATCCAATTACCATCTTGAAGGTACATTTTAAAATCATGGGTCAACACTTAACCCCATTGCCTTGCAAAAAACAAAAACAAAAACAAAAACAAAAACAAAAATCATGATCGGCTTACTCTGATTGTGGAGTCCAAAGTTCATACCAAGGCTGCTGTCTAACCCAAAAAAAGCCAAAACATTGGAAGCCAATGGAAATGATGATCTGAGACAGAACAGAGAAGAGCAGAGCCCCAGAAATGAGGCCTGAGGGTGGTCTTTGGGCGACAAGTTCCTTCCAGGCAGGATTTAAACTCACTGTGGGAAGAAATGGAAAACATTAAGATGCCTAGATCTGACAGCTCTTTCCGACAGACTAGAACATTATTTTTGCTCGAGATGCCCACAAGGAGCTCCCAAGGTTTTGGTGGGGTATCCTTCCCACTCCCCTACCCCCCCCCCCCCACACACATTGGGAAATAAAGGCAGAACACATGAAGAGAAGTAGGCCCTCTCTGGCTGCGTGTAGGTATACACAGACCCAGGGTCTCAGCTCCCCCCAAGCACTAAGGCCTATGATCCACAGAATCAATGTGTGAATTCAGAAGAATTTTTGAAAAAAGTTTTCAGTTTTCCCACTTCTCCAGTCCTTACTAATGCCAGACACGGGTTATACATGAAGGGACAGAAAGACAGACAGACCAGCCCTCACCCTCAAGAAACTTATTCTCTATCAAGAGAAATGGCCTGTGAATTCTTAGGTTGCTTGAAAGCAACCAAAAGCCCACAGGACCTTCTTGGCAGCAGCATCAGGCTGGGGCAAACAACCAAGTCTGACTCTCATTTTAAACTTAGTAGTAGTTTTAGTTACAGAATGATTTTCCTAAAGCATGCTATTCGAGGTCTGGAAAACGGAGAACAAGTACTTACTTGTAAACACCACTACCAAGATGACGGCCAGATCAATAAAAAGGAACTGGAAATCTCCTAAATTACTCAGGATCTAAGGAAATCATTTGCAGTTTATTTGTAATCATCACCATTGCCATGTACCCAGTAAAGCCAATGCAGGCCCACTTATTTGTAAACATTTACCCACAAAGTTAAACAAATCTTCGTTTTGAACATCAAAATCAAATGAACTAAAAAAGCACGACCCTATTTTTAACTGTATAAACTGGAAACATCCAGACGCACTACAAATACAATCACCCTAGTGACCTGACTGAAGTGTCTTCTGTTACAGAGGATTTGCAAATGAAAACTTTTGTACCCTATACATTTGTCACTAATGATAATGGTCTCTACTAAGAAAGAAGCACCATTTTCAGATGCCACAGCTCCTATACAACATGGCCTTGCCCATGCAGCCATTTCCCTCAGTGTACCACATACTGACCATCTGTTGAGAGTGACACTGGTGCTAGCCAGATTGGGGGGTGGGGATGGAAGGGGCAGTGGGCAGATCAGGAGGCAGAGCACAAAACCTATTTCCCACTAGTCCCCTCTTTAATAAGCCTCGGTTTTAGTAAAGACAGGGATAAGAGGGTTGAGGGGGGCATAATGTGCTCTTTAAACCTTAATTGGAGAAGCACCACCAAGAAGAAAAAGAGGATCCCCAAAATGTAGGTGCTCCAAGCCTGCTTCCCCCCATCAAGCCCATGCTCACCCACTAGCACCAACATTTGGACAAATAGTCCTGCCCCAGGCCAGTCACTCACCGAGTACAGCAAAGTGACGCTACAATACTGGATGATGCTATACAAAGCCATGAATTTAAATACACAGAAGGAAGTTATCAGAGCTGCCCGGCCTTCCCTGCAGAAGAGAAAGCAAGACCTGCATGGGAAAGGAGTTCCTCAAGGGCTCCCCACTCCCCTGCTCCAGACACCATTCTAGGGTCCAGCTAAACCAGGAACCCTCCCCTTTAAGAACTAGGGACCAGATGGGCCTGGTCTCACACCAGGCTTCCCTAGGCAATGACTCTTGCAGGGCTTTGGGGCAGTGCCAGGGGGAGAGAAGGATGAGGGGGCAGACCCATGCTTACCTGATGAGGTTTGGCACACAAGCAATACTGGGGGTCCTGGAGGTGAAGGGAGACGCCACTGAAGCCTCAAGCTCAGACAAGGAGATGCCTCCATGGGCCCTCTTCAAGGCCTGCCCACCACGAGAAGACTGGTCAGTTGGTTTGGTAGGAAACAGAAGTCTAAGTTAAGCAACTCCACACACTCTAGACACTTACCCCACAATCATTGGCACCGTCACCGCACATCCCCACGTAGTAACTACAACAAAAACACAGAATTTTGAGCTCACAGCCTGACTGACAAGGCACTCCCTTCCACAAAACCCTCTGAAGTCATGGGCTGTGGGAGGAATGGGCCAGATCCTGGGGGAGCCCCTTCCCTCCAGGGCCCAATGGTCATCCAGAATCTCTGCCACATTGAAAGAGTCCCAACTGGTGCCATGGAGAGCAGGCTGAGGAGCTAGCTGAGCTCCAGGCCAATGCCTCGCTCCAATGCTTCTTTTGAGGGGCCTTGACAAGGGGCAAGATGCTCCTGTTGGAGCTATCAAGGAAGGCTAACAGGACAAGGACCACCCCAACACTTCTGAAGGACCTCCTCCTCATCGGGCCCTCCCTAATAAGCACTGCAGAGTTGAACAAAAAGTCAGTCTGGACATGTTACAAACAAAGCAGCCAAACTCTGGTGAGACAAATAAAGTGGGTTTTCCCCCCAAAACCTTTGTAGAAGAATAAAGATATTTTCTCACAAACTTAAAACAAAAAGGAACAAGTTTTTTTTAGTTAAATAAGAGCAACTGAATAAAACCAATGCTACTTTCCAGAGATTCCTGTAAGGGCACTGCCCCTGGGTGGGTTGGGCAGGGGAAGGGTTACTCACTCCACATTCTGCAAGGCTTCCACCAGCTGTGTCTTCTGATCAGGGGCCATGCGAGCGAAGACAGTGCCATGCAACACCAACTGCAACAAACACATTGCTTAAGTCTTTGGCTCTGTCTCCACAAGCGTGTGCCAAAACCCGTCTCACCCTCAACCCAGGTCACTCACCTTGGGCACCAGATCCTGAAAATGCTCCAGGATCACTGAAAACGACTTTCCATTCATTGCGAAGTGATAGGGAGCCACCTGGAGATCCTCTAGGCTATCGTGGGCCAACTTAATCGGGATATCCTGCACATTCAAACAACCCCCAATCACCAACAGAAAGAACACAGCCTTAAAGTTCTGGATCGAAGGGGATCTCTAAAAGGACTCTGGGACAAAAAAGAACTAGGCTTTGAAGGAGAATCAGTGCCCCAGGCTACCCGATCCACTGACAATTAACCAGGGCTGGAGGTTTCCCCTCTACAAAGCTGTTCAGGGCCAGAGCAGGCCAGGCATTCCTCCACCCAATCACCTCAGAGTCGATCTCTGGAGAGCTAGTGCATTTGCTTGTCAGGGTGTCTGCATAATGCCAATTGATTTTGGCCACTTGTCCATCCTTGGGAGGTAGTCCATCTGCAATAATCACTTTATCCTGAGGTAGAATCATTCCACAGTCTCTGGCCACAGAGATAGCAGTTAGCATGTTGTCACCTGGTTTCCAAAACACACGAGTCAAAGTGAAACAGAAAGGCTGACCTACTTCTAACAACTAAATAATACACGGATTGCATGAACAAGGCAGCCCCTGGCCTCCAGAAGCTTTAACTCACCCCTCCATGTCAAGAATGACCACC
The DNA here is from genome assembly GCF_037893015.1 of Macrotis lagotis. Taxonomy (NCBI): domain Eukaryota; kingdom Metazoa; phylum Chordata; class Mammalia; order Peramelemorphia; family Peramelidae; genus Macrotis; species Macrotis lagotis. The sequence continues at coordinate 3,004,024 of NC_133663.1, read as the reverse complement.
CCACTCCATAAAAAAAAAAGCTACCCAGCATTAAGGTGGAAAACTTCTCTTTTCCATCTCAAAAGGCTTTAGCCCACATTCTTAAGTTTTGCTCTGTCTTCCTCTAATTCCCATTATTCTCAGCCTTTCCTTCTATTTTTCCTGGGACATGTGATGTTTAGACTGAAATAAGGAGACTGGAGCATAATGCACAGATCATCCTCCTCCTCCTCCTCCTCCTCCTCTGAGGACCACTCACAGTGTGGGGAAGATCAAGGAAATCTGAGACGTGCTACTTTCCTCCTGAATCTCTAGGGTGATTTACATTGATTATTGATTATTCATTAGGAAACACCCCATGGATGCCTACCAACAGCCCCAGACATCTAAAGGGCCACCACCAGGCCCATACAACATGACCTGCCAACTTGTGAGGGCCGGGGCAGGACTTCCTGTCCTCACAGTAATAAAGCAGCCCTTTTTTCGAGGAAGCTACTGATCAACTGAAGTGAAACACTCCTTGGAAAGCAAGCATGGGACGTGGCCTTGTGCCAAAGCTGCAGCTCCGCTTCTGGCCTGTCAGCTCACCTGTGACCATGACCGTACGAATGTTGGCTTTACGCAAATCTTCAAGTACAGCAGGGGTTTCTTGTTTTAATTTGTTCTGCATTATAATTAATCCCATAAAATTCATGTTGCATTCAATGGCATCTCTGCAAAATGGAAGTTGTTCATTATTTTTACTTGTTTCCTCTCTAATGAGTCATGAAAGCAACACGCATGATTAAGCTTCTATTCCGCTCCAGGCACCAGAATGGAGACAGACAAAAAGGACCCGGCCTGGGCCCTCCAAAAGTCTTCATTCTATCAATGTGAAGTGAGGAAATACAAAACTTTTTTTTAAAAAATCGGAGGCACCCTTTTGAGAAGGAGGCAATGCAAACCAATGAGGAGATGGGGGATGGGGAAGGGCACCAATGCACAGTGACAGCCGTTGTCAAGTTCAGGGGAGGGAACAGGCACAGAAAGTGAAGCAACTTAGACCAGTCCAAAGGATGAGATCAATGAAAGCATTCGGTCACCCAGAGACAAGTCTGCTGAGACAGACACTGTCCGCCCGGTCAGGGGCAAGAGCGGCAGGAACAAGGGGGGGGAAGTGAGGGAAAGGAGGGGAGAGAGAGCGCGAGCGAGCGATAAAATCCTTCAGTTCTGAGGCCACATCCCAGCTGAGCTTCCTGTGAAGCCGCTTCTTTGCTCCCTATTATGAAACGCTGATGATTGTTATGTTCATAATAAAGATGAATTTAACGTCTTGTTCTTCTCTTTGGTTCTAAACTAAGTGCCAAGGGACTGTCAAGACACTTGGGTTGCAACTGGCTCCCTCCTCTGGAGCTCTGCCCCCACTGGATCAGCCATCCTCAGCATTGGTGGGAGCAGGGACAGAAAGGAAAGGCTTCTGCTCTAGTGGAGGACCACACAACACACCAAATGGGAAGAGACAGATACACAGGCCCAGGCTGGGTCTGGAAGTCTGGGGGATGGGGCACACAAAGGGTGGTCAGCAACTAGGGTACAGGGCACTAAGCTGAGCCTTCCAGGAAGGAAACCCAAGAGACAGGCGGAGGCAGGAGGACAGTCTGGGGAAAGGCAGGAGGGCCAACAGAGAGAGCCCACTTGGAATGCCATTCATCTAAGTTCTTGCTTGCTGAATGACCACAGGCACAGTGTCTCAGTTTTCTTAGCATCAAATAGGGATACCCATGGCAGCCGCCTCCCAGAGTGGTTGTGAGGATCAAAGAGATCCTGTTATTAACTGCTTATACAGAGATAATAAGGATGGTTGGGAATGCAGGGCAATGCCAAGAGTCACTAAGTGGACTACAGTATGGGGCACAAGAGGCAGGGAGGAAGACTGGGAAGGTTTGACACACCAAGGACAAGTTTGTGTTTTTATCTTACAGGTTTAGAAAGGAGACAATGAGGAACTGAAGACTGGTGCCTCCTTATCAACCATCATCAACTGTCCACCTCTTCTCAGTCCTTCCTTGCTTTTTTGTCATCACCAGGATGACCTTCATACTGCTGACCCCTCAATTCTGTTTCAGTTCATTTCCTCTGTGCGCACATGCACACACACTCACAGCCCTCTCTCTCCCTACCCACTCTGATGTTCTGAGTTCACTACACATTTATGTTACGTGATGGCAATGGGCCCTCATTGCCAGGAGCCAATCCTTTTACCCCTCCCTAATTAGTTCACCATCTCATGCTTCAGAGAGACTCTTAAAAAGCTCTCATCCCTCTAATTCACCATGAGCTCCCCCTTCCCCCCTCATCCCTATCCCATCACTCATATGCCTTCTGCCCCTCTTCCTCTCTTGGTTCCTTCCCTACAAACATGCCTGACTCTCCCAACCTAATAAAACCCTCTCTTGGATCTTTCCAACCCTAATTGTCATCTTATATCTTGTCTATCTACCCTTGGCACAGTGGATAGAGTACTGGCCTTGGAGAATGGTTTTTTTTCCCCAATTCTAATTCTCTTTAACCTCTACTCAGTCTCTGAAATGGTAGATCATTCTTCTTGACGCCTGTCCCCTCTCTCTCTTCTAGTTCCTCCTATCTCTCTAGCTTTTCCTTCTCAGTTTCCTTTCCTGGATTCCTCCTCCAAATTACCTAACCCTAGATGTCCCGCAGGTTCTGTCCTGGGTCCTCTTCTCTTCTCCCCCCATATTATACTTCACTGATGATTCTCAAATTTTACCCATCTTCCCTTTAATCTTTCTACTATCCTCCATCCTCAATTTCCAACAGCTTTTTGATATCTTGAACTAGATGCCCAATAGACATCTTAAAGTCTCAATGTGTCCAAAACAAAATTCATTCTCTCTTACCCACTCCTACCTTCCCTATTTGTATGGAAGATTGGCAATGCCCTCCTTCTAGACCCCCAAGTTCACAATCTAGGATATCATCCTGGACCCCTCATGCTCTTACCTCTATATCTGAGCTGTAAAACCAAGACTTGTCCTTCTAACTCTGTAACATCTCAGGTCCACTGCACCTGTTAACATCTTTGGCCATTTTCATCTCTGTTGACATCTCTCCAATAGGGTCCCTTTTCTCTTCTGACCCCGTCCCCACTCTGGTAAAGGTCTATCTCAACTCATACCTGGTTTATGGCAACAGTCATTGGGGGTCTTATTACCTACTTATTACTTACAAGATCAAATACAAAATCCTCTATTTGGTTTTCACAACCCTTCATAGCCTACCCCACCCCTTCTAGTCTCCTTACCCCTTATTCCCTCCCCATTCTTCCATACTCTTTGACCTGGCCTCCTGGTGATCAACCAAAAAAGAACTCCCATCTCCCACCACTGGTCATTCCTCCTTCAGACTAGAATACTCTCCCTCCTCAGGTCCACCTCTACCTCCAGTCTTCCTTCAAGTTCCAGTTAAAAATCCCACTTATAAAAAGGAAGTCTTTCCTAATGCCTTTTCATTCTAATTAAAATGATTTCCTATTTCTCTGGTATCAAGCTTGCTTTGTAATTATTTGCTGACTTGCTATTCTCCCTCATTGAACAGTGAAGGTTTTTGATCTGCCATGTATCCATACTGACATTTTTGTTTCTAAATAGCTTTTCTTGACCTTTGGAGAGCAGTCACTTCATAAATGTTTACTAATAAAGAGGAGTGGGAGAGATGCCATCCAATCAGAATTACTAAGACTGGGCAAGTGATAGTAGTAGACAAAGCAAAGTGTCAAGTAAGATCTGAAAACCTGGAGGGGTGAAGGGTTTGGAATGTTTAAACTGGAGATGCCTTCAGGACATATAAGTAAGAGCTACCCAAGCAGGCAGCTGGTCATATGGGTCACGAAATAGAGATTGGGAGTTGGGAGATGTTAGTTAAAAGATAACAGAATTTATGGGAGAGAAATAGGGACAAAAACTAAAAAGACCTGGTGTTTGGGGAACCACCCACATTTGTTAGGACAGAGAAAACCTTAGGCTGATCTCACAAAGGAGACTGAAAACAGAGAAGAAGCGAGAGAAAAGATTCTCCTCTCCTAAGTCCAGGAAAGAAAAGTTCAGAAGAAATAGAAGGATGGTTGCCAAGAGACCAAACGGTATGAGAACTGAACATGTACAACTCACTTCTTGGAGAGCGTCTCTTAGCAGAGTTGGAATCCATCCTGCAGGCGATGGAGGAGAGAGGGGAAGCTGAAGGAAGGGATGGAGGCAAATGGCAAGCAGGCAGCCCTTAGCAAGAGTGAGGCTGGGCCAGGGCACCAGGTTGACACGACCCTCGGCCGTGAGCCTCCCTCCCTCCTTTCCCACCGAAGTGTCTCTTTGCCTTGGTGCTTCTACCTGAACTCTCATCTCAATCCTTCCCTTTCTCCCAGGGGACCTGTCCCTAAACCAGTCTCTCTGCTGACTTCATTTGAACCTGCCCTTTCCACAGGTCCAATAGTCAGACTGTGATGAAGGTGATTGATGAACTCAAGAAAACCTAGACATCTGAGCAGAGAAAAGAAGGGAGCCTGCTGGAGTGTTGACAAAGAATAAAGTGGAAAGACAGACACAGACACACAGGTACGCAGATGCACAGACACACACACACACTGCAGAGTCCTTTTGTTTTGCTGTATTTTAGGTGTACAACCGCCTCCTCCCAACCTGAGGTTGAGACCTCATTGAAGGCAGAGAAGGTGGAAAGCGTTCCAATCCAACAAATGAAGACAATCCGTTTCTCTCGTGCCCATCAGGCATCACTTAATCCAACAGCATTGACTTAGGGTTGGGCACCATAAGAAATGTTGGAACTACAACAACATATGAAATGGCCTTTGCCTTCAAGAATAGCCACTCTAATGGGGATTGGGAGAGGTCACATACAAAATGAACAGAAGGTAGTTGGGTAGAAAACCCAAGAGCTGCCTTTAGGAGTGAGCTACAGCTGGAAATAAGGAGGGATGATGGGAATTTCCAAGAGCGTGAAGAGGAGAACCCTTGTAGACATGGGGGCACCTGTAGGACAAAGGCCTCAAGTGGACTCCAAGTTAGGAAGAGGAGGCTCACATAGGTGCCTGACAGCACAAAAAAGCAAGGGGCCCCCAAGAAATCCGGAGGCAGAGACGGGCCCTTAAATCTTAATCCCAGCATTTAAAAAAAAAAAACACCTTATCACTGCCATCTCACCTATTAATGTTCTGTATCTTGTGCCATGTCAGCTTGGACTCCAGCTTCCTGTGTGCCAGGGCAATCACCCGGAAGCCCTGCTTAGTGTATTCTTCTAACACTTTTTCAAAATCACTGGGAACTGAAAAGAAAATCACAGTCTGAGTCTGTCCCACAGCCTGTCCCAAAGCCCACTGCACTCATCTCTTACCTGTCTCTGGTTTACAAAGACTGGCAATGACCTCAGGGGCCCCTTTCATGTATGCATCCATCTTTTTGTCTCCCAGAATTCGAGCCACCACGCTCATTCGTTGTAAGGCAGAAGAAAATGGGAACTGCCGAACAATTCCTATCTCATAGTTGGCCTGTGAGAGATACACAGTGGGCATCACCCTGCAATCACCACCCAAACAAATAACTCAAGAAGAAAGTAAGAACAGAGACAACACTTACCGAAAGCTCGAAAAGCTCCTGAAAAAAAAAGAAAAGAAAAAAAATCAGAGATTACTTGGAGCTACAAGTATCACCACAAAGGTTTTTAAAATGTCCTCAAGTGAGAAGTGTCAGGAGAGGTTGTAAATAAGAAGAGAAAATCAGACAGCTAGGTGGCGCAGTGGATAGAGCACCAGCCTTGGAGTCAGGAGGACCTGAGTTCAATTCTAACCTCAGACACGTAATAATTGCCTGTGTGACCTTGGGCAAGTCATGTAACTCCACTGCCTTAAAATTCTAAAAAACTGTTCTCAATAAAAAGAGAAAGCAAAGCCAGGTCGACCCAGGCTCAACCTCACTCAGGTCCACCCTTTCTTGGTGGTTGAGGAAGAGTCAGACCCCTAAGACTTCCAATTCAATGAATTTTCTTTCACTCCTGTCCCTGCAATGTAGCCAAGCATCCAGGAACACTCTTGTGGGGCTAACTGCAAGCCACACCTACTCTTGCTCAACCTCCCAAAGTGCTAAAGGCCGTCCTCACAACAGGGTCAGGGTAATAGGAGTCTGCCTCTGGAGTGCGGACTGTCCTCTTCCTTTACCCTTGATCCCTGCCCTGCCTTCTGGAGGAGCACAGCTCATCTACCTTCTACAGAAGCAAGGCATTCCATGTCGTGGCACATTGCTTATACACTGCTCCTATCTAAAAGAGGAGTCTCTGCTTCCAGTGAGGTCAGCCAAGGAGCCCTCCCATTTCCTGAAGATAAGGCAGCCTTCTGCTCTCTCATAAAAGTCTGGGTCTTGTTTCATGGCCTGTCTAGGTACTGAGTTCTATACATACAAAGTCATAGACAAGCCCCACATAAATATTAATTCTATAGTTGGCCCTCCCAAGTTTTTGCAGCCCATAAGAGCTCAAAGGGTAGAACCCCTCCCCTATTCGCTAGAGTGGCTATTCAGCTTCTGCTACACACTGGAATTTGAGCAATAACCATTCTTCCTTTACATGGTCTATCAGCCAACAAACATTTATTCAGCACCTAATATGTGCCAGAGCAAGGCAAAAACCCAGCCCCTGCCCTCAAGAAGAGGAGATACCTTGGCAACAAACCTACAAGAGCCATCGAGGATTAATCAGAGCACACTCAGAGGGAAGACAGCAGTATCAAGGGGAATAAGCAAGGTTTACATGGGGAAGGGAGAAGTGAGTCAGGAGTTGAAAGAAATCAAATGCAGAAGGAAGGGAGGCAGAGCACTCCAGGTCCAGGAGAATCCCTGGGATCACTGGGAGAGCAGGCATCAGAAGGTTGCAAAGGAAGAAGGTATAAGAGGAAAGCTTCGACCATCCCAGAGAAGAGCCTTAGGAGCTGACTAAATTGGGATGGAGATGAGGGAGAAAATTGGGCCTGTGCTTTAGTAAGATCACTCTGACAAGGAAGAAATTAAAGCTATCTCTGGTCATATGAAAAAATGCTCTGGAAGTCACTATGAAATACAGAAATGCAAATCAAAAGAACTCTTGAGATACCACCTCACACCTATCAGGTCATAACAAAAAAGGAAAATGATCAATGTTGGAGGGGATATGAGAAAACTGAGACATGAGTGCACTGTTGGTGGAGTTGTAAACTGATCCAACCATTCTGGAGAGTAATTTGGAACTACACCCCTTTTGATCCAGTAATACCACTGCTAGATCTGTATCCCAAGGAGATCATAAAAACCCCCATGTACAAAAATATTGCTAGCAGCTCTTTGTGTGGTGGCAAAGAAATGAACACTGAGGGGATGCCCATCAGTTGGGAAATGGCCGAACAAGTTGTGATGGAATATTATGTACTGTAAGAAATCCTGAGCAGGTGGACTTCACAAAAACTTGGAAAGATTCGCCTGAACTGATGTAGAGCAAAGGGAGAAGAACCAGGAGAGTGTGCTACTCAGTAACAGCAACAATGATCAGCTGAGAATGGCCCAGCATCAGGGAAAGGGGGAGTGGGCCTGGGAAGAGCAGGACCGGGGAGGATGGGGGAAATCAGAGCTGGGGCAACAAGAGTGGCATCAGTGGAGCAGTGCTGCTTTCAGAAATGCCCAAGGAGTAGAAGGCCTGGAGACTGTGGGGAGGATCATGGTCATGGGGGAGGTGGGGGGAAGGCTGGGTCTGCTCAAGTTCCCAAGGAGGAGGACGAGAGAAGGACAAGAGGAAGACCGTGAGCCTGGAGGTCAGCAGACTGGATTGTGATTGGTTGGTGAACATAGACAGCATGAGCCTCTTTGCATCATCAGGAAGGAATCAGATTTCAAAAAAAAAAAAAAAAAACCAGAAAGAAAAAGGTTTAAAATGTAAGTGAAACTGTTAGCTCTGGGTCAGACAGTCCAATTCTAGAGTGAGATGTCTAAAAGAGAGATGGAAAAAGGGAGTGGGCAGCAGGGAACAGAGAATGGAGGTGGAAGGGGGTGGCCAGAGACCTCTTGGAGAATTCATTTAGCAGCAGTGTTTTGCTGGAAAAGGAGAAAAGAAGAGAGGGGAGGGGAGGTGCCCCTGCAGAAGGCCCTGCCAGGTGACTGGTGAGAGAAGCACAGTGGAACAGTCTGTCTCTCCTTTCCCCTCAGGTCCGACCAGGACCAGATGGATGGATGGATGGGGGCCACAATTACACTCCTCTTCCAGAAGATTCAGCAGGGCTCTAGGACCTGAAGTAAATGGCACATCCATGCCTGTGGACAGCCTCAGCATTCACAGAAAACCCACCCCTGGTTTGGACTCTACATGGGTTCCTCCCTTCACTATCAGAAAGCTGCTGTACAGTCATTTCTGAGCCCTCCCTTCTGAGAGCAGATAATCACAATAAAATGCACCATATTCCACTACACAAAGGCTGGAAATTCAGGGAGGCAGACACCCAAACAGACGAGGCTCCCAAAACCCAAGTATGGACCATCAGCCTCCAGTGGAAGAACTCCTCATCTGAAGAAGAGATAGCTAGGGGAGAATTTGAGTACAAGAGGAAGACTTTCCAACTGCACATACACAAACAACAGCAGCTTGTGGTGGCCTAAAAAGCAACATCATCCTACCATTGACTGGTTTGCAGCAGGATTGGGTTCAGGGAGAAGTTGTTTCGGAGGACGAACAACAGTGGGCATGATTCGATTGTGAAGTGCTGTCTCTTCTTCTGTTGCTTCTTCTAGAATCTAAGGAGAAGGAGAAGAGAGAATAAAACCAATCCAGTCATGGCATCTCTTGGGGGGGTGGAGGGAGAACCCATCAGGTTTGACACACACTCTGCGGCCTAGGGGAGGGGAGGAGGAAGGTCAGCAAGCCATTGGAGGATCAGTCACATTCCAAATAACTGCCTATGATCTCTTACATTACCTTCTTTATCCTTCCAAGATTCAGTTGAACAAATTCTTTTTGAATATAAGAATAGGGACGTTTAAAAGCTTATCACTTTCCCAAACTGCATCTTGACTTAAGTGAATCAGATTTCCTAAAATCTGTATCAGCAGAGGAAGAGGCCCCTTTGGTGTTGTGAAACCCCTCAGAAAGAGTCATCCGAAGAGCAATGGCAGACCAAAAAGCCTGCCGGGGTTGAAGGAGAAGCCTAAAAACCAAGACACAACAAAATCCTAGGTACTCCTTAAGAGAAACCAAGGATGCAAAGAGCCCAGCTATTGGAATAAAAACCATTGGGAAAATTGGAAGTTAACATGTGAGGAAACTTCGATTAGACCAACACCTCACACCCTATACCAAGATAAGATCCAAATGGATACAGGATTTAGACATAAAAAAAAATTTATTATAAGCAAACTAGAAGATCAAGGAGTAGTTTACCTGTCAGATCTATGGAAAGGGAAGCAGTTTGACCAAGGAAGAGATGGAGAACATCATTAAAAACAAATTAGATAATTTTGATTACATTAAATTAAAAAGCTTTTGCACACACAAAATCACTGTAACCAAGACCAAAAGAAATGTTGTAAATTAGTAAGCAATTTTTACAACTAGTATTTCTGACAAAGGCCCCATTTCTAAAATATACAGAGAACTGAGTCAAATTTTCAAAAAAAAAAAAAAATCAGCTGTTCCCCCGTTGACAAATGGTCAAAGGATAAGCAAAGGCAATTTACAGCTGAGGAAATCAAAGCAATCCACAGTCATATGAAAAATCGCTCCAAATCATTACCTATTAGAGAAATGCGAATTAAAGCAACTCTAAGATATCACCTCACACCTCTCAGACTGGCCAATATGACCAGAAAGGGCAATGATCACTGTTGGAAGGGATGTGGGAACTCTGGGACACTAATACATTGTTGGTGGAGCTGTGAACTCATCCAACCTTTCTGGAGAGCAATTTGGAATTATGGCCAAAAGGCAACAAAAATGTGCATCCCCTTTGATCCAGCAATACCACTACTGGGACTATACCCTGAAGAGATGAAAAGGGATAAAAACATCACTTGTACAAAAATATTCATAGCAGCCCTGTTTGTGGTGGCAAAGAATTGAAAATTAAGTGAATATCCTTCAATTGGGGAATGGCTTAGCAAACTGTGGTCTATGTATGTGATGAACACTATTGTTCTATTAGAAACCAGGAGGAAAAAAAAAATTTAAAAAAAGGAAAAAAAAGAAACCAGGAGGGGTGGGAATTCAGGGAAGTCTGGAGGGTTCGGCATGAACTGATGCTGAGTGAAATGAGCAGAAACAGTAAAGCACTGTCCACCCTAACAGCAACATGGGGGTGATGATCTACCTTGATGGACTCGCTCATTCCATCAGTGCAACAATCAGGGACACTTTGGGACTGTCTGTGATGGAGAATACCATCTGTATCCAGATAAAGAATTGTGGAGTTTGAAAAAAGAGCAAAGACTATTCCATTATCTTATGTCATATTTTATTTTTCTTCCTTAATGATCTGATTTCTCTCTCATCACATTCAACTGAGATCAATGTATACCATGGAAACAATGTCAAGACTAAGAGACTGCCCTGTGGGTGAGGGGTGGGAGGAGAGAAGGAAGAATTCGGGGAAAATCATACTCAAAATAAATAAAATTTTCTTAAAAAAAATATCTTAAGGGGCAGCTAGGTGGTGCAGTGGATAGAGCACCAGCCCTGGAGTCAGGAGTACCTGAGTTCAAATCCGGTCTCAGACACTTAATAATGACCCAGCTGTGTGGTCTCAGGCAAGCCACTTAACCCCACTGAACTGCAAAAACTTTAAAAAAAAAAAACAAAACCACAAGGTTTGTCTGACATGAATATAAATCTGTAGAACTAGAGGAAGTGACAAGTTGACAGCTGAAAAGATGATGCTTAAATTAAGAAATAGAAAACACCCAAGATATGCTTCCAAACACTCAAAAGATTCTCTCTTCTGTTCTCTGTGTAATAAAATGCTCTTTTGGTTTGAAGTTCACCATAAAGATAAGTTAAGACAGGTAGGGTTTTGAGAGCTTGACCTGATTTTCTGCACACCTTCCAACAGGAGTGAAAGAAGCTTGGGAGGAAACAGCCTCTTGTCAGTCCGGATCAGTTGGGCTATTTGCCAGAAATTTTTACAAATCTGAACTTAGAGAACAGAGGAGATCAAAGTGCCAGTCCCCAAACTACAGACTGCAGAGAGCACCAGGATGTCGGAGAATACCCGGAGGAGGCCCTGGAAGCCTGGTATTAAACCCCCCCATCCACCCCCCCCTTCAGCTGGCAGCACAGAATAAGCCCAGACCAGGGGTCCAAAGCGAGCGGACCTTGCAGATCCAAATTCACAATTAAGAACTTAGCCTGGAGCTGTGAAAGGAGGGCAAACAGGAGCTCCACCAGAACACAAGGCAGAGCACCAAGGAAAGATGGTAGACAAACAGGAAGTGAAGCAAGAGACCAGCAAAATCAGGGCTGCTTCCCCTGGGCTTTGGCTGGGGACCCTAAGGAACCTCTCTCTGAATCACGGTTGTAAATGCATAAAATACAAAAAAGTACAAAAAGTCCAAAAAAAAAAAAAACCACAAAGATGCCCCCTTTTTGACCACACTATCTCCCAGAGCCCCAGCCCATCCCAGGTTAAGAAACCATGACCTAGAAAAGAAGAAAACTAGAGCAGCTTGGGAAACGTGACCCCTATATGGCAAGAAGGTGGAATTTGGCAGTGATGGGGAGCTCAGCCATTGAGGGAGCAGACACATAATGAGCATGTGACTGGCTTTAATAATTTCGTCTTTTGCAAGGCCAAGAGACTCAAAAGGGGAAATTTTATTCTGTGCTTGATTCTCCCCCAACCAGGAACAACTACATTGGACCCACTCCCTCCACTGAGGAAATGCGGCACTTACCCATCCAATAGCTTCAAACATCTTTAAATCGAGTGGGTCACCAGAAAGCAGCCCTTCGATTTTTGTCAGGGAATGGCAGGTGGCCATGCACGCAACAAAATGAGACTTCACCAGGTTCTCACTGCATGCTTTCTCCTCTGGCATCTGGAAACTGAAGAGAAAAGGCTCAGCCCTGAGCGAGGCTTGGCACCCCAAACCATCCCAACAATAAGTCACAAAAGCTGCTCTAAGCCTCCTTTAGGTTTGGAAAGCAGTAAGCTCTGGGGAATCTCTCTGCACGTCCCCCTTGTCACACCCTTGGACATCAAAGGGGGAATGTTGCCTCGGGTTCTCCACGGAACCAAAGCTAGGACAGGTTCCTCAGAGAGGCATCCATCAGAGAGGTTGGCCAGGCTGTCAAGGAAAGCCCATCCATCTTTAAGTATCTAACAAATGTGCTTGTTCCATATAATCTTTTATCCCCATGAAAACTTGACTGCCTTCTGCCTCAAAATTCTTAAAAGGCAACATGAAAAACCTAAAATTGCCTTTTATTTTACAACAAGCTGAAGAATCAGACAAGACCTAGAAAACTTATCAGAAAGTCAAAAGACAAAATCTAACAAGCTCTTACTGTGCGTTTTCCACTCTTTGTATGCCCCATAGGTCTAAGCCATCCTCAGTGAGTGTTCCAGTCTGAAAAACAAAATCCAGTCATGGGGAGTCATCTAACAAGGCCTGGGAGCACAAGGTCAAGAGAATGGCCTGGGGGGTTATTTTCCCTACAAAAATAGTTTGTGTAATGACAGAACAAGGTCATCATTTCCCATCATCTGAGAATTATTTCTTGGGGATTGATGGACTTGGCTTGTTCATGTGAAAACCTTTTTGAAAAAGACCAGTTTCACATCAGGTAGACAAGTTCAGAGAGATGGCTCACAGCTCCAGGCAAGGACTGGACCTAGAGCAGGGGCTTCCCTGTGTGGGAGCTCCCTTGCTCAGAGAAAGTCTTTAAGTGCCTGAGACTGAAGTGAAGAGCAATCTGCCCTGCAAGAAGCTTCTTTCAGGAGGGTTGGATTGAACATCTCTTTTTAAACTTTCCCCCAGCCTCCTGGACTCTTCCCCACCCACTTTATAGTTCTCTTTTTGAATGTGAACTTCTCCATTAGAATCTAAGTTCCTTGAGGGCAGGGATTCTGTTTGTCCTGTATCACCAGCACACACACAGCAAGTGCTTTAATAATGCTCAGGCCCTTGGATGGGTAGGTGTGAGTGGGTCTGTGTATGTGTGTACGCACACACAACTATACCTGAGTGTATGCATGTGTGTGTATCTCTCTGAATCTCATTAAATTCTGATCAGAATTACCTGGCAGCAGCAAACCCTCAGCTCCTATGCTTCCCCAGAGCACATAAGTCAATGCCAATCAAGTCTTAGAAAGGTAAGTTCCAGAGTGGCTAGGTGGCACAGTGGATAGAGCGCCGGCCCTGGAGTCAAGAGGACCCAAGTCCTCTTGAGGACCCTCAGACACCCAATCATTACCTAGCTGTGTGACCTTGGGCAAGTCATTTAACCCCATCGCCTCGCAAAAAGCGAAAGAAAAAAAAAAGAGACCTAGAAAGAAAAGTTTCAACTGATTCTCTCTGAATGAGAATAAGCGCCAATGTTTATGACACTGAGGACAAGGAAAATTAATGGGGAGGCAATCCTGGGGTTCTGAAACCCTGATTCTCCTCCTCAATAATGATATTCTTCACAAATAAGTAAAAATCATTAATAATCACTGGTTCTGCCAAGGGTTTTGCCAAGTCTCACAAGCACCCTGTAAAGAGGCAACTCCTTCCCATGAGGAAAGAAAGGGAAGCTAAGAAAAGTGGCTTCCCTGCCTGGAGTCAGTCAGCAGCAACAGGAGGGTCAACCATAAGACCAAGAGGGTATATCTAGACACTAAGGAAGGACTTCAGAAAGGCTACTCAAGCAAACTATCTTTTCAAGTTTCTTAAAGAATTAAGCCAAAAACATCAACAACATTTTCAAATTGGAAAGACTGGTTAAAAAAATAAAAGAAGAAAAAAACCATTAATTAAGGGAGTAGGTGGGGGAGAAGAAATTCATTAAAGGAATTTAAAACCATTTTCACTGTCAAACTTGAAGCTGGGATACAAAAAAGCAAAGAACTAAGCACTTCTTTACCTTGTCAAAACAAACAAGATTTAGCTGTCCACAGATATTGATGCGCTGAGGACTAATGCAAAAGATCCCAATTTTTTTCAGTCTCCTTTGTGCATACACAATCCCAGCAGTCATTGCAGCAGGAAGTGCAGGAGGCACAGTGATTGTGATGATATCCAGAGATTCAATGACTATAACGCCAGCTGATACCTAGAGTTTGCCCAGGGAAAATACATGTAACATCCACTGTGACTGCTGCAAAGATGCCTCTTTTTTAGCAGAGAAGAATTGGAAGGGGGTGGAGGGTCTGGGGGACAGAGAATCAATAAACTGTACAAAATGCTGCTTGTACAGGGCTACATCCATTCCTCATTCTTGACTCAATTTCCACAATATGCCAATGAATACTCTAGTCAGTCAGGAGTTTCTTGAGAAAAGTCAGGAAGGAATCAAACAAATTTCCCCTAATTACCCCAGAGCATAGTTCTGGCTTCCTGCCTCCTCCCACCCCCCGACGTATGAACAAGGCCCCAACCCAACCCTTCCATACCTTATTCAGTATGCTATTGACAATGGTGTAAATAAATCCAATGCCAGCCACCACTACAAGACAGAGCAGAAACATGTAGGCGTCTCGGTAGAGCTTAAAATCTGTCGGCTTGGGATACAGTATGGAACGGACAAGCTGGCCTTTGGAAGTACTAAACCCTGGAAACAAGAGTGATTAACAAGTGAGAACACTAGAATTGGAGGGGCAAAGGAGCAGGAGCAGAAACTCTCTGCCTCGTTTAGACTGGAGGCCAAATGCTGGCTAGAAATCTTTGACATACCCAAAGGCTACAGAGATAGGTATTAACTGCCTAGATACATACATACATAGAAAATCAAATACATCCCTCATCTATTTGAAATAGCAACACGTTAACATTTCTAAATTAGCAAACATAGCATCATTTCAATTATCTTCTCCCCATAATCCTGAAGTTTTCTTCCACTTATTCATAACATCTCCTAACTCAAATGGCAATGATGCTTGAAGGACTAAATCATAAGGCCAAAGGTTTTTCCATTTATTACTTGTAAGCAGCAAGAACAGCAAAATAGCCAAGAACGAAGTCCCTCCAGGACAGTCTTAACTCCAAACAAAGACCAGAAAGTAAGCTAAAGGGAGAAAAGGAATGAGGAAAAACAAACCATCCAAACAAATAATCTTTTTTTAAAAAAAGGGATAATCTCATCAGGCTATCCAGAAGACCTTCCTAGCTCCTCAAATATAGTCATTTGAAAATGTTTAATGAGTTGCAGAGTGGTGAAATGAAAGGCCATCTACCTGTCCGAACAACAACAGCCTTCACAAGTTCCCCGGTGTAGAAACGAGTCTGGATGACAGTGGTCCCACAAAACAAAGTATGCCGCTTATGGAGCTCTGGGCTGTACATTTCATCTGCCATGCCTTTCACATCCACTGAAGGGTTTGGCAAGTTAGTCTTTGTTACAGGAACACTTTCACCTTAAACCAAAAGTTTAAATCTTCAGCACAGAAAGTTTTCACTTTTTAAAATAATCCTTAATAATCTTCAGAGTATTTCAGATTGATTTTAAGTTAGTTGGACCAAGTCTGGCGATTCTAGAACCACCTCCAGAGAGCCACATTTCTATCTCCAAGCATTGGCTTTTGTCCACCAAAAAGACCAACAAGGTAGTTTCATCGTTGTTCTGTCATAATACTAAACATATGTCTTCCCACCCTCTAGCTATCATGGGAAGCAGCTGGACAGCCTCCCCCAAGTGATTCCAGCTAATGAAAAGCTGTCCCTGGGAGCCTAGGCTGGCCCAGATCAGGACCAAGGTCCAGGTACTTCCATCAAAGTAGAAAGGCAAAAAGAAGAGTAACTGATGGGGAAGACCAAATGTCCTCCTTGCTTCTTTCTTCAAATGGAGTGCCCATGGAAGAACTGCCACCAACAGCACCAAGGGAGCACTTATTCTTGGTCCCTGCCTGATAGGCAGTGGTCTGCCACTTTAGAAAAGAGGAAATGGAGCCTCAGGGAAATTTCAAATGTCTGGCCCACAATCACACAGTGAATGAAAAAAGCCAAGTCTCTCTTTTCAACATATCAGGCTAAAAAAATTATTCTTCTCATTTTCATAATTCATATTCAAGATGTATTGAATTATTAGAGCAAATTACTTTTATAATTCTAACTCTTAAATAATTTTAATTCTTTGAAGTCATGGTATAAAACTTAAAATATTAAATGGATTTACTAGAAAAGCATTCTAGGGGTGGCTAAGTGGTATAGTGGATAGAGCACTGGCCCTGGAGTCAGGAGGACCTGAGTTCAAATACAGTCTCAGACACTTAATAATTGCCTAGCTGTGTGGCCTTGGGCAAGCCACTTAACCCCATTTGCCTTGTAAAAACCTAAACAAGAAAAAAGAAAAGAAAAAAAGCATTCTAACAAATCTCATGAAGACTTCTTGGCCTGCTCTAAGACCCAGCATCAAGAGCATCTCCCATCTTGTTTACCTGTAAGCATGCTTTCATTGACAATGCAGGTACCATTAATAAGGACTGCATCACAAGGCATGACTGTTCCATTCATGGGGATGACCATGATGTCTCCAGGCACAAGGTCCGTAGAAAAAATCTCTTCTGTTTCTGAGAGATCAGAGTTTTTTTAATGTTATTTTATAGAGAGTAACAATGATATAGCAGTCAATAGCCTTATCTCCAAGAGGATCTTGCCCAATTAGTCTAGTAGACAGATGTCAAGGCTCCAAGGGGAGGGAGAGAAGGTCTATTTAAACATGTTTTTAAATGCTCTATTTAAAAAGGCACTGAAGAGGGTGGGGAGTTCACCACACATTGCCCTGGTCCTCATGGTGCTCAAAATTAGTGGGATTTAATACAAGATTGTGTGACAAAAAGAGGAACCATCAAATTCTGTTAGGTCAGAGGATCAAAACCAATACTATGAAAGAGATGTCATTGGAGAAGGCCTTTGTATGATGCTGGACAGATGTAAGAGGGTGAGATCAGTGGCATTCCCAATGAGCGAGGGCACAGAGACTACCAGGAGGCATAATTCAACTGTGTATGAATGGCTGTGAAGGGGGATGGGCAGCCAAGGAGAGGCTGACCGGGGGGTGGCACATAGAGGCCAACAAACCCTCAAAGGGAAGGTGAGTCTAAGGAAGGAGTGATACTGGATTACAGGCAGGCGAGGACGCAACATCTACCCTACAAGGAAATCAAGTCAATAGAAAATAAAAATCTACATGATTCACTGTCCTTCTTCAATAGGATGCAGATGACTTAGAGGAATGATTCCCCAATTATAAAAACCAAGTCCTGAGAAAAGTCAAAGAAAGTTTCCTTTGTTGTCTCTATTCCCAGGGCCTACCATAGTACACAGTAGGAGCTTAATATGGGCAGAACTGAGCAGTTTCCACAATTGCAAATATTTTCTCTCAGGTCACTGAATCTTTAAAGGCTTCTTGGACCTTTTCAGCCATAAGTTTATGAGACAGACACACACACACACACACACACACATAAGAACTCAATCACATGAGAATATTAGCTTTCCATACATAATCCAGGAGTTTGTCACCTTGGATCTATGACCCCTCTCAGCCCCCGCCAAGGGATCCATGAAGACATAGTTCAGCTATTTCATCAACCTGACAGTAAAAACTGGCTTCTTCATTTTCACTAACCTCTAATGGAAATTTAGCCTTTGGTTTCAGGACACATGAAACCAAAGTGAAAGCCCAGGTCTGCCCCAGGTAGAGAGAATGCTGTTACCTTCAGGGAGTATTGAAAGCACCAAGATTCCCTTAAAGAAGGCCCTCTCTTTGGCTCTCTGTCCATCACCTACCAGTAAGGCAATGAACCCAAAAGACAAGTATGTCCCTGTGGGCTCTGGGGATAGGCCCCTGGGGGCTTGCTTTCTGACTTGTTCAGACTGCTCCTGGATTTCCTACCTCCACCGACTCTGCAGACAGAAACTCTCACGGTGCTGTGAGCAGCCACCATATCATGCAACATGATGTATTGCTGGAAAGAAGCACAGAAACACTGTCAAAGCTCAAAGAGGGGCTCAGCTTGAATGGTGCAAATGATACTGACACACCTTATTGAACCCTAAGGGCCAGGGAACCCACCTCCCTCACATACACACTCCAAGAGCCCAATGACCAATGGTGGAAGATAAAGGGCAGGGCACGGCATCTAGAGACAATCCTCCTCTGGGAGACTATGCTCACCCTCCCCTCAGCAGTACACAGGTAAGAGTCCTCCCAAGAGGACTAGGGCAAGCTTCTCTGGGGGTGGGGGGGGGGATAGGGGAGAAAGGCTGTGTTCATCTGTGTTCATCTCCCTCCTACCCCACTCCCCATCACAAAGAGCCCCAGACTAGACAAGTTCATCCAGAATCCAAGGCCTGCTTTTGAACAAAGTTATTTATAAACCAGATAATCATAGATTCCCAGGTTTCCTTAAATTGAATAGAGATGCCAAAAACTTGATTGGCTCACTGGATATTGCTGAGAGAAACTCAACAACCAGTAATTATAACAGTTGGCCTGGAATCAGCAAGACCTGAACCAACACCCTGCCTCAATGACCCTGGTCTCAATCTACAAAGTCACCACAGAAGCTTCTAATCTCAGCTGGGGAAAGACAAAATCAGCAACGGGCCAAAAAGCAGTGAAGAAGCAGTAGAAAGCTTGGGCAGCCTCTGCCCCAGCCAGGACACATGCTCACCTTCCTAATGGTATATAAAGAGCTCACGATGGAGATCACAGACATGATCACGATGGCCAGAGCATAGTAGTAGTATTCATCTGTGCTCCACAGGATCACACTGAACAGCTGGAACACGTAGAAGGGATTGAGAACCTGAAAAACAAGACTATTTGTTAAGCCAGGCTCTGAAGCTAGGCCACTGGCCTCTGCTCTATGCACATGGGCACCCACCTGGGCCAGGTATCACGGGACCCTCAGCCAGAAGAATGCCAACATATTTACCAGAGAGCAGTGCCCTCTCTTCCAGGGACATTTCAAATGCTGCTTACAAGCCTTCAGCTGATATATGTAAAGGCTTGTGACCAAGAGAGACTGGGTGAACAGAGAATGTCCCACCTTGATCAGTAGCTTTTGGGGGGAAATAAAAAATAATAGCTCAGAACAGCTGAAACAAGGGAAAATGCAGGCAGCAAAATACTTTCATCAACTTCAAAGTGATATTTATAAGCAGATTCTCACTGACTTTCCACTTCCACTGGACTTAGTACTTTTGTGCTACTGGAAGATTGTTATTTGACAAGGGAAGAAGAACATTAATATTAGCCCATTCTTATAGATGAAGAAACAGACCCCAAAAGGAAATGACCAGACCTGAGTCTCACAAGTTACTTCTAGACAGCATTAAGAATAAAAGCTGTGCAGGGCAGCTAGGTGGCGCAGTGGATAAAGCACCGACCTTGGGAGTCAGGAGTACCTGGGTTCAAATCCGGTCTCAGACACTTAATAATTACCTAGCTGTGTGGCCTTGGGCAAGCTACTTAATCCCATCTGCCTTGCAAAAAAAAAAAAAAACTAAAAAAAAAAAAAGAATAAAAGCTGTGCTGCACTTTCCTATTGGAAAAGACACTCATCCAAAGAATTCATTTAACCTATCATCTCTATCTTGAATTTCTCAACAAAATTCTTTATGGTCAGGACAGCTAGGTGGTACAGTGGATAAAGCACTGGCCCTGGAGTCAGGAGGACCTGAGTTCAAATCTGAACTCATTTGACACTTAATAATTACCTAGACCTTGGGCGAGTCACTTAATGCCTTGTACAAACCATTTATGGTATTCACTACTTCTCAATAAGCAATCAGGAAATAAGAGAGCAAAGATACAAAACATCATAGAGTCACTATCAGACAATGTTGAGATTTGGACCTGCTCCCTGTGATGTCTAGGGGGGGAATGATGTTTCAAGGGGAATCAGACCAGCAGCATTGAGGAGTATTAGGCTGCAACTAGAGCAGGGCTAATTAGAGTAAATTTTTGATAAATAAAACCAGATTCAAAAACAAACACCAATAACAAACCCCCCCACCAAACCTTAATTTGGTTGATGCTAAGAAGTTTCAGATCTCTTCCCAAACAGGACAGATGAACAATCTTTTAATCAGGTTTTCTTCATCTACATAATTTTTTTAAACTCCATACTCTATTTCTCAAAAGAGTTATATAAATCTACAACCAGAAGGGGAACACAGAAATCGTATCGTTCAGTTTTGAATTTTTCATCATAATGCACTAATGAAAGTAAGTGCTATTATTTAAAAAACTATATCTAGTATTTAATTATAGTCCAACATTACTGATTTCTGATATTTCCGAACAGGCTGAACTGTGCTATAGTCAACTACCACTGGGGAGCAGTATGGAGCTAAAAAATATCAGTGACATCAGTTCCAAAATTATTCAGTGTTTCTTAGCTGTGTGATCATGGGCCAGGGACACACCTTTCTAAGCTTAATCCTTCTCCAGTAAGATGGTGGTGGTGATATCTTCACTAGCTACCAGAAGGTTGCTACAACCATCAAGGAGATTCCTATGCTACTTCTGTGTCTGACATTTCTTCATTTATTACTGAAATGATCACTGGGGTTGGGACAACAGAACTTCTTATAACTAATCATCCAAAACTTGACAAAATATATATTTTAGAAGCAGAAAATCTTTTTCCTGTTATTGAACAAGGTGAAGAAGACTAAAAAGCCCCAAATACAAAAACTAAAATTCCTATAGAAGTATCTCTAAAAAAAAGAGAAAAAGGAAAGAAAAGAATCATCTTCATCCCCCTTCATCAAAGCTGGTAAAGATGAGTAAAAGTTCTCAATCTATAGGGAAAATAAAACTTGAGTTCATCTCCCTCTGCTGTCTAATGAGGATGTTTCTGATACGCTTTGTGGGTGTTGGTCATCTTGTCCAACTTTTTGTGACCCTAGCATAACCGGCCCTTCTATCTCTCCAATCCAGTGACCACTGTTGAGTTGCAGTTAGCCATGCTTCCCAAGGCCCACTTAACCTCTTCTCCAGGATGTGTGGTTTTAGATCAGTAACCTCACCACTTTGCTTATCATGGATTTACAGATCCTTCTGGTACAGAGCTTCTGTATATTCTTCACAGCTCTTTTTTAATGTCTTCCACATCTGTTAAATCTCTACCATTGTCTTTTATCATGCCCATTTTTTTTGCATGAAACACTTAAAAAGTCCCAATCACTAAAAGACAGTTTAAACCTAATATCCTTTAACTCTTTTCTTTTAGAATAATTTGTATAACTTTGAATTTCTAGAAACGAATTCATACAACATCCCACAAAGCTGAAAATTCTGCTAGATAAGAATCTGATTGATTTCTGAACTCCATTAGGGAAAAAAAAAATCCATCAAGTTTTATGGTTCTCATTCTCATCAAAATGCTGAATCTATGAGGGATAACAACACATTTACTGACCTTCCTCCCAAAATATTTTCAAATTTTAAATAGTATGCATTGTCATAAAATAGAGGATTTTACAATGATCTATTTTAATTAACTAAGATAAATAAATCAATCAAGGGGGCAGCTAGGTGGTGTAGTGGATAGAGCACTGGTCCTGGAGTCAGGAGGACCTAAGTTCAAATTTGGCCTCAGACACTTAGTAATTGCTTAGCTGTGTGGCCTTGGGCAAATCACTTAACCCTTGCAAAAACTAACAAATTAATCAATTAATCAAGTCATCTTCCAGCTTTCTAATGTGATTATCAAAATCATTACTTCTGAAAACCAAATCAATTATTTTCCAGCAAACTCAGAGAGAACCGTATTTAGATTATCAAATACAACCTCCTGGAAAATCTCTGGCTCTTTAAGGGGACCAATAATTTAAAGGATGTTTGATTTAAGTCTAAATCACCCCAATTTAGTTCAAGAAATGTCAGTAGAGGTCAATGTTAGGCAATGAAGTAAACAGGAAGTTAAGAGAAATAAACTTGTTCCTAACCATTCTGGATTTTCAAATCTAGTAGAAGGGGAAAACAAGAACATTCCCAGTGTATAAAAAAACAGTCCATCAAAAAGATAGCAGTAGGGGCAGCCAGGTGAATAGAGCAATGCCCTGAAGTCAGGGGAACCTGAGTTCAAATCCAACCTCAGACACTTAATAATTACCTAGCTCTGTGACCTTGGGCAAGAAATTAAAAAAAAAAAGAGCCACATGTGAATGGACAGTTGATCTAAAGAGGAAAGATCAGCAGTGGCAAGAAGATGACTGGCCTCGTCAGCAGACTTCTTAAGCCTAGGAAATATTGCAAAACCCAAAGCTCAGAGATGGAAGCTGTGGAGAACACCAGCAGGGAGGGGCCATCAAGGAACCAGAAAGTCACTTAGGAGATCAGAATGGAAAATAACAAGCCCAGAAGAAGCAAACTGGATGTCGGAGAGAGGAGGCAGCCTTTCTAAGTCTGGGCCAGACTAAGCAGCAGACAGCCTTACCTCTTTAACCAGAAGTTTAAGGACAGAAGGCACTTTGACAGCGATCTCATTCATTCCGTACATTAGTTTTCTGTATGTCAGAGGAGAAAAGCCACAGTGTTAGTGCAAACTCTGGCCTTCCCACCTCCCTAAGTCTCAATGGTCAGAACTTAAAACATGCCTTTGTGATACAGAGGACATGGAGAGCTGTGTACAAGCATCAATCGCTGCAATGAGATCAGGACCCCCAGGACCAGGATGTTACCTGTCATTCCTTGACGAAACATAACAGATAAACTCTCCTGAAAACTCTGCTGCTAATCTAAAGTCAAAGAAGACTACTTTTGGCAAAAGATGAAACAAATATGTTTGTAAAATCAAGTATTAGCAGAGACCTGTACTCAAAGAATGGAGACACGCAGACCATTTAGTTGAATATGTGCTTCATGTCCTTGCCCCAGTATGCAAAGAAAACAAAATAAAAGCTTTCCCTCTTAGCAAATTAGAGGTTCAAGTAAGTAAAAGACTAAACTTTATTTCTTGTAGAAAATGATGTAACTTGAGGGGGTTTTGTTTGAAAACATTTCTATTTCACTTTAAAATACTGTCTTAAAGAACCATATTCACATAGAGGTTCCATGAATTTAGTGTATTTAATGAAAAATGATTCTTTCAAGGTCATTATCAAAACCAAAGTCAATTTACTAATTAAGATTATAGCTATTTAATAGTTTAACTTCTATTTAAAGACAAAATCACACAGTTTGAGAGAGTTGGTTGGTTCTTGTCCTTTGTTATTGAAGAAGACCAAAATAACATCACTAAGAGACAAGTTACAGTGTCTGGCTGTGGCGGAACATTCTGATACAGCTCAAAATGCTCTACCACAGGCTGGGCACAAAGAGCCCAGGTGAACACTAGAGTAACCTAGGGTGGTTACTCTAAACATACATTATCTCACTTTTCCTTTGAGTTGCTTCCATTGTGCCTTGCTCATAGAACCCAACCCCCTCTCTGAGGAGGGCATGCCATGCTGGGCAGCCCTGTGCCAGTCTCTCATGCCACACAATCAATTCCAAATTCTTAAAAGACCTTCAAGGGTGTCTCAGTACCATTTTTTCTGACCCCCTTGCTAACGCCTGCCCTGTGTGAATTCTCCACTAAACAGTCATTTTTGGCAACCCTACATCTGGCATTCTAACAATGTATCCAGTCTATTACAGTTGCGCTCTCTGTAGTAATGTTTGAATGCTTGGCAGCTTGAGAAGGGACCTTGAGAAAAGACTGACTACTGAGCAGCAGATTCACTTTCCTGACATGGTGCTGGTAGACTGTCCAGGTTTCACAGGCACAGAGCAATGAGGTCACCACAATGGCTCTCTAGACCTTCAGTTTGGTGGTCACTCTTTTCTCCCATACTTCCTTTCAGAGCCTCCCAAATACTGAGCTAGATCTGGCAATGTGAGTGTCCACCTCATTGTCAATATTTACCTCCTTGGAAAGGACACTGCCAAGGGAAGTGACTTGTCCACAGTACTCAAAACTTCTCCATTTGTTGTAATCCATGGTTCCACATAGGGATGGTGTGGTGCTGGAGGATGGAGTGCCTGGGTTTTCTTGATGTTTATTGTTAGACCAAAATGAGCACAAGTAACAGAGAACTGATCCACACTCTGTTGCATCTGCAAAAGGAAGATCATGCACCAACACTCCCTCCTCTTTGGCTTGTAGCTTTTTCAAGTTGAAGAATTTGCCATCAGTGCAGTAGTTGACCTTGAGGTCATGTTCAATCCCAGTGAAGGCATTTAATAACATGGCTGAAAACATCATGTTAGAAAGTATGGGAGCAAGGACACATCCTTATCTTACTCCACTTGGTGACTGGGCAATCATGAAAGCAGCATCCACTATCCAGAACCCAGGCAAGCATGCTGTCATGGAACTTATGAACTTCTCTGGGCAACCAAGTTTGAACATAATTTTCCATGAACCCTCATGACTGATGAGATCAAAGGCCTTGGTGAGATCTACAAAAGTTGTAAACAAACCTCTGTTCTATACCTGGTATTTCTCATGGAGTTGTAGAGCAGCAAACACCATATCAACTGTTCCTCAACCCTTTCTGAAGCCACACCAGCTCCCAGGGAGGTGGACCATCTTCCAGGTGAAGAATCAACCTACTGAGGACTATGGCAAGAATCTTACCAGCAATGACTAAAAGAGAAATCATCCTGTGATTGTCACAGGATGATCTATTGCCTTTACCTTTATAGAGATGGACTATGGAGGCATCCTCGAATTCTTGGGGGATAACATCTTCATGCCATATAGCCTGGAAAAGTTCAGTTTTTGGATGAGCGACACATCTCCTCTTCCACCACCACCACGTAGATCTCAAATGGAATACAATCAACACCAGATGAAATTCATTGCCACATGAAATTCATTTGCCAATAAATGGCATTCAAAACCTCTTCATCAGTTGGAACTTCAGCTAGGAAATGACCAACTTCAACTTAAGGTAACTGGTCAGTGGCTTCAGCATTGCTTGATGATGGAAGTGCTCAGTTCATCTCTCTGGGATCATGTCCCTATTGCTAATCAATGTGGCTCCACTAGCATTGAGTAGTTGAGACGCATCATAAGTCATTGGCCCATCAATAGGCTTCAGGGCCCCTACAGGGCATTTTAGTTTATTACTCTCTACATAAAACTGAATTTCTTCTGCCTTCTTACTGAGCCAAGAGTCCTGCATCTCTCTAAGGTTTGCTTGTACTTTACTTCCGATGTAATTCAATGCTGCCTTCTTAGAAGTGGATGAACTATCTTGCTGACAAACCCTGTGGAGTTCTCGTTTTTTTAGCAGCTTCTGTATTTCCCATCGTTTCCATTAAACCCCTTGGTGTTTGTGAGTTCTGATGCAGATGAGCAAATTGTACACCAGCTCTCTGAAAGATGCCCACTCTTTTCTGCTTCACTGCTGCCAACTGAATGCTGTCTCAGTTTTCCCTCCAAGTTCACAACAAACTGTTCCTGCTCGGAGGACTCTAATCTCTTGACATTAAATCTTCTCTACTATTCAATTTTCCTTGGAGCCATCAGTGCAGTAGTTGACCTTTGGTGGAGAAGATAAGTCTGTGATCAGTCCAGTACTCTGCACCACACACTGCTTCTGTCACTCTCAGTTCCTGACATCTCTTTTCTTTAAAATCACAGTCTTGGGGCGGCTAGGTGGCGTAGTGGATAAAGCACTGGCCTTGGAGTCAGGAGGACCTGGGTTCAAATCTGGTCTCAGACACTTAATTACCTAGCTGTGTGGCCTTGGGCAAGCCACTTAACCCCATTTGCCTTGCAAAAACCTAAAAACAAAAACAAAAACAAAATAAAATAAAATCAGTCTTATTAGATGCCCATGTTTGTTACAAGGCTGCATCCAGGAAGTTTGATTACATTTAGGTTAACGGAAGACTGTGTTTGTGATGAGAAGGTCATGAGAAGCACAAGTATTCAGCAGTAGGTGACCACTGCTATTGCTGTTTCCAACTCCATTCCTCCCAAGGACTACCTGCCATGTCTGGTTATCTGAGCCTATTCTAGCATTAAAGCCACCCAGAATTATGAGCTTGTCCTCTTTTGGTATATTGATAGTGAGGGTGTCCAGATTTTCCTAACATTTTTCTTGACTTCATCAAGGTTCCTCATGGTGGGAGCCTAGGCATTGATGACGCTGGCATGGTGGTTTTCTCAAAGAGGCAATCTCATTGACATGAGTCTGTCATTCCCTCCTCTTGGTAGGCATTAAAGCTTGTTGACTGGATCAGTTTTTGTATCCAAGTCTGACTTCAGTGAGCTGCCCTTCGTTTGCCAGCCTTGTTCCATTCAGGATTGCTACGTGGATACTGCTGAGTTCTCTCACAACAAGAGCTGTTCATCCTGCAGGTCAATGTCAATTAACTCATGTTGTTCTTAAGTGTGTGCACATTCCATGTACGGATGGTGAGTGGAATCTTTTTTGAAGAAATTTTTGTATATTTTCTGTGGAATCAGGTCAGGGTTGGCAAGTAGACAATTTTTAGGGCACCTTTTCTATCTAGCCCCTTCCTTTCATCAGGTGAGTGGTTCAATCCTTAAAAGCTACCAAATCCACTGCTGCTTCCAGTGAAGAGACAATCCTATGGCCTGTGGATCTGCACCTGATGCTTCTCCACTTACCTGTAGCCACAGGACTTTGAGATAGGAATGGTAAAAGGTTTGGGTGAGATCTTAAGTGAGGCATAGTTGCAAAAAATCTTTGGCCTCAAAAAAAAAAAAATCTTTGGCCTCCCTCTCTCTTCCAAAGTCACCGGAGTTCAGTGGCAAGACAGAGTCAAGACAACTCAATAGCATGAGATGCAGTGGATGACCTTGACTTCTAAGTCTAACCAAGCTCTAAGCATTCCACAGTGTTGCTTTAGCTACCTTCATGGCTGGTGGAATGAGTTACTCTCATCTGTCATTCTACCGGGGAAGACTTCACATGCTTGTGGGAGACACTTCTCTTATTCACCAATAGGTCTGAAGCCCCCTCAGTTACCCTCTACCTGGTTTAGCCCATCTGCTAAAATGGTTTACCAGAGTAAGGCCACTGTGCAAGCTAATGTCTTCTTGGAGCCATAGGTGAGAGTTAGGTGGCTCTAGTGGACATCAAAGATGGAAAGAAGCCCTGAAAAGGATCCAGTAGTCCACAAACCAGAAGTACTAGTCTTCCTTGAACACACCCTACACCCCATTTGGGCGTCTCTTTGGGGGACAGGAGGCAGAGAGCTGGGGAAGCCTCTTCAATGGGCTGTAGAGAAAGGGCAGCAGCTCTGCTTGAGTCAGCTCAGAAAGGGCAACTTTTGTCCATGGGCAGTGGCTGCAGGACATATCCACCACCCTGAAGACCTCAATGTTTGCCCTGAGTATCAGCTGCTCCACTAAAAGTCAAGCTTGTCTGCATGTGTCCATGACACATGGAAAGCTGCTGCTAACCCTTCAGGCCATAATAAACACAAAATCTTCAACTCAGCTGATATTTTTCTTAGTGTTGCAGAAACAGTGTGAAAGTGAAAGCGTTTTAGACTTCCTTATGAGAGATAAAGGCAGCGATCTGTCTTTGGAACACCCTGTGTCTCTGAAAAATGAGTCTTTGGAAAATATTTCTGTAGAATCAAGGGAACTCCTGCATGAACAAGACAATGCATGCTTCTGAGAAATGATGATGGAGCTGAACTGCTTTTGTCACATGCTAAAATGTGATTAAGGGGCAGCTAGTGAATAGAGCAGCAGCCCTGGAGTCAGGAGTACCTGAGTTCAAATCCGGCCTCAGACACTTAACAATTGCCTAGCTGTGTGGCCTTGGGCAAGCCACTTAACCCCACTGCCTTAAATAAAAAACAAATAAATAAAATGTGATTAAAACATACCAAGGATATAGTTACATGGGTTGAGAAAAAAAATCTGGAATTGGAAGGCGGGAGAAACACTGCAAATACGGCAGAGATAACTCAAAGCATTATTGGACTCCAGGAGTTTATGCCATCTGGGGCTTTACTTTTAAATGCTTTTGATAATGACATTGAGAGGAGGCAGCTAGGGGGCACAGTGGATAGAGCACTGGTCCTGTAATCAGGAGGACCTGAGATCAAATCTGGTCTCAGACACTTCATAATTGCCTAGCTGTGTGACCTTGGGCAAGTCACTTTTAACCCCAGTGCCTTAAATAAATACAGTCTAAAAAAAAATTAATTCAAGCTAGCAATTCAAACCAACAAATTGATTCAGTGTAAGACAGAGGCATCTCTCCAAAAGGCGAAACTTGTATTTTCAATAGCAGATTGAATATGAAAAATGCAAGTCTTCCACAGGGTGTGCTGAAGAGGAACCTTTTAGTTCAATCAAGTAAGGGCTTGGGAGAGAGGCTAGCAAACAGAGAAGAAGGGAAGGCTGGCAGAAGAGGCTCTGCAGAAAGACGAAGAAGGCAATGAATATGACAAAGTCTGAGGGGGAGAACAATCACGAATGGGCAAGAGCATTCAATGGTACCTGTAAGCATGTGTCTCCTTCGCCAGCCCTGAGCTGTGCTGTTCATAAATTGAAGTGCAAGAAACACCTTCATCCAGACCCCTGAAGAAATTGGAAATTCTTACTTTAATCCACACTGATAATATTCAAATCCTTTAATGCTTTGCTAGAGTTCAAGAATTCTATTCTAAATAGGAATCTTTAGCTGGAGTCCCAGGATAAAAAGAGAACTGTAAAAATACATTCACAAGGATATATAGGAGAAATCCTTCTCAGAGGGGGTGATTTTTAAGTTGTTTTCTAGATGCCACTGCATCATAGTTCAGTATCGAGGATGATTTATCATTGTTTCCATTTCTACTAAAGTATCTTTAAGCTCTTAGTTCATTTTAATCATTAGCATAAATATCTTAATTACTATCTGTGAATGATTTTACACACACACACACACACACACACACACACACACACACCCCTACCTTTCTCCCTAGGTCCCATTTTAACAGAAGGTCATGATCAGGGGTCTCTAAGAGAAAAAGGGCACCAGCCCACCTGTTCCCTCCTCAACTGGCCACTACTCACTCCCACAGGCCTCAAACACGAATCCCCAAAAGGTCTTTTTATAGGTCACAGACATGAAGGGAGGAGAAGGCAGCAAGGGTCTCCTCTACTTTAGGCCATAATAGAGGATGTGATCTGATCTAAAGCCAGAGGGGAAAAAGCCCCACTTACTTCAACACATCAAAATTCTGGAGGGAGTCATTCCAGAAGTATCTCACGCTGTGGTGTGTGAAGTAAGGAATCTGCAAAACATAAAGCATCAGACAGATTGGGCAGTGAAATGATCCTGGTTTTTTCCAACTACTTAGTGACCAGTCACTTAAAAAAAACAAGAAATGGGGCTCAGGGTCATGTCCCCCAGTCCTCCCCATCCCCCTTGGCCTGAGAGCAGCTCTGAGGAGAAGTGCAGGTACCTGACAGGGCTGGGCGAGGTCCGGCCGGTCCTCTTGGCCCTCTGGGAAATGGAGATGAGCAGCGTGGCCATTGGACACTTTGGGAGTTACTGTTTTAGGGCTTGAAAAGGAGTGGTTTTCTAGAGAAAGAAAGCGAACCTTTGCACAAAACCATATCCTGAATTCATCCTTGGAAAAAAAGAGAAAAAGTTTTTCACTCTGACATTCTCATTTGCAAATTCATATGACAATCAATGAAGGCCTCTGGGAAGTGACTACTCTGTGACTAGTGCCTGGTGGTGGGCATGCCCTGCTCTCTGCTTGGGGCCCCTGTGGAGGCGGCCTGCCAAGACACAACGAAGGTGGGGCCCAGGAGGACCTGCTGGCAGCTCTGGCTCTCCAGCAGCCTAATTGCCAATAGAGAAAATGTGATGTTCTGACTGGGAGTTTTGCCCCAACTTAGCCATTTCCCCCCCTCCTTCACTCTGACAAAGTCCTTAGAACATTCAAGACTTAGTTCAAACCTCATCACTCCCCAGATCATCCCAGACAGTGTTTCCTCTAGGGCACTTTTTCTGTGACTTCCTTTAGTTCTCCCACCATCTTTGGGAAGCAGGCCCGCTTACTCCCTGTTTTACAGTTGTAGAAACCAAGGAGGTGCAGAGGTAGAGGTGGCAGGAGGGTCAAGGCCCTGTGATATTCACTGGGATGAAAAGGTCCTCTCCTCACCAGACCGAAAACTCAAGAGTAAGGCTGAGCATGGTAGCCTGACACTCTAAGGGCCAGTGATTTATCCACTGCCACAGAACCCAGCCCACCATACTGTATCAAAGCTTCTCCACAAGATAGCCTATTCTTACTTAGATGGCATCTTCATGAATCAAATGTCATGTTGATAAAAACAAATTCTTAATTGTGCAATTTGTAAAATGACTCCTTACCAAACCAAAGGACACTCTCATTTTCTTTTTATTTTAACTTTTTCTCTAGTTCTATGTGACTTTTTTTGAATTTTACAATTTTTCTCCCAACTTCACTTCCCTCCCCCCACCCCCCCCCAAAGAAGGCAGTCTGATAGTCTTTCCATTGTTGATCAAAATTGAATGTGCTGAATACACTCTCATTTTCAATTAGAAAATAAACACCAGTGAAGAGGGTCATGGCCAAACCACATTAAGGCCAACCACACTCTCTCTGGGCCTCTGGGTTGTCTGCCAATGAGGGGAGCTAAAGAAGATGACTTTTGCATGTGTAACCCTCAATCAGTGAAAACACAAATGTAAAATCCAGATAAGAAAATTCAATTCAAGAAACACTTCACAAGGGATTGCTCTGTATGAAGGCCTGAGCTCAGAGTCAACCCCTACCCTATCTCACCTGGGAGAGAACCAAGGTACCCAGGCAAGCTAAAAAGAGGGAAATTCTGTCACACCAGGCCTGGTCCCTGATGGACGAAAAGATTCTGGAAACAGAGAATGAAAAGATTCTAAGACTCTGGGCCTGGAGAAGTGAACCTGCTGTGGGCCAGCATGGAAGGTGTGGGTGGAGCTTCCACGCTCCGTCCAGACTGCCACAGAAACAAACAGAGATACTCAATCAGAGCGATCCCCCACACAGCATCTTCCCAGCTCCAGACCCACTGGAGGCAAATAGAACAACCAGTCAAGATTCCAGCGGGGGAGGCCTGGATGAGGGGCAAACACAGAGAAGGATGGCAGGAACCCTGTTTGGGAGATGGCACCCTGCAGGCCTCCACAGCAGGCCCCGGTCACACTCACCGTCGTCCTCAGCAGCACCACCTCACAGTCTTTGAGAGCCGCTCGGAAGCAGGTGGCCTTCACTCGCCACTCGGGCATCCAGTAGAGGAGGAGGAGGAGGAAGCCACCAGTACAGATCACTCCAAATGCTAGGACAAGCAGCTTCCAACGACTCAGATTGTAACCATAAATCTCCTATGTGCAAACCGGAAAACAAACTGTGAATAACCACACTTTGTAGCACTTGAAGCAAAGGTCATTTTCTCCCATTTGCTATCTGCCCAGTCTACCTGCCCAACTCCAAACCATTCTTGTTCTCACTTTCACAAGCACACACCCACATATACTGCATCCCCTGGAAAGGCAGAGCAGGCATTCCATCAGCCAGACTTGCTGGCTATTTCTCTACCCACCAAAAATAACAAGGTATCAGGAAGCAGTGTGAACAAAGAGCACTATAAAGTATTAATAAAAGGAGCTGGCCCCCATTTCCACGACAGGCATGGAACCTGAAGGGGATCAGCTCATGCCCTATCAAGTTGTCTTTCTTGTTCCTGGCCCTGACAAAGTGAGCTGGAGGCAGGCTTAACAGCAAGGCCACACTACTACATATAAAGTAGTGACCAATGCCTACTTACTTACTATTGGGGAGGGACACAGCATGTATACAAATCTAGACCCCCTAAAGGCTCCCAATCTGCACCCTGAAGGAAGCAAGCAGCAAAGGCCTCAAGGAAGGACCCTCCAGGTAGGGGCTCCCAGCTCCCCCAAAGGCCAGATAGCCCAGGAAGCAGAGAACCATTTATTTTGGAAGAGGGAGCCCTGACTGGGGTCTCGAGGCCAGCCTTGAAGTATTACACAAACAGTGGTCCCTGCATCCCCCAACATGGATGATGGATGCTATCAACAGCTCCTTTTGTTGTGTCCATCCAGCTCCCCTGAACTGCGTAAATCCCTCAGCCCACTCTGGCAGACTTGGGGATCCAAAGGTGAGGATTTGTTGGGAGAGGACTCAGGCTTGGATGGTTTGGAGTAGTGTGGCTGGAGGCTTCAAACTCAAAGGTATTTTTTTCCAAAATCAACTACCCATCTAGAAAAATGAAGGGGGAGTAGAAGGAACAGGAAAGGAGAGAGAAGGCTGCCCCCCAAAAGGGACATGAAAGCTTTTTTAAATGCCCAAAAGAGAAGGGAAGGGAGGCCAGAATCACAAATAAGAAAGTGATGTGCTACATTTGTTAGCAGAAAAGACAGTTGACCCATCTTCTTTTTCCATTCTGCTATGGCAAACTGCATGCAAGGGCTCCCCTGGCCCCAGCACAGAAAAGGTGACTGAGGAGACCAAAGAGGTAGGGATCAGGAGGGGACACCTGATAACAGCTCTGTGACCTGGTCACTTCATCTGTCAGCCTCAGTTTCCTCATCTGGAAAATGAGGGAAAAGATAATAGCACCTTCCTCCCAGGGGTGTGGTGAAGACAGAAAGGAGATAATCTTGGTAAAGCATTTTATTAATTTTCTATGCTCGCTCCTATTAAAACTAGCGAGAGCCTCAGTGGACAGAGAGGAGCTAGGCCTGGTGGCCAGACACCTACTAGCTCCGTGACCCTGTACAAACTTCTTGGTCATCAGGGCACTGCAGGAAATAGAGCAACAGGTCTGGAGTCAAGAAGACTCTTTCCAATGTGACCCTGTCTGCCTCAGTTTCCTCATCTATAAATGAGGTACAGAAGGACATGGCCAAGCTTCCAATGTTTTTGCCAAGAAAACCCCAAAGAGGGTCACAAAGAGTCAGACACAACTGAAAAATGACTGAATAACAACAATTAAGTTTAAAATAAAAGGCCTGGGGCAGCTAGGTGGCACAGTGGATAGAGCACTGGCCTTGGAGCCAGGAGGACCTGAGTTCAAATCCATCCTCACTGGCTCCCTTTCCCTCCCCTGAACACATCCCTTACAGCCCCTGCACCTGTCCATACCCCAAGGATTGGTGTCCAAAGACACTCAATTTCAATGAAAATTAGGAGGCAGGAAGCATAGAGTGGCAAAGGGCTATGACCCTGTCCAAGACATTGTCAGCCTAATGATGGCTGAGCCACCAACCCCTTCCCTACACAAACCAAGCCACAGATGGGCTCACCATTTCATCCTCTTGGCCTTGATTAATGGTCTTCTTTTCTTCTTTGTCCATTTTTACTGTGTTACAAAATTATTTCTCAGCTTCAGAATACTTGAAGATAACTAATGAGAAAAAGAACAAGGAATGAAGTAATCTTCTGCCACAATGAGCCATGAGAGAGCCATTCGTTCCCTTCGGCCCTCAGAAGTCAAGGGTTCATTCAGCTACTTCCTGGGCTTGGAGGTACAAGAATTTAGACCCAAATACCAGCCCTGTCACTCATGAGGCCCCCGACCTGGTCTGTCTCTGCCCACTCTGCCCAGGACTTAGGAATGGGCTCTGGTGATTCTTTAGGACAGGGGAATCCCCTGCCTCTATGTCATTTCACCATATCGTAAAGAATAAAGTAAACCTTCCAACCAGGAGTCAAGACTCCCCCACTTCTCTCTCCTGTAATCTCGGGCCGCCGAGTCAGCTTCAATCAGAGAGATGCCTCCTCCCCACTCTGCCGGGGTCCTGTTCTACTATTCTCAGAGCAGGGAATTGCTATTTCTCTCCTACCATGCTTTGCCATGAATGCTTTTTCACAAAGGCATTGACAGCTTCTCCCCAACTAAGGCTTCCAACTGAGGCAGGCCCATCTCTTTAGGAGAATTTCACATTACATCAGCCTTGACATGGGGTCAGTCGGTCATGTCTGTGGTCCCTTCATTCTATAGAGGAGCCAGAACTTGGCCTGCTATCCTTCTATCAAGGGACACAGCATGTGTATACAAATCAGTACATTCCACATGCACATATGACACTGAGCTGCTCTCAAGGAACTTCTAATTCATCTAGCGGAAGAGAGAAGAGGAAGGTCAAAGTGGAGCTGGGACCAATCGGAATTCTCCACTACCCTGTTTATTAAGCACCTATGTTCCAAGAACCATACTAGGGACTGGCAACATAAATGCAAAGAATGAAAGAAATCCTATCGCTCAAGATAGTTTATGTTCTAATCTGGGTGTATGGCTCCGACACCTTAAATACCATCTACAAAGGGACTCCACCAGCAGCGGTTGGGGAAGAAGGCCTCATCTTGACAGAGAGGCAGGGCATGGACAGTCTTGTCTGAAGAAGAGTGCCAACCTCAATCTGGCTGGAACACCGATCGTGGCAAGGGAAGCAACGGAGGTCAGTCATGACTAGACGAGCTTCTATTTGATCCTAGAGTGGGTGGGGGAAGAGGGATACCATTTGGTCAGATTGACATGGAAGGTGCGACAATGATGAGTGAGGAGGCCTACAATGGGGAGACCGCGGCAGGATGAGGAATCAGAAGGCTGTTTCAATAATCCAGGTGAGAAATGATAAGGGCACAAACTAACAGAGCAGTTATGGAAATGGAGCAAAAAAAAAAAGTGACAGGATGTTGTTAGTGTAGAAATGGCACCATTTGGCATCTGACCAGAGGAGCTGGGAATGGGACCCCAAGCCCAGAGCAGAGGATTTCTGGGCTGGAGAACAAAGCTGAGCTGCCCAAAAGGGCTGCCTTCCCATCTTTGACAAGACACTACACCCTTAACAAGTAATGAATTTGCAGAAGTATCAAGGGACTGCGCCCCATCCATAGTCAGCCATCTCTCGGGCCTCCCAGGGCTCTGCCCTACTCCTGGGTCCTTGCTCCCTGTCCCTTTCAGACCAAAGGGAGTCCTCTGCTGCATAGATCAGAGCTCTCAGGGGCAATCATTGACTCTGCTTTGGGGTTTGGGGGCGGTTAATGTTTTTTTTTCTCTCAAACCAAGTAGAAGAACTTGGGTTCAAATCTTGTCTCACCAGCACTCAGTAGTTATGAGACCATGGGCACATCAAAGCCTCCATTTCCTCCTTTATAAAAGGGCATTAACACAAGCTCCAGGACTGAGTATAGAAGAAAACAGATGCAGAAATACTTGCCAAACTATGAGCTGATACACAGTCACAATCAATTACTAGTATCATTAATATTTCCAATCTAACATTCATTTCTTTTCCCCTAGAACTGCCATCAGAACAAGATTTCTTTTCTCATCTAAGAGCTACAGAAGTCTTGCACTGGGTTACTTGGATTGAAAGTTTCTTTTCCTTCTTTTTTTAATTCCTCATCCCAAGGGATGAGGGTTTTTTTTGGCTCAAAGGAAAGAGGGAGCTAATCGGAAATGAAAGCAACAAAACAAGAAATGAGACAAAAAAAAAAAAAAATCAAGAGCACAAACTTTACATGGACCCTGGGCCAATTTTCCCGTAGTTAGATGAAACCCATTGTTCCAGTCTGACAGGGTGGGGTCTTCAAAAACCCAACTTTTGCATTCAATGCCACAAACCAGGCCTAAGCACTGATAACAGGGAAGAGGATTAGGGCCAAAGGCCTGCCACATCGACCTCAGTCATTCATCAAAACTCTGCAAACAGGGTTGGGTCAGCTGCTAATGTGCATGACCACCATGACTAGTCCACCATCCTCTGCAGTGATTAGTCAGGGGGGCTGGCAGGACATCTCTCTTCTGGGTCGACGCAGGATGGTTTCCAGGGATCACAAATGAGCCACATTTGGGAATTTGGCCAGGAAATAATAGCAAATTCAAGGAGTTCTTTTTGGTTCCTTTTTTTTTTAAAGCAGGTTCCCAGTCCCCCTCATCTCTCATTTTCAAGACCCTCCCTTAATCTCCTTGGGGCTCCAAAGCCCTGACATCAAATTCAATCAGTTGAGGATACTCATTAACAACAATATGATGTCCCAAATCTGCCGTGCCTGGCCAGGTGGCAACATGAGGCTGCAGTGATAGAGGCACCAACTGCTTGCAGTCCCTACCACCAACCACCCACCGGAGGATGTGTCAAAGTATGCA
Organism: Macrotis lagotis; assembly: GCF_037893015.1. Taxonomy (NCBI): domain Eukaryota; kingdom Metazoa; phylum Chordata; class Mammalia; order Peramelemorphia; family Peramelidae; genus Macrotis; species Macrotis lagotis. Next base: position 2,967,675 of record NC_133663.1, on the reverse strand, counting down.
GCAGATAGAGCACTGGCCTTGAAGTCAGGAGGACAGGAGTTCGAATTTAGCCTCAGACACTTGACACTACCAGCAGTGTGACCTTGGACAAGTCACTTAACCCTAATTGCCTCACATCAGGGCCATCTCCAGTCATCCTAACCCATACCTGGCCCCTGGACCCAGATGGCTCCTGAGAAAATGAGGCTGGTACTTAGCACAGCCCCTCCTCACTCAAATTCAATTTATGTGCTTGTCCATGGCATCACGTTGTCTTCTTTAAGAATGACAGACAGGGGCAGCCAGGTGTTGCAGGGGATAGAGCACTGACCCTGGAATCAGGAGGACCTAAGTTCAAATCTGGCCTCAGACACTTAATAACTACCTAGCTATGTGACCTTGGGGAAGTCACTTAACTCCATTGCCTTAAATAATTTTTTTAAATGAAAGACAAACATCATTGAATTAGGTCTTCCCTGCCAAAGCTAAGTGATTTTTAGTTGAGCATAGGAAGAAGATAGAAAGATTAGGAGGGGCTTGGAAGGCCAAGCAGAAGATTCTCTATTTAATCCTGCAAGTGACAGGGAGTTTGGGGTCACTTAAGACAGGAGTCAGGTGAGACTTGTGGAAGCTCACTGTAATAGAAGACAATTGCTGGGTGTGCAATACAGAATAAGCTCCTTTACCTCATTCATTCAATAAAACTGAAGGCCTGCAAGGAAAGAATCTAGTTCTGCTCTAAAACAAGATAGTAACAGTCACATAACCATCCATCAAGAGCCTTAGGGTTTGCAATGCACCCTGTACTACCTCCTTTGAGGTTCACAACAGCCCTGCGAGGCAGTGTGGTTATTATCCCTACTTTACCGTGTAAGAAACTGAGGCTCAGGGTCACAGATCTACTAAGTGGGAGGTGGAATTTGAATTCTGGTCTTCCTGCCTCTCAGCACTACCACACTTGGGATATATAGTACTGGGGGCCTCCAAAGAAGGCAAGATCACATTTTTGTTGAGAAGATACTGATGCTGATAGGATGAGATGAACTGTAAAAATAGAAGAGATGAGCCTAGCCCATGAGGCCAACGAGCAATAGGAGAGCCCTTGGTGGGGCCAGCTGGGCTGTAGGAAGGTTGCAGAGAAGGGAGATGGGCTTGAGGGAAGGAGACTGAAGGGAGCACTGGAAACCCTAGGAACCACAAGAGGAGATATAGGACAAGGATGCCAGCAGCACAAAGGAGCCTCTAAGGGGAGGCACTCAAAGGAATTAATTTTTAATGTCAATCAAATCAAGAAAAAAATGTTTCTGCAAGTTAATACTTTAATATTCTTGGCAATTGAGAGGGATTATTTCCTTTTTAAAACAAAAAGTCAGCTCTAGTAGCTTTATACCTGCCTGATATGACTGGGGAGTAAGGTGGGGAGGAGGGAAATTCCTCCTAGATCTGGGACATCTGATCTGAACTTTGTAAATATATTAATCATTTTCGATGTAATTGCTTTCCTTGGTAATCTTATGGCTTTTACTCATTAAAAAAATATTCTGAGGAGTCACTGACACAACAAGGTCCATGATCCATAGGCTGGTTACTGTGATAATTACTTGGCCATGCAACCATGAAATGAAGGTCACCCCCAAAATAAATAGATGCTGAGGCTTTCAGAGTCCAAACTCATTCTTAACAATTTCTGTGTCATAAACCAAACATTTACTAATGCATTTGCAGGTAAGGGAATGGATTTAATGGGAGAGAGTGAATGCAACCTCGCATTTCTTGCTTTGAGGCAAACAACCCACCAATTTCTTACCCCAAACCCTATACAACCTCCTTTTGTAGCCTTTCTGAAGCTTACTGGTAACCACTTGATTTGAGCTCAGTTTTCATAAGCATCTGTGAATATACTGGACCAAAAATTAACCAGAGGATGCTGATTATAAATCCCACATGACCAGAGGCAGTCTCTCTGTATCCTTCTATCCTCACAAGTGATTTCTTCCACGATTTAGCAAGCCACTTAATAACCTGTTTTTCAATAACATCAACTGGCTAAGGATCAGATTATGAAACTAGTTCAATCTTCATTTTTGTCTTCCTTTTCAATATGAAGAAATGGCTGGAGCTTACTACATTTTTCATTTGGAATTAATTTGTCCAAATTAAAACATTGTTTCTCCCATGCAGAAAAGATTGCTATCCTTAAAAAGCTGCATTACTATTCAACCCACAGGGGGCAGCAAGGTGACACAGTGGATAGGGCCTTCGTTATTAATAATGTGGCCTCAGACTTAATAATTGCCTACCTGCAGTGTGACCTTGGGCAACTCACTTGACCATATTGCCTTAAATAAATAAAATTTTTTAAAAAAATTTAAATCTCAGTAATTCTATCCATTGGTGAGGTTTCCTTCTTAGTTGTAGGAATAAGGAATGATGTCCAAAAGTTAGGCTAATCTGTTAAAATTCTAGACAAAACAAAAGTCTCAGGAAGCTTCAATTAAGTCCTACAGTATAGTACCTCAAAGTCAATATTACTTCTCCTGGGGCTGTATCTGTCTTTGTTTTATAAGAAAAATTATTAAAAGGTAAAGTCCAAATGAAATAGAAATTCATCTCAATTAAATTAAAAATGCTTTATTTAAATCATGAATTTAAATTTAAATACTCTGACATTAAGAGAAATGTCAGATAAAATTCACCTTCCAGAGTAAAATATGATGAAATCTAGTCAAGAAAATCAGCTGCCAAAGAACAAGGGGAATTAGCTATTGAAAGGAAAGAATAAATAAATAAGCAAATAAATAGATAAATAAATGGGGTGAGTGAATAAATAAAAGTAAGAATGAATAGAAAAAAAATGTTTAAAAAAAGAAAGTTCTAAAAGATCCAAAACAGAAAGGATTCAGATGTCCACAGTTATTTAATTTGGGGTGCCATCATTCATGTAAATTAAGGAAGATCACATAGTTAAACATACTAAAATATTCCAATTACACAAATCCTAAATACTAACAAATCCTTACAACATTAATTCATCAGGACAAACTTCCTTTAAGAATCAGCATTCTAACTTTAAAATGCATTAACCTACAGGTACAACCTAAGTGGTTCCTTTTTCCAAAAGTGACTTTGATTTTTTTTAATTCAATTTACAAATCACAAACTAGAGAATAAAGCAATGTTCTTACCACTAGAAGCCACTTGTTAGTCCTCCTCAACCCTACGTTTTCAAAGGGCAGCTGAAAATAAGGATGAGGAGACTAATGCTAGTGTTGCTGCCGCTGCTGCTGCTGCTGCTGCCGCTGCTGCTGCTGCTGCTGCTGCTGCTGCTGCTGCTGCTGCTGCTGCTGCTGCTACTGCCTGAACCGTTTTTGGTACAAAATCTTCAACAACAACAAAAAGTCTCCAAGGGCTTTCCCAAAACTGCTTATCAAAAGATTAAAATTTATCAAAGAAATCTGGCATTTCTTTCTTTGTGAACAATTGAAAATGTTCACTGGATTCTCTGAACTGTGCCTGAAGCCCCTGCCAGCTGTCCAGGGCAGAGTCTCTCAGCTCACTAGGGTCCCAATGTGCCCCAGCAGGCTTGACCCGGGATGTTATCTCCACAGCAAGAAGCTTATAGGATATTATGCTTCTGACCAAACCCTTCCTAGTATTTACAGTGAAAAACCGTCCGTGATTCTATAGCACCAAGAAAAACAATACAAGAATGTTCATCCCAAATGGAAAGGTCCCTGAATTTTACCAAAGACAGCTCCATCAAGTTCATTTAAAGTGTTTCTCCCTTAATAAGCAAAATACTAAATCAATGGTGACATAGGCTCCAGCCTGGGTCAGAGCCCAGACAATCACATTTTTTTGCCAGAAAGAACTTCCAGACCCCACCCATACTGCCAGGCTCACCTGGCCTTTCTCCTAGGGCTCCTGGGAAATAGTATTCTAAGACAGAAAAGAAGGATTTTCATTGGTAAGAAAACTAGGAACAAGTCTATGAAACCTATCCAAGGAAAACAATGAGTTACAAAGAAATGAAGGGTTTGTGGACAGATAGTCTTCTGTCCACATGTGTGCACATATACAGACACATACATCTTGTATTATAAATAGGGAGGAGGGGAACATAACCCCCATGGCCTCCTCCTCCACATCACCAGATGATGGTTTTTGGTGGGGAAGAGATCTTTAGGGTCATCAGTTCCCTCCAATGCCCACTTTGTAGCTAAATGAACCAAAACCTGGAGAGATTCCATTATTTGCACCAAGTCCCACAGGACCAGGAGCAGACCCAGGATTGGAAGTCAGTGACAAGACCCTTAGAGCACCCAACTCAATTCATTATCGGGGTAACCCCTGATAAAGCCCTCAGCAGTCCACAATCCCAAGATTAACTCTAGAGTCCCCCTCTAAAGGGAAGGCCAAGAGCTGGGACACAGGGTTGAACGTGATCCAGGGGAAATAGTCTTCTTTACCTTCAACTGAAGAGATGAGAAAGGGACAGTGAAGAAGTAAAGGGAAGAGAGAAAAATATTTACAGGCCCTACTTAGCTATTTTCACAAAAACATTCTCATTTGTTCCTCACCACAGACCTGGGAGAGAAGGGTTATTATTATCCTCACTTTACAGTTGAGGAAAGAGAGGCAAACCAACAGCAATGTGCAAAAAGCTTTACAATTAGGAAGTGTCTGTGTCAGGATTTGAACTCAGGTCTTCTCGACTCCATGCCCAGCTCTCTTCACTTCACCAACCAGCCAGAGTCAAAGGATGGGCACCCACTGGCAAGCATGGGCTTTCACACCTACACACACACACACACACACACACACACACACACACACACTCACTCATAAACATAGACACACCGAAATGCCAAAAGGAATCATAAAAGCATGGGGCAGTTTTGAAGGTTAATAATAATGCAAAGTAAGCTTTCTATTTAATTAAAACTGTTGAAAAAACAAAAAAGTGATCTGGCAGAAATTCACTTAGAACACCTTACCACACTCCACAATACAATCTATATGGATATGTGTCCTTACTATTAAAGATCAAACTATTAAAAAAAAAATAAGAGAAACAGATAATCGCACTTCTCACAGATATGGAAGCAGATGGACTGTAAACAAACATGACGCAGAGACAATTACAAAAGATAAAATAGGTAACTTTGGTTACCCATAACTGAAAATTTTTTGTATAGACAGTATTAACGCATTGAGGATAAAGGAAGAGGTCAAATGTGAAAAAATCTTGTTATCAAATTTCTCCAGTAAGAATTTGGGATCCAAGATAGGTAGTAATCAAAAGGCACATATAATTACCCAATTGAAAGGAAGTCAAAGGATATGAACAAATAATTGTTAAAAGAAGCACAAAGCCACTGACCATCCTAGCAAAGAATGCTCCCAATCCCTAGTAAGAAAAATGAAAATAGGGGCGGCTATGTGGCGTAGTGGATAAAGCACCGGCCCTGGAGTCAGGAGTACCTGGGTTCAAATCCGGTGTCAGACACTTAATAATTACCTAGCTGTGTGGCCTTGGGCAAGCCACTTAACCCCATTTGCCTTGCAAAAAATCCTAAAAAAAAAGAAAAAAAGAAAAATCAAAAATCAAAAAGGAAAAGGAAAGTAAGCTCCCAAGACTGGAGATTTATTTCCATGTAAAATTTGGTTTTCTATTCCACAATTCTATGATGTATAAGGGAATGTCTGTTTTATTTGGTATTTAAGTTCAGAATACAGATGAAGGAAAAAATAGTCTCAATATTTTAAAGTTTCTCTTCCCCAAATTTGAGTCACTAGGTTTTCGAAATAGTTAATTGGCATCACTTGTGATTCCTTCAAGGATCTGTGACTTCCCATTTGTTAGGGTGAGGGCTGCTGTATCTAAACTTAGTAGAGGCACTATTTCATCAGTTCCTGGGAGAAAAAAATTATTGCCATACTTCACAAAAAGGTCTATTCTCAGCATCAACACCACCCCCTTTCTCTCCACTTCTAGATTAATCTGCAAGGAGGAAATCCTTCTCTTTTACCAAAGGCAAACCTGACCTTCTGCTTCCCTCCCAGAATCTCCTTTTCCCCTAATTTTCAGGTTCTGCTAATCTATCCATTGTCTTCTTTCTCCACCTTCAGGAACCTTAACTGGACTGTCCTCCTATCATAGCCAAACTCATAGAAAAGGCTATTGACACCTGTGGGTTTCCTTGCACCCCTCATTTCTCAACATCTTGCACTTGAGACATCTCTCTCCAAGGTTATCAAGGCTCTCTCTATGGCTAAATCCAATGGCCTTTTCTCTGTGACTGCTCCTTGGACAAACTCTGTCCTGCTTTAGGTGTTTCCACCATGCACTAACCCAAGTTCTCTCTCCCTACCTACCTCACCACTCCTCAGGACTCTCCTGTGCAGGATCACCAATCATTCCATTCTCACTAGGAACATGTTCTCTTCCTTTCCAAACTACCCCTTCACGTTCTCATATGCAGATGACCCTCACAACGCTATCTCCAGTCCTTAACTCTCTCCCTGTGTTCTAGTCCATCCTGGTCAACCCACAGGACATTCATCTCTCTTCATCATCTGGCTTTAAAGCCACCTCCCCAAGTTGCTAAATATTACTCTACCTCACAGAGAGCACTCTGATCAATCAAACTATTAGCTGTTCCTCAAAGAAAACATTCCAGATCCCACTTCCATGTGTTTGTACAGGTTGTCCTCATGCCTGAAAGATGCTCTCTCCTCACTGACCTCTGCCTCTCTTGGAATGCCCAGCTTCCCTTCAAGACTCTTCTTTCCTGATCCCTAGCTGTTAGTTTCCCTTTCCCCCAAACTACTTACTTCATATTTATCTCTGAATGAAGACTATTGTTCAAGAACAATAAAGCATTTCAGGGAAACTGAGAAAAACTGGTATGAGCTAATGCAACAGTGACAAGAAAATGTAAAGGAAAAAGCAAGGAATTTTCGAGTAACTAAAAACCAATGAAGGACCTAGAGGAGAGAGAATGAAAACTCCTCATTCCAGAAAGGTCTAGGACAATCCCTACAACTAATTTTTTTTGTTGTTGTCATCATTTAAACTGTTTCTTCTACTACAAAGAGGTTCAAGGGAAAGAGGTGTGTGAACAGCCATGCTATAAAGGTAACAAAGAGCATCAATAAAATGAAATTCTTAAAAAAATTGTTTTCACCTTTCAAGTTCACTAAGGTGAACCTTGTTCTGCTCTGGGAGCATCCGAGAACTCAAGGCCCATTCATAGCCAACTCCAGGCTAAGACATCAAGGAGGACTGGCTGCCCAGTGGAAGGTGGTGGTTCCAGTCAGGGAAAGCCACTCCCTAAGGCTGTGCATTCCGAGCTTAGGGGCACTGATACTGCAAGTACAGATTCTTTTAAAAGTCTCTCTGAAGCCCCCAGAGAGCTCGCCATCAACAGTCTGCACTCCTGATCCCCTAAAACAGACAAGTCTCCAGCCCAGCTAAACTATTTTCGTTACTCTTTGCAAACTCAAGGGAAATGTCAAGGCTTTGTGGTGGGTGGTGGCATGGAGTCAGGTTCCCCTCTTCATGATGCTATTTGGCCTTTGCTTGGCAAAGCCACTGGCATGGTTTGCCATCTTCTTCTCCAACTCATTGTCAGATGAGAAAATTGAGGCAAACTGAGGAAGTAACTGACTGAACTATGTCACAAATGTATTTTACATTTTGGGAAACTGTGGCCCATTAGAAGTGAGCAGCCACATCAACTAGGGAACAGCTGGACAACTGATGGTATATGAATGTTATGGAGCACTACTGTTCTATAAGAAACCATGAGACTCTAGAGAAGCATAGGAAAAATTACATGAAGTGAAACTGAAGGAAAGAAGCAGAACCAACAGAACAGTGTACACATTAACAACAATATTGTGAAACGACCAACTCTGATGGACACTGCTCCTCTCAGCAGTTCAGAGATCAAGGACAACCCAAGAGACCTGCCATGGATGATGCCAACCACAAAACAATGGATTCTGAAGGCATACTATGTTCACTTTTAAAAACTTCTCTGAGAGCGGCTAGGTGGCGCAGTGGATAGAGCACCGGCCCTGGAGTCGGGAGAACCTGAGTTCAAATCCGGCCTCAGACACTTCATAATTACCTAGCTGTGGAGCCTTGGGCAAGCCACTTAACCCCACTGCCTTGCAAAAACTAAAAACTAACCAAAAAAAAAAAAACCTTCTCTGAGTGAGATGAGCAGAACCAGAAAAACACTGTACACCAACAACATAGGGTTGATGATCGATCTTAATGGACATGTTCACCTCATCAGTGCAATAATCAGGAATAATTTTAGGGGATCCATGATAGAGAATTCCATCTGTATCCAGAGAAGGAACCTTGGATTTTAAACTCAAGACCAAATTTTTTAAAAACTCATCTTATGTATTACATAATTTTACATAATTTTGCTGTTTTCTTTCTTCCTTAAGGATATGTTTTTTCTCTCAACACAATTTTGATTTATGCATATCATGGAAAAAATGTAAAGACTTTATCAGATTGCCACCTGTTGGAGGGAGGGGGAGGGAAGGGGGGATTTGTAAAATTCAAAACCTTGCAGAAAAATGATTGGTAGAAACTACTTTTGTATGTCATTGGAAAATAAAACATTTGTATTAAAAAAAAAAACACTTTGGGCAGCTAGGTGGCGTAGTGGATAAAGCACTGGCCCTGGAGTCAGGAGTACCTGGGTTCAAATCCGGTCTCAGACACTTAATAATCACCTAGCTGTGTGGCCTTGGGCAAGCCACTTAACCCCATTTGCCTTACAAAAAATACCATTTCTCTGATGTTTTTTCTTCCCATGTCCTGATTGTCTGTCTTTCCCTTTAGTTCCAACTCCTCATACATAAAATGACTTATGTAAAGGGGTTAAACACAAATGTACACATACAACTTTCACCAGATTGGTCAGGAAAGGGAGCAGGGTAGAAAATGTGCAACTCAGAAAAGTACAAATGGATCAATGCGGACAAATTGTAGAGCATGTAATGGGGAAAATAAAATAAAATTTCAATTAGAAACAAAAGTGAGTAGTCAAGCCCCAAGTCACCAGCTAAGGAGCATCTAGAAGCCTGGACCCAGTCCAGACTTGTAAATCTTAAGCCGTGGCCTGGTCAACAAGCATTTGTTCACTTGAGGGTACGCACTGGCAACAGAAAGAAGGGCAAAGCCAGGCCCTGTCGGGCAGGGCTCCCATCCTCACTGAGGGGACAACAGTAAAATAACTAAGGCTACACACTTAGAAGCAGCAACTCTATACAAGGCCCATTATACTCTACAGGCACAATGCTGCTGAAGCCCTCCTCTCTCAGAGAGGAGCGAGAGCCCCCCATGATGGGTCGAGCCCGGGCACCAGACCAGCCCAGAGGCAGCCTCTCACCACAACATCATGGCCTCAAGTGGAGTATTGTGAAAGCTGAACAAAATGCTGCCTCAAAACAAAATGTACCCAGGAGAAGAAAAGGAAAATGAGACAATGTTTACTCTCCTCTTCTCTAAGGGTACGGATGCAGTTTGGACGGGAAAGAAACTCAGAAAAGGTCTTGAAGCAGAGGCTCAGCAGATACTTCACTGATCAATGAGGACTGGCTGCTATCAGACACCAGTCAGCTTCCACTGCCTTTGGGGGGACAACACAAAAACAGGACTAAAGGAGGACACAGTCTGACTCTGGCAGGAAGTCACCCAGCTGGCCTTACAAGGACTGGAAAATGAATATCCAAGAGACTTAGCAAATGAAGACAGAGAAGCGTCTCTTCCCTTTCTTGTCTGTTGCTTCAAAGTGAGAAAGGGGACCCCAGGACAGGCTGTGTACCTCCATCTTAAAATAATAATGGCAAATAACTAAATAAAGCCTCTAGCCTGAAGTCCAAGCAGGTGTCATTTGGGCAGATGAGGAGAAGGCCAATGTCAGTCAGAGTCCTTCCTGCAATTCAAAATTGCAGGGGCCTTCATTTTCCACCCAGCTGCACTCCTTCAGCTTCTGCCCCAAACTTCAGCATCTTGCAACATCACATGAGCTTTGGTACTCCCCCATCATCAGTCCTCTCTCCCCCACTCGGGACCTCTACTATAGAAGAGAATGAAGGTCCTTCTCAATATCTATTTAAAAAGGATGGCCATTCTTCATTTCTCATCTAGTTGCCGAGTCCTCTCCATCATATCCAAGTTACCATGAAAGCTTCCCTCCCCACCCTTCAAGCTTCTTTTTGTGCTTTGTTTTCCCCAAGCTCCTGGAGGGCAGGGAACATCTTTCTTTTTCATATTTGTGTCCCCAGAGTTCAGCACAATCCTTCACACTCCAAGTGTTCACTGACTAATTTTCTTCTATTTCAAAGCATACAAAGGTCCTACAAAGCAGGCACTATTTACGCTAATGTTCAGTCTCTGGAATTTCCTGGATCCCTCAAAGGAAAGGGACTTCTCCCTCTTAAATCATCTTGTCTAGATTCCTTTGCACTCATCATACTCCATCTTGTATTCATTCATTTACTCATAGGCATTATTTTAAGAATCAAGGTCTCAAATCGAGCCCCAAGATAAAACAGGAGCTAGCATTCTATCAGAAAGAGATACAATGGGAAGTAAAGGCAAATTAGTTCCTCTCTGAAATGGTCTCGTCACTCAGGGCTGACAGCCTCAAGCCTCACAGGAGCCTTGATCCCCATGTACCTGTCTCACCTCACCTCTGATTCCTGGTATCTCACACAGGAGGCACTTGGAAAATGTTTCCTGAACTGAACTGACAGTTTTTAAATCGATAAAACAACAGTTACCAGGTTGAGTCCAGACCCTAACAATGAGAATGACATAATCTAATTTCATGAATACATGGAAATTTGACAAGTCTACCAGCAAAGTCTCCACAAAGCCTTAGTCAATGCCCAGTTTATCACTTCCCATCTCAAAGTACAAGCTTTTGTTTCTGTGTTTAGGCTTGAGGAAGACCATTGTAGCCAGCAGACCCCAAACTAACATTGTATTTACATTTGGAACAGGCATTCTTTGTAGAAGCATACTTTTTGTATGCACCCAAACAATGTGATGGCGCTAATAAAATAAGCTATAATTAGGAAAGAAAACTTAATTAAAGATCCTCTCAAAGTGATAAGCAATTATTCTAAGAGTTAAGATGCCAGCTTTCCATCAGCCAGATTTTTCAGGCATCCTTGCTGATGAATTTAATCACACACACAATTTGACTATTATGCCAAGATTTTATACTCTGTAAGACAGTCACCACCAAGAAGAGAAGGCTGCCAATCCATATGGGCACTTCGTGGCCAGGAGGCCTTCTCGAGGGCCCATACACAGTCTCCCAACATTCCCGGGGCTCACACACAGCATCTGATTCAATTGTGTCCAAGCGTCTGACCCAACCCGAGGGCATCTGGGCTGCCAGGTGCTAAGGCACAGAGACAAAGGCCCAATCGGCCCTGCTGAGGAGAGGCTTCATTCACCCCCAAGAAGAGCAGCAATCCAGTCACTGACGCTGTCTCCTCTTCCTCCACCAGAGGGAGCACCCGGACAGAGTGCCATCAACAAGCATGTCTCCCAGGGCCAGTTCCCTCAAGGAGATTCACCCTGGGAAGGCCCGACTACACCTGGGTGTCCTAGGACTGGGAGGAGGATGAAGATGATGAGGGTTAGGGTTAGGGAAAATGATGAGGAGGACGATGACGATGATACAACTTCCATCATCTCATCAATATTTCCTTGATGTATTTAGACAGATGCCAGGTCTGAGCTCAAAGGGGTAAAAGACGGTCACTGTCCTGGGAACCAAGTCTATACAAAGAAACGAGGACCAGGAAAGGCACAAGATTAAAGAGGGATTAGAGTGGGCCATGAAGGAAGCCAGGTCAGCAGTCAGATGAGGACGGCCACTCCCCAGGGCCCCACTCTAGCCAGCAGCTCTAGTAACAGTCCAGAGGTGAGGCCAGGAAGGTCTGCACCAGGGCTGGGGCAGTGTCAGATGAGAAGGGGGCATATTCAAAAGGCAATGGAAAAGTGAAATCAATAGGCCTCAGCTCCAAATTAAATATATGCAGTGAAACACAGTAAGGAATCCAGGATGACTCCTAGGCTGGGAAACTGAGACACTAGGAAGAGAGAGAGGAAGGATGGGGGAAATTACAGAGTCCTCTTTTAGACTCCCAAGTTTTAAGATCTACATCAGACACCCAGTTCAAGATGTCTGACAGGCAGCTGGAGCTGGCAGATGAGGATCAGCAGAGCATTTAGGGAAGGGTGGGGAGATCTGAGAATCATCAGTGTAGAGAAGGTCACTTAAATCCATGGAAGCTGAAGAGATGAGAGGAAGACCTAGGACAAAACCTGAAGGACACCCATGGTTAGAGGGAGTGATCAGGAGGAGGTTCCCATCATGGAGGGGGTGCAGCCAGAGAAGGAGGAGTTGCCTTACTGTTATGGGGAGCCAAGTCACTGTGTCCTTGTTGGGGGAGTGTGGGGAACTGACCCAGTAGAAGCTAAGGGACAACAAAGAAATATTTACAGCTCATAACTAAGCATATGTGCCCACTTCAGAGCTGAGGAGTCTGGGTCAGGTCCCAAGGCACCCCACAGATGTACCAGCCTGGCCGACAAGAGGGCATTCACTGGCTGTGGTGGCAGAGAATGGGGCTCCCATCTCCCCTCTGATACTCACCACCTCAAGAACCTTGAACAAGACTGGTAACTTCTCAAGGAATCAATGTCTTTTCCTGCAAAATGAAGGTATTTCACACAATCTCTAAAATTCTAATGAACTTTAAATCCTATGATTCCAATTTTGACATTTGAACTCAATTAAATGGCCCTTAGATATTTTTTCAAGTTGTTTGGAACACTCACACCACAGAGAGGGAGCAGGCCCCTCTGGATGTGACTTTTCCTAGGGGAGCACAGGAGCTGTGGCCAGTTACCCCTCACTGACCATGGGCCTTGATTCCCTAAGGTTCTCTTGGATCTCTCCACTGACATCTGGCCCTTGTGTATTTGGAGAGGGCCAGAAGCCAGGGGTGCATAAGTATCTAGGCAGTGCCCACTGCCTCCCATGTCCTAGTTTGGCACTAGGATACAGGCCTGCTCCTGGAGCTCCGGGGCTGAAGGGGCACTTGGGCAGACAATCCATCTCCTGACAAACTGGGTGATTCTGGCTAGCTCACTTACCGGGCTAAGATCAGAAAATCTCAAGACTCCCACAGAGGACATTGCTCTAGTCCAACCAAGATGTGAAAAAAATCTTTGCTTTAGGACCTCTGGCCTCTGGCCCGTCCCCAGGCAGCCGCAGCCGCTCCTCTCAGGACAGCTCTGTCTCTCCTGAGTCGCAGGCCCCAGCGATCTCTGCTGCAGCACCCACCCACTGGTTCCAGTTCTGCCTCACAGGGCCAAACAAAATGAATTCAATCTCTCCTCCCCTAGCCAACCCTTTAAATCCTGAGTAACATCTAGCAGGTTCCCTGACTATTCTTTTAGTCTAGTCAAACATTCCCCATTTCTTCAGATACTCCTCCTATGGCAGCAAGGACCTTTGTGGCTCCCTCTAGCTCTGGTCCTTTAGGCAGCTCAGAACCCACCTGAACACCCCCATTATCTCACATCTCTCCACCTCTCCCACAAGGAGCCCCATCTGCTAACCTAGCAGCTGTCCTGTACAAGACGGAGGACCCAACCCACTCGATCTGCCCTGCCATCTAGCTCCTTCCTAAAACACACAGATCTCACTGTCTCCAAGCCGATAGCCTTCTTCCACCACAGCACGCAGGGGACTCAAGTACAAGGGCTAAAATATGACCAAACTAAAGGCATTGAGCCCAAAGTCCTGGAGCAAGCAGCTCCTAAGCAAAAGATGAGGAGGCTGGTGAGCTGGCTCAGCTGTTCTGCAAGCCAACATCCACCTAGCGCCTCAGGCTCTATTTAGGAGACTACCAAAAAAAAAAAAAAACAGAAACTCTCCTAACTTACTCATTTGGAAAATATTTGACAGCCTCCCATCAGGGCTCTGCAGCTCCCCACCAGCCTGATGCCCAAGGTCAGGCCTTTGTTTTAGGAAGCCAAAGGCTGAGCTGTTTCCATGACTATCCTGCTCAAAAACCTCTCCTACCTCTCTGCTGCCTCCTATTCTTCTGGAGGGTAGGCTTCCCTGTCCTGCCCAGCTCGTTCTAGTGGTGCCAGACTTAGAGAAGAGGGTCAAACTTGGCAATTCCAAGCTCCCATGGTCCATCAGCCTCATTCTCCAGGTGTTGGCATTAAAGGTCTATGCCACCATGCCTTGGTTGCTGTCTACCAATTCCAATGGACAGAGAAGGGGCAGCCAGTCCGCTCATGCACGCTCCCCCTTCACATTGCCATCAGTGTACTTACTAATCAAAGTTCTCAAAGCCTAGTTTTTCCACTCAGCAGTGGGCCCACTTACCTATGCTACCAAGCCAGCCAACAGTTTTCTCTCTCGTCCAAAAGCCATGCTGCCTTAAGGGAAGGCGCGTTACCCTAGCCTGATAGGCCTAGTCAGCAGCCTTTTCAGATGCCTCCCAGCACTCCCAGTTTCTCTCCTGAGCTCCAGTTCCATATCACCAACTGTCTTTTGGACATTTCCAAGCGGCTGTTTCATAATCACATCCACCTGCACTGCTCACTAAGAGCTCCCCGTTACAGAGCACCTACTATAGGCCAGAACCTGGAGCAAGCACTTTACAAATCTTACCAAACTGGGCCTTGGAGAAAATAGGGAGCCATGCACCCCCCTCCTTTCCCCAGAGGCCATGGAATGCTAGGGCCACTTTGACAGTTGATTGTGCCTAACTATTTTCCTTTGTTAGAAGGGAGAGGGAGTTGGAAGAGGCATGGCAAGAAATGACTGGGATTTTTTTTAAAAAACCCAAAGGCATCAATGAATACAATTTTTTAAATTAAATTCTGAAAGCTCAAAGATTCACATAAGAAAAAAAGGAAGTTGTCTAAAGAAATGTAGATGTGGCTACACAAGCAGCTCTCCTAAAAGCTACAGACCAAAGATGCCTGGACAGCAGGGAATCCTTAAAATCTCTCAAGGGGTTAGTGATCTCATCTTCACTGGGGGGGGAGCATTCATTCTTCACTCAGCAACTCATCTGTGGGCGTCTCTGTCTCTGAACTCCCCAGTTCACTTGATGCTTGATGTCCATCAGTCAATATGCATTTATTAAGGACCTACTGTGTGACAGACACCAAAGTGCCAGGAACACAAAGGTCAGTGCTCGAGAGGGAGATAAGAGCTCTAAATAGACTCAATGGGAAAAGATGAAGAGAGGCCACAGGCAAGAGAATTAAGGAGGGGACTCATGCAGAGCTGCCCTCCTGGCTGCTTCTCTGAACCTGGCTCTGGTCATCACTGAAATAGGAAAAGACAAGCCAAAAATTAATGTCAAACAGCATCATCAAAATGGGAGATGCTACTGACCATTTCCAGGTAAAAAAGACAAACCAGGAAAGAAGCAAGGAGACGACCTGGACTAACCAGGGAAATCCTTGATGGGCAGAGTCCTGGACCCAGAGGCAAGAAGGTCTCAGGCACCTAAGAGCTCCTTGACCAAGTCCTCAGTTTCCTCAACTGTAAAATGGGGACCATAAACCACCTTACTTCTGGTACTTGAAACAGTGCTTGCACACAGTAGGTATTTGATAAAAGGTTGCTCCTTTCTTAGATGTAAGAAGAGACTAAGCACCCAGTTAGAAATGAGCCCCCCCCCCCCAAGAGGGGAAAGGAGAAAGAACAGGAGGATCCCAACGACAAGCTAAGGTCTCTGGGGAGTAGTCTCTGGTCGAGTCCTCCTGACTCCAGAGCTCTGCCCACCAGCCACCTCTGAAAGGCCTGGCCAGATGGAGGCCATCGGGCCCGGTCAGGGCCCAGCAGAGCAGGCAAATGTCATGGAAAAGCTCAGGAAGGACCAAAAGCCCATCAATGAGACTGGGCAGAATCAGCAGTGAGCACTAAGAAGGTTGCCCAAAGGCAGAGCCAGGTGAGCCTCATTCTGCCAGGTCCTGGGTGGGAAGATTCACTAGTCAAACAAGGAAAATTTTCCTGCCAATGACCACAGCTCAGCAGTGCCAGTGATGGTGCCTCTCCCTCCCAGGATGGTGACTAGTCACATCAGGCCTGGTGTCTCCATCAGCTCTTCTATTCTGGAACTCTCAGATAGCTAAGAAGCATGAACACAGGAGTCTGAAGCTCAGGGGGCCTGGGTCTAGAGACCTCAGCCCAGAACCGCGCTCACTCAGCATTCATGTTTCACAAATGGTAGGGGAATGACTACAAAGAATGGCTCTGACTTACCGGATCCAAGGCCCGCTCTAGGCCAGGTACCAAAGAGATCAGATGCTGGGGACAAAAATACAAACCAAGCAACCCCTGCCCTCAAGGAAACTACTCTCAGTGTGGAGGTGAAATCATTTTCCAAATTCAGAAATCCCCAATTTCCCAATGAGCTGAACACTTATGTCTACACACTGCTCATTCAGAATTAGAAACTTTTTGCCTGAGAAATAGTGTTTTAGAAAAGAGTTGAGTGGGTTCCAAAACTTCTCACCAAAGTTTATTTTACCCATAATGCTGCTGAACTAGAAGTATCTTAAAGAACTGGGTTTGGAGAACAGGAAAGAGGAGAAAGTTTCCTCTCCTTTCCCAGTCACAAGGCAGACACCCAGGCAGAACATTCAATCATATGTGATGGTCTTAGTCTACCTCCCCTTCAGTCATTCAACAGTCAATTCACTAGATAGCCAGATCCCCCAACACAATCCACAAGCACACCCCAAAATCCAGTTTGTTATGGAAGCCCTCCAGGGGCTTGTTTGCTATCACTGTCACGTTTGCAAATACTCTCTCAAGTTCAAAGAAAAGTTGCCACAGCTGCAACCGGTTTACCAACTTCAACAGGATAATCCCAAAATAGCCTAGAGAGATGTCAGCTGCATCTGCCCAAAGGTGACTAACCCTGGGGGTTATCCACAAAGATCAGTGGAAAATACTCACATCTCCCATGCTGCAGGCAATACCTTACCCAAAGGACAGCTGGTCACCTATCATTAACAGCAGAAATCTGTCACCCAGCAAGCAAAGGAAAAGAAGATATGCAAAATTTTCCAGGATGATCAAATGGTGAACTCAGTAAAGGGCCATGGGTCTAACTTTTAAAACAGAACCCAGAAAAAAAATAAATAAAAAAAGATAAAGAAAAGAAAATGGAACCCAGAGGGCTAGCTCACTAGGAAGTCAAACATGGAATAGGATTAGCCAGTGGTCCACAAGTTTGGGGAGAGATGGAAAAAGTGAGAACAAGATTCTCAGTTGGGGCCTTCCATGAATCTACATTCTCATTGGATTGATCTGAGTTGAAACACTGCTGAGTTGAAATAAAGTTTCAGACTTTCCAAAAATGGATTGGATAAAATCTCAGCAAACTTATCAGCTTTTGGGTCCCAACAGCCACCTCTATAAACAGAAAAATAAAGGAGCTGGACTATGTTACTCAATTTAGGGTCCATTTAAAAAACTTTTATTTCTTTTGTTGTTTTATTTTTGCAAGACAATTGGGATTAGGTGACTTGCCCAAGGTCACAAAGCTAAGTAATTATTGTGTCTGAGGCTGGATTTGAGCTCGGGTCCTCCTGACTCCAAGGCCAGTGCAAAAAACTTGTATGTCAATATAATTGGCTTCCTTTGCAATCCTTCCTATTTTATGCATCTACAACTATTATTCTGAGGCACCCAGGGGCTTCACCAGAATGACAAAGGACTCCAAGGTCTTCCAAGATTCCCTCAGTCCATATCTGCCATCCCATCCAAATGCTGGTAGCTGTTGACTTCCTCCTTTCCAAAAAGAGTTCAGGGTCCAGCTCCTCTCCTCCCCAGCTCCTGTCCTCATAACAGGGGACTCAAGAAGACAAACTGACATGGCCACAAATACCCCAAAGCCAGAATTCCTCAACTTACCATTTCCCCATGACTTCCTCCAACCCACTTCAGCCACACAACATTCATTGATTTTGCCATTGTCCAAAAGTGCACCATTCTCAAGGACATGAACTTTAAAATTTCTCCTGATCAAAAATCACCCTCTACCCGGCAAGCCCAAACCTGTCCGATGTCCACAGGATGACCTGCCATCCTTCAAGTCTCTCCACACTGGCCAGTCCCTCTTCCTTTCCCTACTATGATCCCTTGGTGAATTACAGTCCTCTTAAGTGTCTTTTCTTCAGGCCCTTGTTTCTTTATCATATCGATGATCTGGACCTGTCAAGCCTTGGCTCACAGCTGCTGAATAAACAAAACTGGGCCTCTGCAGCTGCAAGGCAATTCTTTTATGCTTCTCTTATCAACCCTCCACCAGAGATCTTCCAAGGTGCTTCCTTCCCTCAACAAATCCAAGCTCTCTACCTGTACAACGGATGCCATTCCAGCATCTCTAGCATCCCTACTATCTCATCTCACTCCTCCTTCCTCTCTCCCAGGTTGCTGGCTGCTTCTCTTCTGCCTACAAACAAAGGAAGGAAGGACAGAGGAAAGGAAAAGGAGGAAGAGAGGGAGACAGGGAGGGAGGGAGGAAGGAAGGAAGCAAAGAAGGAAAAGTAGGTCCTCACTTGATCTTTCTCAGCTAAACTCCTTGAGAACCTTCCTGCCATTCTCTTAACTTTCTAGCTAGAGTCTCTCTTCCAATCTTATCATTCAAACAAAACTGGTCTAATGGCCTTTTCAGACCTCTTCTTTCTTGACTTCTCTACAGCCTTTGATACTATTGATCACTCTCTCCTCCATACTCTTCTCTCAGGGAGTCTAGATACCCCTTTCTCCTGGGGCTCCTCCTCCCCATCTGACCACTACTTCTCAACTTTCTTTGCTACAACTTCATCAAACTCATACCCTGGCTAACCACAGCTGTTCCTCAAGGACTCTTTCTTCGGTCCTCTTCCCTCTCTATAATATTTTGAGTCCCAAGGATTAGATTATCAACATACTGATGATTATCAAATGTTCTTCTCCAGTCCCAAACTCTTTCTAACCATCTATTTCTAAGTGGATGTTTCATAGCTTAAACTTCAATAACAAAAACAAACATCTTCCCAAAAAATACTCTGCCCTCCTCCTACCACCATCCCTATTACTATAGATTTTAGCTTTATAAAGCCTCTTGGTTAGGCTTCCCTTTCTCCCCTAGTACACTGGTGGCAGGTCCTCAGCATCATCTAAAGTCTGGACTGTGGCAAAAGTCTGCTATTTCGTCTCCCTGCCCCAAGTCTCTGCCCTCTCCAGACAGACCTTCCTTCACTCAGCTGTCAAATGTTCCCACTTAAACACAGGTCTGAACAGGTTCTTCATAAAACCCTCCCCAGGAGTCCCTATCACCTCCAGGATCAAATATAAAATACTCTGGTTTTTAAAAGCCCAATCTAACCTGCACTACCCCCCATATTTCTCATCTTTATTCCTAATTCTCCTCCACATACTCTGATCCACTGACACTGACTGCCTGGCTGTTCTGGGACAAGATACTCCATCTCCTGATTTAGTCCCTTCTGCCTGGAATCCTCGGGAGGAGAGCTCTCCCTCCTGGCTTGGCTTCCTTCAAGTCTCAACTGAAAATATCTTCAAGAAACTTTTCCCAGTCCTTTCCCACAGTGAATCCCTCTACCAAAGATTTCCAATTTATCCTGTGTATAGTTTGTCCATGGGTCTGAGCATCCTATCTCTCCCATTCATCTACAAGCTTGGGTGGAAGCAGGCACTGTCTTGTGCCTCTCTTTGTGATCCCTCGGCTTAGGCCAGAGCCTGGCAGACAGGAGCTGCTCAATGTTGATCAGCTGACTAAAGAACCTTTGGACTGAATGACCCACCAGATCACCTCCATTCTTTTTGGCAAAAAAACAATCATCAACATAAAATAAGGCAAAAATAGGAAGAGAATTTTAAATGAGAGCCTCCTCCCCATCCCCAATCTATTCTTAGGTTCTGGGAACAGAGGATGAGAAACGCTCCAGAAGGAGGCTGGCATTTCTTCTCCTATTCCACATTACATGGATGGTTCTCGGTAAGAAATTGAGACCAATTCGTCCCATCCAGAACCATTGTGCAGAAATACAAGTAGCCTCAAAGAGCTTCTAGTTGAATGAGTAACAACAACACAAAAAAGGAAAACAGAAAGGGGGCAGAGGGGAAGGGCTGAGGGAAAACGACACTAGCTGCAAAGTGCCGACTCTGCTCAAAAGGGAAGGCTTTTGGAAGTGTTGAAGCCCCTGCATCCCACATCCCCCTCCCCCTCCAGAAGGGATGAGCAGAGGCTGCACATCTGTGTCCAGGAGGAGGGGGCTCAGGTGATGGGCTACTGCTGGGTAGAATGGCTGGGGGTAAAAAGGAAGGAAGCCACACATGAGCTGAGCCCTCTGGAAAGGAACACTGCTCCTTTTATCATGGACTACAATCTGACAAGGCAGCTCAGCAGAAAAATGCAGCACAAGACCAACCATTCAAAACTAAATAAACAGCTGGCTCACTCTCCCCCAACTCCCAAGCTAGACCCCAGCCTTCTCTCTGGCCCATAGAGCATAAGCACCTTCATATGGATGGAGATGGGTTTGAGCACAGTCTTGGACCAACCTTGCTGACCTACAGAGGACTCATCCCCAGCCTGGTGAGCAGGGCTGTTTTGTGATGGTCATAGACATCTTGTGCAACTCTCCTTCCCCTTCCAAAGTGACAAGAGCTAAAGTAACAGAATCAAACGAGTTTTAGACAGTCTATAAATATTTAATGGCTGGTAAATGGGAGAGTTGGCTTCCAACGATCAACAAGGTGACCCGCTTCAAAGTAACTGAAGCACATGAGCGCACAGACAGAGCTCGAAGCCGGGGCTGCCTTTGTCTGGGCCGCCAGCACTTACTTTTCATTCATCTCCCTTTTGTACTCGGATCCTGACAGAGAGAAGTCATTAATGCTTGTTTGGTGACTGACATCAATGGTGACATTGCTATAAATGAAAAAAATAAGAAGTTTCAGTTAAATGAGATCACTACTTCTCAAGGAGAGAAAATATCTCTCTTCCCTTCAACTGGCGGTTTGTGATTATTTGGTAAGATCAGTATACATAAAATATCATAAAGTTAAGTATGCTCATTTACCGAGAGAAGGAATTCTACCAAGAATCTTCTACTAAGAATGTCTTCAAATCAAGTCAGCATCTCCCTAATATCAGAAGATTTAAATGTGAACTGAACATGAAAAATAAGGTTCTGGACTAAGAAACTACAGGTTTCCAAGGCTGTAGGTTCCTTGAGAGACTGTACAACTGTTTGCCTCTCCCTCCAGAAGCGGGTCTGAAGAGATCAAAGAATAAAGGAACATCTTCAACCGGCAGGTACTAACGGAGAAGGTCCTGCAAACCTTGGAGACGTTCCCTTTTCACTGTCTGGAGGAAAATGAGGATCCAGAAGAGAAAAGTAAGATGGACTGGGGGAGATGGGAGGCCTGTGGGCCTTAGTTCTGAGAGTGCCAAGCTAAAACTGAACGGCCTCTACCCTCCAAGTGCCTCCATTCTATCAGCGCAGAGGCAGCCAGACACAAAAGGAACAGGGAAAGGGGAGCAAAGAGGGCGGAAAAGACCCAGGCCTCTGACAGAAAGCAGCATTTGAGATGAACCCCAAAAAAGCAGTACTTCCCGTCCAAGGGCAAAGGGCCTCCATATCCAAAGCTACGAGAACTGAGAAAAGGGCTCCCAGACGGAGAGGTGAGGGCAGCCCGGGCTGAGACCTCAAGGAGTTCACCAGATAAAGACCCATAGATGAGGAGGGTCCAGGACCTGAGGGAATCAGCAGAGTTTTTAGTCCCACAAATCCTCTCTCCACTACGGAAGAAAGGTTTTACAATCATCTGAAAGGTTCCACATCACCAAGAGGAGAAATGGAAACTGAGCGGAGCCTCAAATGGCCAGGGGCTTTGACCCGGTCAGAGACAGGTCCCACGGCCACGCACTGGCAGCGGCGCTCGGGCAGCGAGTCCTGGGCACCGAAGCGATGCCCGGCGACTGAGGAATGGCCAACCTGCCCCCCAGGGACAGACGGGAAGCTTCCAGTGTGGACAGACTGACAGAAGGGAAGCGGGGAAGCGGCATCCCCGTAAACCCTCCCTTCTGACTGGGCCGGGGCATGGCCGGGGGAGAGGAAGGAAGACAAGGCCCCGGGCCCCGGGCCCCCGGCCCTCCTGCAGCGCGGGTGCTGGTGGGGCCCGAGGCTGCCACTGCGGGCACAGCCACGCGGGCACCCCAAGCCGCAAGCCGCAGGCCCAGAGCCCTGCCCACCCCCCGCGGCTCGGGGCCTGGGGACAGTCAAGTTCACGGGGAAAGGTCTCCCTCGAGTCGGCGCCCCTGCGGGCCCTCACCCTGCCCCCCCGCCGCAGGCTCTCCGGCAGCAGCCCCCCGCGGGGCCCCGGGCCGGCAGGAGGAGGGTGCTGGGGGGCCCGGCCCGGGCGGGTGCTGGGGGGCCCGGGCGGGTGCTGGGGGGCCCGGCCCGGACAGGAGCGGGGGGACCCGGCCCGCCCCGGGGCGCCCCCTCCGGCCGCCACTCACCGGCCGCCGCCTCCTCCTCCTCCTCCTCCTCCTCCGCGTCCCCTCGTCGTCCTCGTCCTCCTCCCCCTCCTCGTCTCCCGCCGCCGCGCTCAGCTCAGCGCCATGGCCCGGGCCCGCCGCCCCGCCGCCCCCGGGGCCCTGGGCGGGCGGGCTGGGCCGGGGGCTCCCGGGGCCGCGCGGGGGCCGCGGGGGCGCGCGCTCCGTCCCTCGGGGCCTCGGGCGTCCGGCGGGGCCTGGGCCCGGGGCGGCGGCGGGGGAGGGGCGGCGGGCCCGGAGCGGCGCGGGCGGCGGCGGCGGGAACGAGGGCGCGAGCGCGAGCTCGGGCCTCCCGCGCCGGATGTGAGCTCACGTGATTGACTCGTCCCGGGCCCCGGGGCCGGAGCGCGGGGGCGGGAGCGGAAGCGGCGGGCGCCGCGGGGGCGGGGCCGGGGCTCGGCCACGCCCCTCGGGCCCGGGGGCGCGCGCGGAGAGGGGCGGAGGGGCGAGGGCGCGCGCCGCGGGGGCGGGGCCCGGCGGGCCGGGCGGGGCGAGCATGCGCCCTGCGCCGCCCCGGAAGAGCCGCTCGAAGCGGGGCGCCGCCGCACGTGTGGCCGCCGGGGAGGAGGCGCGGGGCGGCCCGCGGGGCCGGGGGTGCGGGCCCGTGCCAGGGCGGCGCCCCCGCGGGCTCCCGGGCCGGATCCAGCCTCCGCGCCCACCCGCGTCTGCACCCGCTCCCTCGCGGCGTGCCCAGCGCGCCGCGCCCTTCGTCTGCCCCGGGAGCTGGCCGCCTGTTTCCAGGGCACAGGGCCCCCCTGGACCCCGGCCAGCGGGCCCGCTGGAGCCATGGGAGGGGGCAGAAGACGAGACCCCAACCGGCCCAGGCTGCAGTCGACTGAGACCCCGGAGAAGTGGAGAGGGGCACCTGCACCCAGACCTGACAAAGGAGAAGGGAGCGGGAGGCCCCCCAGGTCTGCTGCAGTAGCCCGAGGCCAGGGAGCCCCAAGGCACTGGAAGCTTCGCTCGGAGCCCCCCCTCCTCCCGCTGCTGTGGCCATCGGTGATGCCGGCTCCTCGGGCTCCTCGGGCTCCTCGGGCTCCTCGGGCTCCTCGGGCTCCTCGGGCTCCTCGGGCTCCTCGGGCTCCTCGGGCCGGCCCTGCGGCGATGGACTTCGGGGGCTTTGAGAGCAGAAGACCAGAAGGTCAAACTGCAGAGCATCCTTCTCCTTGCCCATGTAGGGGAAGGGCACAGGGTTCAAGGACATCCTCATGCTCCTACTTGCTTCTCCTACCCCCACAGCCCCATGAGCTCCCCCAAGCTAGCACCCGAGGAAGTGATGCCAACCCTCAGGCAGCAGGTGAGCCCAGCCTCACTTGCCTATGAGAAATCAGTTCAGATTCGTGCCTCAACACAGAAGACCCGAGTTAAAATTCTAACCCTGACACTGTGAGGAATCTTGAACAAGTCATTGAATTTCTTGGACCCCAGTTGCCTGAGGGGTGAGACAATGGCACTGACCTGGACCTCCAGGATCTTGAAGCTGGGAGATGATTTCTCCTCCCTTCCAGAAGGGACTAACTCTGGAAAAGAAACTCAGTGAATGGGGGTATGACAGCTTCTTCCTGTCCCTCTCTGCCCACCCCCCACCCTTCATTTCTCACTATCCATTGACATCATTTTATCTTTCCCTTCATATAAAACACAACTTGATAGTGATGGCCTGGGTAGAGAATCTAGGAGAGGTTGAATGAAGTATAAAAGTATAAAAAAAAATGAAGAGAATTTAAGTGCCTCAGAACCCAAAGCAAGTTCAGGTTTATTGGTCTCAGTCTTTTTGGAGGGAGATTTGAGAATAGTGTCCTCTGTTACAATGAACTAGAAATGCAAGATTATGCTGAAAGGATCTGACCCCTAAGACATCAAAGACATTCAAAAAGGTCCTGGGCATGTGAATCTCACTTTTAAGCCCTTCAGAACTCATCTAGCAGTTAGTCTGTCCCAATCCTCTCATTCTTCTCTACAGAATCCACTAAACCAGAGGGCTCCTCTCCTTTGCTGCAGTACCTGCTCAACATTACCCATTTTGTACATGATAACAAAGTCCAAAAAAAAGCCTGTACTTCCAAAAATGAACGTGATTCAACACTATGGATTGACCCTTATGAGTGTGAACTTCACCAATCCCAGCTCTGAGACCACTGCTCACTTGTATATGGAGGTCTTTCCTTGGACTTCCTCAGCAGCCTGCATTGAGTCTGTGCTGGAACCAGATACCTCAGCCCATGTTTTCTAACATCTTTTTACAAGACTGGTGATGAAGCTTAGATTACATCTCTAAAAGTTCTTTTCAAACCCCTCTTCAAAACCTCAGAATGAGGTAGGACCATAGAATTTAAAGTCTGTGACACAGTTGTCTCCAGAAGCAGTGTGGGGCTGGGAGGCTCCATGGAGAAGAGATTAGCTTGGGAGTCCATGTGTGGGCCAGATAAGGGAGGAGTGGATTCCTGGCACCAGGCAGTCACAGTCAAGTTCAAAACCAGGTGTGGAAAAAGAAGAAACAGCAGTCATTTTTCATACAACTGAAAATCAAAAGGGAAAAGGAGGACACTGAACCCATCATTTACGGCAACAGGTCTTTCCTGCCCAGATGTCATGAATTCCCAAACTATCTCCAATGGGAGAACTGGCTTCATTCCTGGGGCTCCATGTCTGAGCCATGTACGCATCCAACATGCTCATGCATATCCAGGAGTCCTTTTGGCTTGTGACCTGGGAAAGACCTCACTTTGAAGCCAAGATCTCTCCTTGCATCCCCCAGTTGTCCTGCTTCCTCTCTGTCTCTGGATCCAGATGGCCAGTTGGTAACTTAGCATAGCCTCCCCTTCACTCAAATCCAGCTCATGTGCTAGGGTCGTCTTGGAGAATGAAGCAACAACCACAACCTCTGGTTTTGCTCTGTATGCACTTCATTAGGTGCCAAGCTGCTCTTGGGCAGGGCAGGCAGAAGCTCTTCTTCTGCCACTAAACCTCCTATCCTCAACCTGCCACGTCTGCAGCACTTCTACTGGTTCCTTCTTGTTCATTGCTCTTCCCCCTGGGCCCCTTCTTCATGATGGTTTGTCAAAAGTAGACACTGCCTTGCAGCTGCTGCTGAATTGTAATGCAAATCTTCCCTGGCACCAGCTGTTTGCACATCCACACTTTAGCAAATTGCTCATTTAAGGACATCTTAGTGCTACTTTTTTTAGTGCAGTGTTTGGAGTTGCCCGTACACCATCTTTATCTCTCTGGAACCAAAGGACACAAAGGGCTGTCCTTGGATGGGGACAACTACCCCAACAAAAGTCATCAAACAATTGTGTGATAGGGTCTTGGTTGAGTCATCAAGTATGATTTACCTCTAGACTCAATAGAAATAAGTTCTTGAGTCAAAAGAGAGCCCAGGTCTCATAATCACTAAGCCTCCATCTTCCAGGGAAAGGTTCCTAAATTTTTTCCCTATCTTGGAGATAGTCTCAGGGCCCTGGGCAATTCTCTAATGTGATCAGTTGTACAAAAGGTACAGGACACCTGCATTGGCACAGGAAATTTGATTGTCTTTTGATCTGGAAGAAAATCATGACATCAAGGGAAACGATGCCATGACTTGCAAGTGATTGGATTGAAGTGGGGGAGAGGGGGGAGCAGTGCAAAGTTACCAGCCTCACCTTCTGGATCCAGTGGCCAGATATAGATCAGGACTACTAGAGATAGCCCTGGCTGCTGTGGGAGATAGCTGATAGATGATACAGATGTACGGGTATATCATAGATTGATTGATTGATTGAGAGATGATAGATAAACTCCTTGAGGGCACCAGCACATAGCTGGGGCTCCACAAATGTTTATTGGTTGATTGAGAGATATGTGTAGGTGTGTATGTGAGAGAGACAGAAAGAGATTAAGTAAGTTATTGAATAGATTTCTCCCCCCCCCCCAATTACAAATATATTGGAATATTTTTAGGCCAGTGTTGATTTTCTCTTTCATCCTGGGGCTCTCTGAGAGCCCAGTCCAGGGTTCCACAAGAGTTTGTTTTACTGAAATATGGAGCTACTGCCTTTCTTTTAGACATGGAGGCAAGTTAATTGGATGTGGAGGAGAGGTTGGGCCAAGAAGGCCTGAAATACTAACTCCAACTAACTCTGCCTGGGCTAATCACTTAATTGCTTTTTTTCTTGAAAAGGTGAATATTCTCCTAGAAAACTGGAAAAGATAACAAAAAACAGGGACAGCTGGATGGGTCAGTGGATAGAGTACTGACCCTGAAGTCCGGAAGACCTGAGTTCACTTTAGCCTCAGACACTTGATACTTCCTAGCTTTGTGACCCTGGGAAAATCACCCTATTGCTTAGCAAAATAGAAAAAGAAAAGAAAAAATAAGATAAAAAATAGAAATGGTAAAATCTAGATGGAATTGTGAAAAGAGGCAAAGGATAGTCCACTGAGGCAGGGAAGAGCTGCTCCTATCATCATGGAAATGTGTTATTTGGTTTTCTTTTTTTAAGTGACTAAAATGATCCTTCTGAGTTAGTTTTGCTGGGATATAAATCAGAGAAATCAAAGACCACCTTGGATGATTTCTTTCATCTATGGCTTAAAGTCAATGTATGACAAAATCCCTTACAACCTCAGCCACCATGTTGTCTGAATAGTTCCACACACACACACCAGGATATTCATGGTGACTGAAACAGCAGTTAAACAAATCACATAATAGAAATCTGCTTTCCAGTAAAAAAAAAAAATTATGTAGATGACTTTACAGAAGTGTGGAAAGATTTATATGAACTGATGCAACGTTGTCGGCAGAATTAGGAAAGCAATGGTGAAGAGAATAACCTCCTGGACCCTAGAGTAGAGAAGTCCAAAGTGGCAGGGAGGTGGGGCCTCTCCTAGGAGGATGGACCAGTCCCACACCTCCTCTCCCTGCCTTTACTGACAGGTGTGGAAGATTTTACTGCATGCTTTCTTTTCCCTAAGACTGGCTCACTGGGAAGTGAGAAAGAGTGGAATAGACCCCAAAATAAATGTGATGTAAAAAAAGGTATCAATAAAATGTCAATTTTTAAATTAAAAACAGGAGAACCAAATAAGGCACAGAAATCAGAGTCAAAAAAGGGAAATCTTGTCAAACTACTTCAGCTTCAACAGTAAAACCAACCCTATTACTAGGTTGTCTTTGCTCCCTGCACCAGGCTTCCCTGGGGCAGCAGGCTGGTGGGGGAGAGGGAGAAGAAAGTGAGAAGGGAAGAGCTACCCTCCAGTAGGGGAGCCCAGCCCCTGAGAAGTGGTGACCTCAGGGGCCAGCAGAAGCAGCTTTATTCCCAGGAGATTGACCCTTTTGGTGGAAGGGACCTTTTCCTTTACTGACTTGAACAAGATCTTGGGGTCCACATGCCTGGGGGATACATGAAGCAGTGGCTGAGATTCAAAGCCCAGCCTTCTTTCTCCAAAGTCTCTCAGCTACAAGGGCTTGTCTCCCCAGCAGGCCAAGACTAGAACCCAGAAGAAAGAGGGAACTCACTCTTACCGTGGTCTGCCACTTGGGAGCCTCAAAGAGAACCAGTTCATCAGTGGAAAGAGGCAGGTAGCTCCAAATTCACAAGACTCCTGAGCACCTCTTTCTTCTGGGTCTGCCCCTTTAAATCTCCTCCTCCACCCACCCTTTTTTTTGAGTGAGGCAGCATCTAATCAATACTTAATTCCTTCTCCTCTAAAACCTTTCTTCAGAGTCCAACTGGGCCAAATTTTGCCACACCCACCCAGAGACTGCCCCAATCCCAAAGATTGAGTTTAGGCCTACATTTGTCAACAGAGAATGAAAGAAAACTTCAGAGTCTTGGGCTAGGAGCCCTCCCTGTGTGAGTAGGACTCCTTCCTTGGGACCATCACTTCTCAGGGATCACAAGCTCAATGACGAGGTGTCCACTTTGGAGCTTCACTTTGCCTGAGCCCCCTGTCTCTTCTGCTGGCCAGAACTTTCTGGGGAGTCCTGGGCCCCCCATGCAGGCCTGGGGATGGCCAACAGAGAGGGGCTTCCCTTCTGAGGCCCTAGTACCCCACCAATTTTGATGGTATCATATACTCCCTCTGAGGCACTATGGGGCCAGGTCAATAGAGAATGAGCCTCCAAGTCAGGAGGCTTCAAATATGGCCCAAGCCCTGTCTGCCCCTGGGCCTCAGATGCCTGCCCTGACTCATTGGCTAAGTCATCCATGGTGAGGAGGGGGTAGCAACCCAGCTGATGGGAGAAACCTCCATCAGCCTCCAAGAGACTGAGAGACTTGCACCAAGCCACAAAGAGAGGCAGAGTCAGCACTCACAGTTAGCTCTTGTGAGGCTTTCTAGAACTTCTCCACTCCCCCACTTCTTCCATAGAGATGATGGGAATGGGGCAGAGATAGCAAGGGAGCCTGGTTCACTTTCTCTAAGGTCCTCCTGATGTGGCTTGGTCCTGGGATACAATGATAATGTTTGACATTATCCAACAATAGGAAAAGTTATTCTCTGGGGCATTGGCCCCATGTGCTCAGTTGGCATCTCATCACTAACTAGGGGCACACCCAGGCAGGCAGGCAGGACATCAATTGCCCTTGGGTGACTAAAAAGCTATTTGTAATTTGGCAAACCCTGGGACTTCCTCTTTAGCTCAAACAGTATGAAGGAAGATCTGGAGAATGCCCCCCTCCCAAGGGAGGAATGAGAGGTCTGACATGGCCCTACGCTGCCCAGAGGAGCCAGGCCCCAGCCCCAGAAAGAGGATCTACTTCTTAGAAGAACATTGAATCAAGGCAGCCTTGGGTCCATGCCTGAGATTGCAGCGACATTCTAAAAATAAGGAGAGAAGGGAAGACCTGACCTCCATTGTCAGGTGTGAGGGCTGCCTCAGGAAAGAGAGATTAGCCTTGTTCTGCTTGGCCGCTGTTGGAGCAGTGGAAAGGCAGAGAGACCTAGGTTCAGGAAGATCTGAGTTCAAATCCAACCCCAGACACTTAATGGTTGGGTGGTGCTGGGTATGTCACTCCCTTGCTGCCAGCCTAGTTTCTTCATCAGTAAAGTGGGGATAATGCCTCATGTGAGGACTCAATGAGGTAACATTTTAATAAGTCCTAGAACCATGCCCAGCACAATCATATCTGACTCTCTGATCTCAATTAGGGTCTTCTCGGCAGAGATACTGGAGGAGTTTGCCATGTCCTTCTCCAGCTCATTTGATGGATGAGGAAACTTCTCCAGGGCCACACAGCTTGCCTCTATGCAGTTAGTACCTACTTTGTTGTCAAAATTGTGTTAGACTTGGGGAAAAAGGGAAAGGGAGGAAACTAAGTAAATAGCCCATTCTATGCCAGGTTCTAGCCCTGAAGTCAGAAGGACCTGAGTTCAAATATGCTTTCAGACACTTAATAATGACCTAGCTGTGTGACCTCGGGCAAGCCACTTAACCCCATTGCCTTGCAAAAACCTAAAAAAAACTCACATGCTCCTTACAACAATTCTGAGAGATGACTGCTGTTATCCCCATTTTACAGATGAAAAAACTGAGGCAAACGGGGGAAGTGACTTGCCCAGGGGTCACTCAGCTGGGAAGTGTCTGAGGTCATATCTGAACTCAGGCACTCCTGCCTCCAGGCCCAGTGCTCTCTCCACTGTGGTACAATTTATCAGGAGAGAAAGATTCAATGAGCGGCTCCTTCTTCACCTCTTAGAACTGTTTGTTTCCATCATCTTCCACCTGAAGCCTGTCTTGATCTCCCTTCTTCAGCTGCTAGGACAACTTCCCCTCCTCAAAAAATTAAAAAAAAATAGCTCAAGTTTTTAAATACATATACTTTGCATATACCTATATATAATTTGTTGTCTTTGAGGGCAGGAACTATTTTATTATGATATAATAAATTAATTAAATTTTTAAAAATTAGGCACCTTCTGTGAGCCAAATACTATCCTAAGTGCTGGGAATACAAAGTCGAACAAGAAAGAGTTCTTGCCCACAAGGTGTTTCCAATCTATTGGGGGAAGACAGTCCAGAAGAGGAAGCTATAAGGTGGGAGGAGGGGAAGGTTTCCCATTTGAGGGTATGATGATGATGATGATGATGGTGATGGAGAAATCAAGACCAAACAGAACCACTGGTGGGAAATGGAGAGATGGCTAAGGTTTGGGCCTTCTATAAGGCCAGGCTATGGGAAAGGGCAGAGGAAAAGAAGGTGGGATGGGGGGGTAAGAGGAGAAATGGGGAAAAGTGGGTGAGGGAAGAAGGGGAAAATGACAGCATCTCCAGCTACTGACTTTCCTGGGATTGAGTCTATCTATGATGAGTTTATCTCCTAAAAACTTGATGGGGAGGATGGCCACGATGAAGCTGATGTGTGTTTCCCCAACATCTAGACCTCCCATCTGCTCCACTGATGTCCTAATTAGAGGCAATGTCCTTGACTTCTCATCTGAATTCATCCAATTAATTTACAACAGCTTTTGAATATGCCCCCGCCTCTCTTCGGACCCTTCCCCCACCCCCAGGCCTTCCTCACCTCACACATGTACTGCACTAGCTGTTGGGGGCAGGAGCTGCCTGGTTCAAGTCTCTCCCCACTCCACCCCATCCTCTATGAAGACACATGAAGTCCAGCTCTGATCATGTTCCTCCTCTACTCACTAAACCCTCTTGGCTCCTTCAGGAGCAAAGACAAGCTACTCAGCTTGGGCTTCATTCTTCCTCACCTGCCCATTCCTCTTTTTCCAGGCTTCTCACCCCTGTCAGCCCCCAACCGGTCACTTTCTGTCCCTTGTATGCAATTCCCATTCCCAAACCTTGCTTGTCACATTGGCTGTCTACCATGGTGGGGACCAAAGCCTCCTGGCTCCTTTCAGAACTCAGTTCAAAGTTCTATCTCCTCAGGGGGCTTTCTTGTGCCCCCCCCCCACTTCCCTCCTGAGATCACTGTCCATTTGCATTGTCTCTATCTTGCCTACAAAGTTATTTGCATTTTGTCTCCACCATAGGATGTTTCTTTTTCCACATCTTTATAATCATATATTTAAAAGAAAGAAAAGGGAATACAGAACCCCACATTATTTATTGATTATTTAAAAAGTGGATTTAGTAGAGCAAATTGGCTTCTCTTACAACAAAATATTTCTTTTTTTATTAAAGATTTTATTTATTTTGAGTTTTACAATTTTCCCCCCAATCTCACTTGCCTCCTCCACCCCCCACAGAAAGCAATTTGCCAGTCTTTACATTGTTTCCATGTTGTACATTGATCCAAATTGAATGGGATGAAACAGAAATCAGATCCTAAAGGAAGAGACAAAAAGTCTAAGAGAGCAAGATCAGACAATAAGATAGCAGATTTTTTTCCTAAACTGAAGGTAATAGTCCTTGGTCTTTGTTCAAACTCCACAATTGTTTCTCTGGATGCAGATAGTATTCTCCATTGCAGACAGCCCCAAATTGTCCCTGGTTGTTGCACTGATGGAATGAGCAAGTCCATCAAGGTTGATCATCGCCCCCATGTTATACAATGTTCTTCTGGTTCTGCTCATCTCACTCAGCATCAATTCAGGCAAATCCCTCCGGCCTTCCCTGAATTCCCATCCCTCCACTAATAGAATAATAGTGTTCCATGACATACATATACCACAGTCTGCTAAGCCATTTCCCAATGGAAGGACATTCACTTGATTTCCAATTCTTTGCCACCACAAACAGGGCTGCTATGAATATTTTTGTACAAGTGATGTTTTTACCCTTTTTCATCAGGATGTGAGTTTCTTGAAGCCTGGGGTTTATTGTTTTTCTTTGTAGCCTCAGCAATTAGAAAATCAGTGCTTAACAAATAGCTTTGGATTGAGTCATTAATTAACTACTTTTTCCTAACTGATGCCTTTTTGCTCTCAAAGAGCTTACATTCAACCCAAAGGAGCTTGGGACTTCACAGTTAGAGGAAAGAGTGCATTCCAGGCTTGGGGGGAGGGGAGAATAGGAACTGGGGGGGGCACAGAGGGCATTCATGGGACGAACAAATGCAGGAGCAAGTAAGTCTGAGAGGCTAGAGCTCTGAATGGACGAGGGAAGATGAAGCCTGGGATATTAGCAGAGCTGGCCTCAACAGGGCTTCCATGTCCAACCAGACCCAGAAGTTCAGATAGGGACCCAGCCAGAGATTTCAGGAGAAGGGGTGGATGTGGCGAGATCAGCTGGTGCTTCAGAAATGTCCCTTTGGCAAACTGTTGAGGGAAAAAAGCACCTGGGACCCTGGGCAGAGACCATTGTGAGTACCACGGCACATCACTGCTCCACCAACAATGCTTCCCCGAGCCTGCTTGTCCACAGCATGCCAGCATTTGTCATTCCCTTTTCTACCCATCAGCCAATCCGACAGGATGGTGTCTCAGAGGTTGTTTTACTTGTTTCTCTAGTCAGTAGTGGCTTAGAGCAACCTTTTCCTATGACTAGAGATAACTTCAGAAGAAATGCAGATGCTGGTAAAGACGTGCTGGCTGCACTGGTTCTACACGCTGTACTCTCCTCCTCCCAGGGAGAATCTTTACTGTCTTTAGATTGAAAAAGAAATTCTCTGGGTCCCCAAAAGATGAAGGACTGAAAGGTCATTTGAGGGGCCCTGACAGCTGGGGGGGGGGGTCAGGCAAGGCCTCATGGAGGAGGGGTCTCCTGAGCTGGGTTTCTTGACCCAGGAAGCTGGGGTCACCAGTTTCCCCACTGACTTCACCATCCCTGGGGGCTGACAGCTACAGCCCAGGATCCCAGCCAGGTGACTCCCTTCAGGTGCTGGGGAAGGCAAACATCCGCGGCAGCTGCCCCTTCCTCCTTCCCACACCCTGCAAAGTGACCTTTCAGTCAGCTCCCAGGACTCTCAGAGGCAGGCCCCAGGGGAGACAGAGAAGGCCTAGGCTGGAGGTCTAGAAGCCCTAGGTTTGGGCTAAACTGGGCTGGGCCTAGATGGGTCCCCACTTTGGGTGGGAGGAGTTCTGTAAGCCCAGATCCCTTCCACTACCACCAACTTCAGTAGCAGCAGCAAGCTAACTCCAGGGGCCAGGCTTCTGGACTTGGGGCAGCTCAGAATCATAAAGGGAATAAAGTCTGGGGTTGGTACCCTGGACTGGGAGGCCACGTGGCCCGGCTGGCAGACGCACCCTCTCAGCCTTGCTGAGCCTCATCTAGGAAAAGGAGTTAAATCAGCCTCTCTCTGCTAGGGCTCGAATGAGGTTCAACTAGACTTACATACATAGCTCTGTGTAAACATAGATCATACATACATGGACATTTAGATCATATGTGTATACACATATAAATTATACCTGCCTGAGTACACACACATAGATCACTTTGCAAACCTTAGAAGGTTCTAGAAATGAGAACTCTAGGTGCCCTGCCTATCTCCAGACTGACCAACACAACCCATCCATCTTCCTCCCTCTCCCTTTCCTGCCCCCCTTTTTTACCCAGGCTTACCCCAATTCTTTGAGGGTATAGCCTTAACCCTGGGGTGAGTATGGCCTATTCACTGAGCAAGTCCTCTGGGATACCTTGGTTCATTTTCCTTCTCTGACTGATGGGAACATTGAAGGTCCCCTAGCTAGGAGAAGTCTCTAGAACCTAACTCATCAATCCAGTGTGAATTGGGAGAGAGAGCCAGAGCATCGGCTGCAATGAGATGGGAATTCTTTCATTTTCAGTAGTTAGCATGAAATGCCATGTGGAATATCACAGGTAGAGAATTTTCCTTGTTATCAGGAAGACTCAAAGCCCATTTCTCATTCATGCCATTTGCATGACCCTGAGTAAATCATTTGATCTCTCCCATTGCCCTGCCCCTCCCTCCACCCTAGTCCTCAAAGACCATAAATTCTAGTACAATTGTTTACTTGGACTCTCTTCACAGGAAATGTCCTTATCAAAATGAAATCAGAGATTGAAACAAGCAAAGATCTTAGAACATTCTTCTATCTTGTCCTTGTCCAATCCTCATCTCCAGTTCTTTTTTTTTTAGGTTTGGGAAAGGCAAATGGGGTTAAGTGGCTTGCCCAAGGCCACACAGGTAGGTAATTATTAAGTGTCTTTGATTTGCATTTGGACCCAGGTCCTCCTGACTCCAGGGCCGGTGCTTTATCCACTGCACCACCTAGCCGCCCCTCCAATACTTTTTCAAACCAAGAGTGACGATTGCCTCCCTACCCCGCCCCCCCACCTTTGTTTATACCCTTTTAGGGCTTTCTTAATGTTTCTCCTACTCAAGATGCTGGCTTCTGGGAGAGAGAAGAGGGAAGATACTTTGGACAGGTATACACTAAGAAGGAAAGGTCCACTAGGAAGCCTCCACTGTTCTGGCTAGAAGTTTTACCCAATTCCACAAAATTTAATGAGTATTTCTCAGAAGCCAAATGGATTAGGTATGGCAGATGAATGGCCGCTGCCCAGGGTTCCAGGATCGAGGATTGAGGATGAGGCCAGACAGGTGAGATAGGGTGCTGAGACAGAAGTTAGGAAGATTGGAATTCACACCTGACCTTGGATACTTATGAATTGCGTCACCATGAACAAGTCACTTAATTTTGACCAGACTCAGTTTCCTCCTTTGGAAAATGGTTATCACAATAGCA
Organism: Macrotis lagotis; assembly: GCF_037893015.1. Lineage (NCBI taxonomy): Eukaryota > Metazoa > Chordata > Mammalia > Peramelemorphia > Peramelidae > Macrotis > Macrotis lagotis. The sequence continues at coordinate 2,932,419 of NC_133663.1, read as the reverse complement.
TCGATTTTCCTTGGGTTGTTGAGATGGTAAAGCATTTTGCAAACTTTCAAGTGTTATGCAAATGGAAGGTTTTATTATCATTACTCATAAAATTGTTGTTGATGATTATGACAACACTAAAAATAACGAACTGGAAGAAAGCTGTCTAGTAATAATTATAATAAAGTAGAAAACAATTGTCTAAGAATAATGATAATAATGAAACTTGAAAAAAGGGTGTCATGGGAGGGAGGGGAGAGTAGGCAACCATGTTAGAAGGGTCAGAAGGGTCAAGAGGGAGGAGCATTAGGGCAATTGACCTTAGTGTTGAAATCATTGAGAATCTTTTTTTTTAAGAAAGATTTTATGGAGTGGCTAGGTGGTTCAGTGGATAGAGCACTGGCCTTGGAGTCAGGAATACCTGAGTTCAAATCTGGCCTCAGGCACTTAATAATTACCTAGCTGTGTGGCCTTGGGCAAGCCACTTAACCCCATTGCCTTGAAAAAAAAATCTAAAAAAAAAGATTTTATTTTGAGTTTTACAATTTCCCCCCCATTCTTGCCTCCCTCCCTCCACCCCCAACAGAGGCATTCTGTTAGTCTTTACATTGGTTCCATGTTATACATTGATCTCAGTTGAATGTGAGATCATTGAGAATCTTCAAGACAGTGGTAGGGTTTGAAGCTGGACAACAGAAAGGAGTGAGAGGCCAATGGAGGACTGAAGGAAGGACTGCCTTGTCCTCATGCTCACAAGTGGGGGACATTCATTTGACCTCATCCTTAGCTCTAGTGCCTCCCCATGTTAACTACCTCTTGTTCAGCCTGTCTTTGTCTAGTTTGTACAGGCTGGGTCTGCCCCAAGCACCCATCCTCTGCCTCTTTCTGACTGTTCCTTATCCTTTTGGTCCTTGGGCACTCCAGGTGCGTAGGGGGGCCATCTTCATCCCTGCTCTTGAGCTGAGCCTGTGATGAGATCCTCAGGCTCCTGCTGATGGCATCTTCTCAGAGAAGCCTGATGATTTGCTGTATATAGTTTCTGTTTTTACAACACATCCAAATGACCTTTGGCAACTGTCCTCATGTCAAATGCCCAACTAATTCATCTCTACACTTCCTGTGTTTTTTCTGGCAATGAAAGATTGCAGGAAAAGTCAGAGGGAAAAAGAACAACCAAACTTGTCCATGTAGAGGTTATGAAATATGATCTCTGTTATCTGGGGTGGGGGAGGTGGATAGACAAAGGAACAAGAGCACCTGGTCCTTCCTCCAACCAGCCAGGGCAGGAGCTCAGCATGGGGAGAGTTTCAGTTGCTATTCTGCTGTTATTGTTCAATAGATTCTTTTATTTTTTCCTATTAAATAGGAGGGAAAGAAGAAACTTTTGTTGTGGCAAGAATCTGTGTAGAGCTCCGGCCTTTCAGCTTTTAATCCACCATAATCCCGGATGTTCCCAACCCACAGAGACTTCCATGGGTAAGATAGGCAAGGCACTCGGGTTTCCTCATTGCTGCTGTGGTGAATGATAAACCCTCCCAACAACTGCTCAGGCAGGGCCCCCGGACAGTGCAAAGGGCCCTGGAGGATGGGGGGGTCAGGGAAGGTACAATGTCCAGCCCTCTCCTCTCTGTCTAGAACCTGATTCCTGGGACTCACAGAACCTGTTTTACCATCCAGAGAGAACTGCTGTTTATCTTTTTATGGTGGGAAATAAACCCTTCCCATGGCAGGAACTAAGGGGTTCAGAACACCCTTTTTCAATGTTCTGGGATACAAGCTTAGTCACTGAGCAAGGCTTTGTGCCAGCTCTCTCTGTGAATGTAGCCACCTGTGTATCTGCCCCAGCAATGGGCAGGAAGCTGCTGAGAAAGCCTGGCAGAGGGCCCCATATGCCCATTGGAGGCCAGGGCAGCCCCAGTGGAATGGGGAAGGCAGGAGTATAAAGTTGGAAAATGGGCGGTGAAGGACTAGGGGGAGGCTAGCCAAGGCTCACCTCAAGGATGCTGGCTGATTGCCATTCAGATAGCATCTCTGGTCTGTTTTGAGCAGACATACCAGGAATAGAGAGCACCCTCCCTGCAATAACCATTCAGAACAAGGGCTCGGAGGTGGATGGCAGCTCAGGGAGGAGGCAGAACCACCCACTGGACTTCAAGATGGAGGGCACAAGTAGGGAGAGCTTAGAATGTGAATGGGATAAATTGACCCATAAAACAGAAATGGATAGCAGATGAAAAAATCCCAATGCAACAATATGCTGCTTTCAAGAAACAATGAAAATGAGAGTTACACACAGAGTTAGAATAAAGGGGTGGAGTAGAATTTATTTTGTTAAAAGGAAAAGGGGTGGTAATTAATCTCAAAGTTAAAATAATTTTTATGTTATTTCTTTCTTTACTGTGTTTTTCCCCCCTCTTAGCTCTAATTCTTCTTTCACATATGTTGAACTTGATTGTTCATTCCACAACTTTTCCCAGATTGTTCACTACCATGGAGAGGGGGGGAGGGAAGAGAGGGTGGTAGAAAATGTGGAACTCATACACTTGCAAATGGATGAATATTGAAAACTACCTTTGCATGTAATTGGAAAAAGTAAAATAGGAATTTTAAAAAGTCTTTTAAAATACTCATTTTACAAATTAAGGAAAAAAGCAAAGGCTTTTATGAACCAGGCTTTTACTGAGTCATAACAAAGCAGGACAGCAACAGGGTATCATTAAATCAGAAAGGGGTTTATTAATGACTTCCTCTGTAAGGAGCTTATTGCTCCATTCCTAAGAGTTCCCCCTTGTTGTTGGGGAGCCAGATGTTTCTATAAGATCCTGAATGTGCAGGCAGATCACAGAACAATCTGATTTGGGGCTTGAGTGATCTTCCCAGGACAAGCCCAGCATGTAGGACAATACAAGGATGGCACTTGTGACCAGCCTGTGGGAACAGCTGAGTTAATTGTATAGTTTGGGGCATATATACAGTACAAATTATACTGACTCACTTCACTTATCACAGGCAAGTATAATTCAGGGGAAAATACAGGATATGTCCTGAGAAAACTAAATTTCTCTTAGCTACTTTGTTTTCACAGTTTCCCAGATCCAGAGCCTGCCTGGAAAAAATCTCTAGAAACTAATTTATTATTATTATTATGGTTGTTATTGTTGTTGTTATTAAAATCATTACACATCATATTGATCCATATAGAAGTCATATCTCTTGACACAATGAGGCCAGCTTGTCTCCCTGCCTCTGGGGTGATGCGGTTCCATAGAAGAGAACCTTTCGTGTGGGCTCTCCTGATTGCCAGTCAGGCCCCTTCCCATCCCCTCCAAACCTGAACTCTTCATCTTCCCCTTGAATTCAACCCCTTCCTGTGGGTGACATTGGAGTCCTCCTAGTCACTCAGGGGTGACCTCAGGGCCTTCTTTCTCTCCTTCTCCATTGTCAGGATTCTGATCCCCTGGAATGCATAGGATGCTGGCCCAACTTGGGGCCCCTCTTCTCTTTTCCATTGGACTACCAGGGTTCTCCAATCCTCCAGGGCCTCCTATTTCCCACTTCCTGCCCAACTCATCTTCCTAATACATCTCTTGGAGAATGTCTTTCCTCAGCTCCAGGATCTTCAAAGACTTGATTTTCTTGGGAGGGACTTGGGGCGACCTGGTCCTGTGATGCCACTGATGAATGACAAGTATGTCAGTTATTCTGAAGAAATCAGGGGAGGGTCTGAGGAATGCTAAATGGAAACAAGGTGACTCATGACCTGTGGTTTCTTTATGATCAGCCCATTACATTCTAAGTTGGATCCCACTCTTTCTGGGACAACAGTTGCAGAAACTTCAGGTCCTCAGGATTTCCTGAGAGAAACCTGAGAAAGATCAGTTCCCTGCTCTCTGGGAACTGGGAAAGAAGGCCCCCCAGTGGTGATCAACTCGGGGATTGATCCAGGACTTCAGGAGCAGTCCAGATGAGAATTTCCTCCTTTCCCTCACCTTCAAGCAGCCAAAAATTCCCCCCAAAACCCCTGCTGATGCATTGGGGCAATCCAAGTGGAATTCCTAATTAATCTTTCTCTAGGATAGGGAGATAATTTTAAAAGAAAAGTAAATTCAGAAAAGCCCCAAAGAGGCATACAGCTTCCCAAAAGGGCTTAAGTATTGGAGATGAATGACTAGGGTTTTTAGGCCAGGACGGCCAATGCTTCCCTCTGAACATGTAGAACATCAGAATCTCCACTAGGCCACCTGGACTCCCATTAAGGAAAGTGGCACTGGTGGACAGTTATGAGCTCTTGTGGCATGATCTAGGCAATTTAGTCATTCAATACAAACTATTAAGGGTTTATTCTGGGCCAACATTGTGGCCCGAGGATCCAAAAGGGACAGAAACATCCCCTTAGAGAGTCAGTATAGGGTGATGAATAGTGCCAACCTTGACCTCACGGTTAGGACCAGCTGGGCAAGGTTTCTGTCCTGGCCACATTGCTACCATGTGACCCCTGAGAGGACACTTTACCTCTAACCTCCCAGGGAGCCCCCTGGAATCCCAGACCCAGACATCACTCCCTCCCCTCCAATTTCATTCTTTTCAGTGGCCCAATACTCCACTTAGCAAGATTCTTTTGTGATCTGACTGTATTACTCATTGAGGAATGAAACATTTCTCTGTAGCAAGAAACCAAGGCTATAATGAATTAAGGGAAAATTGGACTGATGAGAAGTGAAGTATATATAGCCAGGAAAACAGTATAAATGCATCAGGCTTCCTTCTTGTCCGCAATGCGAGGAGAAGCAAAGAGACGCTAGAGCACGGTGGGCTGGATCCTCCAAGGATGAGCAAGGTCTGCCTGCCAAGGGAGTAACTGTAGGTGTGGGAGGCAGGTCAGTCGGCTTGGCTCCAGGCTCAAGAATTCCTTGTTGCTTTGTTAGGGCCAATGTAGCTCTTAGTATTTTCTAACTCCGATTGGACTGGGATTACAGAAGACAGCCAGATTGATAAAATACCTAAAAAAAGCACCAAACCATCTCCTTCAGCTGGCTGACAGATGGACAGCTCTAGCACATTTACAGCATTTCTGAATCTTTTCCCAAACTAGTCACCCAATACTCCCTCTCACTTTACTCACACTCCATATTCTCAAACCCAGAAAGTCTCCCAGAGACCATTAGATTGTCCGTCAAAAGGCATTGTCCTGGGAAGGAAGCAGGCAGGAATTCCTCGGAGCCTTGGGACTCCCAGTCCAGCCCATCCTTCAGTACTAATGAGCCCCATTGGCTAAAAGTGTGGAGGAGCACAGTCCTAGGGGCTTTGGGGTAGGGGCAGTCACCTACAGAAGATTGTGAGGCTGGGATTTCTGGAAACATGGTGAAGCCTCTCCTGTCCTTGTATTCTTTACACACACACACACACACACACACACACACACACACACACACGTATTGTTAGCTTTGGGTTTTATATCATGTAACTTGCCCCCATGTCCCTCCCTCTGCTTTTCCCAAAGACCATCCCTTATAACTTTTAAAAGGAAGAAAAATAATCAGCAAAAGCAACCAAACCCTGCAAAACAACCAGCTCGTCTGCAGAACATTCAAGTCCCAGGAGGGGTTCTCCCAAGTCTCTGTTCTTTGCAGTTTTGCAGAGACAGAGATTCTGGAGTCAGTTCTAGCGGGAAAGCTGGTTGTTACATTTTCTGCTTGAGCATTTACCCCTCAGAATTCGGCATATGATTACACATCAGATCTTGATTTTGTTTATTTTATTGATTGCCTAAACTTAAGATGATGGAGAATATGCTAATAATAGAATGAAGTGTAAAAATATATACTTGCTTCTTTCAGAGAGCCAGTTGTTAAACATTTGCCAGAACACCCCTGTGTTCTGGTGTCTTGCCAGGCAAAGATGGAGGAGCACATTGGTGGGAGATCTGTTACTGTCATTCAGGAATGAGAATCTCAGTGTTCTGTGGAGGCAGGGTCCCACCATTGCTTCTCCCAGGGGCCTCCTCTGGTCGCTCAGGTCCTCATACCTCCTGGAGGCAGGTGTCCCTGCACTTCCACAGAGCTGAGCAGTTGTGAACATGAACTGGCCTCGCAGACAGACAGATAGGACCCTGTGGGTCACTCACTATGACCCTCAGACAAAAGGCCAATGTGGAAAAGCTTCATGATCATCATTATTCTGCCCTAGCTGTGAAACCTGGGAAGTGCTTGGGACGACGTCTCCAAATAGGGAGCTTGAACTCTCTACGTGTGGGCTTGGGATCCCAGGCTGGAGCTAGGGCAGGTCTCCTTCCCTGGTGGCTCCCAGAACTGTCCCACACTCTCCTGCCTCCAAAGAAAGATACCAGGAAAAGCAAGGACAGGGCCAACGATGGCCCTGTCTGTGAGAAGGAAGATGCCATCTGCCAGGTACTGGCCTTCACAGAATGAAAGATTGACATTAAGACTGAGCTCCTTGCCCATGGTGCCTTGCTGAAGAATAGCAGGGAACAGGTCACCCAGGGACTCTTCCTTCCAGTCCCGGTTCTTTCTAAGGTTGGGCATGGGATTAAGCACCTGAGATTTAATATAAAAAAACAAATCAGTCATTGGTTCTCACTTGTCCCTCTTACCTCCTGTGGCCTTGGGGGAGGCTTTGGTTTGGAAGGGAATCATGGATGCTGCTGCCCCTGGCTGCCATCCAGGGTCAAGGCTATGCTACTCTACCATGTGTTTGGGGAAGATACCACCACCTCTACCCTCCTATGCTCTCTCCCTGGGAAGACCCACCAGTGCCACCTGTGTATCTGTTGCCAGAGGAGGATTTCAGTGGGACCTAAAAGTACCAGAGTAAAAGAATGTTCCCCTAAGGCCTCAAAATAGAGCAACAAGTGAATTTTTTTTAAGTTGTCCTTGGTTGGAGATGGGGGAAGGCTCTTCTTGCTCTCCTCCACATTTGTAGAGTCCTTCCCCTCTGAAGCCCCACCTATCATTCTGTATCTCTTGCTTCTTTTTCTAGGGGGCCCAGCCTAACACCCCACTCCAGCCAACCTCCATCAATCCCCACTTTGTTTTGGTCTCAGCATAGTGCATTCCAAGGGTGGATATGAGGGACCACACAACTTTAGACATAGCTGACTTTGTTGGTCAGTCATAGAATGCTATAAGAGTTCAATTGTCTACATCAGCTCTTCCTGGTCAGTGGGGGTGGCCTGTGGGAGAAGAAGGGGGGAGGGAGGAGCTGAGCCAACAATGTTGGGGGAAGGGTGCAAGACTTGGGAAGCCCAGTCCCATTAAAAGTCAAGTATGAGAAATATTGGCCCAGAGCAAAAGCTCTTTGACCTAAATGTGGCTCCTCTGCCTTGGGAATGGCAAAGTACCCTCACCCTAAAGGAAAAGTGGGCCTAATTGGTATGAAGGAACAAGAGATTGCCATTGTTGCTTGTGTGGAGCAACCAATCACCTCCTGCTAAGAGAGCTCAAGGCTCCCTGCATGACCAGATCTTGGGTGGAAAGAACAGAACCAGCCCACAGAGAGGCCAATCCAATGTTTAATGACTGACTGACTGACCAACCGACCATCCACACACTCCCTCTTCCCTCAAATCTGCTACCAGAAGCAGGTGGGTGAGGGGCAATGGAAAAAAAAAGACAAAAGGCAGGGGATGTCAAGGAAGAGTGGAACTGAACACTGAGAAGGTGACTTTGGGAAAGAGTCCCAAAGGCTGCTTGGAAAAAATAGGAGGTCTGGTCCATTTGTGATCCCTCTTCTCACTCTGATAGGCACCCCAGGACTGAGGCCTCCCAAAGGAGGGATCCAACATTTAATCAATCAATAAACAGGCATAAAATTCCTACTCTGTGTCAGCCTCTATGCTAAGCACTGGAAAAACAAAAAAAAGAGAGGGAGAGAGAGAGAAGGTAACTGTTCCTACCCTCAAGGATCTTTCAGTCTAATGGGGGAGCCAACAGGCCCACAAATCGATCCAAATCCTACTCTGTCCAGGATAAATAGTATATTCTGGTAGATGAAGAGAGGTCTCCTGTTTATCTGGAGTTGGCCAACTTAGCTACACAGAACTAGGAAGAAAGAGAGCGTGACAAACAAGACAGATGGACCCATGCTTCTTATTTATTTATTTATTTTTATTAAAGATATTATTTGAGTTTTACAATTTTCCCCCCAATCTTGCTTCCCTTCCCCCCCCCCCCCAGAACACTCTGTCAGTCTTTACTTTGTTTCCATGTTGTAACTTGATCCAAATTGGGTGTGATGAGAGAGAAATCATATCCTTAAAGAAGAGACAAGAAGTATCAGAGGTAACAAGATCAGACAATAAGATATCTGCTTTTTTTTTCTAAATTAAAGGGAATAGTCCTTGCACTTTGTTCAAATTCCACAGCTCCTTATTTGGATACAGATGGCACTCTCCTTTGCAGACAGCCCAAAATTGTTCCCGATTGTTGCACTTCAAGCTTGAACATCACTCCCATGTTGCTGTTAGGGTGTACAGTGTTTTTCTGGTTCTGCTCATCTCACTCAGCATCAGTTCATGCAAATCCCTCCAGGCTTCCCTGAAATCCCGTCCCTCCTGGTTTCTAATAGAACAGTAGTGTTCCATGACGTACATATACCACAGTTTGCTAAGCCATTCCCCAACCAAAGGACATTTACAGGATTTCCAATTCTTTGCCACCACAAACAGGGCTGCTATGAATAGTTTTGTACAAGTGATGTTTTTACCCTTTTTCATCATCTCTTCAGGGTATAGACCCAGTAGTGGTATTGCTGGGTCAAAGGGTATGCACATTTTTGTTGCCCTTTGGGCATAGTTCCAAATAGCTCTCCAGAAGGGTTGGATGAGTTCACAGCTCCACCAACAGTGTAGTAGTGTCCCAGATTTCCCACATCCCTTCCAACAATGATCATTATCCTTCCTGGTCATACTGGCCAATCTGAGAGGTGTGAGGTGGTACCTCAGAGAAGCTTTAATTTGCATTTCTCTAATAATTAATGATTTAGAGCATTTTTTCATATGGCTATGGATTGCTTTGATCTCCTCATCTGTAAATTGCCTTTGCAAATCCTTTGACCATTTGTCAATTGGGGAATGGCTTTTTGTTTTAAAAATATGACTCAGTTCTCTGTATATTTTAGAAATGAGTCCTTTGTCAGAATCATTAGTTGTAAAGATTGTTTCCCAATTTACTAAATTTCTTTTGATCTTGGTTATATTGGTTTTATTTGTGCAAAAGTTTTTTAACTTAATGTGATCGAAATCATCTAATTGGTTTTTGGTGATGTTCTCCAACTCTTCCTTAGTCATAAACTGTTCCCCTTTCCATAGATCTGACAGGTAGACTAGTCCTTGATCTTCTAATTTGCTTATAGTATTGTTTTTTATGTCTATGTCCTGTAACCATTTGGATCTTATCTTGGTATAGGGTGTTGGTCTAATCTAAGTTTCTTCCATACTAACTTCCAATTATCCCAGCAATTTTTATCAAAGAAGGAGTTTTTATCCCAATGGCCAGACTCTTTGGGTTTATCAAACAGCTGGTTACTATAGGACCCATGCTTCTGAAATCAACTGGATCATCTCAAGGTCTTGACTAACCACAGCTGACTAGAACTTGACCCTTTGGAGTGTTTGTCCGTGAATGGAACAGCCCTAGACAGGACATCCTGAGCTCTTGGGTTTGGGGCTTTCCAGATGAAAGGAAAGAGGCTGACTGGTCTGGGAAAAATTCTTGGGTTAGAAGGAGATCCCTGACATTTAGTCTTCATTTAGTCAGGACTGGTTCCAAAAGGGGGGACTTCTGACACCAGATCATGGACTAGCTATAACAGTCACAAATCTAGTGCTGAAGAGGCCCCTGGGAGCAGCTTGTCCAGGAAGGATGCTGTCAGCACTCGGGAGAACTTGGTGAAGAATCAATATAAGTTAGGGGTGATAGGTGGTGCTAGGACAGAACACTGGCTCTGGAGTCAGGAGGACCTGAGTTCAAACTCTGTCTCAAACACTTAATAATGACTTAGCTGTGTGACCTTGGGCAAGTCACTTAACTCCATTGTCTAACAACAGCAACAAAAAAGAACCCACATACGTTAAAGGCTTTCCAGGCCAGCAATTCAAGGCTTAAGGAGGCTTGACTGCCTTTGTTTTTCCCATGAGCCTTACTCTCATGGTCCTCCTGCTTGCTCTTCCCAGATGCTGTTTGTATTTATGGGAAAATATGCCCCTGGTCTAGATGGTGGCTACTGTTCTATCTTCTTGGTAAATGCTTTTGCTAAGAATTCACTCTTTCTACTGGGTGATTGTTAATGGAAGCATCTGAGGGGGGGACTTTTGCACAATTGGATGAGAAGTGTAGAGCCCATGGTAACAGCCCTGTGGAAGGATTCAACCCACACGTTCAGGAGAACATTGGGAGAGAAGTCTAGAGGAGTAATAGAATTTTAGAGTGGACAGCTAGGTGGTACAGTGGAGAGAGATGGGAGGATGGGAGTACAAATCTGGCCTCACACACCTGACACCAGCTGTGTGATCTTGAGGAAGTCACTTCACCCCGACTGCCTCATATTCTGGGCCATCTTCAGTCATCCTGATTCACATCTGGCCACTGAACTTAGATGGCTGGGGAGGAGAAGCTGGGGGCTTAGCACAGCACCCCCTCATGCAAATCCAAGTCATGTGCTTGTCATGGCATTACCTCCCTGATGTCATGGTCTTTGAGAAGGAAGGACAAACATCATCATCATCATCATCACCTGATTTAAAAAGAAATCCTACTTCAATGATAGCCTTTCACTCTGGGTCAAAACCAAAAAGTGGGAGGAGAAAAAACATTTTTTTAATTAAATATTTTATTTGACTTTTTGAGTTTTACAATTTTTCCTCCTCAATCTTACTCACCCCTCCACCCTCACGGAAAGCAATCTGTCAGTCTTTACTTTGTTTCCATGTTGTACGTTGATCCAAACTGAGTGTGATGAGAGAGAAATCATATCCATAAGGAAGAAACAAAAAGTCTTAGAGATAATAAGATCAGACAATAAGATATCTGTTTTTTCCCCCTAAATTAAAGGGAATAGTCCTTGAACTTTGTTTGATCTCCATGGTTCTTTCTCTGGATACAGATGGTATTCTCCATTGCAGAGAGCCCCAAATTGTCCCTGGTTGTTGCACTGATGGAATGAGTGAGTCCATCAAGGTTGATCATCACCCTCATGTTACTGTTAGGGTGTACAGTGTTTTTCTGGTTCTGCTCATCTCACTCAGCATCAGTTCATGCAAATCCCTCCAGGCTTCCCTGAATTCCCATCTGAGAGGGAACATTTTCAGTGGTGAGGGGGTCATCCTAGAAGTTCTGGACATTCTCTGATTCCCTTGTGAGAGCCTCCCTCAATTCTGGAGAATCCCATTAGCTGTAGGCTCGACAAGAGACTTTTAGGGTAATCGTAATTATGAAACTTGAGCTGGAGCTCCCAGCCCAGTGTATCCTTGATGACAGATCAGTAAAGTAAGTCCTGAGACTGTTTCTTTTCAATCTCATCTACTACATTTGTAGAAGCCTGCCTGGAATCAAGAATAGGTTTGTTGCTGCTGTTTTCATTTGAAAATTTAAAAATCTATTTATTTTTAACATTAATTTTTTAAAATTTTGAGCTCCAAATTTTCTGCCCCTCTCCTTCCCCTCTGCCTTCCATTGTGATGGCAAGCAAAATGGTATCAATTATTCATGTGAAGTCATGCAAATTAGACATTTTAAAAAAATAAACAAAAAAGGCAAGAAAAATCAAGTGAAAAAAAGCATACTTCAATCTGCATTAAGAGTTCAGCAGCAGGGGTGGCTAGGTGGAGGAGTGGATAAAGCACAGGCCCTGGAGTCAGGAGTACCTGGGTTCAAATCTAAATCAAAGACACTTAATAATGACCTACCTGTGTGGCCTTGGGCAAACCACTTAACCCCATTTGCATTGCAAAAACCTAAAAAAAAAGAGTTCAGCAGCAGAACAAGGAGTTCTGATCTGGTAAAACCTATGGTCCCTTCATTTTTTTGGTTTTGTTTTTGAAAGGCAATGGAGTTAAGTGACTTGCCCAAGGCCACACAGCTAGGTAATTATTGAGTCTGAGACCAAATTTGAACTCAGGTCCTCCTGACTCCAGGCCTGATGCTGTAGCCTTGGACCACCTAGATGCCCCTGATGCCTCCTGAAAAAACAGTAGAACCTTGGTTTATGAGTAACCTGGTTTATGTAAAGCATAGCCTAAATGAGGAAAAATTTTTCACAAACTTTGTCTTGCAGGATGAACAAAAATCCATAGTATGAACATCACATTTGGACTTGAATGGCTCACAGAGGGATGAGGCTTATCTAGGGCAATGTCTTTGTTTTGTTTTGTTTTTGGCTTTCATAGGTCAAACAAAGGAACCTCACTCAACACACATCATCCCTTTCTATTTCAGTACTATATCCATGGACAGCCCTTCTTACTAATCACAAGCATCCCCTTTGCTCCTGCCCTCTTTGCCTCTTACCTGGACTGTTGCCTAGCTGCCTGTTTCAAGTGCCTCCCCTCTCCAAGTCACTCAGAAGCCAAAACATGAAAGTGATTCTAAAAAAGGAAAAATAAGTGAAGGCAGTAGCATTAGCCTTACTTGTAGGGAAAAAGGCATGAGAGAACACTCCACAAGTTGAAATCCCCAGTGTTCTCCATTCAAGCAAAAACCCTCCTTCCTCTTCCCTCTCATCTCCTTCACACCAGCCATGACTCTTCTCAAAGTATAGGTTAATTTGGTTTGGTTTTCAGTTTACATTGTGTGCTGATCATTGATATTGCATTTCAGGTGCATTAGGGACAAAACATTTCCTGGAAATTATAAATAATTTTTATATGAATATTTTTGGGGATGTGGTACTGGCCATTCAACTTTTCATGGGAAAATTCACTTTACAATACAAACAAATCACATGAGAAGAATGAGTTTAACTCAGAATGAGTTAAATTCGTAAACTGAGGTTCTACTGTAATGTTTTCAAATGAAAATGAAATAAAATACTTTAGATTTTGAAAGAAATCTGTTATATTGAAGGAGATTGTCAACATGTTTTACAAAACAAGTTCTCATTTTGGGATATGACTGATGGAGGCACAAGACCCGGCTTCCCTGCTGACATTCACCCCTGTGCCTTCATGCCAAGGAGGCCAGGGACACAGAAATTATGAAATGATAAAGTAAACAAGCCTAGAGGGGCTGGAGGAGGGACTGGAGTCAGGCCTCCTGATTCCAAGGTTCCTCAGAGGTCATCTATCCATGCTCCCTTATTCTACAGATGAATAAATTGAGATCCAGATGGGGGGAGATACTTACACCAAGTGTCCCAGTAAGTAGAAGAATCAGGATTCAAACCTAAACCCAGGCCCTATGATTCTGAGACACAATGACCTTCCTATGGCCTCCATGAGTCTTGGCTACTGAGAGCTTGGCTCTTCCATCTTGGGTCAGATCTGATCCATAGTGATCCACAGGGGTGAATACCCAGAGATCCCCAATCCCTTCCATGTACAGGCCTTCTATGCCCTCCCCCACTCCAGGCTATCCTGTGGCCTCAGCAACCAGGAGGATGCCAGAGGTTGTGGGTGGGTGGGTGGTTGGAAGATTTCCTTCCTCCCAGCTTCCATCTATGCAAGTCTGGTACTGGAGGCCACACTATCTCCTTCTTTTCCTCCCAGGGGAGAGCTATTTACATAATAATAACAAATGATAACCTAGTCTTCCCCCACCCCCCCACCCCAGAATGGTGGTATCCACTTCTTACAATGAGACCCTTCCTATCTCCATTATTCTCAGGATTGACCAAGGATGTGTCTATCTAATCTCCATCATCCTGATGGGGTGCCCCACAAAGGGATTAAGGAAAATAGACTTAGGCCACAGAGACAATGGGTGCAGGCTCTGGGACTCCCCACCCAGAGGAAGAAGGCCTGGAGAGCACCACACCTAAAAATGCTGGGAGTTCCCAGGAAGCAGCAGCTGAGGGTTGGGAACTCTGGATGCTGCCTCAGACTGGCTGGGGCCTGCTGGGCCCTTGTGGGGAGCCAGTGAGGAAGAGCCTCCAGGGCCTCCAATCTGTTCTTCCCAGCCTCTCCTGATGACAGGAAGCCTTGGAGGGGAAAGGCCAGGTATTCCAGGAAGCAATGAGCAAGGAGATGGCAAACAGAAAAACCCAATTCTATATCTTACCCTTGTGCTGAAGGGAACAAGCTGGCCTGGTCCTGATTGACCCATTGACTCGCGGACAAGCTGAGCCTGGTTCTGCAGCTGTGACTGGCCAGGATGAGCTGGTCACTAAGGTCCTAGCAGCTCTAGCAGTTGGTGCTTTTCTGAGACATTTTCCACAATAATCATTTATCTTTGGTTTGGTGGGAGCAGAGCCTTAACCAGGAATTCATTGCAATAAATATTTATGAGACCCTTGCTGTAGGCAAGACATTGTGAGAGCCTCTGGGAACTCACAGACAAAACAGACAAAACCAAACTTTTTCTGGGCTGCAGAATCAGAGTCAAGGTAAGATGGCTACAAGTGGCCATCTTTCCAACTGAATATTCTGCCTCTAATCTCTGTCCTTCCAAAATGCTGAAGGATTACAAGTGGGGTGAGAACCTTCTAAATTTAGCACCCTAGGACGAAAGGCCATGCTGCCCTGCCCTAGTTTCTTTTTTTTTTGAGAGGAAGATGGCTGGTCCTTGGAATCATTTCTCTTTGCCCCCCTTTTCATCAAACTCTGTTCTTATAGCTTCTTGGAAAGGAAAGTGAAGGTTAAGATTGATTCTTTTCCTGATGGAAGGAGGATTGCTGCTATTTGGTGTCTGGGCAGTGATAGGAGCTTTAGTCATCCCAAAGCAAGGGGCTGAAATTGGGGGGCTCTGATTATCCTTCTGGCCTGATATTGCTGCTCTGCTCATGCCCCCTCTTGGGTCTCTTCTGGCTTTATTTAAAGCCTGCAGTTCTCTTTCAATTCTGGGATACTTTTGAGATTTTTACTGTTCATCATTTCATTTGTGTCTACCACTTCACGACTCTGTCTCAGCAGAGATACTGAATGATCTGAATGATTATAGATGAGGAAGCAGAGGCAAAGAGAGTGAAGTGACTTGTCCAGAGTCACCCAGCTCAGAAGTGCCTGAGGCCTGGCACTTCAGCCTGTGCCACCTAGCCATTCCCCCTGTGGTATTGGTCCATGACATTTGACTTGTATAAATTGTGATTTGACTAGCTCCTCTGCTTCTCCCCTCACCCGTCCTCCAGGAACCTCCAAGTTCTGCAAACCCTACAGTCCCTTGGTCTGGAGAACTGCTCTGTTGGCTAAGTATCACCATATCAGGCTCAGGTCACAGGGCGTGTTTCTCATTTTGCAATCCTAATCTCATTAACATGTTGTAGTCAACTGACTGGCCCAGGAATTCAGAGAATGTGGGCCCCTGGCTCCTGGATACTTCTTCCTGCTGCAATAAACAAACCTTGAGAAATGCTGCCTTTTGGTAGCCCTCTAGACCTAGCCTGGGTATGCAAGAGACCAAGTAGGTGAGACCCAGAGAGAGGAAGGCAGGGAGGACATCATGGAGCCCAGATTAAACCAAAGACTGATGACTACCTCCATCAGTGTCCAACAGTTTGGAAGTAGGTCTGCAGAAGTTCAGTGGTGGGAGCAGCCCATGACAGATATCTGGCAAGACATGAGCAGAACAGGGGGGAATAGGCCTTAAGGGAAGAAAGTAGGACTTAATTAATTTGGTTGTTGTCCTTCTTTCCTAAAGAGGACCAAAATGACATCATTGTGTTGGGATCAAGGGAGAGCTTGTCCAACTGTGGCTGCTCAGACCCATACAAGCTCTGAAGGCTCCACCACAGGTTGGATACAAATAGGCCACATGAACATTTGGAGTGAAGATGGCTCGAAACTTGGGCATCTCATGTTTCTTTAGAGTTGTTGCAATTCTGCTCCACTCCTAGAGCACAGCGCCGTCTCATTTGAGGGCACCACCATGCTGGGCAGTCCTGTGCCACTGTCTCCCATGTCATGCCCTTGATTCCAGAGTTCTTCATAAAGAACTTGAAAGTGTCCTTGTATCACTTCTCCTTTTGCCTTTTTTGAGTTCTCTGAAAAATGGTCTTTTGGGCAAGTCTACATTTGGCATTTAACAACATGGCCAACCCATCAGAGTTGAGCTCTCTGCAGTGGTAGAGTTGGAATGCTTGGCAGTCATTGGATGCCACTCAAGACAGGATCTCAGGGTCTAGGACTTATCTGGCCAGCTGATCCTTGGAATCTCCTAAGACAATTCAAATGGAAGTGATTCAGTTTCCTAGCCTGGCGCTGGTTTACTTGTCCAGGTTTCACAGGCGGACCACAATGAGGTCAGCCCAAAGGCTCTCTAGACCTTCAATTTGGCAGTCAGTTTGCTACCTCTTCGCTCCCACATTTTCCTTTGGAGTCTTCCAAAAGCAGAGCTAACTCTGGCAATGTGTGTGTCTACTTCACCATTGATGTGTCCCATTCTGCCAAGGTAAGTGAACTTCCCTGCAATAGTCAAAACTTCTCCATTTGCTGTAACCAATGGTTCCACCCAGTGATGGTGTGGCGCTGGTTGGTGAAGACCTTTGGTTTCTTGAAGCAAAATTAGCACAGGCAGCAGAGAATCAATCCATACTTTGTTGTAGCTCAGCTTCAGAAGCTGCATTGAATACACAATCATCTGTGAACAAAAAATCACATTCCAACCCTTTTTCCACTTTTATCTTGGCTTATTGCTTTTTCTTTTCTTTTTTGTTTTTTTGCAAGGTGATAGAGTTAAGTGACTTGTCCAAGGTCACACAGCTAGGCAATTATTAAGTGTCTGGGACCCTAGCTGCCCCTTGCTTGTAGCTTTTTCAATTTAAATAGATTACCATCAGTATGGTAGGGGACCTTGATGTATATTGTCATACTGAAGGTGCTAAAAAAGCAGGGGAACAAGCACACAACCTTGTTTCACCCCACTGATGACTCGGCAAATTCAAGAGCATTGTCCATTATCCACACCCTGGGAAAGCATTCCATCATGCAAATATTAGACAATGTTGATGAACTTCTCCAGGCAACCAAATCTCACCATGATCTTCAATAGGCCCTCAAGTCTGATGGTATCAGAGATCTTGATCAGATCAACAAACATGGTGTACAGACCTCTGTTCTGCTCCTGGCATTTCTCCTGGAGTTGTCAGGCAGCCAATACTATATTGACCATTCCTGGGCCTTTTCTGAAGCCACACTGGCTCTCAGGGAAGTGACCATCTTCCAGGTGAAGGATCAAGCTATTATGGAAGACACTGGCAAGAATCTTGCCAACACTGACTAAGAGAGAGAGACCCCTTTTGTGATTGTCTACTTCCTTTTCCTTTAAATAGATGAACAATGGAGGCATCCAATAACTCCTGGAGGATAACCTCCTCTGGTCATATAGCCAAGAAGGTTTCAGTTAGCTTTGGGATGAGCTAGATTAGAATCATCCCCAAGTGCTTTGTAACATGGAAGAAGCCTGATGCCTTTCAACATCTCTTATTCAGCTGGAACTTCATTAGAGAGGGATTGACTTCAACATGAGGTAAACAGTCAGAGGTTTCAACAGTGATTAATGATGGTCTGTTAAAAGCACAGTGAAAGTGTTCAGCCAACTCTCCTTATCACTAATCAATATGGCTCTATCAGCATCAAGTAGTTAATAAATATATAATATATAATATAATATAAATATATAATAAAATATATTATAGGTCTTTAGTCCAGAAATAGCATTCAGGGCATCATAAAAACCCTCTGGATTGTTACTATCCACATACTCCTGAATTCTATTTGCCATCTTACTGAGTCAAGAATCCTGCATCTCTTCAAGCTTCATTTGCACCTTACTTTACTTGGCAAGAAGTTAAATATAGTCTTAACTTGTTTAACAATAGGATCAAGATTGTGAGTGAAGTAAGCAAAGTGAAGCAAGAGAAGGGGTGATGCCCAGGGAGAATAGGAAGACTCAATGGAATGGAAAATGGGATTTGAGCTGAGTCTTGAGGAAAACAGAGAAGGCAGTGGGTGGAGGTGAAAAGGAAGGCAGAGGGCAACAGAGAGATGTCATGCATCTGATCTTCATGGAAGATATGAACATTAAAGAAGACATAGATGAATGATGGGGCAGGGAAAAGGTCTTCTTGCTGTGTAACCTGAGAAGTGGCTTAACCTCTCTGACTCTGTTTCTTCATTGAGACAATGACACTTGCATCCTGCCTCCTATACTCAGAAGAAATGCATGGGTGCTCTTCAAACCTCCCTATGAAAGGTCATTCTCAAGAATGAAAGATCTCTCCTGATACTTCCTTCAGAGTCCACCATGTGGTTTAAGGCAGAGTTACCAAATACTTCAATTTAAGGAGCACAATACTGCTGCTCAAGAAACCTGGATTCTCATCCTGGGTCTGCTGTGGACCTTGGTCATGTCCCTGGACCATTCTGGACTTCAGATCTTCATTTACAAATTGAGAGAGTATGTAAAATGATAAGGGGACCCCAGACTTTTTGTGAGGAAGTGCTGGTCTTAATTTCCCTGAATGTTCATGATCTTGAGTCAGCAGTGAAGCCTTGAAACAAGGGTGGGGATTGAGGGAGAGTTAAGTCCATGAGTGGTGTGGGTAGAGGGGCGGAGGCTACTTCCTGCCTTGCTCTCTTTTTGCCACTGGGAGGGCAAGGCTCTTTCTTGAAGGAAGATTTGGGGAGAGAGAGGCCAGATTGAAGTTCTGTTAGTGAGGACCCATTTACTAGCTATAGTTTCTTGGTTAGATGAATCCCAAAGGTTTCTTCTGGCTTGGAAAAAGTCTTTGATTCTGACTTTAAAGGATATGGGTGCAAAAGAGAAAGGAGAGAGAGGAGGTGGCAGAAATAGTTGTGGTCAGAGAAAATGGGTGGGGCCATGAACCCAGAGAAAATCTCTTGAATTGGCAATGAGCAGTGGTATTCTGTTACAAGTCAGTCTGATGATTACAAATGCTAATGTCTGCCTGGTACAAGCCAGCTAATACCATGGCATCTCCCTTCCTCATATTCTCCCTCTACACCCCTAGGCCCACCCAGGATGGGCTCCCGGGAACACACACACTCTTTCTCAGGGCTCATTTTTCCTCCACCTGCCTCTACATTGTCACCTTGGGGTTTTCCCAGAAGGATAGGGACTGTTATACTCCATATTCTCAGGGGCTTAGGATTAACCCTCATGAGTGATCTTGCCCACTAACCTTCTAGCTTCTGAGCCTCCACCAGTAAGTTTCCTACTAATAAATCAGTTACTAAATTCAATAACATTAACCCGAATATTCATCCAAAAGCAAAGCATATACTCCATAACATTCAACTCATAAACCTGAACTATAGTCTTTCCCTAATGCACATGGTGTCCGTGTGAAGAATGGACACATTCTGAAAGTCCCAGGGCCATAAAGTGTGCATTTTAGGAATACACAAAGCCAGGAAAACTTGCAGCTCTAGAACTGTAGTCTTTGATATTCTCTTTCTGGTTCAGGAATTATTCATTAAAATTCCCTGATGGGGATAGAGCCTGTGAGAATCAGTTTCCCTTGTTTCAGCTGATTTGTGCTATGTGGGACTAGTACCATGGAATCTGGATGAATTGTTCATCTGTGATATTCTCTATGACTCCATTTGTGTTTTAAATAAATTTTTTGATGACTTTTCTTTTACATCACCAATTTTTCCCCAGTGTCTTTTCTCCTCTCAGAAAGCCATTCCATATGACATATTTTTTAAAGAAAAAAAGGAGGAAAAATTTCAGCAAAACTGATCAATTCAGGAAAAGATCTGAAAATAGGAGAATGTACCAAACCTGTACATCTCCCATCTCTGCAAAGGAATATGGTGGCATTGTCTCGTCACTTCTCTTTGAGGAACCATGTTTGTTCTTTGTAATTTTATATTATTTGTATAACTTTATTTTGTGATTGTTCTTTCCATTTGGATTATTGTGGTCATCGTGTACGTTGTTTCCTTGGTTCTGATGGCTGCACTTTTCATCAGAGCACATCCAACTGTTCTTCTACTCTATTCTTCATATTCATTCTCCCTTATATAGTCCAGTAATGTTTTTGCACTTGTATACAATTTCTCCAGTCATTCTCCATTGGGTGGGCATCTGTTTTGCTTCCAGTTCTTTCCTGCCACAAAAGTGGCTGCTATAAACATTCTGGAGAACACGGGAGCTTATTTCGTTGTGGGTGAAGCCTATTCATGGAATCTTTGTATTAATGAGTACGGACATTTTTTTCCTTTTCATAATTCCAAATTGTTTTTAAAAGAGTTGTGTTAATTTAATCAACAGTCCACAAGAACTTAGTCCTTTCTATGTTCCAATCATTGTGTGAAGTGTTGAAATACGAACATAAGCAAAAAGATAGTCCCTGCCCTCAAGGAGCTTACATTCCAAGGGGGAACAGAAAGCACCAAAGGAAACCAAAAGGGAAATGAGAAGAGAAAATTGGGAATTTGGGAGTATGATGGGGAAGTTTGCAGGAGTGCAGCCTGGTGGGAAATGGGGGGATGGCTGGGGGACACCCTCCTTCAGTGGAAGTTTTGGGAAGAGTCCATCACCCTCCAATCAGAGAGAAGGGACTAGGGCCAGAGAGTATTTCTGAGATGTGAGTTCCACATCTGAGTTCCACATGTGAGGGCTAAAGTTATATCATGAAATGAAGAGCTCTGTGCTTGTGATATACTAGTATATCTATCTTTCTAAAATCCTTCCAACCTTGAAGATTATCAGTTTTGTCATCTTTGGCAATTTATAGGCTATAAAGATAACGTCTTAGAATTGTTTTGCTTTGCCTTTCTCTTCCTATTAGTCTTTTGCAGCATCTTTTCATGTGGTTGTTAATAATTTACAATTCTTTTTTTTCCTTTGCTTTTTTTTGCAAGGCAATAGGGTTAGGTGACTTGCCCAAGATCACACAGCTAGATAATTATAAAGTATCTGAGGGCAGATTTGAACTCAGGGCCCCCTGATGCCAAGGCCGATGCTCCATCCACTGCATCACCTAACTGCTCCTACAATTCTTTTAAGAACAGTTTGTATCTTTTGACCACTTCTCTATTGAGGAGTGACTTTTGTATAAATCTTGAATTTTAAACCTTATTTGAGAAATTTGAAACAAAGATCAACAACTTCCCTTCTTATCCAAGGTGCATCTGATGCATCTTACAAGCTATTTCTTGGCTCAGTTGAGCTTGCTTCTTGGCAGCAACCACAGCATCCATTACTTTCTACTTCAGGCTTTGATGATGTCTTCAGGTAAAATGGTATCATAGTCTTTTGGGAAAAGGCAATGGCATTTATCCTTCAATCAGCAAAAACCTGTCCAACTTGGCTCCTTTGACACAATTCTTCTTCATCTTCTCCATCTTTCAGTAACATGCAAGTCAGAGAACTATCTTCCATCATGCCCTCTCCTCAGCAGCAGTGGACTACAAAGAGCTAGGTTCCTCTTGTTCTTTTCATTGTTCTTGTTCTTCCCGAGTGGCGATAGAAAACAAAGATAAACTCCACAATCTCTCTTCTCAGCCAGTCATAGGTAAAGACAACCAAAAACCCAAGGATGCACATTGACAACTATTGCCTCAGCTCACTTAGTGCCTACTTTTCTCTAACCCTGAAGCAGGCTGTTTGCTGCCACAGAGTAGTTAATTGTCAAAGTCCAGCTTCTTGCCATGCAAATCTGGGTTGGGAGGGATTGTGAAGATGATCTCATCTGTCATGACACAAACAAGATCATCCTGTGATTAACAGGCGAGTCATTCAAAGCTGAGCCATTGGGAATTCAGGGAGAATCCAAAGGTAACAGCGATCACTCATAGTTATATTTATACAATGCTGAAAGCCAACACTCTATCATCAATGGGGGAAGGGTGGTAGGTGGGGCTTAATGAGAACTGAATCAGGGTGATACATTTAGTGATCTTACTGGAGTTCATAATCCTGGAAAACTGAGAAGGGGAGTGGGGGTTTGGAATGAAATCATACAATACAGTGGTTCACTCAAGATAAGAACCTTAAAGGATATCCATGTTTAGGGAAAGGGTCCCGTTTCTTGAAAGACCTCATCTAGAGGAATTCAAGGTTGATTAAAAACCACCATAAAAACAAAGAGATGGGATGGCTAGGTGGTGTAGTGGATAGAACACTGGCCCTGAAGTTAGGAAGATCTGAGTTCAAATCGGGCTTCAGACACTTAATAACGGCCTAGCTGTGTGACCTTGGGCAAGTCACTTAACCCCATTGCCTTAAATAAAAAAACAAAGAAATATTCTTTTTTCTACAGCAAAAACAGATCAAATGGATCCTTTCTTGTTTCCAACCCAAAAAAACTTTGTATATTGAGTTAGACAATGGTCAGCTTATAAGATATAAAATAGTAAAGGAAATGGGAAGCAGGTCAAATAATCAGATTAAATAACTAAATATAGATAGAAAGATAGATAGACAGATAGATAGATAGATAGATAGATAGATAGATAGATAGATGACTGGATAGAAATTATTGTGCTGTGCACTAAGGATGAGAAACCAAGAAAATGAGACAGTCCCTTCTCTCAAGGAGTTTGCAGCCTAAAGAGGAAGGCCAAACACCAAAAAAAAAAAAAAAGCTAAAAAAGGGGAGAGAGAAGTTGGTGAGGAGGTAGAGCAGACCAGAGTGTAGATTCAGTTGGGCATAAAGAGGTCCTCAAGAAATGATAATCCTGGCCAGACACTCATTCATCAGGTAGCAGGTCTCAGGGCTGGAAGATAATTTTAGACATAATTTTTTCCCACAACTGAACATACATTTGAAATAATCATTGAGCCATTCTTTGAAGGCTTCCATTGAGGAAGAGCTCAATCCCTTGCCCTCTTGAGCAGTTCTGATTGGCTTTTTTTTTGAAAGGCAGTGGGGTTGAGTGACTTGCCCAAGGTCACATAGCTAGGAAATATTAAGTGTTTGAGGCTGGATTTGAACTCAGGTCCTCCTGACTCCAGGCCCAGTGCCCTATTCACTGTACCACCCAGCTGCCCCAAGTGCTGATTGTTAAGAAGGTTTCTTTTACAATAAACTGACAGTGAGATAGGAGGTGGTCACTGAGGTCCTTGCCAACTCTGAGGTTCTGTGAAGTTGTGGGACTTTTATCCTGATCTCAAGAGATCCCACTCTAATTGAGGAAAAGGGAATTTACTCGGACCCCCATGGCTCCAGGGAGAATGAAATCATTGCAAAAGAGAGATCTGAGCAGAGTGCTCCGAGGACTGTGTAGGCAATATCCCTATCATTTGGAGGTTGGAGGGAGGTCAGAACAGGTAGCATCTGAAGGAAGGTGAGGACTTTACCAACAAATGGAGGTGGTGAAGTGTAGGGAGATCTTCAGACATGAAGGATGGTGTGGTAAAGGCAGTGAGGTGGGAAAGGACCCGATGAGAACAGCTCATGCAGAGTTCATTTGGGTGACAAGGCACAGTATGCAAATGAGGTGAGCGGGGACTAGAGGAAATCATCCAAGGCCTAGTTTTCAATGAGCTCAAGAAAAGGAACTACTGGGGCTGGGACTTGCTGATTCAAGGAGAGCTGCTGGGAATCGTGGAAAGCAGCTTGGCAGAAATTCAGTTTAAATCGGTACTACCATGTTCCACAATAAGCTCCAAATGAACATGTAGCCTAAAATAGAGAATTAGAGATTAGAAAAAGGTATTTAGGGTGAAAGGAATTTTCTTACACAGAGACAGAGATGATCATCAATGAGAAAAGAGATTTTTAATTTCTGAAAATCAACAGACTTTTGTACAAACAAAATCAATGCCCCTAAAAAAATAGGACAAGTTGTAGAGTGGGGGGAAGAAAACAAACTTCCCAGCAAATATCTCAGCTAGGAGTCTGATACCCAAGTTATATAGGGAACTGAAACACATGTGTGAGCTCTCAAGACCCATCCCCCAGCAGACAAGGGGTCAAAGGATATGAATAGGCTATTTTCAAAAGAAGAAATGAAAATGAAAGAATGTCCCAAATCACGAATAGTAAAGGAACTTCAAATTAAAAGTCCTATACCTACAGAAAGATAACAATTATTGATGGGATAATGTGAAGGTAGGTTCATTAATGCATTGTTGGTGGAACTGTGAATTGGTTCAATCATTTTGTAAAGAATTTGTAGTTTGTACTTGGACTCAGTGATAACCTTTTTGGCTCTCTCTCTGTCTCTGTCTCTGTCTCTCTCTCTGTCTCTCTCATCTCTCTGTCTCTGTCTGTCTCTGTGTCTCTGTTTCTGTCTCTGTGTCTGTCTGTCTCTCTCTTTATCTCTCTGTCTCTCTCTCTCCCTGTATGTGTGCACACATACACACACACATATATATGTATATATATATATATATACATATATATATATATATAAACATACATACATACATAAATACATGCACATATCTCCCAGGTCCAAGATAGTAGTAGAGACTTATACTTAGATTTAAAACATTACATTTTTTGGTATGAAACAAAGTGGGTCCCCATGAAATGAAAGATTGCTGAGCAAACTGTAGGAATTTAGTGGAATGTAATATGTTGTTTTCTTTTATTATATCTAAATGTTTTATCTGTTTTCCAATTATATACAATAGTAGTTTCTACCACTGATTTTTTGCAAGGTTTTGAATTTAATAATTTCCCCCTCACTCCCCCCCCCCACAGAAGGCAATCTGATCATCTTTACATTTGTTTCCATGCTATGCACAGACGAAAATGGAATGTGTTGAGAGGAAAAACATATCCTTAAGGAAGAAAGAAAATGTTAGAGATAGCAAAATAAGGTAAAACATAAGAGGGAGAGAGAAAGCTGAAAGACCCAAGCACTCTGATGAGATGATACAGCGACTGATGGTGACTTTGGTGATAGGCAGTGAAGGTCAAGGGGTCTCCCTCTGTCCCTCTGAGCAGAAAAGTGGTGATGGTGTCTGGGCAGGTAGAACCCATTACCTGTAGCCAGATGGAGCCAGTGAATGGGTCTGCTTTGCTTGCTCCAAAGGAGGGACCATTGAGGAGTTCTTGGGACCATTAAGTAGTAATAAAATTGTTTTTTTTTTTTAAAGGGCACTATATGCTAAATAAACAAGTTGGAGTGTAACTGTGAGAGTTGGAAAGGAAGAGCCTTGAATGCCAGGACCAGAAGATGATTATCTTGCACACAGTGGAGAACTGGTGAAGGCTTTTGATTAGAATAGTTCATGTCGTTGCTCAATGGAGAGAAGGCGAGACTCAGAGCCAGGAAGATCTGAACACAGATCTGAACAGACCTTGGGCAAGTCGTTGACTGTCTTGGCCACTGATCGGGTGTGAGGAGAAGGAGACGCCTAGCAGATATTCTGTACTCTGTGAGAGGGACTGGGGAGGGGCTCCAGATGAGAGATCCCAAGGTAGAACTAACTGAGTCCAGTGACTGATGAGATCAAAGAGAGAAAGAGCAGAGGAAAAGAGAGGAGAGAATTTGAGAGGAGGGGAAGGAAGAAAAGAGGAGAGAAGAGAAGCCTCCAGGGAGGGACTGAGATGCTTCTTTCCCTAGGATTCTGTGGGACATCTTGGACTTTTATATATTCACTGAGGCCTTGAGTCACTGTATTATAGGACAGATTTCCCACCGACCAGACCCTGCTGCAGAGAATACAGAGCAGGAGCTGCTCAACAGACTCTCAAGTGGGTGAAAGGTAGGCAACTTTCTTTTGTTGGTTCCTCTTTGTGTCTTTCCTTTTTCCTTTGTTTCTTTTTTCTTTCTTTCTTTGTTTCCTTCTTTGTTTTTTTGTTTCTTTTTTTCTATTCCTTCCTTCCTCCCTCCCTCCTTCCTTCTTTTCCTTCCTTCCTTCCTTCCTTCCTTCCTTCCTTCCTTCCTTCCTTTCATGTTTAGAATAAGCTTAATTGCTGCCATATGTTTTTTTATGGAAGTCATTTCTGTATCAACATCCCCACCATCTCCACCCAGAAACTAAACCATCTTTTGTAGCAAAGGAAGACTACAGGCACAGCATCTACATCAAACACTTTATGTACCATCCTGCTCTGGTATTCCTCCCCACCCCCACCTTGCCTCTCTCCCCTGCCCCCCTCTCTCATAAAGAAGAGCCCTGTTTCCCTTATCTCTTCCCCAGGATCATTATGGGTTTTCCATTCACTCAGAGTTTAGCTTCCTTCTTTCATCACTTCTGCTTTTTTATCTCTGCATCTCCTCATTGGAATCCTGCTGCATCACTCAGTATCCCCAGTCAGGTTATTTCATTCAGTCACACTCCATTGTATTCATACGCAGCTAAAGGGAGCAGAAGATAGAACTCTGGACCTGGAATCTGGAAGGCCTGAGTTCAAATTAATCTCAGATACTTCCTAGCAGAATGACTTTGGACCAATCACTTCCCTTTTGTTGGCCTCAATTTCCTCAATTGAAAGATGAGGGTCATCATGGTACTTATGACCCAGGGCTCTTGGAGGGCAGGTGGGGGCAAATAAAATGATATTTGTAAAGCGCTTAGCCTACTACGTTCCTGACTTTTCCCTTCCCTTCTCATATCATGACTTGCTGGAGCATCTCCAATCAATGAAAGCCTGTGGAATTTCTAGTCTTTACACAAGTGTCCCAAGAACTCTAAGAGACTGTTCTGTTAGTCTTGGACTTTCCAGAGATGGATCCCTGGGTCAGAGGGGGTGAAGAATTTGATCCCTTTTCTTGTGGAACTCAAACTGGGATCCAGACTCTCAGACCTGCTCACATTGACAAATTAACAACTTCATTTTGAGAGGAATCCAGCCCCCTTGGTGTGTTCCCAGGGCCCTCCCAACCCTCTGCTCTGTTCCTTTTTCCTTCCTGTCTCTTATGCATGAATTGGGAAGTCCTGCTTGAAGTCACCTCTGCAAGCCCAGGGTGCCCTGGCCTCTTTGAGTGAAGGAAAACAGGGAAATACCTGGGTCTTGGGGCTCCAGTAGGGGTTAGAGGTCATGTGTGAATTTTGCTGGTGGTATCTGTGTCTATGTTGACTCTCCCATGCACATAAGGATCGTGTCCTCTACATGTTGGATCTGCCAGTGGTGGAGCTTGGCACCCAATAGGTTCTTAATACAACTTTTTTTTTTTTTGGCAAGGCAACTGGGGTTAAGTGGCTTGCCCAAGGCCACACAGCTAGGTAATTATTAAGTGTCTGAGACTGGATTTGAACCCAGATATTCCTGACTCCAAGGCCTGTGCTTTATCCACTGTGCTACCTAGCTGCCCCAACAACTTTTTTTTTAAAGATTGGGTCTCCCTATCTGACCCAGCCCCACATGGGTCTGATCCTATTGCTGCTCTGGGACAGTTTGCTTCCCCTGGGCATCTGGGTGACACCCCCCTCTCCCTGGGGTTGGCACCCAACTGTCCCCCTCCTGCAGCTCATAGAACTCCTGAGCTCCAGGGATCCACCAATCTCTGCTTCCCAGAGAGCAAGGATTCCAGACCAGTCCCACCAGTCCTGGCTCCTTTAATGGAAAGACTGAATTATGTAAATACAACTCCCCAAACAGAAGTTCACCCAAAGGACTTGGCCACTCAGGGTGGGCAATGTGACAATCTGCTTAGACATTGCTTTGGGGGCACCCTTCACTTACAGGTTTGAGGGTTCAGACCAGTACCTCAGGATTCTCACCCTCACAGTGTCAGAGATGCAAGAAGGGACCTTTCCTCATCTCAGCTCTCTTCCTTCCCACTTTTTTCACAGAGGAAATGACAGTGGATCTAGAGAGTGAAAGGGCTTGTCCAAGGTGATGTACATGTAACACTCAAATGGTTCAAAGCCCACGTCTAGGAGATTGTCCTGCCCTAAGCAGAGTTCTCCTTTGTCTCAGCCCCTCTGACAGAACTTTCTGGGTCTTTGCCTTAGCATCTCCATCACCTGACTTCCACAGGACCTTCCTAAATGCTTTCTGATCAGTTGTCTCCCCTAGGAGAATGTCCACTCCATGAGGGCAGGTACTGCCTCCGTGTGTCCCCTGACTGTGCCAGGCCCTTCATGTAAAATGAAGAGCATGGTCACTGTGTGTGGACAGACACGTAGCCTCCCATGTGTAGTCACCCTTGCCACTCTTTCCTGAGTAGGACAAGACCCTCTCCATTTCTGAAGGCTCAGAAATTCTGACATGAGGCTCCTTGGAAGGCTGTTCTTTTTCTCAGAAGCATCCAAATTGTATCTCCGGAAAGGGTCATTGTACTCGGGACCCTATCTTATCAGCTGAGGAGGCAGAGGGTCTCGGGGCAGACAAAGGAAAATGGCCTTTGACAGATTGGTTTGACCTGGGTGGAGGCAAACACAGGATCTCAAGACTGGTTCCAAAGGGGCTCCTGCGGCCTCCCCAAGCTATTGTCTAAGTTTTCTAGTATTCAGCCAAACCTTGGGTCCTGGCAGAGGTCAGAGGGCATGAGAATGTGGGAAAGGCCTGGCTCTTGGCTGCCTTGTTCCAGAAGCCCTGATCTCTAGCAGGGGCTGACGTGTAGGACACTGAGCTCCTTGTCATCGGCCTACAAACCTGGCCAGTGAGAGACGTCACCAAGGGCTGAGGCACCTTGGCCCTCCAGCACAGGCAGCTGGCTTTCCCCCAACCTCTAGGACTAGGGAGTGTCGTATTACCTTTCCCAGAAGAAAGCCTGGAGAGGGAGGCCTCCTGGCTGACGTCAGCAGCCCTGCTGAGAAAGAGGGTTGGAGGAGGAATGAGTGGTCCCACATTCCCTGGCTCCTGGAGCTATCAAAAGAGGGGGGGATGGGATCCTGGAGACCTCCCTAGGGCCCATTCTTTAACTCCCTATGCTCTGCCTCTCGGCCCCAAAAGAAGGGGGGAGGGCAAACCCTTGCTATCATCTCCAGTGCTCATGTGGTCATCTGTCTGGTATGCTGGCAGGGGTGGGCCAAGGGAGGGAGTGTCCGGTCACCACAGAAAGAAAGGATCGATGAGGTCACCCTCCGTCCCCTTGGCCCCCATTGTCCTGGAGTCCCCATTTCCAGGTGCTTTGGCTCCATCCGTCATGAGTGACTCAGCCATTGGACCTCTTAATGCTTCCTTTGGGAAATCATTTTCATGGTCTTTAGGAGGCGTGGAGGGAGTGCCAGACCACAAGTCTCTGGAGAGAGGATTGGGAGGCAGTCTCAGCTGCTCAGTCCTCGGTTTCCTCACCTGCACCATGAGAAGTTGGCTCAGGTGGGCACAAAGGTCCCAGCCAGCCAGCCCTGTTCTCACTGCCATAGTCTCTCTAAAGGCTAGAGTGGAGAAGCGTGGCAGCAGCTGGTGATTAGATGCTGGCAGGCTGAGCTACCGATCAATCCTCCTTTAAGACTTTTCAACCAACTGCTTGCCCCTACCTCCGGGCAGGTGGAGCTTCCTTCAGATACAGTCAGTGAACAAAATGGTGCCATGTTTTGCTCCGGGTACTCTTTTAATGGCTCAGGGTTTTAGTCTCCTGGCTCCCAAGAGGAGGGATCAATTGTCTCTCGAAGGAGGAATGCAGCTCCCTCTCCTTTTCTTGTCCCTAAGCCTGAATAAGAAACCAGCTCTAGGGAACCACTGAAGGTGTGGGACCAGTGAGTTTGGAAAGTTAAAAAGATTGAAGGTCCCAAGGTGGGCATCAGCATAAAATGGAGGAGGGATGGAGAGGGGCATTTCAAGCTCACTCAGAAGCCTCTGGCTGCCAGAGAGGCCACGACCCTCAGTGGCTCAAGCAGCACTGACTCCAGATGACTGTCTCAGGCTCCTGGAGCAGGGATCCACAGGACCCTGAGTTCTCAGCCCAATCCCCCACCTTCCTGGAACCATGTCCCTAGCAGTGACCCACATGGGGAGGTTAGGCCTCTGATAACCTCTCTTCAGTCTAAGCATTCACCAAATGCCAGCTCTGGGATACACAGACCCTGCCCTCAAGGAGGTCTCAAGGCTTTCCTACCCAGACCACCACAGGCCTGCCCAGTGGGGATGCAGCTGTCCCTACAGCCAAGCCACTTCACCCCTGGTGAGGAAGGAGGAAGTGTTGTAGCAGGGAATTCCCTGGGGATTGAGCTGACCTCAATGATGGATGATGAGTTTCCAACTTGGTGGCTTCTCTCGGTTTCCTCAACCATGAAATGACAATAAGGAGTCTCTACCTGAGCCTCATCAGCTTCCTCGTTGGGCTTTGGATCCTGGTCCCGGCCTCCTGGGGTGCCCTGATGGTGCACTTTGCCGGACAGGGATGGTTGCATTGGGGCGAGCCTAGGGTCTTCCTTTATCCTTAGATCAGTAGGACAAGGTCATCCAGAAGAGCCTTCCCCCACTCGCCCCAGGCAGCTGCCCAGATCTTGTCCCTGTCCATGGTGCTGAGTCCTCACTGGGGCAGAGGGGAAAGGGCCGAGGTAGAAGCATGATGAGGTTGATTCCTTAGCAGAACCCAGATTCAGAGCTGGAACCCAAGGGTCCATTACAAGCTCCCTCCCCTGCCAGTTCATCTAGAGAGAATTCTTAGAGATTTGCCAATGTTTTATCCACGGGTCCTCATAATAAGATGGTTTGACCTTTGATATCAAAGAAGTCCATGACCTCATTGAAGTGATACCTTGACAAGCACACATGATTTGGCTTGGAGTGAAAGGATTCTGTGGTGAGTCTCCAGCCTCATTTTCTTCTCCAGGGTCATTTGGGCCCACTGGTCAGATATGAATCAGGATCACTGGAGATGGCCCTGGGAGCAAGGCAATCAGGGTTGTGACTTGCCCAAGGTCACACAGCTAGTGTCAGGTGTCTGGGGCTGGATTTGAACTCCTGTCCTCCTGACTCCAAGGTCAGTGCCCTATCACTGTGTCACCTAGCTGCCCTCATAAAAAGCTGTTGCTATTATCCCCATTTCATAGATGAGGAAACTGAGACACAGTCTACTCTGAGGTCAGTTGGAATTCAGGTCTTCTTGACTCCAGGTCCAGCATCTGGCACACCATGCATTAGGGTTAGTGACAAGAGAGAAGAGGAAACTGGGGCTGGTGAGGTCACTTTTTTAAAGTTTTTGCAAGGTAAATGGGGTTAAGTGGCTTGCCCAAGGCCACACAGCTAGGTCATTATTATGTGTCTGAGGCCAGATTTGAACTCAGGGACTCCTGACTCTGGGGCCGGTTCTCTATCCACTGCACCATCTAGCCACCCCAGGTGAGGTCATTTTTAAGCTGGATAAATGTTAGAGCCCCCTCCACTCCCTGCAATGTTGAATCTGTCCCTAGAACTCTAGCCTCTGACAAGGGTCATCTGTACCTGAGCCACAGACTCAGCATAGAGCTGGAAGAGACCTCTGAGATTACCAGAGGAGGGGAGGGACTTGTCTAAGATCATTCAGTCAACACACATGAAGTGCCTACTTTGTGTTAAGCCCTGCCTGTTTCTGCCCTCGAGGGAGTAGCATTCTAATGTGAGCTAAGTGTAGCTTAGCTGAGATCACCACAGACTAGACCCAGGTCTTCTGAAAGGGGAAGTAACAACTCATCCTGTAGACTTTGCCAAAGGCAGATTGGAAAGATCTCCCTGGGGAAGAGAGGTAAGATATGGAAACTGGAGGTTTCATAAGAAGCAACTGGGAGGAAGAGGAAGGTGAGGGATGGGGGGTTGTCAGAATGAAGGAGCTGGGAGGGTGGGGCTGGTGTGGCTCTGCAGTCACCTTGGGGTTTAGAGAATACCCATGGCCATGGTCTGCAATCTGGCTTGGTCCTTGATGGTCAAGAATCTGGTATGGTCCTTGAACAGATAGATGGAAGGCTCCTGAGAAGTCATCAAGGTCTCCAGAGATTTTTAATTACAAACCCACCTCCCCCCTCTCCCCAAGGAAAACCTTTTCCAGCTTGCCCACACAAAGTGAGCATCTCTGTTTATTTATAAATTACGCATGCCAACTTCAGCACTAATAATCCTGTGCAATTGAAAACCTACACAGAAAAGAAATTTAAAACAGGCAAGAAAGATGAAGTAATATTGTGGGAAAATTTCATTTATTCACAATACAAAAGCCTTTTTGCTCTCACCAAAATGATCAGTTATGGCATTTTGGGTAACAGAGGCATGTCAACATTTTTTTGACACCTCCATCTAGTCCTGCTGAGAGCAGTGACAGTCTAAGTTGGGGGTCATTTGGGAGTCCTTGGCTTCAGAGACTGCCAGAGTCCAGGAAGAGCAGTCCTAAACCCCTTCAGAGAAGCCTCCTCCCCCTGGCTGAGTGACACCCATTTCTCAATCCTAGCCACCGACCATGCACAGGTAGGTCTTTCTAGAAACTTAGTAAGCACCTCAAGGTTCCCTCAATTTGTTCTTGCAAGCTCCTTGGAAGGCATTGCATCTTTATATTTTTACATAGAAAAGGGATTTTCTAAATGAGTTCAAAACCCTTTGGAACAGTTGAAAATAGATTAGAAAATTAGGTTGGAAAAGTAACTCTTGGAGGAGGAAATTCTCATGGCCAACTCAGGTCAGTGTCTCCTTGGTGAGTGAGGAGGTATCTAATCAGTGGAAGGACATGAGCCCAGGTCTCCTCCACTCTAAGAAGCTAGCTCTTTTCCTGTCACCAAGCTGGCCGCCTCTGTGCACAAAGGTCATCTGGAATAACCCAGAAAAGCAGGAACACGATGAAGTGTCAATGGCTATGGAGGATCTAGGAATGATGAAGATGGAGAATGAAAAATGGTCAACATTTGGCTATTAAGGGATCCATTGGTGATTTTGAGGGCAGTTTTAGCTGAATAAAATGGAGAAGTCCAGAAGAGGGGTGGGCTTGGGGAGAAGAGAATGTCATGAGATCTGCAATACATCTTATCCTTGCCAACTCACTCTTTCCCACCAACACATATGGGGAGTTGGGAGCAGAAAGTGGGGAAATTTCACTGTAGATTGCAGTGCAGAGCACAGCTGCTCTGAGAAGGATTAGGCTATAACCACCTAGATGCACCCGGGGCCACTGGTAGGGAGTACTGCACCATCAGGGCATGGTTGTGCCGGAGTCAGGTCCAAGCAGGAGGGTGATCACACAGCCCCTACTTTGCAAACCACTGTCTTAGAGGCAGTCAAGACCAGACCCAGACTCCCTTCCTTCCCTCTTCCTTCACTCGGCCAGATTTCAACGCCTCTCAGATGAAGAATGCTCTTGTCCACAGGGCCATTAGCACGCCCAAGCAGAGCTAACCAGGGGACTCCCTTTATTGCCATTTATCCCTTGAGCCCCTCCGTTTCAGTTCAGGATGGATAGACCACAGCTCTGCTGAAATGCCAAACCACCATGAGACTTGACTGTCTTCCACTGGGCTCCAAGAGGAAACCAGGAAGGCCCGCTTCTTGGGCTTACTTAAAGGAACCCTCTGGAAATCAGTCCCTGCCCCTAACCTGCATTTCAAACATGCTTAAAATTACATCAGGTAAGAAATAAGGAAGTCCCCTCTCCTGTCCTGGTGTGCTGCCCTTCTCAGTCTGGCAGCCGCATGGTGGAAGAAGGCCTGCTGCTACCCAGGTTGCAGAGAATGGTTTGATGGTTTGGCTGGTAACTTCAGGAACATCCAAAGATTGCCTCACTCTGGTGGGGGGGGCACAGAGGACAGCCTCGGACCCTTTCTAGGAGACATGCTTACAAACTCCCTGCAACCAGAATGATGAAATGACCTTGTCCAGACCAAACAGAGGCTGGAGCTCTGTTTCCCCCACTGAATTGGAGCCTCCCTTCTTGAGTGTGGAAGCTTCTTTCTGTCTCCTTTTCCCAGTCCCCCAGCTCCTCGTCTGGGACTGGAGGTTGGCTCTGGTAGGCATCTAACACATGTTTCTGAATGAATGAATGGGAGAGCAAAGATCAAGAGGGTGGCGATCTGGGCCAGCCAAGGATGGTCATGGAAATGAAGGGGTAGTGTACCAAGATGGAAGGTCCTCACCTTGGCCGATGCGATCTAGACTCCCTCTTAGCTCATTCTTCACTCAGGCTAAGGAATTAAGGGTAGTCATTTGGAATGAAGGAAAGAAGGATAAAAAATACAACCTGAGAAGGGGCTGGCTCCTTCAGGACACCAGCCTCAGTGGTCACTGTCTTTGCAAAGAGAGGACACCTTGGAGTAACCTCTCCACAGCCCATGCTTGGTTCCGCTCTGTGTCCGGCTCCCCAGATATCCCGGCATAGTTCAGTCCTCTCTATGGGTGCACAATCAAAGTATTCTTGCTCAGGAGTCTTGACCTCAGTTATCCCTGCCTTCTGGCTTCTTAAACCTGGCAGACTGACAGGGAAGGATTAGGCTATAATCCAGGCATGGTGAGGCTGATGAAGGTCATCCCCAGCCAATGTGTGTGGAGCCCCCACAAAGGGCCCAATGTGGGACTTCCTCGAGGTACTTCCCAGCAGGCAGGTGACCCCAAGGTTTCACTGTGTGTCTGCCATTGGGTGGGTTTGGCGACCCGGACCCTTCTGGACTACAGTCTTGGGCGTCTCCAGGCTGCCTTTGTTCCACAGAAGCTTCACCTCTTCAGAGTCCCACTGTGACAGAAGACACATGGCCATCAGGCATCTCCTCCCTCCCCCTCCTTTGCTTTCCCACAGGCACCACCCATCCAGGGGGCTCTGTACAAAGCCCACCCCAAAGCCAAGGCAGATAGAACAGACCCAGAGCCGCTCACCCAAACACAAAACACACGTGAGCTCTCACTGTCACCTCCAGTTTGAAGCTCAAGCCAAGAGGCTGAGCTCTCCAGAGTCACCAGCAAGGCATCCAAGACTCATGGATCGAGGGCTAGAAGGGATCTGAGCAATCATCCCATTTTACAGGGAAGGAAACTGAGGCACAGGGAGTGGAACTGACTCATTCAGTCATTCAGAAAGTAAAGAAGGCAGGGCTTGGCCCCCAGACTCCCGATTCGGGGTAGAACTTCATTCTGCTTTTTCACCCTATTCCCTTATTCGCCAGTCAGAAAAATCCAAAGTTAAAGGATGACGCTGACTGACCAGAATCAGGATGCGGCCTTCAGTTACTGCTATAGAGAACTCTCTCCACAAATGCCAGTCAGCCGGCCTTCTGCAGGAGAGATCTGCTCAAGGTTCAGTGGCTGTGCAGGGTCATATAGGTCATTTCAGAAGCAGGACTTGAACCCAGACCTTCCTAGCTACAAGGGTGAACCTTGGTGTGGAAACGGGTCTGAATGAAGGATATCACCCATCTTCCTCTTCTTTCCAAATCTCCTACTTCCATCGCTATGCCTCTGTCCCACCTCCACACATTTACCCAGGGCAGCTACCCCGGCCCGGAGAGCCCTCTCTTCTGTGTCTCAGTCTGATGACTCCCATCTTCCTCTGCTGCCCCGCTTGGAAGGCCCTCGGAGGTCCAGCCACCTTCCCCCATGCTGTGAGCTCCTCTGAGGAAGGTCCAGCTCTACCTTTCTCAGGGTCCCCAGCATGTGGCACAGGCCTGGCCCCTGCTGCCAGGGTGGAGCTCTCCTCTTGGGAGCCTGCCAGGCCCTCCCTGCTTCACATGGGCTCGTTTCTAGGGCTGGAGGGAACCTCCCTACACAGAATCACTCCTGGTGCTCCAAAAGCATCAGAGGTTTCTGCCCAGACTAGGAGGGTCCCAGGCAGTGCTAGGACAGATTAGCTCCATTTCAGAGGAGGAAACTGAGGCTTGCAAAGCTTCTGGGGCTCCCTCAGGCTCCCAGATATGGGAAGGGCATGAGGCAGGATCTGAACCAGGCTGCTTTGAGCTTTTCTTTTTTCTTTTGCTTTTTATGAGGCATTAGGATTAAGTGACCAGCCCAAGGTCACACAGCTAGTAGAACCCAGGTCCTCCTGACTCCAGGGCCAGTACTCTACCCACTGCACCAACTAGCTGCCCGATGCCAGGCTGCTTTGACCTTTTCTCCCCTAGGAGTGACAGGAACTGCAAAGATGTATTCAACTGCCCATCCATCCCACAGAGGGGACTATGGCCCCAGAAGAGTCCAAGGAAGCTCGGGAACAGTAAGGCCAGTGCTCTGCCCCAAACTGGGCTGCCTCCTCACCTTCAAGGCTCGTGGACTCCTCTGACCAGCCTGACAAGCCTCTCACTGTTTTCTTGGTGGGCAGCAAGCTCCCCGGAAGCCCAGGACCCCTCCCTACACATCTCCTCCTTCTGACCTTCAGCAATCAGTCTGAAGCTCTGCCCTACTCGGGCCCTATGTGGACCCTGGTCAAGCCGTGGACCCAGGGAGCACAGCACATGGGGACCTCAGGGCTTCCTGGGCCTGAAAGGAGGGTGGCTGCAGAAGGCAGTGGTGGGGAGGCAGATAGCCAGAGCTGGAAGCCACCTTGTCATTTTAAGGCCCTTTACCCAGGATAGTTATTACAGATTCAATGGTGCCCAGGGTCCTATCGAGTCTGGGATTCCGGGGTGCTTGGAGTGCCAGGCTGAGAATCTGCCCAGGCCTCCACTCAAAAGAGATTTGAGTAGACCCAAGAGCTGGCTTCCAATATTTGAAAAATAGTTATTATGGTAGAGGAGTTGGCCCCAAGCCTCAGGGCAGAGCAGACAGGGCATTGGACCCAGGGTCAGGAAGATGTGAGTTCTAGTCTTACCTCGGAGTCTCCCTAGCTGGATGACTCGGACAAGTGATTTCGCTTAGCTCAGGGACCAGATGGTGGAGGGAATAGCCTCACTAGGACATTTCCTCCATTACCCTGGACCAGATGACTCACAAGGGTCCCCAGAGGACCCCAGGAGTCCAGGACCCCTGGCATCACAAGTCTGTAGCACAGTTCGTGAACTACTTCATCCTACCCAAAGATATTACTACAAGGGTCAAACCCCTCCAGGAGAACGTCTCCCCTGATCTCTGCTCAGGGAGTTGGAGGTGGCCTTCCTCCCCAGGGACTGCGCTCCTCTGGGAACAGCCCCCAGGAGGTGGAGGAGGGAAGGGAGGGGTCTCCATACCTGTTCCGAGTTCAGGGCTTCCCAATACTTCTGCTGTGGAAGGAAGAAAGAGACGGAGAAGAGAATTGGACCAGGCAGAGGAGGGGAGAGGCCCAAGGCTGGCAGCACAGGAAATGGTGACCTGTGGCCAGCCTGTGGTCAGAGCAGGAGCCATCAAAATCTGGAACAATGCTCATTAGCTCCCTGGTTATTCACTGGGGGATGGAGCAGAACCCATTCAAGTTTCCCAGTTCCAAGGCAGAGCTGGCAAAACCAAAAGACCAAAATCCCACCTGGAAAGGGTCACAAAGGAGGCCCTAGGCCAGGCCTCCAAATATCTGTGCCAGGGTCTGAGGGCAGCAAAGACAAAGTGGTGCCTGTGTCCAGATCCTTTTTCTCCACTTGTCTGAGAAATGGGCCCAGCTGGTGGCCCCCAGATTGGCATTCAAAGCTAAGCCAGATCAGAGGAACAAGGAAGTGCCTACCGTGGCAGGTGCCAGGTGCCAAGAGTCAATGAAAACCAGCCCCTGCCCTCAAGGGGTTGGATGGGGGACCCAGAGGGGGGTTACCCAGAAGCACATGGAAAAGTCAGGCCCCAAACCGAGTCCTTGAGGTTGAGTCCAGGACCCCTGGCATCGAGATGGAGCTGTGGGTCCAGGCCTCTCTGAACCATCTCTAAAGGCTAGAACCCTGGGAAGGATGAAGGGAATTGTAAACACTAAAGAACTGCCCCAAGAAAGAAGGTACAACCAGGAGTTGTGGGGAACTCACCCAGGAAAGCCTCAGGGGCAGCATCTGCTCAGGGCCAGGGTACTGGCATCTCTGCCAGCAAGGGCTTGGAGGGTCAGGACAATGCCCCACTGTGGGGGCAGGCTGCCCACTAGTGGGTGAAGGCCATCCTAGTGGGTGCTTCCAAGAACCAGATCTCAGGGGTCCTCCAGCCCCTCTGGGCCCAGAGAGGCTCAATCATTTGTCTAAAGCCACCCAGCTGGTTGGTGGCAAAATCAGGATGAATAATCACGTTCACCTTTAGAACACTGGCGCCTTCTGAGGGGGGTCGCTTTGTTCTCATATCTCCAGCCCCTATCTCAGGGTCTGGTATGCAAAAGGTAAGTGCTTACTGATGGACCTCCCCACCTCCAACCCCATGTGGAAAGCCGTCTGAATGTTGCTGTCCCTATTTTGTAGCCCGAAGAGACTGTGGGAAGACAGCTTCCCCCCAGCCCTCCCTCACCCCCTTCTCTCACAAGAAGCCTCCTAAGAATCAGCAGGACTGCCTCGGGGAAGGAAGGGCCCCTGGAAGTCCCTGCCATCTCTGGCCCACCAGGGATTCCCAGTTCTGCCCCCTGTCAGGCCCTGGTCCCCAAGAAGATGGAGAAGACTAAGGCTACATTCTCACTTAAGCCTGAAGTTGGCTCAATGATTGACCCACTCCTTGGAGTGAGGGCCAGGCTGGGCCAACTTTGACCCAAAGGCTAAAAGCAAGGCTCTGCGGTAGAGGTGGAGGGGGGCACTGTATTCAGAAGAAGAAGGAAGGTGGAGGTCCCTGCGCCCCTTGGGCTGGGGGCATGTCACTCTGTGAAGTGAGGCAGGGGAAAAGAGCCAGCCCTCCTGGGTCCTTGTCATTCTAGGCCCTCTGATGGATTCCCCCAAGCACTGGGGCCACAGGCTCCTGGAGTTTGCCCAGCACACCCAAAGGGGTGACACCCCCTACTGATGACCCCCTCTAGCCCTTAACTGGCCATCTCCCAAACTCAGGAATCGTTTCCTAGGGTATAATTCCTGCAGGGCAAGGACTGAAGTTGGTGCTGGTCCTTGGGGTTCCAGTGCCAGCTCCATCCTGTTCCAGTCGACAGTTCTAGCTGCCGAGGTCCTCGGGGACCGGGCCAGGTGAATGTAGGAAGGGCAGAGCCAAGGTCATGGGCCTTAGCTATGGTGAGGCCGGCGGCACCTGCTGTCTGAGGCCTGGAAGGTCCTAGGAGCCAAGGAGGCTCACTCTGGAGCAAAGCTTTGGAGTTAATTTTGTCCATGGTCTTGGCACAGGCTCTCCTGTGAGCCCATCCATGACACCTAAGTCTGGATGGGATGGCCACCTCCACACTCCCCGGGGGGCAACTGCCCACTGCCCAAGCTGCACCATGGGATCCAACCACACCGTTACCTTCTCCAGGGGAAATGCGGCCGATAAAAGATTCTCAGGACCCAGAGGGAACCCCAGAGGCCCCCAGGCCTGGCTTCCCTCCAGCATCGCTGAGGCAGGAGAGCCAGTATCAGTCTTGCCCCCTCCCCCAGGACCTGTGCTCTTTGTTAGGGGACCTCAAGGACAGGAGGACAAGAGTCCTCATCTACTGGAAGGCCACATTCCCTCGGGACCTGCTCCCAGAGACCAGCAGGGCCTGTGCCCAGACGCTGGTCTTGCCAGCAGGCTGGTAGGACGGACCAGTCCAGTAATGGATGAAAGGGAGAGCAGAGCTCCTGTGGCCAGACGCCAGCAGGCAGTGTATCTGATGGACCCTTCTCAGTTCTGTTTCTAATCTCCCGGCCATCTCACGCTCCTGGGTCCTTGGAGTGGTGATGACCCAGCAAGAGGGCTTGGGATCAAGCCTGGGGTCGCTTGGTCCTACCCAGAACCTTTCTGCCCCTTTCTCATGGCTCCCTTCAGGAAAGTCAGAAAGGGGCCACTCGTCCTCTGTTGTCCCTCCCTGCTCACTTGTGGACCTAACTGCCTAAAGCAGACATTGGGGTCCCCCATGCCCCCAGCTCTCATCCTCCCTCCTGACTCAGTTGGACCATCCCATTGGTTCCTGGTCTCACTGGTGGGGCCTGGACCCTGGATGGGCCAGTTTCCTCTGCTGGACTTCCAGCCCCTTTGTTCTCCACCCCATCCCCAAGAAGGTCTGAGAGAGCAGTCTGTACCGTCGCCCAAAACTGAGAGGGTTCTCCAGGTATTTCAGAACAAAGCCAGATGGGAGGGGAGACTCTGGATGAGCCTTCAGGAAGGGCACCCTGGACCCCGAGACCAGTGACCAAGGACAAGAGCCAAAGCATCCCCCCCACACTTTGAGCACCTGCCTACCTCCAGCTCGGAGCTGATGGAAGATACCTCTGAGGAGCTGGTTGAAGACACTTTGGCGTGGATGACCTGGATGGGGGGGTAGGTAGGGGGCTCCAGCAGGGAGTGGGGGGCTTGGAGGAACGGGTCTCTGGCACTCGTCCGGCCATCCCCCGGGGACTTCGTGCTGCTGCAGCCTACCTGGACATGGAAAGTATGGAGAGGCCTGGGGTCCACAAGAGTTGGAAGGACCGCAACCTCCTCCTTGTACAAAGGAGGAAACCGAGGTCCAGGATTCCACCGTTGGAAGGTAGTAAGGCCAGGATCTGAACGCAGCTTGTGTGACCCCCAGTCCTGTGCCCCCCCGCCCATTTTCCCTCCTCTTCCCCCTCCTCCCCCTCTTCCTCCCTTTGACCCCGGGCAGCTCATATGACAAGGCAGCTGAGGGCAGCAGGAAGGAGCCCGTGCCAAGCCAGCTCTCCAAGAGAGCACGAGGCACCTGAAAGCCGAGCCGGGCCAGCCCCAGGGCACAATGCTGACTTGGAAACCTAAACCGGGCACTGCAGGGAGGGAGGCCGGGTGCCCGTGACTCAGCGGCTTCGTGGGCGCTTAAGAGCCCAGAAACAGCCCAGTGACCAGCTCCAGTCCTGGCAGCCATCCACACCAGCCCTGTGTGCTCCAAGGCGGCCCCTGGGCCGCTGCCCTCCCCCCTGGGCCTGCCAAGGGTCCCCCTGCTGTGCTGGGAGCTAGACCTCCTCCTCCCAAGACCAGCTGGGCAGCTTTCAGTCAGGATATGTTCTTCCTCTGGAAAGTGAGGGGGTGGGCTTAGGGGACCCCGAAGGCCCCCTCAGGCTCATCTCTGACTCATCATCCATAAATCCTGCCTCTGACATTCAAAATCTGGGCTTTGAGGACCATCCCTATCTCTGGGCTTCCTCAGTTTCCATCTCTGTAAAATGAAGCCTGTCTCTGCCATGATGCTCTAGAAATCCTCCCTGGGGTGCTGTGACCATGAACAAGTCTCTTTAGCTCTGGGGGCCTTGTTTTCACATTGGTAACTAAGGGGTTGGTGCAGAGGCCTCCAAGAGGCCTCCTTTTACCCTTGCTTCTGAGCCTTGGCCCTGTCTGCAGGTACCTTGGCCCATCTGAGCTCCCTCCTCCAGCCTTCCAGAACGATCCTGGGCCCTGGGGCCAAGTCCTTCC
The DNA here is from genome assembly GCF_037893015.1 of Macrotis lagotis. NCBI lineage: Eukaryota > Metazoa > Chordata > Mammalia > Peramelemorphia > Peramelidae > Macrotis > Macrotis lagotis. The sequence goes on along the minus strand of NC_133663.1, from coordinate 2,891,178 downwards.
AGTACCAATGTTGATCCATCACTGGAAAACTCTCAGATCAGCAGAATTAGTCATCAGAGGCAGCACTAGCAGAGGGCAGGCCACGTTCTGCTCCAGATGCCGTGAGGCACCTCGTGCCCACCCCCTTGCACGTGATCAGCCCCTGACTGACCCAGAAGCTCTGGCTGCCTCTGCAACCTCCTTGGGCCAACTTCCACCCATGTGTGGTTTCTGCTAGGTCATGCCTCAGGATGCCTGGGGTCAGCGGGTGGCTCCCCTCCCTTGCCACCGTTCAGATGTCCTGTTCTTCCCTGCCTCTCCACACCTTTACCTGGTGATCATGGCTGCTCCCACCTACCAGATTCATCTGTGATGAGAATTCCTAGCTCTGCTTGGCCCACTCCCTCTTATAGACAATCTGGCATCTCCAACTCTTTGGGGTGCCTTCTGGACACCTCACACAGACGTCCTGTAGACATCTTCAACATCGCCAGGTCCAGACTCCATAGTATTTTCTTAATATCGTCTCCTCTCCCTGACTTCCCTGTTCATGTCCCCAGCAGCACCGTGCTCCCAGTCAGCTAGGCTCTCACCCCAAGGGTCCTCCTTGACCCTTTACTCTTTGCCTCACTCCACCCCACACCCCAACGGTTCCCTATCTCTCCTCTGATCCTGCCACTCTCTTATCCATGCCCTCATCACCTCCTGCCTGAACCAATGCGGATGCTGCTGCTGGGGGGGGGGGGTCTGCCTGTTTCCAATCTCCCCTTCCTCCAGGCCGTCCTCCACTCAGCTGTCCAACCATCCGTGCTTCCCTAACTCTGCCAGGAAAAAGTGTCCTCTGAAGTCCCTCCAACCCGACCCCTTCCTCCTTTCCTTACAGCCCAATATATCCCCTCAATTCAGGGACCTCAGCCTTAGGCTGGTTCTCCATCTCTGGGCTCCAGACCTGGAGCTCCCTTCCTCCTCCCTTTTGTGTCCCAGCTCCTAGCCCCGATGCTGGTCCATGTTTCGGCAGCAGCAGCCGCAGTCCCTCCACCCCCTTCTCTTACCTCCTGTACATGCTCGATGGTCAGCTCCATGTACCGGCCGATGGCCGCCATCTTCTGCAGATACTTGGTGTGGGGGAGCATGTGGAGTGGGACCCAGTTGGAGTTCTTGAGAGGGGAGAGAAGGGGAAAGGGAAGGACGCGGAGTGAAATGGTCTGCAGAGTCCGCTGAACACTCTTCTCAAACCAGCCACATTTTCCCTTGACTTCTCCTAGTGCTTCCGTTGCTTTTTCAGTTGTGTCCCCAAGTCGGATGCAGTGGTCTGCCATCTCATCCTCCAGTTCATCTTACAAATGAGGAGACTGAGGCCAACAAGGTGACGTGACTTGCCAGGGTGGCACAGATTTGAACCCAGGAAGATGAATCTTCTGCCTGCAGTGCCTGCTCTTTGTACATTGTGGCACCACCTAGTGGCCCTCATTTCTTTCTACAAAATGCTAAAATGGGGCATTAAAAAAGACTTCTTCCACCCTAGCCCTTGTTCTTCTGTCCTCAGGTTGGGCAGCCCTGCTCCCTCCCTAACCAAGTCCCACCCAGAGCTGTCCCCCCAGCCCCGCTTCCCTCTGTTTTCAGCTGGTGCCGTTCCCTTCCCCATCTCTGCCGTCTTCCGACTCTCGCGGGCCCTGCTTCTCCGGGTACATAGTAACCTCTCATGACCCTGACTCACTGGCTATGTGGGTGGGGGGTGCCAGTCTCTTCCTGCTCCCTGTGGTCACTTCTGGATGCTCCTCTCCCCCCATTTCTTCTTCTTTTTTTTAGTTTTTGCAAGGCAATGGGGTTAAGTGGCTTGGCCAAGGCCACACAGCCAGGTCATTATGAAGTGTCCGAGGCTGGATTTGAACTCAGGGCCTCCTGACTCCGGGGCTGGTGCTCTATCCACTGTGCCACCTAGCCGCCCCTCCTCCCCTCATTTCTCAGGGATCTCTCCCCTCAGAAGGTCTCACTCACCGAGCTGTCAGTGTCTCTCCCAATCCAAATCCCGGGGGCCTTTTCTTTTCTGGCTCATGATTCACCACTGGCCCCTACCCTCACGCCCCCTGAACTGTCCCAGCTCCCCGTATCACCAACTGACTTTTGGATGTTTAGACTGGGTGTCCGGAGGCGCAGCAAATCCAAGGCAGCCGCAGTGCGCTTGGGATCCTTTCCCAAGACCTCCCCTCTTCTATCTCGCCATTGCTGTCCATGGTACCTCCATCTTCCCGCTCACAAGCTCACAAGTCTGGACTCTTCTCACTCCACCAAGCCAGTCCGCCGCCGCCTTCACAACTTCCCCACTCACACTATGTCCTTCCTGGCTCTGGGACTCATCACTCACCCCTGGATGATTGCAATGACCTCCCAGACCAATGGGTCTGCCAGCCTCAAGTCTTGTGGCTCCCGTCACCTCCAGGATCCAACAGAAAGCCTTCACTTTGGTTCTAGAGGCCAATGGGTCTGGAGTCGAAAAGACCTGAGTTCCGATCCAATCCGAAATACTAGCTGGATGACACCTATCTGCCTCAGTTTCCTCAACTGTAAAATGAGACTTTAACAGCACCTTCCTCCCAGGGTTGTTATGAGGATCCAATGACATAATGATGATGAAGCTCTTAGTCCAGGGCCTGGTCCCTAGAAGGTGCCCCCCAACCTGAGGTCCCTCTCCTCCTTTTCCTGGCTTCTCATGCTTTCCTCCCCTCTGCACCCTCTCCAGTCTGGCCTCCCTGGCCTTCCTTCAGTGGTTCCCACACAAAAGTCCATCCTGCTAGGCCTGGCTCTCCTCTGTCCACCCTTCGCTTCCCTGGCTTCCAATCCCCCACAGGAGGCCTCCCCCAACTGTGTCAGATGGTCTTCCATTTATACATCCTGGCTGCTCACAGCGGGCTGTCTCCCTCATTGGCACGCTTACTCCACAAGGACAGGATCAACGTTTGGCCTCCTTTGTACATTTAACGCTCAGTATTGGGACTGACACAGGAAGAGCCCACCTAGTGTTTGTTACCCAGGAGAAGGGTCAGTTGGAGGCTCACTTGGGAGCCACAAGCTACTCCTCCCAGATCCCTGAGAGAGCCGGCGGCCTCCGGGCCATGCCTCATGGATCGCAGGGGGCGGCAGAGGACTGCAGCTTGGCCAGCAGCCAGACTACCCCACACTGCCTAGTTTCTAAAGTGGACCTAACTGGACCTCTCAGTAGGAGACAAAGTCTGGAATGCGAGGCAAGTGTGACATATAGTGGTGACTGGAGAGTAGTATTCTCACCTCTGTGAGCAGCTTAAATGACTCAAGAGAGGGCAGTGACTGACCCTGGCCCCGCAGCCAGAGCCTGAGGCCCAAGACCAACCCTGGTGCTAGCATAGAACACCCCCCTCCCCTGCCTGTAAGAGAAGAGAGACCTTTTCCTTCTCCATCTCTTCCTGTCTGTCGTCTTCCTCCCCTTCATCCAATGACAGGAGGGCCTCTGTATCAGGGGTATCCTGGGCCTCGATGGCAAATCCCAGCACTTGCCTCATTTTGCTTTGCATCACACAAGAGAGGAAAATAAGCTGAGATTTCAGAAGTTAAGGACGTATAGCCCTAAGAGAGCGGCTCCTAAAACCTCAGCAGACAAGACTTCTCAGCCATCACATTCAGTTATTGAACTTCAGAACTTCCTTCTGGAAGGTTTAGCCAAGGTCAGAGACTAAATCGTGGACCTACTGGGATAGGGAGGATGAAACCCTTGTCCCCAGACTCCTAGGACAAATGTGAAATGAGGACAGAGATGGGGAAGGGAAGGGGGCAGAGGAAAGAGAAAGAGAAAGAAAAAAAGGGGAGAGAAGGAAAAAGGAGACAGAGACAGACAGAAAGAGAGAGACAGAGAGAGACAGAGAGAGAGGAGAAAGTGATCAAGGAGAGACAGAGAGAGAGGGGAGAGGAGAGACAGGAGAGGAGAGAGAGACAGAGAGACAGAGAGACAGAGAGAGACAGAGAGAGAGACAGAGAGAGAGGAGAAAGTGATCAAGGAGAGACAAAAACAAGAGGAGAGAGAGGAGAGACAGAAAGGAGAGGGGAAAGAAGAGTGAAAGAAAAAGTAGGAGAGAAGGGAGACAGAGAAACAGAGGGAGAAGAGAGAAACAGAGAGATACAAACAAGAGACTGAGAAAAAGAGGGGAGAGAAGGAGCGAGAGAGTGAGGGAAAGCTGAGAAGAAGGGAGGGAGATAAAAGATGGACTCAGATAAGGGAGAGAAAGATGAGCAGAGGGGAGACAGGGAGACACATCCACGTGTCTCTGCCACGGGAAAAGGGATGAGTCACTTGGTCGTGACGCACACCTCCCAGACCCCAGGTGTCCAGTGAGTCAGCGGGCAGCACCAGGAGGATGCTGCTGGAAGATAATGACCTTTCCGTTAGCTCTCAGGATGCCCGGGGTGAAACTGGGGAGGGTGGTGCAGCCTCGGGCAAGGTCAGAAGATGACCTTGGGGTGTCTCCAACCTGCTGCCCAGCCAAGAGCAGAGATGAAAGGGAGGGAGGGAGCTGTCCTGGCCACTGTGTTGCTTCTTTTTGAAACAGGTCCCAGGATTCATGGATCTGTGCCCTCTCTGGGCCCTGGCAGAGGAGTGGGCCGGGGGGGGCTTCAGCTCGAGGAAGGATACAGCAAGGTCAAGTGTAGAGGCTCCCAGGGAGATGAGGAACCAGGGAACAGCATGGATCAAATATTCTGGTTGCCGATCATGAACCACGATGGCTGAGGTGTAGAGGAAACCAGCCAGGGCAGAGAAGCCCCTGGCCCACAGGTGGAGGCACGGAAAAGCCTTCCCTTGGTACTGGGGGAACAAGAAGAGGGTTAAGAGCAGAGCCCAGGCAGGCACCTTATCTCCAGATCCTTAGGGAGTAGGATTCTCAAAATGCCACAGTCAAGGGTATTTATCAGTGAGGAAGCAAAAACCTTGAGAGGGAGGGGACAGCAATCTTTCTGATCCTCCTTGTGCTCCCCCAGGGGTTTTTCTTTTTTTGGGGTAAGAAATAATAGAAACAAACGATAAGCGATCCATCCAACCCTCAGATGGCCCAGCATTTCTGCAGTTCCCCCGGGTCTCCTTCCTCTCCCTCTCTCACCTTTCGGTTTCTGCCATTTGTCTTTGTCTTCACATCCCAACAGCCACCCACCCCCAACCCACTCCAAAGTGTCCCTAAGTTGGGGTGCAGCAATGGGCAAGGAAACCATGGGCACCAGCCACAGTGCCCTTTCTCCCGACCTTTCTCAGGGTCCCCTTTCTTTTCTGGGAGTCCAGTCCTGGGGTCTCCAGGCTCATGAACTCACTCATAGTTTCATCCATTAGGTGGTGCCACAGAGCACAGAGAATTGGGCCTAGTGTCTAGAAGACCTGGTTGAGTGACCCTGAGCAAGCCACGTCACCCTCTTTGCCTCTTTGCCTCAGTTTCCTCATATGTAAATGAGATCGCATTTAGGACTCTACAAATGTTCCCTATTATCATCAGTCTAGATCCAGAAGGCCTTCCAAGCCCTTAGCCCAGCCCTGTACTTTACAGATGAGGAAACTGGGTTCCTCAGTAAATGCTTAACAATCCAGCATCTCCCACAGTGGACGGGAGGGCACGGATGCAGCAAAGCACAGCATCCCCAGGAAGGCCTGGTGGTCAGCTTGGGCAGGGGGTGGGGTGGGGGGCGTTCCCATCCCTTCCCATCTAGGCTGAGGGGAGAGATAAGGGGAGGTGGAGAAGAGAAAGAAAAGAAGAGAGAGGCAGAGAGTGAGAAGGGGAGAGAGAAAGAGGAGAGAAAGGAGAGAAAGTGAAAAAGAGAGTAAAGAGGGAGAAGGAAAAGGAGAAAGAAGGGGAGAGAGAGGGAGAGAGGAGAGGGTGAAGCAGAGAAAGCGAAGGAGAGAGAGGAGAGAGTAAGAGGAGGAGGGAGGAGGGAGAGTCAAACCAGACTGGGTGTCTGTGTGTGGCGGAGGCTGGTGATGGGCAGCCAACGAGAGCTCACCTGGCATCTCACCAGCCAGAGCAGTGGCTCACAGCCTCATTGCCCTTTCTGAGAAAAGGATAGGAAAAGATTTCCCGTCTCCCCTGATCAGCCTGGGCAGGGTCAGCTTCTGGGAAGCAGGGGGACTAAGGAAAGTCCCTGGCTGCTTGGTGACCTCCTGGGGCAGCCCAACTGCCTCCCCTCTCCCCACTAGGGGGAAGCTGGGGTTTCCTCTGGACATGAAGGCTTATCCATAAATCTGCCAATGAGCCCAAATCACCTCTGCAGATGGAGCCGGTGTGTGGCCCACTTGAGAGTGTAGGCCAGGATTTTCAGGTGCAAGTGGGATCTAAAAGGGTCCCCACTTCCAAAGCCCCAATCTTTAGTCAATGAAGGCCATTGTTGCTGCTGCCACCGCCTCAAGCTGTGCTTTCAATGACCCTTTGAGGGCACCTCACACCCATTTCTCACTGCAGACCTCTGAGGGCAGTCTCTATGGGTTTCTGGTCCCATTTTCCCCTGAGTGATGTAGAAACTCATGGTCACACAGCTCTCAAGGCCTGGAAGCAGGACCTGAACCCAAGTCTCCTGGCCTCTGAGCCCTCCCCTCTTTCCCCTAGACCACATGTCTTCTCATGGCACAGATGCTTTCATGTAGGAGTCCTAAAATATTGGCATGTATAAAAAGGGGGTACAAGGCAACAGGGTATTCTAGAACCAGATAATCTGAGTTCTACCCTGATAAGGCACCCTGCCACTGTGGATTTGGGTCGATCGTTTCCCTCTCAGGGCCTCAGTTTCTTCCCAACTGGAGCTCTCAGATGTCTGAACTGTCTGAGGCCCTCCCAAGGCTCTGACCGTGGTCCTGCAGCCCTTTCTTCTTCAGCTAAAGGCTGACCCAGCTATGGACAATGCAGTGAGCCTGGAGGAAAGGAGGGGAGGATGGGAGCCAACCCGCTCCCCAGGGGACCCACAGGGACCAAAATGCACTTTGTACAGAATGTAAAGGTGAACATTCCATTTTACAGAGGAGAAAACTGAACTGGGGAGAGGGAGGAGACTTGACCGGGGTGACCCAGCCTTTTCCCATCTCCCCAGCCCCACTACCCTGTTGGATCCTGCCGACTACAGGGCTCATCCATTTCATGCTGAGACCAGTGTGGCAGGGTCCAGAGACTGAAGAGACCCCTCCCTTATGCTGGAAACGCGGGTCTTCCCTTCTCTGGGCCTGGCAGTAGACAGGGAGAACTAGAAGTGAGGAAGGGTCTCCCAAAGACTACACAGCCCCTTGACCCCATGCTGCCCCTGGTCTATGTAGGGCAAAAAGTCACAGGCATTCTGTCAATGGTCCTGGCCCAGCTCAGCCTCCTGGGGCCACCAGGCCTCATAGCAGATCATAAGAACCTATACTGGTCCCAGACGAGCAGGTTCCTGAAAAGCAGATGCAAGGTGGGCCAGGCTGCTCTGCTCATGCTAAGAGAGAGGGAAGTGCCCAGAGGATGCCTGCTTCCTTGGCAGACCTCTCTGCTCTGGTCTGGACTGACCGGTGACTTCCTGGGCCAGTCAGGAGGCTGAGGGCCTGCCTGCCTCATCTGTAGTATCTCCAGGGTAGAGCCGTGCAGAGAGACCCAGGGGTCTGCTGATCCAGGAGGTAGCAACTCTGCAGACCCAGGAAGGCCTGGGAGTGCCTGAAGAGGGGCAATGCCGCTACTTTGTGCCATTCTAGTGGGAACCACCCTCAGAGCTGCCCCCAAGGTGCCCAAACTTACTATTTTAGAGAATGAAGGGATTCGGGATGTCCAGGAGACAATCAGTCCAATGCCCCCCAGCAGATAGCCAAGGGTTTCTGTATTTTCCTGGGGAACAAACCCAAAAAGAAGGAAAAAAGCTCAGCAAACGCATTTGGAGGGGCACACCAGGAGCTCACATTTGGGGGACAATGGGGGGAGAGACAACATGCAAACAACTAAGTGTCTAGAAATTCTAACCAGTGAAGACAATGAGGATGGGGAAGGCACTGTGGGATTTGAGTAGAATCTGCGGGAAGTCCAGGCAGCCAGCAGGCAAAGGAGAGGAGCAGAACTTCCAAGAGGGGCACAGCCAGTGCAAAGGCAGGGAGATCGAGGTCCTATTTGAAGAGCACCAAGAAAGCCCACACGGCTGCATTCCTGGGCTCGTGGAGGAGAGCAAAGAGGGCAAAGAGCAGGCAGGTGGCAAGAAGCCAGACTGTGCGGGCCTTCTAAGTTTGGGTCCTTGTTCAGGGGAGGCTGCCATGGTGAGACCAGAGTTTTAGGGAAATCTCTAGGGCAGCTAGTCAGAGGGGATCAGGGTTGGGGCACCAGCCCCCTGCCGAGCCTTTGTCATTCCCGGTACCTGCAGCACGCTTCCCAGAAGCCTTCTCTGGGGTCCATGGAATTCCAGGGAAGCTGGAGCCGGGGCAGCCAGGGTGAGCCAGCCAGTGCCCACCCCCAGCGGCACAATGAGGACAAACATGCTGGCCCCAAGTTTCCTCCTGGTCCTCTCCTGGGAGTACCGACCTGCAGCAAACACCCAAACCCCATTTTACTTCTAGAGGAGAACATCCCTGAGAAGTCACATTCTGCAAGCCACAAATACCTCGGCCATCTCATCCCCAAACATAACAACCCCTTTATACTGTTCTGCCAAGGGACTCATCGGTCTCTGCTTGGAAATTTCCAGGGATGGGGAACTCACTTCCTCCCAAGGCAACCAAGAATATCAGTCTGGGCAGCTCTCCTCATTAGGAAGCTTTTAAAATCTCTAGTCGAAATCTCTGGAACTTTGCCCCTTGCTCCTAGTTCCCTTGGTCTCCTAGGGTCACACAGAACAAAGCTGTTCCCATCTGTTAGCACCACCCTTCAGAGAAGGGATACAACACAGCCAGAGGGAAATTGGCCTCAGTTTCCTCTTCTGTAAATGAGAGATCTGGTGCCAATGTCTTCTGAGATCTCTGCCATCCCCAGCACTATGACCTCATGCATCTGCAGTCCCCTACATGTTCGTTTCTCCAGGCTAAATGATCCTTCCACCAAGCCCCTGCACTGAAGTGAATACATATAGTCAATGGTCCCTGCCAGGGCCAGAAGGCAGTGGGATCAGCCTCAGTCCCTTGGCTCCCAGTCCCCCAAGACCCCTACATCTTTTTTCAGATAATTTGCTAAGCTTCCTCTTGTATAATAAATTCCTTTAAAAACAACTGTTTTGGATCCAGTAAGAAGGTGACCAGGAAGCAGGGATGTCTTCAATTCTGCATTGGTTAGCAGGAATGAGAAGGTCCTTTGATTCAGTCAGCTAGCAGGAAATGAGTTTTCACACACGCACCATACCACATCTTTTATTTTGCAAAGCTGAAGTTATTCAATGAGCCATCTCTCTCAATATTGGGCCTGGGATGAGTCTAGAGAGATGATGTCACCAAGTCTGCCATTTTTACTTAAGAGAATGGTTCAGGACAGCCCTCTGGCCTTTTCCCTGCTTTCATCTCTCTTTGGTCAAGCTCCCAATCCTTCCTGCCCTGCCTCTCTCCCAGCTGTTCTTTTCTTTTTTTTTTGCAAGGCAAGAGGCCACACAGCTAGGTAGTTCTTTTTTTAAGTGTCTAAGGTCAGATTTGAACTCCGGTCCTTCTGACCCCAGGGCCAGTGCTCTACCCACTGCCCTTCTCCCAATTGCTCTCAAGACTTCTTCCCTCCTCCTCATTCTCTGTTTTACTATTTCACAGATTTACTATTGTTTTGTTATTCAGTCACATCCGAATCTGACTTCACGGACCATACTGTTCATGCAGTTTCCTTAGCAAAGATACTAGAGTGGTTTGTCGTTTCATTGTCCAGTAGATTAAGGCAAAGAAAGGTTAGGTGGCTTGCCCAGGGTCAACCAATTAGTAAGTGTCTAAGGCCAGATTTGAACTCAGGTCTTCATGACTCCAGGCCTGGTGCCCAATCCATTGAGTCACCTATGAGCTTCCTCCTTCATGAATCACTTCCCCTGTTAATTAATCTAACCTTTCTGTTTTATAGGGTTTTTTTGCAAGGCAGTGGGGTTAAGTGACTTGCTCAAAGTCACACAGCTAGGTAATTATTAAATGTCTGAGGCCAGATTTGAACCCAGGTACTCCTGAGTCCAGGGCAAGTGCTCAATCCACTGTGCCACCTAGCCACCCCATAATCTAACCTTTCTGGAAAAAAATTTGCAACTATACCCAAAGGACCATATAATTATGCATAACATATGACCCAGAAATATCCCTGCTGGATCTGTATCCTAAAGAGATCAAAGGAAAGGAAAAGAATCTATCTGTACAAAAATTTCATAGCGGCTCCTTTTTGTGGTGGTGATGATTGGGAAATTGTGGGATGCCTATTAACTGGAGAACGGCTGAACAAGTTGTGATGGCATGCTGTTGTGCTGGAAGAATGACAAGCGGAACGATTTCAGAAAAACCTGAGACTTACCAGAACTGACGAAAGGTGGAGGAAGCAGAACCAGAAGGACATTGTACACAGTCACAGCAACACTGTCCAACAAACTGGGAATGTCTTGACTTTCTCAGGGATACAGTGATTTAGTACAATCCCCAAGGACTCGTGATGAAGAAGGCTAACTGCCTTCAGAGATAGAACTGGGGGGGAGGGAGGCAGGGAATACAGACAGAAGCATCCTTTCTTTCTTTTCTTTGAGTGTTCTTGTACAAAATGACTAATACAGAAATATGTTTTGCATGAGTGCCCATGCATAACCTGTCCCATGGAGCAGAGAGAATTTGGAACTCCTAAATATGGATGCAGCATAAATTTGGCTTAAGAGAATTTTTTTGAGTTGTGATTGTTAAAAATTTAAAAAGTGTGCATTCTAGCATGCATGTAACCATCGAGATCAGAGAATGTTAAAAGGAGCATTACTAAAAAGACCAAATGTTCCAAAATGCATCAATTCACGCTTGAACACTTTCTAAGTCCCTTTTTATATCTCAATGACATCACTTTCTTTCTAAAAAAGTGGGGAAGGGATAGCAACATGGAAGTGCTCTGAACACACCCTTTTGTAAACTGTGGGAATCGTCCTTTCTGTGGGCTGTGTGACCTCTGAAATCGTAGGGATCACAGTTCCATCACCCCCATATGGCCATGAAGCATCTTCATATCACCTGACAAATTGTCCTTCATGAAAACTTAGCTGTTCCTCCAAGCCTCAGGGCCCTAACACTTCCTGGCCTTGGAACTCAGAGCCACGGTCACCTCAAGGTCATCCTAATGATGGCAGGCTTCCACTCTCCCTGACCCAGCCACTGACCCAGGAATGGCCAAGGTGCCACCTTCTACCTGTAGAAGTAACAGCCCACCACACTCACCCAGCTTGGGTTTGATCTTGGAGCCACAGACGGGGAAGAGAAGTAGCATGAGGTTGACCACTTCAATGGCTGCTAAGTAGACACCCGTGAAGACCTGCAAGACAAAGAGGTTTCTCAGTTCTCAGTTCTCTCTCCAGGGCTTACAGATCTTTCAAGAACTCCTAACACTGTAATGTCAATAAGCCGGCCCCAGACTAACCCTGTATGTACGTATGAGTGTTGGACGTGATGACCGCTGATGGGAGGTGCCAATTCAAATCCTGGGATGCTGAGATATCATTGGAAGGGTGCCAGAAGGAAGACGTCATTTGCTTCTGGAGTGGGGCTCGGACTGGCTGTACTTACTGACAAATAGCCCCGAAGGCTTTGGACTATGCAGCTCTGTGGCCACCCCTCAAGCAAAGTAACCAGGCTTCAAGGATGGGATCCCCATGTCCCTTACACCAATGTAAACAAACATAATGTAACCCCCCACACACTCACACCCATACATGCACACACACACACACACACACACACATGCATGCAAACATATACACACTCCAAGGGAGGTTGGGCAGCATAGGTTTGTTCCAATATTTGGATCATAAGCTCATCCCTCTACTTGGGTTTCTCCTATAATGCTTCATGGATCTGTGGGCTTCTGGGCCCTTCCTCCCATGGGAACCAGGTTCAGGATTTATGTGGCCCATAACCAACCTGGGGGTAAATCTCCCCAAATGTATTTAAGCCCATGCCCAAGCAATATGCATGTAGAATCAGAGAGCCAGAGCCAGAGGGACCTCAGAGATCATCTATCCCCACCCCTACTTTACAGATATGGCAATCAAGGCCCAGAGAGGGTGGTGTTTTCAAGAGATAGAGTGCCATTATGGGCAGAGCCCTGGTCTGATATTCAAGTACCCTTGCCTGAGAATTCAACCTGAGATACTTCCTAGCTGTGTGAAATTGGGAAAAAACCACAATCTCTGGAGCCCTCAGTTTACTCATCTGTAAAATGGAGATCACAGCTTCCCAGGTTTGTCTAGAGCAGAGGTGTTAAACTCAGCCCAGACTTTCCAAAGAAGGATTTTTAAGCCAATATGGAACCTCAGGGTTCTTTTCTATTTGAATTTGACACCCCTGGTCCCCAAGTTCAAATTAAATGATTTAAAGCCCTTTGCAATGTTGGTTAAAGCACCATGGTCAAGGGGCAGCTAGGTGGCGCAGTGGATAGAGCGCCGGCCCTGGAGTCAGGAGGACCTGAGTTCAAATGGAGAAAACTCAATCAACAAAAATGTCATCTCAGGGCAGACGCTTAGGTGAAGCTTTTAGCATGGTCCAAGGAAGGTCGGACCCTAAGCTAAGACAAAGCGTTGGCTCCGGGTCCCACCCAGGTGATCTGTCCAAATGGACCTGAGATGCCAGCTGCAGATATGTTTATGGATGTTTGTTTGGAACAGTTAAATGGCACAGTGGACAGAGCGCTGGGCCTAAAATGAGAAGTACCTGAGTTCAAATCCAGTCTTAGACACTTGCTGTGTCATCTTCCTTGCATCCAGGGCCATCTCTAGTCATCCTGATCCATATCTGGGCCCTGGACCCATCTCTAGAGGAGAAAGTGGGACTGGTGACTTAGCACAGCCCCCCCCAAATCCAATTCACCTGTTTGTCCTGGTATCATCTCCCTGGTGTCATGGTCTTCTTCGAGAATGATGCATCAGAAAGCATGACATCATTTAGATCATTATTTTGACAGTCTCACTTGTAAATAGTTTTGTCACAAAATCCTGGGACAGAACGACTGAGAGGCATGACCCCAGGGCCTCCCAGGCTGCAGAGAAAGCTTGGCCAATGGTATGTTGATGGGTGACTTTAGAGGAAAACTGTTTGGGTGAGGGCTGAGGTCAGAAACCAGGCTGTGCAGCTGAGAAAGGGAGGAAGCTTCTCCAGGAGGTTGCCTTCAGGGATGCTTGATGATGATGATGATGATGATGATGATGATGCTTGTCCTTCACTCTCAAAGAAGACCATGACCTCAGGGAGGTCACACCATACCAAACAGGTGAACTGGATTGGAGTGGGGGAGGCTGTGCTAAGTCCCCAGCCTCCCTTTCTCCTCCAGAGCCATCTGGGTCCAGTGGCCAGAGGGGGAGAAGATCTCAGCCAGGTTGGAGGAGCTGAACTTGGCCCAGTCCAGTCAAAATATTTGGTTAAATATGAAAGACTTGGATGTGTCAGTGAGCATCAGGACAGGCTCTGGGGGCCAGGGAAGGACTGGAAAGGAGGAGGGAGGCCCGAGAGGGAGTTGCCAGGGGAGGTGGGAAGGGGTGGCGCAGCAGCAAGGTCACTGGAATTCAATTCCTTTAGATTGAACTCACGTCTGTGTAACAGAACTCGGAGTGCGCAGGGGACACACAAGAAGAAAGAGACCAGTCTAGCAGCCCCTGCCCCCGGGAAGATTCCATTCTCTACTGGGAAAGTCACATCCTAGGCACTTTCAGGTGAAGTGGAGGCTGCAGCTGCTGGGGAGCAGCTCCATGGAGGAGGGGACCCTTGACTGAATGACAGAGATGAAGGTTAGGGACTCCTTCTAGGTGGGAGGCAAGGGGTGAAGTGAATACAAAGGTAAGGGGGTGGGAAATGACCTAGGTCAGAGGGTTTGGAGCAGAGCACATATCTGGACAGATGGGTCGGAGTCCCATTTTACAGACCAGACCCAAGGGATCCAATGTCTCACAATTTTCCTTTCAGCACTTCAAATTGAGTCTAAGGAAGGGAGGCGAGAAGGTCAGCTGAACTGATGGCACCATTGGTGGAAAATGGCCGATGGAGGTAGGGCCAGGGAGCGGGAGGGAAAACAAGACTGGAAAAGGGACCGGGAGCGACTGTGCGCCAGGGTCTTGTCCTGACACGGCTCCTGCCCCCAACTCTGCCTCTCCTCCCTCTAGCTCTGCTAGCACCAGCTTCCCTTAACAATAGCTCGCATTCACTTGATGCCAATGATGACCGTGATGATCTCTGTCCTTTGTTCTCTATGACCAAGACATCAGGGAGGTGATGCCACTACAAGCGTGTGAACTGGGCTGGGGTTCTGCCAAGTCACCCGCCTCCCCCTCTCCTCCAGAGTCATCTGGGTCCAGTGGCCAGATAGGAATCAGGATGACTGGAGACGATCCTGGATTCGGGGCAATCAGTGTTAAGTGACTTACCCAAGGTCACATGTCCGAGGCCATATTTGAACTCGGATCCTCCTGACTTTGGGGTCAGTGTTCTACCCATTGGGCCATCTAGCTGCCCATTAATGTTTGCAAAGTATTTTACAAATATTTCATTTGATGCTCAGAAGAACCCTGAGAGGGAGGGGCAATCATCACATTCATTTTACAGATGATGGGTAACAATTCACTCGTTTCCCGGGGTGTCTGAGGTGAGATTTGAACACAGGCCTCCCTAGGTCCCGGGCTGGTGCTTTAGCCACTGCCTCCCACGGCTGCCCAGCTTGGTGTGGGAAGAGCCCTGCCATGGAGTCAGCTGGAGCAGTAGCGCTTCACGGCCCAGGGTGATCTAACGTGGGGCTGAGTCAGGGAGCCCCCACCCTCATTCTCTTGGGCAGTTCCTCTGCAAACCCTGCCCAGGAGCAGGCCCGGCTTGGGTCCAGGGCCCCGGTTCTTCCTCCCTGGCTCCCTCCATCTCTCCTTCCTCCCAGGGCCTCTCTGGAGCAGGGTCTGGGCAGACACGGCGGGTGATGCTTCTGGGATAGCCCACAGCTGACCCCTGGTGGCCACCGCGGGCCTCACCTACCTGGAGCGGTTCACCTACCTGGATGGGGAGCTGCTTGGAGAGCAGGGCCCCCAAGGCATCGCTCAGGCTGCCCACAAAGCGGTAAATCACACACAGCACGGACCTGTCCCGGCTCGCCTTCTTGCAGCACCCCAAATAAAAGCACCTGAAGAGAGAAGGGCAGATATGACCACAGATGGCTGAGCCCCCCACAAGGCCATCAGGCCTTTACGACTGGGGTACAGTGGGTTTCCAGGCCCAGGCTTGGAGGGCAAGGGGCTGTCTGCATGACCTGGAGAACTTCTGGACAAAAACTAGGGGCCCCCCAAGAACACCAGCTCAGGATGTCTGGAATCTTTCATTCTCTCTCTCTCTGTCTCTCCCTGTCTCTGTCTCTCTCTGTCTCTCTGTCTCTGTCTCTCTCTCTGTCTCTCTCTCTCTCTCTCTCTCTCTCTCTCTCTCTCCCTTCCTCCCCGCCTCTCATTCCCCCTCTCTCTTGAGGGCAAGAACTGCTTCATCATTGAATTGAATCGAGGTTAGCCATGTGATGCCACAGGGAGCAGGGTCTGGAGCTGAGTTCAATCCAGTCTCAGACACTTTACCCGTGCGACTGGCTGAGTCACTTCAATCTCTGCCTGCCTCAGTTTCTTCAACTATAAACTGGGAATAATAACAATCCCCCCTCTCTGGCAGGGTTGTGGGGAGACTTAGAGGGGGTATTTGTCAATCCTGCTCCTGCTCCCCAGTTGGTGGAGCTTATTCCTGTCCCTTCAGCTGAAGCTTCACTCAGAGAAGGCACTAATCACTGCTTCTTGGGATGTATCAGGGACCCCTGCCTCGACGTCCTTGGCAGACTCTGTTTGAGGTCTCCTGTTATCCAGAAGCTGAGCTCCTCTCCTGCCCCCCCCCCCACCGTTGAGGATCAGAAAAGTGACGGAGTCCTGACTTTGGGCCTGGGGTCTGCCATGCGCTAGTCGGGGTCGCCTTTTGGGATCCCCAAGAAGGCCTCTGTTTTCACATCTGTATTTCTAAGAGACAGACAGTTGGGGGTTACTCCGCACACTGCTTATTAATTAAGATCGATCACTCTAAGGAACGGGCTCTGACCCCATCTCCCCTCCCTTTTCTGAAACCGCAGCCTCCGACCAGGTTTCTTTCAGCTGAATTAAAGCTTTGATTCCTGTGAAAAGGACTGGGTGGCAGATACAACCAAAGGACCATTGAGGTGGGAGTCAGGGGCCGGAGTTGGGATGGGAGCTCTTTCCGGTCCTCTCTTTGTGACTGGGGCAAGTCACCGTCCTCCCTGGACCTCCAAGGCCTCCTCTGGAAGACCCTGGTCTTCAAGTGAACTGGAAGGCCTACTGTGTGCCAGCTACTGTCCTAATGTTGAGGATATGAAGACAGGCACAAAGTTCCTGCCCACAAGGTGGCCTCGTGCCCCCATTCCAATCTGGCCTCAGACACTTCCTAGCTGGGAGACCCTGGGCAAGTCACTTCACCCTGATCGCCTCCCGTAGGAAATGGGACTAAGAGCAGCACCTGCCTCCCAGGCTTTGCCAGCATCAAATGCCATCCTATTTGGGATGTGCCCGCTATGGGAAGTCAGCATGCAAATCACCGGGAGCAACTATAGCTCTGGGCAGGGCAGGTGGGGGAGAGAGGCTCATGCTAACAAACAAGAAATTTCACCCCTCCCCGCCCAGGGCCCAGGCATTTTCAGGATCCTCCTCCACCCTGGCCCACAGGCTCTCCTTCCTCCTCTCCACTTCCTGGCCCCCCAGCTTCCCCCAAGTCCCAGCGAACATGCCTCTTCATCCTTCTGTCTTCCCCTTGGAGGTTTATCTCCGAATTATCTGCAGTGTAGCTTGGTGGTGCCTGCTGCCCCCCGCCCCCACCCCATGGCAAGTTAAATACACTTAGGGCACCTCCGCTGACCTGCTAATGGATTTCGGATGCTCTCTCTATTTGCCATCTTGTTTCCACATCCCTCTCATTTGTGAATCTCTCCCTTAAAGGGAACCGCCGGGTCCGGACGGAATTTAGGGCCCTGGGCACCTGGGGGGTTAGGTGGGGGGGCTGGGTAATGAGGAGGCCGAAGGCCAGGCCAGGCCTGCACACCTTTCTCTCCCACTTCTGAAGCACCAGTTCTCAGTTTAGACAATGATCTGCCCTCGACTCAGTCACAGACAAGTCACAGCATTAGACCCGCACAGGCCCCCGAGGCCCCCCGAGGCCCCCCGAGGTCATTGGGTCCGTTTTAGCGATGAAGAACCGCAGACCCAGAGAGGGAGGGCAGTGCCCGTGTCCTGGGCAGCCCCCCTTTCCCTAGGGCCCTCCGTTCTCATCCAGTTGGAGATGAGGAGGCTGAGGCCCGAGGAAGGGCGCTGCCCAAGGCCGAGCTGGCTGAGAGCTGGCCGGGAGAGGGCCCAGGTGTCCCACCGCCCCCCACTCGCCCCTCGGCTGCTCTGCTCCCCCCTCCTGGGGCGTCAGAGTCCAGTTGAAAGACCGGTCCAAAATCCGAATAAAGCTCACGAGGAATCCAGGCTCCGTGGGCAAGCGCCTCGGCTTCCTGGTGGGCAGCGCTGCCCCGAAGGCCAGAAGGGGGATCCGCAGCCCCTGGCAGCCCGGTGCCCGGCGGCGGCTGGCCGAGCTCCGTCCCCACCTTCTGTGGCCATGGCTTGTCCCGAGACCAAGGGGCCAGCACACGGACCGTTTCTGGGCCGGCTGTCCGGCAGCCCGAGACCTGGGGGCCGCAGCGCCGGGGGACACCCGGGGAGGCCTTGGCTGGGTCCTTGCCCCCCATCTCCGGGGCTGCGGCGGCTCGGGGGGTGGGAAGGGGGCCCCCCGGCTCCCCCGGCTCCCCCCGGGGTGAGGGGCTCCCGCAGCTGGGCCGGGGAGGGGGTCACAGGAAGAACCGGCCCGTCTGGGACCCCGCGCCCCGCGCCCCGCGCCCCCCGCGCCCCGCTCCTTACAGGACGTGTGCGGCGATCCAGAGCAGGGCGGCCAGCAGCCACAGGCCGAAGGACAAGCACACGCGGTGGCGGGCGAGGCAGGCGGCCAGGTAGTCCGGGGGGCCCGGGCCGGGCGGCGGCGCGGGGCCGGGGGCCATGGCGGGGCCGGCGGGGGCGATCGGGGGCGCTGGCGGACCCGCCGCCGCCCCTATTGTTCCGAGCGCCGGGCGCGCGCCCCCTGCCGGCCCGGGCCGGGAAGGCGGCGGAGCGCGGGGCGGGGGCCGGGGCCGGGGCCGGGGCCGGGGCCGGGGCCGGGGCCGGGGCCGGGGCCGGGGCCGGGGCCGGGGGCCGGGGCGGGGGCCGGGGCGGGGGCCGGGGCCGGGACCGGGCTGGGAAGGCGGCGGAGCGCGGGGCGGGGGCCGGGGTCGGGAAGGCGGCGGAGCGCGGGGCCGGGGCCGGGGCCGGGGCCGGGGAGGGGGCGGAGCGCGGGGCGGGGGCCGGGGCCGGGCCGGGAAGGCGGCGGGGCCGGGGCCGGGGCCGGGTCGGGGCCGGGGGCCGGGCCGGGCCGGGAAGGCGGCGGAGCGCGGGGCGGGGGCCGGGCCGGGGCCGGGGAGGGGGCCGGGGCGGGGGCCGGGCCGGGGCCGGGCTGGGAAGGCGGCGGAGCGCGGGGCGGGGGCCGGGCCGGGGGCCGGGTCGGGGTCGGGGCCGGGGCGGGGCCGGGGCCGGGGCCGGGGCGGGGGCCGGGGCCGGGAAGGCGGCGGAGCGCGGGCCGGGGGCCGGGGCCGGGGCCGGGGCCGGGGTCGGGGCGGGGGCCGGGGCGGGGGCCGGGGCGGGGGCCGGGGCCGGGACCGGGCTGGGAAGGCGGCGGAGCGCGGGGCGGGGGCCGGGGTCGGGAAGGCTGCGGAGCGCGGGGCGGGGGCCGGGCCGGGCCGGGGCCGGGGCCGGGGCGGGGGCCGGGGCGGGGGCCGGGCCGGGCCGGGGCCGGGTCGGGGCGGGGGCCGGGGCCGGGGCCGGGGCCCGCACCAGCCGAGATCTCGGTGGGCGCCGGGCTCCGGCCGGAGGAGCCGGGCATCCGTGGCACGGTGACCGGGGAAGCTTTGTGAGGGAAGGAGTCCTGTGCTCCTGGCTGTAGAGGGGGGTCTCCTGGGACAGGGCCGGAGAGGGAGGGCCCAAATCGGGGTGCCGGCAGGGAAGGGGAAGGGGCAAGGAGAGTGGAGGAGCGCGCCTTGCACGTCAAGGGCAACTCGGGGTGCCCCAGCACGCAGAACCCCAGCTCCAGAGACTCCCTCATGAGCTCCAATGCAGCTACTAGCTGTGTGACCCTGCCCCGGTCACCTCATCTGGCCCCGGGGGCACTGGACAAGCACAACAGGAAGACAGGCCCAGTGCAGGGCCCCGCAGCCCGACCCCGCGTTCCTCCCTGGGGCCTCCTTGTCCAGATTGCCGGTGACCGGGCAGGGCCTCGTTCTCCATGGAGCCTTTGGGCCGGCTCATTTCCCCCCACGGGAAGGCCCGGCAGGAAGGCCGGCCCGGCCTGGACGCAAACCAGAGACGCCCTGGGAAAAACTGGCGTCAAAAGGGCAAGAAAACTTCCATCCAAAGCGTGTTTCCTGGCCCTGTTCTCCTGGCACCATTGTTTGGTCAATCAAGCCCCCAGAGCAGGGGGGCAGAGAGACAGAGAGACAGAGGCAGAGACAGACAGAGACAGAGACAGAGGCAGAGAGGCAGAGAGGCAGAGAGGCAGTCCCCCGGGCTGTGGGCTCCTGGGGGCAGGGGCTGGGACACAGCTGACTGAGCCCCACTAGGAAGCCGGCCTCCTCCCCGGGCCTTGGCCTCCCTGCAGGGGCCGGACAGGTGGAGCCTCTTTCCTCAGTCCCAGCCTCCACCCTGGGCTGGTCTGTGCCCCCCATCACACCCACGGCAGGCACAGCCACCTAACAGGCTCCTACGACCCCATGTAAACGGGGGAGGGGGCTATGGGGGGCACTCAAAGGTCTGAGCTGCTTCCAGTAAAGCACCGGCTCCTGACCCCCAGGAGGTCCTCTCCTGGCCGGCAGGGCTCTCTGGAGGACCAAAGGCAGGATGGAGCTTTCCTTTAGGGGGTCACAGGTTAGCGACTGGGAACTTTCTCCTTCCCCGGAGGGGACAAGGGTCAGGTAAGCAGAGCAGCCAGCCGGGCACTGCCCAGGCCTGCCCAGCAAGTCCCAGAGCGCACCCGTGACCATCCCTGTGGGCAGCAGGCCACTCCCTGATGACAGGATGTTTTTCAGGCCCACAACCTTGGCCACCTTTCTAGCCCCCAGCCCTTGGGAACAGGTGGGGGGTCTGGGAACCACCTTCCAGGGACTCCTTTGGTGAGGCTGCGTCCTGTAGGGAGTCCTCCTTGTGCTCCCAGGGATGCGCTGCCTTTATGCCAGACCCAGGACGAGTCAGCAGCAGCATCGAGGGAGCCCTGGGTTAGGGTTAGCACCTGCAGCCAGTCAGACCCAGAAACAGGAGAACGGTGCCAGTCCACCCAAGGTGGGGCGGAGGGAGGAACAGCGCCGGGCAGAGAACGGCCCTTAACAGGAAGCCCAGAAAAGCTGGCTAGCTTTGAAAAGGGTCGTGGGGGTTAGTTTCTCCAATAAAAGCAAACTCTGTAAAATGGAAATTCCTGGTTTTATTTTGAATCCTCTGGTGGGCTGTGTATAGACATGGAGTCAGGGCGGCTGGGTGCTGCAGTGAGAGAGCGCTGGCCCTGTAGTCACGAGTTCAAATTTGACTTAAGACAAATTACCCTGCTGGGACCTTGCAACCCTTCCCCCACCAAAAAAATTAAAACGCCGAGTCCCCTGAAAGGGAGAACACCCCTCCTAACTGGTGCCTCCGCTCCAAGCGAGGGCACAGCTGGGGCAGCCTTTATGAGGGGAAAAGCCCTCCCTCATGGCAACATGCCCATGGCCTAGAAAGGACAAGCTTCCCCATTCCAATCATCCCAGGCCAGCTTATCTGCAGAGCAGTGTGGGCACCTGGCCCTTGGTGCCAGCCTTAGAGAAACTGAATAACCACCAGAGAGCCAGAGGGGGGGACCCACACAGGGTCGTTTTGGGGATTCAGTGAGACCCCGGAAGTGAATGGGTCATGTGTGCTGGAGGAGGGAATGGGGAGTGATCATGCCTGCAGGTGGCACCCGGCTCTAGGGGGCCCCAACTCACAAAGTGGGGTCACAAGTGCTCCAGAAGCCTTGGGCCAGGGGCATCAGCTGAAGAAATGGGGCACATCTAGCTTTTAAGAGGCAGAATGTGGGCGATGCCTTCCCTGTCTCAATGATCTCAGGGGGCAGGGATGACTCTGGGACAATCCTGCCCAATGTCCAAACACAGGTCCGACTGCCCCCTCCAGATTCCAAGGGGTGGAAGCTACCCAAATGGGTGGCAAGGGTGGTCTAGCTTTGGTCCTCTGACACCCCTGCCCTCAGTATACACCCTGGACCTTTGTCTCCTCTTCCAACTCAGGAGCAGCCCCCCCCCATCCTCTTCGGTTGTCTCTGGGTCCCCAATGTGAGACTGGCGAGAGGCTGCTTCACTGGCAGACCCTGCCCACCGCACCAACCACCTTAGGGGCAACTTCACTGGATAGTTTTTTCCCAGGGGTGCTCAGCCCCTCAGGGGTGAGATTCAAACCCAGGTCTTGCTGGTTCCAAGGACAAGTGAACTGACTAGAGGCAGGACGCCCTCCACATTTGGTCAAACCTCGCAGGCATTTTATTGAGACATGAAGATATGGGGCCCACCACGGGGCAAGGCACCAGGGTGGAGGCAGACGCATGTCAACCCCAGACTTGGGACAAAGCCCGGCAGCAAGCAGCTCCAGGCTGAGGGGGGTCTGCAGAGGCAGAAGTCAGGGGAGGGGCGGGCCAGGGGGTTCAGGTCACTGATGGACGTCTCGCCCACAAGGGAGGCCGAGAATCACTTTACAGATGAAGACACTGAGTTCAGGGCCGGCCACCTGGCCTCAGGGTTCCCTCAACCGTCCTTCCTTGACCTCAGCCCTCTCCTCGACAAGGCCAAGAGCCGGGACCCTTTCTGGGGCAGCGTGGGCCTTCCTCTATGGGAGAGGTCAGGGACCAGGCTGCCCGGGAGGGAGGGATGGAGGTGGGCAGCAGCATCGGATGGCCCCGAGGTCAACCCTGGTTCTTCCAGGAAGGCCCAGCCTATCTCAGGGTCCAGATGGTGCCTTGGTAGCCCCTGACCATGGACCCATTCCAGTTCTTTCAACTCATTTCCTCTGGTCACATCCGTCCAGCCGTCACCTGTCCACTCTCCCATCCATCTGTTTGATCACTAGGGGCAGCAGCCCCCACCCAGGGGCTGAAGCTCACTCCCCTGGGCCCCGCAAGCACAGGGTGGCCCAGTGAGACATCCGCAGGCAACTGGGTTTGGCTCCAGGTCATGCGTCCAGGTGCCTGGTGACCCTGCGCACCTTCTCCTTCTTGTTCCGGTTGCCGTGCTTCTTCCAGGGTTTCCCCGGGCCCCCAAGGTAGCCGGGGGCAGGGGGCACCAGGCTCCCGCCAGGCCTGTGGCCCATCGTGGTCTGCACGCCCCTGGTCAGTGCCCTCACATTCTCCTGGACAAAAAGAAACCACACCTGAGATACCCGAGATACCAGGTGAGGGAGTTTGTGGACACAGTCCAGGGGCCTGTAAACATGTGGTCCTGGGGAGGACCAGCGAGCAGACCAAGTGAGCAGAAGTGGACGTGTCCAGTCAGGGGTGTCTTTTCACGGTGTCCTGACACCCCCCACCCATGGCGCCAGCCTGGATCAGGCACTGCCGCATGTTGCATCATCACCACTGACTTTGGCTCCTCTCACAACTCCTCCCCTGACCTCCCCCACCTTACACACACTACCACCAGGGCTGCTCGCCATCTTACTTGGTGGAAAAATGCTCGGTCGACCACGTTCTCAATCTGCTTGGCCTTGTGGTGGCTCTGCCGCGGAAGCTGTGTTTCTGGCTTCCCTGTGTCGTGCTTCAGTTTCTTGTGCTGCAGCTGGAAGTGCTCTGGCTCAATGTTGGGAGGAGGGTGGCAGTATAGCAGCTTACCCTGAAACAACAGTGTTAGGTGAACAGGGGCCCCAGTGACTGGCAGCCGAGGAGCCTGGCACTGCCGTGCCCCCTTGGTGAGGCGACAGCTACACAAACATCAG
This sequence comes from Macrotis lagotis, assembly GCF_037893015.1. Taxonomy (NCBI): domain Eukaryota; kingdom Metazoa; phylum Chordata; class Mammalia; order Peramelemorphia; family Peramelidae; genus Macrotis; species Macrotis lagotis. Next base: position 2,867,943 of record NC_133663.1, on the reverse strand, counting down.
AGAGTCAGCCCCGGCCCAAGACCGGAGGGCAGAGCTGCCCTTGGTCACACTGGGACGGATGGGTGGAGGTGACTGAGACCCACCTTCCCTCTGAGGAAAGGAGGAAGGTCACATTCCCCTTCCTCACCAACTCAGGACTGGGGGGCATTCCAGAATCTGCACATTACAGCAGCCCCTCTTGAAAAGGCCGATCCTGAATTCAAGAGAAGCACAACCTAGACCATCCATCCTGCCAGCCACCAACCACAAGGGGGCTTCAGGAGGCACCTGCAGGGACCCCGGAGGCCAGAGCACAGCTCCCGATTCTTGGTCCAGCTATCTGAGAAGTGGGGTGGGGGGGGCCTGGTGTCCAGCTCTGTGGGTGCCTGAAGGATGTCAGATGGGCACCTAGCGAGGGGAGTGTGAGGTGGGTCGCAAAGGTGCACGGGTGGGCAGGTGGTAACCTCACTTACCTTGACGTAGTCCTTCAGGATGTAGCGGGCAGCACGGGGCTGGTCAGGCTGTCCATGGGCAGTCATGAACCCTCTCATGCCTGAAAGACCGGGGGGGGGGGGGGGGGTGTTAAGAGTGAGAGTCCAGGCCAGGACCCCCTCCCTCCAACCCAGGCAGCAGAGCTTCCCCCTAGGCCACAGGTCCAAGGGCTCAGCCATGCAATGGGGGGCCCTGGCTGGGACCCCAAGAGTCTGCTACCCACAGTGGGCTCCTGAGCCTGAAGGCCGACAGTGGGGGGGGGGGGGCCTGACCCAGCCAGGGGTTCACTCCCAGATTCTGATTTGTTTTCTATCATCAACTGATTTCCAGAGAAAAACCCCCAGGCACAAAGAAGTCAAAGACTGAGAGATGTGCAAATGGCTTAAGAATGGCCAAGTGTCCCCCTTGACCTCTCACCACGCTGAAGCACCCCCCAGGAGATCTGGGTTCTAATCCTGCCTGAGGACACTCCCTCAAGCCTGTGGTGCACCCTGAGGCCAGCTAGGGTGGGAGGCAGCACCCTGGTCCCACAGGACACTAAGAGGAGGATCAGGTTCCACTTGCCCCATAATTCACACCCAGGTCCACAGTACCAAGAGGTTGCACAGGGGCCTGGGCAGGGATGGCCACCATTGGCTCTGACATCAGGGACCCAGATTCAAATCCCACTTGCCACTTGTAAGCTCTGGGCCCTGCAGATGGCCCTGGTCGCCTACCAAGTCCAGGTCTGTGGTCCCTGAAATCTTGAGCATTTAAACAAAGACCAAAGGCCAGGGTCCTGGAGGAGGCCCAGGTGACACAGATACCCAGGAGATGAGGCTCCACTCTCCAACCACAATGCAATTATACACTCATCACCCCCGCACCCAGGCAGGCACCCCCCATGAGAACGCACTCCCATAAGCTGTCAGCAGCTCTTCAGCAGAGGGCGGGCGTTCGGGGTCTTCATCTTCTCGGGGCCGGATGATGTGAATCCCATAAGTGGCCTCCAGGATGTGTCTCGGAATGTTCTGACAGATGTAAGCTTGTAAAGGAAACAAACCCATCCCCATGGGAGGCCCCAGGGCAAGTGGGGAGGGGGCCGGATGATGTGAATCCCATAAGTGGCCTCCAGGATGTGTCTCGGAATGTTCTGACAGATGTAAGCTTGTAAAGGAAACAAACCCATCCCCATGGGAGGCCCCAGGGCAAGTGGGGAGGGGAAGAGACCCCTGCCACCCCCATCACAGGCCTGGCTGAACCTGAGCTCAGGATCAAGGGCTGGAGAAGCGCTCCCCAAGTCCTTCCCCACGCTTTGCAGGAGGTGAAGGATGGAGCCTCAAGGGCCCCCAAGTGACCTCTCTGGCAGACATCAGTAAGCAGAGGACTCACCCACGTGACCCTGAATCCCATGACAAAGAAAGGATATGAGGGAAATTGGGGGAACATGGTCTCTCATCTGGTCGATGGGCAGGATCCCGCAGCAGGTCATCTCTGCCTTGGTGGAGACAAAGGAGGGCATCACCAGGCCGGGACAGTCACACAGACACAGGTCGGGCTCCACATAGAGAGTCTGGAAGACAAACTTGAGTTTACATGACTCTCCACCAGGAAGGAAGGCTGAGGGTCCAGGTGCAAGTCCCTGGGAATACCTGGAAGTGTTTGGTGTGTCCAGGTGTGGCCGACACTGACACCTTCTTGTCCCCAAAGATGGTGTTGATGGTTGAGCTCTTACCAACATTGGGGTACCCGACCTGCAGGATGAGAGACAGATGATGCCCCAAGGCTCAGAGCAGACCTTTGGCCCTGCCTGGCACCAGGGGACACTGCCAGAGAACACACCAGCCTCTCCTCCTCACTGATTTTGTGGTTTGCATCGACAGGGCTGGGGACCAAAACGTTGTCCAATGGCCTGGCATTGCCACCCCTCCTCCTGTTCTGTGCATAGCTTGGGGGGTGGGGGGTGTCCACTCTTATTCCAATAGTCTGGGAAGACTGGTCTAACCGCCTGACTCTCTGGACCAGAGGTCAGGCTGGACTCAGTCAGGATGCTGTGTCTGAATCCCAGCCAGGCCCTCATACTACAAGTCGGCGACTACAGGAGCCCAGGGTCCAGATCTCATGCCTGACCCCCCGTTTGATAAAACGAGGGAACTGAGGCACAGGGATGCCCGGTGTCTTACCAGGGTCACACAGTTAGTATGCCCCACTGCCCTGGGGAGGGGGCAACTCTCAATGGGAGGCTCTGACTACTCCCTGGGGAACTTGGGGTCAGTATCTCCCCTCCCTCACCTGCTCCCTTAGCCCTCTGCTTGTCGCCCATCTCAGGACACTGGGGTGTTATTTAAGGTCCCAAGCAGGTCCCAGTCAGGCTCACCCTGCCTTCCCATCAACCCCACACTGTCAGACCATCAGGGGAGGGTCTTCTGAGAAGCCCACCACAAGTAACCAGGGGGCCACTCACCAGCCCCACAGTGAGCTGTCCCTCCTTGACCTTCTTCCCAGAATGCATCTCTCTGAAGATGTCCAACAGCTCCTGCTTCTCCACCAGGTGGCAGTCATTCTGCACATGGGCACCCCTGCCCTGCTGCTGCTGCTGCTGCTGCTGCTCCTGCTCCAAGCTGCCCCCAGTCTCATTTTCTTGACAGTGCCAGCTGGAGGACTCTGCTTCGTGGCCCCCATCATCATCCTCAGAACACGTCTGCCAGTGGTCATCATCCTCCAGACAATCCTCATATTCACTGTCTCTGTCTTCACTCTTCCAGCTGTGCCCATCCTCGTCCTCATCCTCGTCCTCGTCTTCACTCGGGGTAAGCTGACCACCCCAGGGGACACGTCTCTGTCCATCTTCAGCCTCATCTTCCCACTCTTCAGCCTCCTCTGAACCCTCCACTTCTTGTTCCTAGGCAAATAAAAACCCAAAGAAACAGAAGACAAAATGGGTCATGGACAACAGCTCTCACATTAATGGAAAAAACCAAAAATCTTGACTTAATCCTCAAGCCAGGGGACAAAAAGGTCCCTGGAGAGACAGGAAAAGAAAAGACTCCGCTTGGTCCTAAATTGACCCTGGCAATCATTTTCAGTTTTTTTTTTTGGGGGGTGCAGGGAATGTGGCTGGCATCATCCCTTTGCCTTGGGAGGACACCAGCACCCCTCCCCCTCCCCCATATCCTTCCCTGACAGCAGAGAGGAGCCCCGGCTACCTTTGATCTCGTGCTCAGTCGGAGGCCTTCAGCCAGAGCTGACCAGAAAATCACTTTCACGTTTTCTTGTTCAAAGAATCTGGCCCAGGCTTCTCGCTGCTCCTCGGTCAGCAGGTCTGCTTTGTTGAGCAAAATCACATTTTCCTTATCTTGGCTGATTTCTTTCACATAACGCTCCTAGAAAAACAAAGCTCATCTGGAGGAAGCAAAGAGCAGGAGGTCCCTTCACTGAGCACTCCCAGGGATGGAGATGAGTGCCAACCCCAACAGCATCATCCTTATCCTCACCACCACTATCACCACCACTAGTATAATCATAATCATCATCATCACCATCACCCCCCCCTCATTTCCCCAGGGGGAGCCTGGGGAGCTCAGGGGCAGTGACCATTCAAGGAACCCAAGTTGAGAGACCATCTTGCAGGGAAGGAGAACAAGGTCCAAGTGACCTTAGTCGGAACAGTGGGTCCCACCTTGACTGCCCCCAGCCTGGGCCAAGGAAGTGCTCTTGGGCTTAGGCCCAGAACACTAGTTAACACTAGGAATTCTGGAGGCTGGGTGCTAGCCGCACTTACCAAGTCCTCGCATCGAAAGAGAAGGGGGTTGCGGGCATCCACTATCTGCACAACAATGTCACTGAAAACAAATACAAAGACTGTAAGGCCTGGAGCTAGGGTACCCCATCTTCCATAAAGGGCAGGAGACAAAAGGCTGCTGAGGACACATGGTAGGGAGTGGTTACCAGAGCCCATCGCCTAGTAGAACCAACAGGGAAGGCAGCTCAACTTGAACGATCACAAGCCGCTGTCCGCCCTGGTGAGATTCCCTTGAGAGAACCTCCTTAAGACCAACTCACGGAGGGTAAGAAAGGAAGTGACTGAAGGGATTTGGGGGTATCTCTGTATCAAACATTCCCAATGAAGGCTGGCCAGTCAGTGAAGGCCCTCACCAGTTACCAGGCCAGAGGCCCAGGTGGTCAGTCTTTTTTCTGTTGTGCCCAATTCCTGATATCCCCAATTTTCTTGGCAGGTTTGCCATGTGCTTCTCTAACTCATTTGAAGGTGAGGAAACTGAGGCAAACAGAGTGAAGTGACTTTCCCAGGGTCACACCTCCAAGAAGTGTCTGAGGCTGAATTTAAATCTCAGAAAGAGTCTTTCTGACTCCAGGCCTGGCAGTCTTGAGGGCCCCAGAGAAGACAAATAATCCTCAAAAGAATTACAGGGGTTTTAAATAGTCCAGAGAAAGAAGGCACCATAAATGGTGATCTCCTCTCAAAAGGCTGAAGGAAAGAAAAGCATAGTAAGCAGTCCCCAAATCCACTTTCAGCAGAGTCAGAAGACGCCATGGCCCACACTGACTGCTGCCAGTGGCTGCCACCCACCACTGCTGATCCTGTGACATCATTTGGGGGCTGGGTAGCCTGAGGGGGTGTGTGTGTGGGGGTGGAGTACCACCCTCCCTTTGTCCTTTACTCCACTGGGGAATGGAGATGAGAAAACAGGAGAAATTGGGAAGAAAGCTTCACTCTGGGGCTTCCTGGCACCACCCAGCACAGAGTCTACAAGATTAAGGGAGGAACCACAAAAGACCACAAAGATGTCGCTGGCTTCCAGGAGCCACGGTCCCCCCAGGCCAGAACTGGGCTCTCCTCCCTCCCCAAAGCTGTTGACTCCAGCCTTCCCTCCAAAGGAGGGACCAGACCAACCAGCCCAGGTCTGGCTTCTGCGGACAGAGATTCGAAGAAGGGGCCGCGATCATGGCTCTTCTACACGGTGCAAAACTCGCTCCTGGACTTCAACTCTCAGGACTCGGCGAGGGCAGGGCTGTCCCCCTCACATTGGGTTTATTAGTCACAGTCGGCGCAGAGGGGAGGAGACCCCTTTAGGTCCCAAAGCACAAGGGAAGGGAGAACCTTCTGGACAAAGGTGTGGAGGTGGGAAATGAACGTCCTCTGTGAGGACCACCAAGTCTGAAAGTGGGACCATAGAGCACAGGGAAGGAGGCGGGGCCTCCCATCCATGGTGATCATAGATAGACCCCAGGCTGGGTTTGTGCCAGGACAGAGCTGGAAAAGGGGGCTCCACTTCCCCTGCCACCTGGCTGCCAAACACTGGCGTCCGGGAGGGGGACACTCCTCTTGGACGCACCCAGCATGCTTCCCTCTCCTCCAGAGCCGGGGGGCTGTGATCCCACGTCCGACGTCGGGCCCACAACGTCTGGCCTGCCATCTTTTGGGTCGTCCTTGGCTTAAAAGCACTAGATTGACCGGGACCCACTCACCCGACTCACCTTCTCTCGATGACTCTCCAGAGCTGGCGCCAAAAGTCCAAGTTTCTTTCAAACGGAGTCAAAATCAGGTTCTGTTCCTCTTCCAGCCTGGCTTTAAAAGGAGAGGTTGCACACCGGGCAGTCCCTTGGGGGCCCAACACTGAGCCCCCCACCGAACCCGTCCTTGTATGGCCCACACCCCCCACAGCCATGGGCCCGGAGGAGGGAGAAGCCCAGACCCAAACCCGAGGACCCCGGACACAGAAAGCTGAGTGGGGTTGGCCCGGGCTGGCAGGATGGCTGGACCCAGGGGTCTTTAGGGCTGAGTTTTGGGGGGGGGTCCTGGAGGCCCCTGGGCTGGACAGAAACCCTCCCGGGCACCCAAGGGGGCCCCACTCACCGCACCAGCCCGCGCCTCCACTCCAGGAAGTTCTCCCTCTCGGCCTGCTGGAGCTTCTCCGTGCTAGTGGCCCTGTTCCACGGGGGCCTGGGGGGGCAGGGGGAGCTGGAGGGGGTGTCTGGGGCGGGTGGGGAGGAGGGCAGGGGGGCATACCTGGGGGGCAGTCCCGAGGAGGGGCTGGGCAGGGGGACAGTGGGGGGGCAGCCCCGGGGGGTGGGGAGGAGGGCAGGGGGGCAGTCCCGGGGGGGACAGTGGGCCAGTCGGGAGCAGCCCCGGGGGGTGGGGAGGAGGGCAGGGGGGCATACCTGGGGGACAGTCCCGAGGAGGGGCTGGGCAGGGGGACAGTGGGGGGGCAGCCCCGGGGGGTGGGGAGGAGGGCAGGGGGGCAGTCCCGGGGGACGGGGGGGGGGGCGGGCAGGAGGGCAGTCCCGGGGGGACAGGGGGGCAGCCCCGGGGGCTCACCTGCGGGGCACGCGCAGGGCCCCCCGGTGCTGCTCCTGGCGCTCCCGCAGCCGCCGCCGCTCCTCGGGGCTCAGCAGGCCGGGCTGGGCCTCGGGGGGCACCAGGCGCAGGTTCAGCTTCTCTGCTCGGGGACGGGGAGGGCGAGGCCGGGTCACCCCGCCGCCCCCGGGCCCCCCGGCCCCCGCCCCCCGCCGGCGCCCCCCGGCCCCACGCACCCGCCACGAACTCGGTCCCCGCCAGCTGGGCCGTGGCCAGGAAGTCCTCCAGGGCCGTGGGCTCCGTCACGGAGCGCGGGTCCGCGCGCGCCTCCTCCGGCTCCTGCGTGTGCAGCTGCGGGGCGGCCCCACGTCAGCGCCCGCGGCCCTCGGGCCCGGGCCCCGCCGCCCCCCGGGGGGTCTCCGCGCCGCCCTCCGGGGTCTGCGCGCCTCCCTCCGGGGGGGGTCTCCGCGCCGCCCTCCGGGGGGGGGTCTCCGCGCCGCCGCCCTCCGGGGTCTGCGCGCCTCCCTCCGGGGGGGTCTCCCCGCCGCCCCTCCGGGGGGTCTCCGCGCCGCCCCGCGCTCACCCACGCGTCTCGCCGCCGCCGGCCCCGGCTCTGCAGGTTCCGCTCCTTGATGAGGGCCCGGCCCAGGCCGCCGCCGCCCCCCGGCCCCCGCCTCCGACCCATCGCGCCCCCCCGGCCGCACCGGCCCCACCGGCGCCAGGGGTCGCGGACCGCGCGGCTCCGCTCGGGGCTCTCCTGCGCCTGCGCGGCCGCCGCGGAAGCGGGCACGCTGGGGCGAGTCCAAGTGGAGAGCAGATGGGGGGGAGACGCCGGAAGGGGCCGAGAGCCGGGGCCCAGAGCCGGAGCCGCCGGCATCCTCGCGCCCTCCCGGACGCGTCCCGGGCCACGCGGGTCAGCGCTTCCGAGGGGTCGCCGCCCCTGCGGACACTCCACCCACCGGGAGTGAGGGGGGGGTCTGAGGAGCGGTGGTACAGCCCGGGGGGGTGCGCTGCCGGAAGGGTCCGGCGAGAAACGCGAGCGTCGGGCAGAAAGGGGCCGGGCGGAAGGGGCGGGCCTCGAGGAGGCGAAAGGGGCGGGGCAGCAGGAAGAGGCGGGGCTCGAGGAGGCGAACGGGGCGGGACAGGGGCGCGCGTCTCTGCCACGTGACCTCCCAGCCTTCCCAGCGGGCGAGGGGGCGGGGCTGCGCCCTCCCAATCCTCCCCGGAGCCCCCCAGCCAGGTGCCCCCAGGAGCGGGGGGCTGGCAGGGGCGGCGGGGACCCCACTGTAAATAAGCGCAGCCCCCCATGGGAGCGTCCAGTGCGGGCTGGGCGGGGGGGCGCTCGGGGTCTCCCAGCCCCCTGGGCCTCCTCCCCTCCCCTCCTCTTCCCCTCCTCCTCCTCCCCCCTCCCCCTCCTCCTCCTCCCCCTCCCTCTCCTCCCCTCCTCCCCTCCCCTCCTCCCCCTTCCTCCTCCTGCCCCTCCCCTCCTCTTCCCCTCCACCCCCTCCTCCTCCTCCTCCTCTCCTCTTCCTCCTCCTCCTCCTCGTCCTCCTCCTCCCAGCCGTGCCTGGTCCAGCCCAGGGTGGGGGAGCAGCGACAGAGCTGGTGAAATATGGGGGATCCCGGCGAGGGGGGGAGCCCGGGGGACACTGGGGGGTCCATTCCGCCCTCCGGGTGCCGCTGTCTCCCCAGAGGTGGGGGCCGGGGGCCGCTGCTCCTCGGGTCTCTATTCCCAACCTCAGCCCCGGCTCCACGATGCCCATCACCCCCCAAGCCTGGCAGCCTCTGTGCCCGGCGGCCGTGCCGAGGGGCAGTTTTGGTCCTGCCTTGTGGCCCCCCTCCCTTGCTTGGCCTCAGTTTCCCGTTTCTCCAGGGCATGTCTGCTGGACCAGTTGGCCACGAATCAAGCTGCTTGCTATTTCCCAAACTGATGCTCGTTTGCTGCCAGCCTGGCCTGTGAGACTCTCCACAAAGGAGCTGCCACCCCTGCAGGATAGGGGGACCCACCCATCCAACGGGCAGCCTCCCTCAGGAGGAGTCATTGGGCCTTGGTTGAGGACCTCCTTATTGATTTCTGAAACGATAGAACTGGTTTCTTGGTTTTCCCAACGGCACACGATGGTGGTTTTGGCGAGCTTCTGAGTTTTCTCATTCTCCTCTCTCCCTCCCTTCTCTCCCCCCCAGCCCCCCTACAGAAGGCAGTCGGACCTAGTCTTGCAACCATGATAAACCTAGATTAGAATTGAACGCCTTGTGAGAGATGAATCAGATCCAAAAGAAGAAAGAACGCATCAGAGACGACAACATGACATAAGAAGATACCTTTGAAATACTGAAGATAAGCAGCTGTGGTCCACATTTAGACTCCACAGTCCTTCTCGGAATACAGGCAGCAGTCACTATCACAAGCCCCCTAAAACCGATGAGTGAATGACCGGCTCCCCATGTTGTTACTGTGTGTATGTTCTGGTTCTGCTCGTCTCACTCAGCAGCAGTTCCTGCAAGGCTTTCAGACTTTTCTGAAATCCTGTCCCTCATGTTTCCTTAAAGCACAATAGCGTTCCATCACATCCACAGACCACAACTTGTTCAGTCACTCCACAACTGATGGGCAGCCCCTCAAAGTCCAATTCTTTTCCACTTCTGAAAGAGCTGCTGTGAAGATTTTTAGTCTAATCTAAGTTTCTGCCACACTAACTTCCAATTTTCGGAGCAGTTTTTATCAAAGAGAGAGTTTTTATCCCAATAGCTGGACTCTTTGGGTCTATCAAACAGCAGATTACTATATTCATTTCCTGCTATTGCACCTAGTCTGTTCCACTGATCCACCACTCTTTTTCTTAACCAATCCAGACAATTTGAGGATTGATGCTTTATAATATAATTTGAGATCTTTAGGGCCAAGATACCTTCTTTTGCACTTTTTTTCATTAAGTCTCGGGAAATTCCCAACTTGTTATTTCTCCATATGAATTTACTTACCTTTTTTTTTCCAACTCATCAAAGTAATTTTTTGGAATTTTGACTGGTAGGGCGGTAAACCATAGTTTAACTTAGGCAGAATTGTCATTTTGATTATATTAGCTCAACCAATCCACGAACATTGATATTTGCCCAGTTTTTTAAAACTGATTTAATTTGCGTGAGAATTGTTTTCAAAAAGTTTCTGAGTCTACCTAGACTCCCAGGTATTTTATATTGTCTGATGTTACTTTGAATGGGATTTCTCTTTCTAGCTCTTTCTGCTGCATTTGCTAGTCAAATACATATATATATATATATGGAGAGAGAGAGAGAGAGAGAGAGAGAGAGAGAGAGAGAGAGAGAGAGAGAAATATTAAGGATTTATGAGGGTTTATTTTATATCCTGCAACTTTGCTAAAGTTACCAATTATTTCTAGTAATTTTTTAGATGATTTTTTTAGGATTCTCTAGATATACCATCATGTCATCTGCAAAGAGTGAGAGGTTTGTCTCTTCCTTCCCAATTCTAATTCCTTCAATTTCTTTTTCTTTTCTTACTGCTCCAGCTAACATTTCTGGGACAATATTGAATAGTAGTGGTGATTGTGGGCACCCTTGTTTCACCCCTGGTCTTATTGGGAATGCCTCAAGCCTGTCCCCATTGGATGTAATGCTTGCTGATGGTTTCAGATAGATACTGCTTATTATTCTAAGGAACAATCCACTTATTCCTACGCTCTCTAGTGTTTTTAGTAAGAATGGTGCTATGAATATTTTTGCACATGTGGGATTTTTACTCTTTTTCATGATCTTAAAGACTTCTTTAAGCATAGCCCTGCACCCCCTTCACCTAGAATAGAATTCCTACTTTTGATTAGGGTAGTCAAAAAGTAAGATTCTAATGGAAGGAATTCAAACTGAAGAATAAGACTATGGCCATTCAGGGGGACATTTCTGAGGCAGCTAGAACCCTGGGAAATGTCAAGTATAATAGAGGCCACCTCTTTGACTTCATGTGAGGTAACCTTCAAGGCAAGTGGTCTCATTTGTGAAAAGAGTTGCTCTTAAACTCCAAGCCATGCCTCAATCTGGTTTTATGTGTGTGCATATATGTGTTTCTGTGTGTGTGTGTGTGTGTGTGTGTGTGTGTGTGTGTGTGTGTGTGTGTATACTCACACAGGTGACTTTGGGCCTGGGCTTGTGGTTCTGAACTACCATGCAGACCACAAGTTTTGAATACAATGCTACATCTAATTTTACAGTGTTGAATAGCTGCAGTTATTCTAAATTTATATAGACCCAGAGGCTATTTGCAGGACACAAATACACCTATGGATTTAGGTTTCTTAATTGTTCCTCCCTCTCAAGATTCCCATCTATTGTTTGGGGGAAATTCAGCCTTTCTTTAGGCAGAATGCTTGGGCAGAGGGGTGGATCTAAGCTTCTAGCATGTCAACATCCCTCCAGTCTTACAACTCATCTGTCTGTGACTTTTTCTAGGCTGTGTCCTGTTTCTAGAATGTTGCCCTCCTTTCCCATTCTCTCCCATTCAGTTCTCATCCCCCTTTAAAGCCTATGAAAGACCCACTCTGATAGAGATTTGCTCTAGATTTGCACCCACTCCCCCAGTGACTGGAATGTTCTCTCTCATCTCCTACTCTCTCCTTCCTGGAAACACAGTTTAGACACTGGCTTCTACATGAAGTTCCTTTTGATTCTCCTCCTTCACACACACACACACAGCCAAGTCTCGCCATTAGACTGTCAGTTCCTTCAAAAAAGTTACTAAAAAGGACTCTGACATGAGGTGTTGCAAGAATTAAGTAAATAATTTCGAAAGGACAAAATTTGACCATAAACTTAGTTACCTTATGAATATGCCCCTAAAATAAGAAAATTAAAGGCATTTAAAGTTGCATAAGAGTGAATTAGGAGAAATTACTGGTATATGAAGCATAAAATTAGTTCACTTGCAGATACAATATTTTAGGTTATACACTTTTGACTGTATATATTTCAGGATTTTTCAATTACTTTAGAAAGTATGTCAAATGGTTTTTTTTTGTGGACATTCTCACAATTTGAAGCTTGAATAAACTGGTTAACTAGATTTAGATGAAATATTTTTATGAGACAAAAAAAGGTACAAATGAGAATATCATCCAATATATTGCACTGTTAGAATTCTACATATATCAGTAAAATTAGTAGCTTGTTCCTAATTTTAAAATCAGATTTATTGTAGTTCATCCAAAGTGTCAGTGTAAAACTTTAACCAATTTTGATTAAAGAATTTTGTGAATCTCAAAAAAAAAAAAAAGAATCTGTTTCTTATAAGGATTACTTCATTTTTTATGTTTGGATCCTAGGCCCTTACTAAATACTGGTTGATTGACTGACCAGAGATGTCATAGACATGAGTACTGCTGATTACAACCAGTCCCACCATGCCATTCCTGTCCATGGCCTACCCCAATCCCCATAGGGCATCTACCAGTTGCCCTCTGGTGCAATGAGAGCCTTCTTCCTCCCTGGAATGCTGTCTTTCTGCTCTCATTGGTATGTGACCCAACTGGTGATGGAAGCATGCTGAACCTTGCCATGCTAAACCTGGCTCACTATTGCCATTGATGGATAGTGTTGGAGTGTTCTCTACCCCAGAGCCTCACTGGCTGATTATTGTCACAGGATCCTGGATTTGGGCCTGGGCGGCAATATTATCGCAATGAACATTTGCTTCAGGGAACGACGTAGACAACATGCCTGCTGGAATCCAGATGTGAAATTAAAACCATAACTGCACAAATAGAAAATTCTAACAAAATAAGTTATTTTTTTCAGTCTTTTTGGTGTCACAGCCATTAGTGGTTCTACCCAAGGGGACCAACAACTCTGGCCCTTAGTAAAATACCAAAGTCCTTGGGATAAAGAGAACACAGTCCCCTACATCCCCAAATGAAAAGCACATCAGAAGGAGGCAGTGAAGTGCAAGCAAGAAGACAACAACTTTGGGATGACAAAACCTGAATGCAAGGCCCAGCTTTTCAAGCTTGTTTCTTCATCTCTAACAGGAGTGTCATGGACTAGGTTTGCTAGCATTTTTGTTTTAGGTTTTTGCAAGGCAATGGGGTGAAGTGGCCTGCCCAAGGCCACACGGCTAGGTCATTATGAAGTGTCTGAGGCTGGATTTGAACCCAGGTCCTGCTGACTCCAGGGCCGGCGCTCTGTCCACTGCGCCACCCCCTTGCTAGCATTTCTTTACAAAGCTTTCACTTGATCCTCAGAACAACCCTGGCAAGTACTGTTATTATTGTTCCTGTTTAATGGGGCTGAAAACTGAACCTAAACCATCCGACCTTCCCAAGATCGTGAAGCCAGCACATGTCTAAGGCGGCCTTCCCGCTTTTGACTGCCTCATTTTGTATAGCGCACAACCTATGATCAACTTTCCACTCTGATCTTATGCCCAGACCTATAACCAGGGGCACAGGCAGCTGGGGGAAGGGGGACAGAGGGCTAGTCCCGGAGTCAGGAGGACCTGAGTTCAAATTCACCCTCAGATACTTCCTAGTTGTGTGGCTCTGGGCAAATCACTTCACCTCGATCAGTTCTTTCATCTGTAAAATGAGCTAGAGAAGGAAATAGTATACCACTCCGAGACCTTTGCTGAGAAAATCCCCAAATTCAGACACAACTAATTAATTAAACAATAGCAAAAATTACGTAGAGGCAGGCACTGAACTACGCTAAATGTTAGTACTATGAGGGGGCCTGGGGGTAGGAAAGGACCACAAAAACTGCTGGAAATTCAATCAGGAGACGCTCAATCTTTAGGACTCAGTATTGTTCTACTCTCCTCTTTTAGGCTTAAACTTTTTTTAAAAAATGCTTTTGGGGACAACTAGGTGGCGCAGTGGACAGAGCACCGGCCCTGGAGTCAGGAGGACCTGGGTTCAAATCCAGCCCCAGACACTTCATAATGACCCAGCTGTGTGGCCTTGGGCAGGTCACCTAACTCCATTGCCTTGCAAAAAACTAACTAACAACAAAAATGCTTTTAAAAGACACATTAAAACGTGGAGTCTAGCAAGGTGACTAATGACTTGTGAGGTTCATGTAACAGGCAGCAAGTGTTGGGGCTAGGATCCCTACTGGGAGAGGTCTCTAACTCTCTCCTATGCCAGACCTGGGGGGGCTGATGTCGTTGAATTCTTACAGCTTCAGTCTGCATCAGTAAGCTCCAAGCTTTCCAGATCTCTCCCCGCCAGTCTTTAACCACTTTATATCTATTCGTTTATAGTCACTTATTGAGTGCCATCACCACAAGAATATTTGCGAGAATGGAGCAGTGCCAGGAGGCCCAAGTGACTTGATTATTCGAATGTAGCCACATTCAGTGGAATAGGCTTGAAGTGTAAAGACTTGGGGATATTTTGCCCTTCCTGGGTTTCACTGGAATTGGTACTAATTGTTAGAACTAAGCTAGAGGACTCTCCCTTCAAGAGTGGGGTTTTTTGGTTTTTGGTTTTTGCTTTTTTTGGTTCTTGGTCCCTCAAGGGTAGAGCCTGCCACATAAGAAAAGCTCCATCAGTCCTGGATTGATTCTTCCTTTGTTGGAGAGTCTGAGACTACAGCCCCGAGTCCTGGTGAAAAGGAAGGGCACTGGCAGGAAGCTGGTAGATGGCCCTGAGGCCTAACGTCTTCTTAACAGTTTCACCGAAGGCAGGCGGGCAAGAAGAACTGGGGCAAAGCTAGCTGAGTGGGAACTCTGTGAAACCAGGTGGGAGGCCGACGGTAACTGCTGTAACTGGCAGACAGCCAAGGAGCCGGCAGCCTGACTAGCCTACCAACTGTTTATCTCTTGAGGTCTTTCCCACAAGGAACAACCTCGGCTGGCCTTGCCTGAGATAGTAGGAGAGCCAGGCAGTGTGTTCTCCTGGTTCAGCAGAGACCCAAATAGGATGGAGGGACCACCCCTTCCCAAGAGATACCAGAGCTGATCTGCAACCTGAGCTGGCAACCCTGGTATCTCCCTCGTGGCAGTTGCTGCTGGGACTTCCCCAGCCTAAACAGCTAAGCTCACTTCATCCCTTTGTCCCTGCCCTGACAGGCATCATCCTCCCTCTTGCCGGATGACGACTGGGCGGTTCTGTTTCTGCATCACCACTGGCTGTAGCAGCCATCCTCGCAGCAACATCCAGACCTAACATCCAGCTCTCAGAACATTCTTTTGAGGAATGTCCTTCCTCGGTGAGTTTATCACTTTTGCCTCCAAATTACTTCATTAAGCCTTGACTTAGAAACAAACGTTCTTACAAGCTCTGCAATCCACACCCAGACTTAAACCACAGGGAGAGTGCCAGCCTGAGCTGTCTCATCCCTGGCATCTCCTAAGAAAAGGGCAAGATAGAATCCTTCACTTTTCCCTCCTAGCCAGACTTTGTCAGTACCTAATATGCTGTTCTAAGCTAAAAGAGTGATTTTGGCTTCTGGAAGAGGCAGAGGGCCTTGGGACAAATATTTCCTGAAGTCGGGCACTAGATTCAAGCCCTTTCCTCCAGTCTGCCTTCATTGTGGATACTACATGATTCCTTTTTGGTTCTAGCTGCTGGAATGAGTCAAGTCAGTGGACCCTGGCAGCCTCTGCTAGGGTTTGGCTCTGGCCTCACTGGTCTCACTTTAATCTTCTGTTGTCTTTGACTGGTTCATCTAGAGAATGGGTAGAAACTTTTCATGGGAAAGTTACACACATGCGCTCCCTGACATGGTTCAGGCCTTCCAAAGACATCAGCTACACAATGAACTCATTTCACACGAAGGTTTCCAAGCACCCAACACTGTGAACTGAAATGGCCGTGTCATGTATCAGAAACAAGTGATGGCTATGGAGTCAGTGTAGAGGCCTGGATCTTGCCCCTGCAAGCTGGATAGGTCACATCCCTGAGCCTCCGTTTCTTCTCATTTGTAAAATGAGCAAGTTTACCCAGATGGTGCCAATGTTCATCCTCATTCTCCAATTAGAATCTGATGGAATTCTTCCTCCATTCTTTATTACCTGGCTTTTATCTGCCACCCACTCTGCAGTGATGATATTAACCCTTCTTCGTGACCATCGGCAGCAAAGTAAGTCAGCCAGGATTTATTTGGCCCCTACTTTGTGCTGGCTCTGGGGTAAGCACTGAGGATGTGGTGAGAGGCAAAATCTTTGGCCAGTTCCTGATCTCAAGCAGCTCAGTCCTGTGGAAAAGGAAATTGCCAGCATCTGCTAGAATCTAGATAATGCAAACGCTCAAATTTCCCGAGCCCTGGGAATTCAAGGCAGCCTCACATGGAAGCAGTCTGCTCATTCATAAGTCGGCACTGGGAGCAAGGTAGGCATTGAGCTGAGAGCAACTGCAATGTGAGCACAGAAATGCACAGAAATGCCAGGGTCCTGATGAGCCCAAGGGGTGACTGGAACATGTACACAGTAAGAGCTGGGGACCTCCCATGACCACAGTCACAATCTGAAGAGTGGTGGTGGTGGTGGTGGTAGTAGTAGTAATAGTAGTAACAGTGGTAGTAGTGTAGTGGTGGTGGTAGTAGTTGTAGTAGTAGTAGTGGTAGTGGTGTGGTAGTGGTGTTGGTGGCAGTGGTGAGGATGGTAGGGTGGTGATGATAATGTGGTAACCACAACAACAGTAACTGCCATTTACATAGAAAGACCTTCTCAATATATTTACGTGGTTCTCATTTGGTCCTCACAATAAACCTCTAAGGGAGGTACAGATAAGGAAACTGAGGTTCACAGTGCTTCACTGTCCCCAGAGTCACACAACCAGTATGGGCATGAGGCAGGATTTGAGTTCAATATTTTGGGACATCCTTCTACCCACAATCCACCTTGCTTCTTCTCTTGGTCACCTTGGAAGATTCAAGTCATAAACCTTCAGAAATACTCTTAGTCTGCAGTCAGCATTCATTCACTAGCTGTTTCCCATGGGCCTTCTGTCCTAAGCCTAGAATACAAATATGAGCAGAAAATTTGGTGACCGTTGACTGAGGGATGTCATGTCATTTTAGAGGATTTCTTCACTATAATACAGGCCCAGACTGTCCAGGTACAATGGCATGAGGCCTGGCTAGGTGCAAGAACCAAGTCTTGGCCTTGGGATCAGAAGACAGGATGGAATTCCAGTGCTGCTCCTCACTAGTGTGAGGAGCCCTTCATCTCCTGGATCTTCAGTTTTCTGATCTCTAAAATGAGAGATTTGGAATATAAATAACTCTCAACCCTAATTCCTATTATTTTGCGTTGGAAAGCAGAGACAGAAAAAGGGAAGAGCACATTTTAATGACCACAGGTGTAACATTTTCAACTCCAGACTTAACATTATTATTCATAATGACTCCTCTATGACAAGTTTTCACTGACCCAGGAGCTTGGTCATCCCAATTATGAGTTGTCCTAGGCTAGGCTGCCATTGCCTGCTGCTTCCCTCTGCAGACCCCAGCCTCTTGTAACAGCTTCAACTGTGTGTCCAGACTTTTGCTGGGGAATGATTCAATGGAATCTGTATCCTTCTGTGCTGCTCTGAGGGAGACAGAAAGGAGGAAAGAAGGTGGCAGGGTAAGAATATAGAGATGTCCTTGGGTCGTGTCCCTGATCTCCATTTTTGCTGCAGATACTTGAGAATTATATATTATGTCAGAGGAGGAACTTCTTTTGTAAAATTGATTTTATTTTTATTTATGGAAAAAACAAGCATTTTTATAACATAATATAATAAAAAAGATGTTCACACATGATCTTCCTTTTAAACATAGAATAAGGATATCCTATAAATTTCTTTTTGTTCCCTTTTTTTCCCTCCCCTCCCCTGGCCACCCTTATACACAAATAGGGGTCTATTTATTATCTCATTGGAACCTTACAATGTGTGTGTGTATGTGTGTGTGTGTATTATTCTATACATTGTACAAAAATAAATAAATGTTATATAAATATACATAAATATAAATGTTATATAAATATAAATAAATGTTATATAAATCTATACAAATAAAATACTAAATAAATAAATTATTCTATACATTTACAGGTCTTCCCCTGGATGCAGATAGCACCTTTCTTCATATAGCCTTTATACTTAATTTAGGGTTTTGTAATAGTCAACATTACTTATTTTTTGTGATTTTTTTCCAATTACATGCAAAGCTAGTTTTCAACATTCATATTTTTTGTAAACTTTTGAGTTTCAGATTTTTCTATTACTCTCCTTCCTCCTCCCTCCCTCATGGCGGCAAGTAATCACATCTAAGTTGTCTATGTACAATTGTGCTCAAAGTCATTTTAAAACAATCTTGTCCTTGCTGTGTGTTGTGTTCCCTTGGTTCTGCTCTTTACGCTCTTGATTATTTTGTGCAAGTCTTTCCATGTTTTTTCTAAGCTCACTGAGCGCATCATTTCTTATAGCACAGTAATAGTCCATCACTATCATACAGCACAACATGGGCAGCCAAAGTGTGATTTATTAAAGGTAGTAATGCTTTGGGGGAAGGTCAAAAGAAGAGGAAACCTAAGTGAGAGGAAGGGACTTGGATCTAATGCCATACTCTTTCTATTCAGTTCCATTCATTCTAGACCTGATTTTGATGGTCAGATTTTGTTCTAACTCAATAATTTTATTTTATTTTTTTTAGGGTTTTTTTTTGCAAGGCAAATGGGATTAAGTGGCTTGCCCAAGGCCACACAGCTAGGTAATTATTAAGTGTCTGAGACCGGATTTGAACTCAGGGACTCCTGACTCCAAGGCCAGTGCTCTATCCACTGCGCCACCTAGCTGCCCCCTAACTCAATAATTTTAGAGAAATCTCACTGACAAGGCTGTTTGGACTGCTAAGCTAAATTCTATTTATTATCTCATTGGAAGCTCACAATGTCCCTGAGAAGCAGGTGATGCTATCTTGGCCAGGAAGTGGTCACCAAGGAGATCAGGAAGCTGGAGATGGATAGTTCCAGGGGAAAATGTCCCCCATCTTCCCCTCCTCCTCCTTCTCTTTGACTTCTGGAGAGTTTTGTCCTAACCTTGGGATAAGGGAGGTTGTCTTGGGCTCATAAACTAGCCCTTTCCATCTTTTAGACACGTAGGAAAAGCAGCAGAGAAGAGAGACCACAGAAATTGAAGCTAAGATCCCTAGCCCCGGCTCCTGGAGCCAGGTGACTAGTGGATGCTGACAGCCCTTTGGGCTCTAGATAGAAGCTCAGGATGCTCTGTTTTTCTCCTCTCTCGCTGAGGAGAACAAGTTCACCTTCTCTGCAGCTGATGTCGCCCTCCCCCTCCCGAGGCTTCCTCTGGTTCTGGAACATTTATTACGCTTCTGCTTTATCTGACAGCCCCCAGGATGGCTAAACAAGAATACTTACAATTTGTACATTTGAACCACATGAGAGGATGTTGGAGAGCACACAAGAGATTTAAAATGCTGGCATTTCACTAGAGTAGTGTTTCTGGTGGGGCCTCAAAACTAGAATACACAATTACCCAGAATTATAAATTCTGGGGGCTGTATCTTCCTTGGGCAGAGAGAATAACTTATCGAGGTTTCTCCAGGTAAATGAGCCATCAGTAGTCTCTGGGCTACAACGGAGTGTCTGTGATTTCTCTGGGCCGCTTCTCCTTGCCAGTGTCCAGAGTAGGCACATTCATTGCTCCATAGGTACCATATTATTATCCTCCCTTTGAGAAACTCGAACTCCCCAAGGAGTCCCCCAGCTGCTAAGTGTGATTCATCCCTAGGACTTTCAAATTCAAAGACTGGCTGTGGCCAGACCTGATTCAGCCCCAGTTAGTGCTCCAGGGGTGGAACTAGAGTGGTGTCAACACTCATAAACCATCTACAAGTGAACAAGATCATGCCAGCAGTGCCACAGCAGGGAAAGCATAGTTAGCAAAGATACAGCATCGATTCCCTCCTGGGTGTTGGCCATCTTGATCTGCCAGTCAGAATGTGAAGGAAGAGCTGCTGAAGCACCAGGAAACATGCCAGGGATTGGAGCTCTGGTGGTCTGGGCCAATTGGGTCTTAAGGAAATTTTGATGTCTTTTAAGGATAGGGGAAAAAAACCTAACTAGTTGAGTTGAGGTTGGGCTTAGGAAAAACTCCTCCAGACCACATGGCTAGGATTTGAGCAGCTCAGGTCCCCAGAATCAGGATTCTGTCCCCACAAAGGAGCCAGAGTGACATCGGAAGCTCTTCCTACCTGAGTGCCCTCCTTTCTATTGTTGTTCCACCTTCCTCCCTTCCACCCTCCCCAGTGGTTTAGCGGTGCTCACCTTGACAGTTCTCACAAGAGATCCTCCATCTTGGTGCGTTTTTCCTAGCTGTACCCCCATACCTAGAATCCTCTGCTTTCTTGTCTAAACCTGCTCCTTTTGACTTTCTTCAAGTCCTTAACTTCTACAAAACCCTTCTCCTGGTAGCCTATCACACTGGTGCCTTCCCTCTGAGATCAATCCTCACATTGATATAGGATTCTAGTTATTCAGTCATTCTTCAGTCATGTCTCTAACCCCATTTGGGCTTTTCTTTGGCAAAACATTTGAAAGTGGTTTTAATTTCCTTCTCCAGATCCTTTTACCACTGGGGAAACTGAGGCAAACAGGATTGAATGACTTGCCTAGGGTCTCACAGTATCTGTGCCAAGATCTGAACTCAAGAAGTGGCATCTTTGACTGCTGCTCTAGTTAGCCCCTGTGCCCTTTAGGTGTCCATACTGTAACTTCTTATTATATTACTATAATTGATGCAATCGGTAAAATTAATGTACTTCTATATGGTGGAGACATCGTTGTTTCCATGCTGTCTCCCCCACAGGAGCTCCCAAGGCCACCCTTTGCCTCTCTTTCTCTCCCCAGCTCTTATCTTAAACTCATTCATCTGAAGACAGTGTTACTTGCTTTTCCCAACCCTGCTAGAACACTAACATCCAGGTGTGTGCCTTCTCCCAAAGTCGTTGTCTCGGGAGGCTGGGTGTCAATGCCAACTGTGGCTGGCAATCCTCTTTGAGTCTTCTTTTGTCTGGAGGGCAAACGAGAATCACAACATATGACAGGGCTTGGCTGTCGTCTGTCGGATTCCTTGGCTGCTCGGGAAGGAACCACGGGTAACTGTGGGGCTCTTTGGAGATAGCAGTAGTGCCACCAGGAGCCGGGCAGGGCCCAGTCTCCTCACTGCCTCTTCAGGGGCATCTTGAGGAAGACTGTTTCCCCACGGTGATTTCACCACACTGATCATCTCCCTGTCCTGAATGCCATACTTCTGAAGAGCAGGCCCATCTTCCTTTACATGAGTTGGCCCCCAGAGCTTAATCAGTCCTGGTTTGGTCTGTTTCCTCTCTGGACAGGATTCTTCTTGAAGCTCTTCAGTTGTCCACTCCCCAATATCCGCCACAGACAGCTATGACTTTGATCCTTGTCTCAGCCCTGAGACCCATATTCCCCACCATCATCTGGGCTGACCCTAGAGAGTTTGCTGACCAACAGGCAGAAACCTCTCCCTTCCACCCTTACTTCTCTCCCCTAGGCTTTAAGGTCAAAATAATGGAGCCACTGTGCCAGTAGAGACCCCTGGAAAGTCCTTCAGTGGGCTGGGACCTTAACTTGTATAGGCCTCTTAAGAGTCTGCCCAGAAGGAGCTCTGAGGAAAGAGGAAGGACCCTTTGGGATCCCCAGCTGACCAGGAAGTAGTTGAACATTTATGGAGAAGTGAAACACCAGGAGGGTTCTGAAAATAGAGAATTTAGATAACTGACTTTGTGCAAATGTCATCATGTCTGGTGGGGGCATAGGAGCCCAGAGACCAATACGGTCCAGCTGCTTGATAAACCACTTTTTCATTCATTTCTCATTCCTTCAGGAAACATTCAGACCCTTGGGAAAACATGTGCCTACAAGAAGTTAGGCCTTCATGTTTCTCAATCTCAGGGGTGGAGGAGAGGGCAATGGAGCAGGAGAGGAGGAGGTTTACAGCCTGCTCCTGGGCTTTCCCTCATCAGCTGTGGGACTTTGGATAAATTACTTTCCATCTCTGGGCTTCAGCTCCCTCCCACGGCCCATTCCGACTAGGACATCTGCTCCTGGTGCCCTATGGAAAGAATGGAGGAAGGGATGGAAGCCCATCTTCATGGATGGGAGGTTGCCATGTGGGAAAACCCCCAGAAATAGTCTTCCTCACCCACATTTCTGATGGAAGCCTCAGTTCAAGTGGCAGCAGTTCAGGTTAAAGCCAGTAGATGGTGCAGGGACATAGGCTAGCCTGGCCCCTTTGCTTCCCTGGATCTCTGTTCCTTGCTGCAGAGAGGTGGCCTTGCAGACCAGAGTCCTGGGTTTCCAAGTTCAACACAGTGCCCCTTGGGTCCCTCAGCCTCATCTCTGCTGGACCGAATGGCAGAGATGGCCCTCCATCTCCAACCCAAGGCAAACCCGGTCTCCCTGCTTGAAGCTAGGATCACAGAATCATGGTGGAGCCTTCTTTGCAAGGTAGGAGGCATCACAGAACCCTCTGAGATGGGCCTGGACGCTATGGGAGGCTGAAAATGAGCTGGGAGACCAGTGACCCACAGATTGGGTGGGGCTCCCCAGGTAGTAGCATGAGGGTACAGGAACACCAGGCTAGATGCTCAACTCACAGAGTACATCTCTCGAGGCCAAGAGGGCGTTCTTCACGGCTACCTTGGGAAACCAAGATGGCAGCTCCTTCCAGTCCCCTCCTCTCCTCTGGGTTCCCCTCCAATTAATGTGTAATTGCGTAAAAAAGCTAGGGTTTGGTTCAAGGTCTCTCAGCCAGTCAGTGTCAGGGTTTCCACTGGCTGCCTCCTAGACGGACTCGGTTTAGTACAGAACAGAATGTAAGGAAGGACCTTAGAGGTCATCTCTTCTGATCCATTTTATAGATGAGAAGACAGGCGCAGAGAGGGGTAGTGCCTTGCCTCTTGCATTTAAAAAATAGTTTCTAAACACATTCCTTCCCTGGGGGATACACTTTCACTTTCAGTCTCATTGGAAATCAGCTGCGAGTCCCCCTCCCCAGGCTTCTGGAGGGAGCCCTGGAAATCCTTCATCTCTGGGGTCCAGGGAATGAGGATTGTCCCCCCGCCCCTCCCACCTGCTTTTCCAGAACGCAAAGCACTGGGGCGGGGGGGGGGCAGTGAGAGTGACCCCGCTCTAACTTGAGTCAGGAAGAAATTAGTCAAGTGTGGTCATGACCCCAGGGCGGAATGGCCGGAGCCTCCAGCCGGGCTGTGTGATCCAAACAGTTCTGAGTCTCAGTTTCTTCATTTGTCAAGTGATGACAATGCTACCTGCCCCCCCCCCCCCAAGAGAACCGAGTTTACATTCCAGGTCCACACTTCGGTAACCCTAGGAACAAGCGTCATCACCTTGCCCAGGGCAATGCCACGGAGCCCTGCCGTGCCTCTCACACTTGCTGCAGGCCGAGTAGGCAGTGGCCCAAGCCCCATCTGGAGAAGAGGGGCCACGATAATAACCCCTCAGGTCCCACAGCTTCTGGTGGACAACCCACTGTTCGCACCAGAAAACAGAGGTGGAGAGAAACTCAGGCACTGCTTAGAGCTGGGATTCAAAGCAAGGCTTTCCGGACTCCCACACCGGACCGACTGGGTTTGGGACCTTGTCTCTCACGGCCTGGCCGCCCCGTCATGTCCACAAGCGAGGGGAAAGCAGCACCCAGCAGGAGGTGGCACAGTGGAGGTGGGGTGGGGAGAGGAGGGACCGCCGGCAGCCTCGCCAGAGTTCGAGTGGGCCGAACCCCATTTTCTGGACACGAGGATGACCCCCCCCACCTCCCCTTCCTCCTGTTCTGTATCTCAGACGGGGTGCTGGGTGGAGGGGTGGGCAGGCCCGGCAGGGGAGGCTCCGAGGAGCTGAGCCTGCGGTAAACAGTGCGCAAGAGTGAATGGGCCCCTTCCAGAGCAAACGGGCTGCGGTTGGCTTGGGGAGGGAGGCTACCAAAGTCCAGGCTGTTATCTCAGCCCGGATCCCTTCGCCCGGGAAACACTCGGTCCCATTGTGCGCAACCAGGTCGCCCCAGGGAGGGCCTGGAGGCCAAGAGAGGCTGCCCCAGGCCTGGGCCGTTGCTCCGTCTCTCGTTTGGGGCAGACTCGGGTGTCAGGGAAGGAGCGGCCCCGGCTCTGCGCCCACGGGAACCAGCGATTTGGAATTCTAGGGAGAGTCCAACCCCCAGTTTGGCTCAGTGACGACCCAGCTGAGAATCGGCCCCCCCAGAAATGAAATGGGCAAGGGGAGGGAGGGGCGCATGAGGCGCGGCCGGCGGCCCCGTCCGGGGGGCTTTCCGGACGTAGCTCAGTTTTGATCTCTTCCCTTTGAATGAGTGACCCATCCAGAAGCACCGGCGAAGGGGCCCTTGGGGTGCCGGGCCCTGGCGATAGACAGGAATCGGTCCCTGCCCTCGAGGAATTTCCTTTGGGGGGGGCAATCTAAGCCCCTCCGGAACAACCAGGTTAGGAGGGCGCTGGTGGTTGGCAGTAGAGGGGAGAAGGCGGGCTTCCTTGGGAAGGCCGAAGAGGAGCCCTGGCCCCCTCCCCCTCGGGGCCCCCTCCCCCTCGGGCCCCCCTCCCCCTCGGGGCCCGCTCCCCTTCGGGGCCCCTCCCCTTCGCGGCCCTCCTCCCCCTCGGGGCCCTCCCCCTCGGGCCCCTCCCCCTCGGGGCCCCCCTCCCCTTCGGGGGTCCCGCGCTCTCCTGGGGCCGGACGGAGCGGAAGCTGATGCCACCTGGGCAAGGGGCAGACTTCCATGCAGCAGGGGGCCGGCCCCGGGCGTCTGCTCCGCGGCCGCCCCATCTCCGCGGCCCCATGCCGCATCCTTTCGGGACGCTGGAGCCTCCAGGCCCGTGGCCACGGGGTACCGGGGGGCGGCCCTCCAGCTCCCCCTTGGAGCCGGGGCTCCGAGCCTGTCAAGGGGCCGCTCCTCCCCGGCGGCTGCGGCCCCAGGGCTCGGCGCGGGGCCCTTTAAGAGGCCAGAAACCAGCCGGGCTGGCGCTGGGGCCTGAAAGCGCTGCGGCGGGGGGCGGGGTGCGGGCGGGGCCCCTCGGCGGCCACCCCTCCGCGGCCACCCCTCCGCTCGCCGCCCGATGGTTCGCGCCAGCCTATATCTAGCGCCGCCCGGGCTCCGCGGCCGCAAGGATGTGAGGCGAGCCGAGGGGAGCGCGGAGCCGCCAGCGCAGGGAGCCCGAGCCGGGGTCCGAGCCGAGCCCAGCCGGGGCCCAGCCCGGGGCCGGGGGCAGGGGGGCCCGGGGCCGGGGGGCCGCGGGGGGAGCCGGGGGCCGGGGGGGCCGCGGAGCCGGGAGCCCGGAGCCGGGAGCCGGGAGCCGGGAGCCGGGAGCCCGGGCGGCCGGACTCCGGCAGGACAGCGCAGCCAGCGGGGCCGGCAGCCCAGTGCCCAGCCGGGACAGCGGGGGGGGGGGGGGCGGGCACCATGCCCCGCTCCTGGCCGGCGGGCCCGGGGGAGCCGCGCCGAGCCCCTGCCCCGCGGCCCGGGGCCCGCTTTGGGCGGTGAGGACCGAGATGCGCTAGAGGGGGGGCCCCGCCGCCGGCGTCCTCCCCGGCCCCCTCCCCCGGGCCCTGCGCCCCCCACCCCCCGGCCGCGGAGCGCGGGGCGATGCTGCCCTGGAAGAGGAGCAAAGTGGAGCTGATCGCGGAGGACCCCGGGCGGGCGGCCAAGGCCAAGGGCTACGCGGGGAGCCTCCGCTACTCGGCGCTGACCTCGCTGGCCCGGGCGTGCCCCGAGAGCGCGCTGGCGCGGGTGGGCAGCATGTTCCGCTCGCGGCGCAAGAAGGTGCAGATCAGCCGCGAGGCGCCCAGCTACGGGGTGCTCTACCTGGGCAACGCCAGCACGCTGCAGGCGCGCGGCGAGGGCTGCACCGACCTGGCGGTGGGCAAGATCTGGGCCAAGAGCCAGGCGGGCCGCCAGGGCACCAAGATGCGGCTGAGCATCAGCGCGCAGGGCGTGCGCCTGGTGCCCGCCGACGGCGCGGCCCCGCCGCGGCCCGGCCACCTCTACCTGCTGCACCGCGTCACCTGCGGCGCGGCCGCCCCGCGCCTGCCCCGCGTCTTCGCCTGGGTCTACCGGCACGAGCTGAAGCACAAGGCCGTGATGCTGCGCTGCCACGCCGTGCTGGCCTCGCGGGCCGCCCAGGCGCAGGCCATGGCGCTGCTGCTGTACCAGACGTCGGCCGCCGCCCTGGCCGAGTTCAAGCGGCTCAAGCGGCGCGACGACGCGCGCCACCAGCAGCGGCCGGCCGGGGGTCCCGGCGCGCCTCCCCCGCCGCTGCGCCGCCTGCTGCGGCCCGGGCCCGGCTGCTACAAGCCGCCCGTCGAGCGCAGCCGCGGCGCGCCCAAGCTGGGCCCCATCACCGAGGACCCGCTGGGCGAGCAGCGGGAGCAGCAGGGCCCGGAGCCGCCGAGCCCCGACGCCGGGGGCCGGGAGCAGGACTGGGAGCGGGCCCGGGCCTGGGACCTGGACCGGGATCAGGACGAGCCGGCCCTGGACGGAGACACGGACGCGGACGCGGACACCGACACCGACACGGACACGGACACGGACGGCCCCTCGGACCCGGGGCGGCCGGAGCTCTCCGGACTCCTCGGCCAGCTCGGCCAGCTCAGCATCGGCCACGACGCGCGCAGCCTGCGGGCCGACCTGCGCCTCACCCGGCGGCTGTCGGGCGAGAGCACGGGCAGCGAGAGCTCCGTGGAGAGCGGCTGCCGGGACTCGGGGGGCTCGCCGGGCCTGGCCAACGGCCTGGAAGACGCGGGTCCGGAGCCCGGCCCGGGCTGAGCTCGGCGGGGGCCGCGGCTCGGGGCGACCCTGGACTGCAGTCGCCCCCCGCCGCCGCTGCTCCCGCCCCGGGCCGTGCACGCCCCGTCGGGGGCAGGCGTCGGCCTCCTCCTCCTCCTGGGGCCCAGGCGGCGCTGGGCGGCTGGGGAGGGGAACTGCGCTCCATCGGGGCGCCGGAGGGGCTGCGAGAACGCCCTGGGAGGCCTGGCTGTGAACTTCCTCCGGCTTGTTTGTGAAGGGGAGAGGGAAGGAGCGGGGTGTGTGTGTGTGTGTGTGTGTGTGTGTGTGTGTGTGTGTGTGTGTGTGTGTGTGTGTGTGTGTGTGTGTCTGTGTGTGTGTGTGTGTGTGTGTCTGTGTGTGTGACAGAGAGACAGAGGCGGGGGATGGGGATTGTGCCTATCACTCGGTAAACAAGCGGCGTATCTACCTGCCCGCCTATGGCTGCGTCTGCTTGTCATTCCTCTGGCCTGGCTGCCGGACTGGCCTCCTCTATCTCCTTGTCCTTGTCATGTCCCAGCAGCTGCAACATACACACACGCACACATGCACACCCCCCCCCCCCAGACACAGACACACACAGACAGACACACCACACACATACTCACGCACACACAGACACACACAGCCACGGGCAGAATGTGCAAACGAAGGGAGAAGGCAGCCAGGCAAGGGTGGGGGAAGAGAGAACACACAATTGTTTGAGAGGAGGTTTCTGTCATCTCCGGATGAGTGAGAATTTCCTGTTTTGCACGGTAACTGGGGACCCGACATAGGAGGGGTTAACTTCCTTTCCCCAGCCGGTGATGTGAGGGCCAGGAGCTTCGGGTCAGTTTCCCTTCAGTTTCCATCTCCTACAGCAAACCTGTGTGCGCGCGCGGGTGTCTGTGTCTGTGTGAGAGTGGACGGAGGTGCCAAGATCTTGGGGTTCTTCCCCTCCCCCCTTCTCTTTGGGGCATGAGCTCGGGTTGTTTACCTCAGCCTCAGCCCCTCGGAAACCTGCCAAATTCCTTAAATAACTGTCTTGGGGGAGATGAAAGGGAAGAAGTTGCCTTTTGTTTACAGTCCCGAAATCCAGTCTCGAAAAGGGAGTTTTCCCTTCAACAAGGAAAGAAGGGAAGGAAAAAAGGAAGAGAAAAGAAGCCACCCTCCCCCGGAAGCTCTCATTCCAGGATCTCGTGGACGATGTTTTTGCACTGTTGTGAAGTCTTTTTGACATCTCTTTTGTACATAGCGGTGTCCTCGGGCCTAGAGGCTTATAATCTTTTGCTGTGCAAAAGGAAACTTCCCCAGAGCGGCTCCCTTGTCCACACCGCAAGCTGAGACACTTGGTTCTTTTTTCAGAACAGCGCTGTTCTGATTTTGTTTGCACAGAAGGGGAGATAATAAAGAGGGGGACTTAACCTGAAGGCCACATCTGCTCTACTGCTCTCGGGGGTGGGTCCGGCCTGGCCAGGGTGGAAGAATTCTGACCGCAGAGGCGTCGGGGGCATGTCGGAGGCTGCCCCTGGGCCGGTACTGGGCTTCCTTGGCCATGTGGAAGGGGCGGTGGAGACTTCCTCCCGGTCACTGTGGCTGGGCTGGGGGGATCTAGCCTAAGGTCTGGGATTCTTGGAGGTTTGCTCACCTCCTTGTTCACCCAGTTCTTTTTCCTATCCAGATAGCCTGCCACATGGAATCCTTCTAATCGTCCAGAAATTGCTTTTGTTTGGAGGCTGGGCAGCAAGTTGGGGTTGTCTCTACCTCTACCCCCCCCCCCCAGCCTTTAAGTTTCTTCGGAAGAGAGGTCTTTGCTCCCTTGGAATTCAGAGTTGCAGATCGAAGTGGGTGTTGTTCCAAAGGGACCCCTGGAACAGGAGAACGAAACATCAGGACCCACACCTGGTTACTGTTGGCTAAAGAACAGGACCCACTCCAGGCTGTGGGGTCCATGAATCAAGGGCCCCAGTTCAGGGAACTGGGGCAGAATGGGCAGCCTGGGGGTGGGACTTTCCATGTTCCTTGGAAAACAGGTGAGATAAAATTAGATAGAAAACTTCGAGCCAGGGGAATGTCCTAAGGACAGGCACTGACTGCTAGAATGGGCACAGATAGGGAAACTGAGGCACATTTCAACTTTCCTACTGTGTCACTGGAGGGGAAGGTGATTTGGGAAAGAAAGCCACAGCTCTTCACAGACCCAGCAGTTAGAAAGGCTTGCCCTCTGTCAGGGTTCTAATGTAGAGAAGGACTTAATGGAAGGTTGGCTGATTGGGTGTGTGTGTGTGTGTGTGTGTGTGTGTGTGTGTGTGTGTGTGTGTGTTTTTAAAGTCTGTCGAGCCTTCTGCATGTTTGTTTCTTTTGTAAACTCCCAACAGATGTCTCCTTTGACTATAGCAGCTCAGCTGGGTGCTGTAATCAGACACCTTCCAAGCTGGGTCTTCTCTGCCTGTTTTTTTCTCTCCTCCTTTTCTTTTTTAGCTGCCCCCCTCCTGCTCTGCACTCACATTCTCTAGTCTGATGTACTGGTGGGGCTCAGGGAGGACTCAGGGAGGGACTGCTCCCAGTATGGTCTGAGAATACCCATCCTCAGGTCCCAGAACAGGGAGAGATGGCCTATAGCTGCCCTGAGGTCTTTGCTCCCTTCGAATTCAGAATTGCAGACCAGAGTGGGTGTTGTTCCAAAGGGACCTCTGGAACAGGAGAATGAAACATTAGGATTCAGACCTGGTTACTGTTGGCTAAAGAACAGGACCCACTCCAGGCTCTGAGGTCCATGAACCAGAGGCTCCACTCAGGGAGCTGGGGCAGAGCGGAAAACCTCAGGGGGATTCACAGGCTTCCCTGGAAAACAAATGAGATAAAATCCCCATGAAAGGGAAGCAGGGCAGCTAAGGTGAGGGGCATTGACACACTTGTCCCCCACTCCTCTCAAGGAGCATTATCTTTGGGTTTTTGGGGGTTTTTTTTTAGGTTTTTTCGAGGCAAATGGGGTTAAAGTGGCTTGCCCAAGGCCACACAGCTAGGTCATTATTAAGTGTCTGAGACTGGATTTGAACCCAGGTACTCCTGACTCCAAGGCCGGTGCTTTATCCACTACACCACCTAGCCGCCCTCTCAAGGAGCATTATCTTAGCTAGTGCCTTTCCATTTTTCTCAGGCCCTGTGGGTGAGGGCTTCCCCTTCCCTCTACTTCTGCTCCTGGATTTGGGGGCAGAAAGGACTGGGGTGCCAATTTGTATGTGATGGGGGAAGGGGATGGTGCCTGAGCTAAATTATTAGATTGCGCCTTCTACTTAGTGCCAATGAATACCCAGGTGGCCTTTTGCTAGTGAGCGATGAACAGGACAGTGTCTGGGTCTAGGGGCTTAGACAAATGAGAGCATTAGTGCCATTTCCAAATCCCCAGTCACAGACACAACCCCCCCCCCCCCCAGCTCTGTTCACAAAGAATTGTCATTCTACTGCTGAGAAATGAATCCAAGATCACTTGAGAAAGAAGAGAGGACTAATAGTCAGGATCTCAGGAAAAGACATTGAGGTATTAGGAAACATCCGGGTAACTAAGACTGGAGGAAAATGGGGATTCCGAGAAGCAGAGATGAGGCGAGACGGCACACTAGGCAGAAGGCTGCTCTGTGGACGAGTTAGAGGCAGGAGATGAAATGCTCAGTTTTGGCAATCCCAGGAAGGCTAGTTGGACAGGAATGTCAAGTACATGAAGGGCAGTAACAGGAAATCAACTTGGAAACCTAGATTGGAACCAGATTGTGCAGAACTGAACATGCCAAGGAGCTGCCATGTTACCCAATTGCAGAAGGGAGCCACTGGAGTTTCCTGGGCAGGGAAGTGACCCAGGCAGCCTTATGCCTTAGGAAGTTTATTTTGGCAGCTGAGAGGAGGATGGAGTGGAGGGGGTGGGGGCAGGGCAGGGAGCCAGGGACCCTGTTAGTAAGGGACTGAGATGGGCAAAATGGTTATTAAGTGCCTACTGTCTACCAGGCTTCTGGATCCAAACACAAGTGAAAAGGGGAAGTCCCTGCCCCCGAGGAGCTTACAATCTAGTGAGGAGACCCCACACCCACACCCACACACCCACAAGTGGTGGTGGTGAAGGGGAGGAGCTGGAAACCCTTTGCAAAGTCAGATACCCTCTTACCTTGCACCATTTCCCTGTTGATAGCCTCTCAATGAACCCCTTTGGCAGCCTGGGAAAGCAGGACCCTTCTCAAAGCAATATTTTTTTTACCTAAAATACCCAGTTATCTCACTATCTATCTATGTGTGTATCTGTCCATCCATCCAGCTGTCTGTCTACCCATCTATCCGTCTATCTACATTATGTATCCGTTTGTCTCTATCAATATATGTCCAACTCCATTTAATCAAGTCCACTGAACTCCCATCCCCCCCATTAAGAAGAAAGATTGAAGGTGGGATTCTGGGTCCATCTGCCAACTCTGACCTTCAGGGATAACATTAGTAGAGTGGTAAGAGAGTATTTAGATGAACAACATTTCTGAGGGGGGGAGCAAAGGGAAGACAGAAACTCTTCCCCGGGCTCCTTTGGCTACCACCCAGTGGTGACCATGGTGGGGGGCCCTGGTCAAATGTCTTTTTGCCCCATTGCTGCTCCAGACCGCAGAGGGAGCCCAGGTCTTCTTGAGTCTCTCCTGGCTCCTGGAGTGAGGAGAGGCCCCAAGCACTCTATCATGCCATGCTGCAGCAACCCAGAGTGGAGGCTGGCCTGCTGCCTAGATGACATTGGGACACAGCCCTGGGATACCGGCGCCGGGCAGATCCTTTGGGTGGGTAGGTAACTCACAGCATCCCATTTCCCCCTCCTCTTCCATCCCACCTGGAAACCAAGGAGAACAGTCACATGGTCCCAAAGCCTGGATTCCTCCCTCTCCCTCCCCCACCCCCCAGCATGGGGAAGTTTCTTTAGTGCCCTGATACTTGCCATTCATGGTCTCGGGCCTGGCCCTAGGAGAGACATGCCAAGCCATTTCTGGGGTGCCAGGCTGTAATAGGCTGGGGGGCTCTTGCCCTGGCCCTGGAGGGCTTGTTCCACAGCGGTTTCTAGGCCTTCCAGTGCAGGCAAGAAGGATTTGTGGTAGGAGCTCTTCATGTGAGGAGAGCTGCCATATGGATCTCGGTGACCTTGCCATTGACCTCTTCAAGAGAGGCCGTCCAGCCTGCCAGTGGGGGCCCTGCCCCCATTCCCCGTGATGATTTAATCCCCACTTTGCATGTAACGAAAGCCTAATGGGGTCTGACACAGCGGGGAGCATCTGCAACTCGGAGCCCCCCGGGCCCCAGCACCTCGTGGCCCCTCCCCCACCTTCTACAAATCAAGTCCCTTGGCTGTTTCTTCCCCTTCTGGTCTTGCAGACTTCTCCCCCTCCCACCTCTTCCTGTTCAAGGCTTCCCTCCTTCCCCATCACTTACCACCCAGGCCCGGCCTTATCCCTTGTCATTTCAACAAAACCTCCTCAGTCCTGTAACCACCAAATAGGAAAAATCCCTCCAGAAACAAATTCTGCCTTGGTCCTGGTCCTCTGTGTGATTTATTAGGCTGACCGGGAGCTCGCTGCACGATGGGGCCTGGCTTGGGGTCCTTGTCTGAATACTTATGTGTTGTCCTGGTCAGATCACTGGCCTTCAGCTCCCTAATTTGCAGAACCTGAGGAATAATTCTTTCCTTGCTAGAATGCTGGGGAGGGGGAGGGGGAAGTTCCATAGCTTGAGGCTCTTCCTCAGGGTCTAATTCAGAGACGCTGGGAAACCCCCACAGCGGCTAAGAGGCCGGAGAAAGTCAGGGAGGGGGAGGGGAATGCATATTGGAGGAGGCGTGCCCCCCACCCCGAGGCCTTGCTGACCCGAAGGGAGTCATTCAAACCAGGAATGACCTAGTTTCTGAAGAAAGAGGCAGATGTTCCTGATTCCAGGGGCAGGTCTGGGTTTTGTTCTCCTCTCAGCCAAAAGCTGAAGCGATGAGGTCGACAAACATTTTGTGCTGAATTCTGGGGATACGAAGAAAGACAAAAGACAGTCCCCGTTTTCAAGGAGCTTGGGGGGGGGGGAGGTCGGGGGGGAGGGGACAAAGCACTCTGTACAAGCAAACTGGAAAGGGCTTCTTGTGAGCGATGGGGCTTGAAGGGAGCCGGGGGAGCCAGGAGGCAGAGGGGAGGAGGGCGACCTTTCCGACGTGGTGAAGGATCAGAGAAAATGCTCCGAGGAGATGGGCAGTCAAGTGAGAGGAGTAGCCAGGAAGCCAAGGTCACCTGCAGCAGAGCGCAGGCAGAACCTGAGTTTGACCTCATTTAACAGAGGAGAAAACAGACAAGACACAGAGGTGGCGGGACTTGTCCAAGGTCATACATACCAAGCTAGGATTTCGCCGCATTACTTCACCTTTAGGTGCTTAATAATTGCCTTTCTACTTAGACTGCTAAGCTGGAAAAGACTTCTCTACCAGAGTTTGGATTTCTACCAAAATCTCTGAGACCTTGAGGCAGAGTTTTGCCAGTAATTTCCTCCTAGATGCCTAAAGATAGCGAGGAGAGCTGATCTTTATCTGGTGCTTTCAAGTTTGCAAGCACTCTGCCTAGCTCCGGAGCTTCACTCACCCCAGGAGGTGGTAACTAGAGGTATTGTGCCCATTTTACAGATAAGGAAAAAGACTGAGGTGACTTGTCTTTAGCCTCACAGCGCATTTCAGTGCTGTCTGACTCTTCATGATTCACTTGGGGCTTTCCTTGGCAGAGATAATCTGCCATTTCCTTCTTCAGTTCATTTCACATATGAGAAAACTGAGACCAGGCGATGGTCACACAGCTGCTTAGTGTCTGAGGCCAGATTTGAACGCAGGCAGATGAATTTTTCTGACTTCCACCCTGTGCTGTATACACTGGCACCTAAGGCTGCCTGAGCCACACAGCTACTAATTTATCAAAGGCTGAACCCTGGTCTTTAGTTAAGAGTCCTCCAGCAAATCCTATTCCTCTTTCTGAGACTTAATCTCCTTATCTGCAAGGGAGGCTGGTTTCCTCCGGAAGAAAGGTAAAACTGAACAAAGGAGTCTTGGGGAAAGCCAAGGAGGTTGTCTTCTCTATCTCTGGGTGACCTTTCCCCCCCATGGGAAAGTCTGAAAATTCCCTTTGGGGGACAACGGTGGTAGAAGGGAATGGCCACTTCTACCCACCCCACTATAAACTCGGTCTTCAGCACATGTGCTGGGGATGCACCCAGGGAGCAGGGGCCATCATGGAAACTTAGGCTCGCACCCAAGGACACTTAGCCATAGGCTTCTGCAATGGGAGAAAAGAAAATTTGGGGAAGGAAATAGTAGGCAGGCAGGTGGGGAAGTGAAGGGAACCCCGAGTCCAAATCCATCCCCTGACATTTTCACCAGCTGTGTGATCTTGGCCAAGTCATTTACCCCTCTTTGTCTCAGTTTCCGCAACTGTACAATGAGAATAACATTAAACTCCTGGAGACTATCCAATGATATATTTGGAAAGTGCTTAGCACAGTTCCTGAAACATTTGAATACCCATCAGCCAAAATCCCATCTGGTGACTCCTGAGCAAGTGGTCACTCCCAGGGACTGTTAATGTTCAGGAAGGCTCTCTGGTGACTCTGGGTCATTGGAGACCTGACTGACTGCTCTCTGAAGAGGTTAGCTCTGTCGGGCCATCTGTGAAGGCACTGGAGCCTAGCCCTTCCAGGGAATCCCCTGGTGCCTAGGCACTGCCCTCCTGGTTGGGTCTTTGTGCTAGAAAGGAGACTAGCCACAGAGTGGGCAGTGACAACAGAGCTAGCTGGGCAGGGAGTTGGTAAAATGGGAATACAGAGGGGTTATTGGGGGTGAGAAGATCCCTTCTGAACTGGGAGAAATGGGGGGGGTTGTCATTTCCTTCTCTGGCACATTTTACTTATGAGGAAACTGAGTCAGCCTAACTGGGAACCTGAAGACCGCCTGGCCCTGGCCAAGGCAACTCCTATTTGCTAGGTATGGGCCAAACCTTTTACTTAAGTCCTTTCACTTGGTCCTCCCCACAACTATGGATGGAGAGTAGGGGTCAGGGTTGTTGGTAGGAAGCCAGGAAAACTTAGCTCCTCAGTGAAAGGACCTTGTGTGTCTTTTATTAAGGACACTAGTGGCATCTATCTAGTCCTGTCAGTCCTTGAGCAGCTCCCCAGACACGGATTTTCCAGATCTTCCTAGGAGAACCCACTGTTTCTGAAGGCAGTCCAGTAGGGTGGCTGCCATCTTTCTTCCTTGTGGGGAGTGGGCACCTGCCATCATCACTGCCCCCCATTCCTCTTAGTGCTCTCCTCTGAGGCCAAGCAGAGTCAGATTAATGCTCTTCCTGTCTCCAGCCTTCAAGCACTTCGATCAGAAGGCTTATTGACATTATTGACCCCTTCTCGGCTCTTCCCCTTTGCCCAGGCTGCCCCCTTTCTGGGATGCACTTCCACCAGCTCAGAGGCTGTGTGCCTCCTGCCATCTCACCTACATATCCTTTCTTAGAGTGACCTCGTGTTTATCAATCTGTGTGTTCCTTGTTTTCCCCAAAGAATGGAAGCCCCTTGCAAGCAGGGCCTGTTTCACTGTTGGGTATAGAATCGAAGTTCGAGCACAGTTCCTGGTGAATAGTAGAGACTTCATAGATGCCCCCATTGATGGTCTTACCTGAGGGAGACAATGACCCTCATTTGGGGGCGTAGATGGTATCGTGCCCCTAAGCTATGGGCTGCCCTTTCTCTGCCTTCTCCCTCCTGCCCACCCCTCTGCTTCTCTTCCCTAGAGCACCCTGATTCCCCTGCTTCTCACCCTAATGTCCTTCCTAAAATGGAGTACCCTGACTTGAAGAAACTTCTCCAAATGGGGTCTGCTCAGGGTAGAGGACAGAGGATCGGTTTCCTCATTAGCTATCAAGTTATTGCATCAGGCACTGGTCCTCTGTTATGTTACCCAGGCTGTCAACTTTCTGGGCCTCAAAAGGGTGGAATCCTCTTGGAGAGCGCAACAACCAGCAGGTCTCTTGGGTGCAGCCCCCTTAAAGGCAGCCAGCTCTTCTCATTTTCCCCAAGTCGAGTCACTATCTATCCTCCTGACCCCAGCATATGGGCCTCCGGTCCATTTCTTCAGGCATTAGGAACTCTTCTGGAGATTAACCTCTTGTGGGGTCTTTTGAGAGGGAGCCTTAAAAAAAAGTGAAAGAGGAATGATTTTTGTAAGGACTCTCCTCTGCCCTGAGGAAAAGGAAGTCTTTGGGAGCAGAGGATCAATCAGTCAACCAACAAACACTTAAACTAACAGACTGCCTTCTGTGTGTGTGGGGGGGGAATTTGTAAAACTCAAAATAAATAAACTTTCATTAAAAAAAAAAACACTTGTTAAGACCCTACTATGTGCTCACAAGGCAGGGGGACTACAGAGAGACAAGGGATGCTTTCCCCATTCCCAAGAAGCTTCAGTTCAAAGGAGGGAGATGCCATAGATGGATCGGGGATGTCGAATTTATCCACTCATCAGTTCAGCCCAGACTGAATCGTCCTTGCAAAAATGGTCTTTTGGGGAGGCCAAGGACTGTGGAGAAGATATTTATGAGCTTTAAACTCCCTCTTCTCAGCCAATATTAATGAAACCTCATGAAGTGGGAGAGGCAAGACAGGATTAGGGAAGGACCAATGTCCTGATTTCCAAAGAGGGATGTTAACTTGACTTCAACTATTGGAAAAATCCTAAAATGGATCACTGTGAGAGGGTGGGTGAAGAAATCTGGAAAGAAACCCAGAGATCACTAGGGAACAGCAGGTCATCAGCAACAGGCTAAGCTCATTTTCATTTTGGACAGGGAGGGAATCTATGCAAATTTTAACTGTGCTTTGCTAACGTATCTCATCCTGTTAGAATGGAGAAGATGAAGAGATGGGGCCTAGACCCTAATACAACTCACTATTTCTGAGCCGAATGAAAGGCTGCCCTTAGAGACTTGACAGTGGCTCATCGTCCATGAGGCAGGAGGTCTCCAGTGAGGTTCCTCGGGAATCCAGGCTGAGCCCAGAGATGTTCACCACTTTTACCAAAAACTCGTCTAGAGGCTCATCAGATCTGCAAATGACAGTCAACTGTGAAGGAGAGCTGACCCAGTGGAGCACAGAGTCTGGATCAAAGGCTCCTTTCCAGGCTAGATACGGCATCAGGTTGAATCCTGTGAGGCAACGTTCAATAGAGATGAATGGGAAGTCTTACATTCACCTGATAGACACTAGTCTGGGCCTGGCCCTGGAATTTTTGTACAAATGGAATCTCAATGGATTCTCATAACAGCCCTGTGACATAAGTGCTGCTATCCCCATTTAACAGTTGAGGAAACTGAGGTAAACAAGTGAAGTGACTTGTCCAGGGTCACACAGTTCTTAAATATCTAAGGCCATATTAGAACTCAGGGCTCTCTGACTCACGACCAGGCTCTGAACTCACTGGAGAAAGTCATGGTGTAGATTCAGATGCCTGAGATATGCTTTGGAAGAAGCTGAAGATTCTAATGGGTGAAGTCTGGACAGAACGCATCCCAGGGAGAGGAGGCAAGGCCTTGTATAGATTCTCAGTCTTGTAAAGGGAATGGGTAGCCTGCGCATTTGATTGGAGCCAGGGAAAGGGCCAAGGACTAGCCCTGGTTCAGAGATTTCATTGCTCTAGAAAATTCCCATTTGAGGATTTCATTTCCCTGTACCCATGAAGCTGCCAACCTTCGCTGGCACTTCTAGTCCCAGGGAGCAGCCTGGGCCAGTGGGGTCAAATTTAGACAGAAAGGAGAGCTCCTAAATGGGACAGCAGGAGCCGCTGCCTGGCGTGACTTAGAAAACCATGTAGTAATATGATCTAGCCCTGTTGTATTGTTATTTATTCTGTTCAGTCCTTCTCAAGGACCTTTTAATCTGCTTCTGATGACTCTCAAGAGGCTCTGCCTCTGATCCCTCTGGCCTGGAGCAAGGAAAGGGGAAGTGAGCTGTCCAAGGCCAAAGAGCCAGCACCGGGCAGGCAGGCAGCTTCTCCACACCGGAGGCCACAAGGGGAGCAATAGCCTCTCAGCCTGGGGTGGCAGGCAAGAGAGAGGTCTGGGAGGCTTCTCTTGCCATGCCAAGCTGAAGATCTGAGCTTTTGATCGGAGACGAGAAGTCTTTGAAGAGGCTGGGGGGCGGGGGGGGGGGGACGATCAGCTCTAGAATGCAGCAATAGTCATTTCTAGCTCTCTGGACACTGGACAGAAGAGGAAAACCACTGGAGCCCAATGGAGAATCTCATCCTGAAATGAACGCCTTTCAACGTTCTCCACAGGCTTGCAGTCCCAGACTCCAGCTCTCCAGAGCGGCCACAAGGCCGGCGCTTCTGTTCCAAAGCTCAGCTTGCTTTCCTTAACTCCTATTGGGAAATGGGGCTGCCTCCACTGGCCCTTGATTGATTGTCTCTTTGGGCCCCTTCTGGGGTGGCTTTAGTTGGGCTCTGAATAGCCGCTCAGAAGCGTGTGGCCCAAATGACTGGCATTTCCCTCCCCTTAAACCCTCCCTGCTGGCATCAGATTTCCTTTTACCAGGTGGCATCCAAAGCCACAGGCAGAACCCCTCTATACCAAGCCTGAGGATCAAGTATTTTCTGGAAGGTAGGAGGGAGCTGGGCTCTTGGAGACTTGTCTATTGTCTATGGGGAAGGATTATGCCCTTGAGAGAAGTCTGGTCTTTGGAACCTGGGGCTAGCCTGTGCCCAGGGTAAAGATTCTGTGTGTATATGGGTATGAGTAGGTGTGAGAGTGTATGTGTATGGAGTTGTGAGTGTGCCTAGGAATGTGGAAGTTTGAGCATGTGAGTGTGTGTAGTTGTAAATGTGTCTCCATCAGTGTGTGTTGATGTGTGGATGTATGAGAGAGAGAGAGAGAGAGAGAGAGAGAGAGAGAGAGAGAGAGAGAGAGAGAGAGAGAGAGAGAAAGAGTTTTAATGGGCAAGTTAAGTCAAGTCCACTCGTGCCTGTCCATTTATCTCCCTTTCTCCAGGGAGTGTGAGGTGGATTCTGGGCCAAAGTGGCCCTTGGCAGTAGCTGGCAATGGTCCCTGGCCCTCGTGAGTGGCGGCTAATGAGTGAGTTATCCAGACTATCCCGGAATTCTGCCAACAAAAACTTCAAACAGAATCAGCCAAGAGCTTAGGCAGGCTTTTAAAAGCATGCAATTACATTTCAGTGGGTTAGTTTGGAGAAGAGCGAACCTTTTGGGGTGGCCTGCAGAGGCTCTGGCTGCAAGACAAGTGAAGCAGGGCAGGAGCCCCTACCAGCCCTCCTGCAGATCCTGCTCATCCCACTCTTGGGAGGGCAAGAGGCTTTCCTGGGAGGGCAGGAGGCTTCCTGGGGAGGGCAGGAGGCTTCCTACATGGACAAGACTCTGGTCTCAGAGGAACCCCAGGATCCAGAGCAGCCCTCAGAATCAACCATGGGATAACAGCTTACCCTTCTTCTCTGAGGTCCTTGACGATCGTTCTTAAGAACCTTTGTGATGCTGCCCCTTCTCTGAGCCAGACCCTGGCACGATGGAGATGAACAACACCCCAAACTTCCCCTGCCCTCTGGGAGCTTGTTTGGTTGCTGAGAAATAACAGGCATGTAGAACATTAGATGAAAACCAGCCACAGACTAATTTGGGGAGGAGGCACTGAGAAGGGATGCCAGAGAAGCCAACTGTCCCCAGGCTCTGCAGAGCATCATTGGAGTGTCCTAGTCACGATATTGGAGCCTCCCACCTTCCTCTGTTGATTTTTCTTCTGCCTGGTACACAGTAGCATTGAATAAATTCCTATTGACTGCCTAAAAAGTCATTTCAGGGGAATGACTGATTTCTCTGGCATCTTTGTTACTAGGAAGCAGACCTCCTCAGGTCTGGGCTCAATGGCAGCAGAGCAGGAAGGGCCCTTAAATGAAAGTCTTAAATGACTCAGGGTTACCCGTTTTATGCCCCTTAGCCTGGCATCCCCTTCTTTCTGATTTCACTGTCTTTCTACACTGGGATGGACTGAACTTCAATGGAATAGAAAGGTCATTGACCTTCAAGTAAGGAGACCTGGGTTCAAATCCCATCCAGACACTTAGCACCTGTGACTAGAAAAAGTCTGTTTCTTTATCTGAGGCCGTGTTTCCAAATCTGAGAAGGGGCAGCCGCAGCACTGCAGGGACACATCATCAGACATCAAAACCCTCTAGAAGAGACAATTGCCATATTTATTCTCATCATCTCTGTGCATCTTGGATGACTTGGGGGTACTCAATCAAATTTAGCCACTGAGGGGATGATTGTTCTTCAGGGATTCCTTCCAGCAACTGGAAGTCTGGAGGTATGGCCACCCAGAGAATCTATCTCAAGAGCCTCTGAAACCAGCCCCCAATGACTGCCCTGGGCTACAGGTTTACCTGTTGACTAATATGAAGTAAGCTTTTGTTTTGCTAAGATCCCCAGATCTTTTTCACATGAATTGTTGTTGCCTCTCCTCTCCTATTCTTGGGATATTTTTATCTGCTTGTTTCTGCTTCTTCCTCAGGTTGCTTTATTCCAATCAAGTCAAACTGTTATTAGAACATTTCTTCCATCCCAACTGAAGCTTCCATCTGAGACCTGTTGTGGCTGTTGGCTCAGTCCATCACCACCCTCCCCCCCCCCCCCCCCCATTCTGAACACTGTGCCTTGGATTGCATTAATGAGAATGTTTTCTTTCTCTAACCTGATGCTCATTGAACCTGGAAGGACTGAGGAGAAGGAAAACCTAATTTTGGAATTTGGAGTAGGTCTCGTGTTGGAAGAATGCAGTGGGGGTGGGGGTGGGTAGGCAGCAAATGGTGGTACTGGGGCTTGGGTCACCCAGAAGCAATGGAGAGGAGCCACTGAGAGGGGGCAGGGGAAGGACAACTTGGAAATCATACTTCAAGTTGGCCCTACTTCCAGGCATGTCAGTAAAGAATGCTAAGCCTGGAGGAGGGGGTCAGGATAGATGTGGAACAAAGATTGGGAAGAGATTGGGCTGAGGATCCAGATAGGGGTTTGGGGAAGGCAGGGCTCCTCTGTGAACTGGGAAGTGAGCCTAGGGGCTAATGAGTATGGAGATGGACTGCAGGGATGTGATACCAAAAGTAGGTCTAAAGTAGGGAAATTGGTCCAGAGAAGGATAGTAAACTGTGAGGAGTATTTATGAATCACTTTGAGATGTGCAAAGTGCTTCACAAATATTATCTCATTTGATCCTCACACTAACTCATGAAGGTGTTTTGATGGCTGGCATTTTACAAAGAAAACTGAAAGAGTTCAGTGACTTGCCCAGGGTCACACATTTGAGAAGAATCTGAGGCCAAGTTTAAACTCAGGTCTTCCTGACTCCAGGTCTAGAAAAAAGGATTAATCTTGGTCCAGGATCAAAGCTATCTCTCCAAGCAGAGAAAAGTCTGGTGACTGGCCTCTGGTGCAAGGGAGCACTAGTAGAGACAGGATGTTAATCTTTAGGGAAGAATGGAGTAACAGGCAGGAAAATCAGTCAGTCAGGCAACCAGCATTGTTTTTGAATGTTAATTTTATTTTATTTTTCAATTACAAGCAAAGATAGTTTTCAACATTCATCATCTTTTTTGTAAACTTTTGAGTTCCATATTTTTTCTCTTCTCTCCCACCCCTCCCCTTCCCATGACAGCAAAAAATCTGATCTAGATTATACATGTATAATTATGTTTAACATATTTCTATATTTATCATCAGCTAGCTTTTCCAAAGTACTAGCCTCTCCTAAGAATACAAACACAAATACAAGATTAATGGGGGGCTCTAAGTCCATTTGCATAAAACATTTTTTCAGTGATGGAGATTAATTACTCCTTGGTGGAAGTTTGAGAGAAAGGAAAGTATAGTCTGTGACTCTAGACCTTGATTGGGTCACTGAAGGGAATGCTGTTGAGAAGAAGATGCCATGGCTCTTGGTCGTATCCTTAGCCCCAGCTCATAACACCAAACTCTGAGTGGGATCTGGGACTCTCTTGGTTGAATTGAGTAATCTCGAGCCCAATGGGAGAATTCATTCACTTTGTATTCTCTGCTCTCTCTGCTCCTAGGCAGACTTCCTCAGATTTCTGTTTGCTATTTATTTGGATAAATAGGTTTATATTTCTATTTCTATGTGTTCTTCGTGGGACTCCCATTATGTGCACAAAGAGTCAAGCCTTGGACATATGATTTGGGATACTCCTTCCCCATTAAAGAATAGTGACCAGGGGCACAACTTAAACCTAAACAGAATTTCCCTAGACTAACAATATTTAAGGGAGCAGAAAAATATAATTCTAGCCTAGTACCCTATCTTTCTGAAGAGAGTAGAATGGTCAATCTCCACCTCCAAACCCTTCCTGGCAGGAATCCAAATCTTCTTCAGAATAGGGTAGGGGGAGGAGACTAGAGATTTCTATTCATACCTCCCTGAGAGTCACATCTAGACAAATCCACAAGGACCTGTTTAAGCTGTATTTTGCCTTTATAGTTTATTCAAATCATTATCTGCTGTTTGAATGTTTCACTAGTGGTCCCTTCCTTCCTAAGGTCCTCATCAGTCATGTCTCATCTCTAATTTGTTTATTTTTCTAGCTTTTATAGTTGCATGCCCAGTTCATTGATCCCTTCTTTTCTCTATTTTATTCATGCAAGCATTTATAGATATAAACTTTCCCCTAAAAACTGCTTTGGTTGTTTCCCATAAATATAGGTATGCTGTCTCATTATTGTCATTCTCTTTGATGAAATTATTGATTCTATGATTTGAGGTCTGAACCACACATTATTTAGAATTACATAATTTAGTTTCCAATTAGTTTTTAGTCTATCTTTCCATGATCCTTTTTTATTATTTGTGTAATTTTTGATATATTATTATCTGAAAAGAATGCATTTAATGTTTCTGCCTTTCTGCATTTAGTTGTGAGGTTTTTAATGTCCTAAAGGGCAGCTAGATGGCACAGGGAATAGAACATTGGTTTTGGAGTCAGGAAGACATAAGATGGAATCCAACCTCAGACACTTAATACTCACTAGCTATGTGACCTTGGGCAAGTCACTTAACCCTGCCTCACATCCAGGGTCATCTCCAGTTGTCCTGATTCATTTCTGGTCATTGGACCCAGATGGCTCTGGAGGAGAAAGTGAAGCTGGTGACTTAGCACAGCACCCCTTCACTCAAAATCCAATTCATGTGCTTATCATGGCTTCTTTGAGAACATAGGACAAACATTATTATTATTTTGTATCCTAATGTGTAGTGTCATGGATCACTGAAAAATAAGTCTATTCCTTTCTATTCCCAATCAGTTTTCTCCAGAGGTCTATCATATCTAATTTTTCTAAAATTCCATTCACTTCCTTAATTTATTTCTTGTTTATTTTTTTGTTAGATTTATCTAGTTCTGAGAAGGAGAGTTTGAGGTCCCCCACTAGTATAGTTTTACTGTCTATGTCTTCCTGTTCTTCCCTTAACTTCCCTAAGAATATGAATGTTATACCACCTGATGCATATATGTTTAATATTGTTATTTTATTGATATTTCAATGGCTATGGTATTTTTAGCAAGATGTGGTTTCCTTATTTTTTAAAAATTAGATGTATTTTTGCTTTTGCTTTGTTTTATCATATTAGCAAAAGTAAATCTATTCTCCAGTCTTTTACTTTTACTCTTTACTTTTACCTTTTACTTTTTTACTTTATCTCTCTGCTTTAAATGCATTTATTGTTAAAAAAAAACATATTGTAGGTTTCTGGTGTTTAATGCACTCTGCTTTCTGCTTCTGTTTTTTGGGAAAGTTCATCCCATTCATAGTCACAGTATTTCTCATTCACATTCCTACTGTGTTTTCCTCTATTCTTTTCTCCATACCCCCACTGTTTATACTGTTCTCTCTTCTTTCTCCCTCTCCTTCCTCACCAGTGTTTTACTTTTGACCACCTTCCCCTTAATCTTCCTTCTCTTCTATCAGCTCTGATTTTTCTTTCCCCTTTCCCCTCCAGGGTAAGATAAATTTCTATACCCAACTTAATGTGTATGTTATTCCCTCTTTGAGTCAAATCTGATGAGAGTAAGGTTCAAATAATCTTCACCTCCTCTCTTCTTTCCCTCTACAGTAATAGGTCTTTTATGCCTCTTCATGTGAGACAATTTACCCTATTTTGCCCCTCCTTTCCTCTTTTTTTCCCATCCCTTAATTTTTCATATCATCAAATCAAAGTCAATTTATCACACTTAACACCCACACTCTCTCTCTCTCTATGTATACTCTTTTTAAAACCCTAATAGAAATACAATTCTCATGAGTTATAAGCATCATCTTCCCATGTAGAGATGTAAGCAATTGAATCTTATGGAACATGTGGTTTTTTTTTTCTTTCCTGTTTACCCTTTTATGCTTCTCTTGAGTCATCTTTGAAGACTGGATTTTCTGTTCAGCTCTGATCTTTTCATCAGGAAAGTTTGAAAGTCCCCTATTCCTCTAGTCCATCTTATCCCCTAAAAGGTTATACTCTAGAATTATATTTTAGTGCTCTCTTAAGAGTATGGGTAGTTAATTCTTGATTGTAATCCAATTTCCTTTGCTTTCCATTCATCATATCCCAAGCCTTCTCATCCTTTAAAAATGCTAATTACATTTCTATGTAATCCTGACTTTGGCTCCTTTGAACTGTTTCTTTATGTCTGCTTATAGTATTTTCTTCTTGATCTGATAATTCTGGGATTTGGATACAATATTCCTTGGAGTTTTCACTTGGGGATTTCTTTCAGGAAATCATTGGTGGATTTCTTCAATAACCATCTTGCCCTCTGGTTCTAGGATATCAGGACAAGTTTCCTTGATAATTTCTTATAACTGATAAAAATGCTATCCAGGATCATGGTTTTTGAGTAGGCCAATGGTTCTTAAATTATCTCCCCTGGATCTATTTTTCAGGTCATTTGTTTTGTCCAGTGAGGTATTTTACTTTTTCTTCTTTTTTGTCATTCTTTTGTTTTGTTTGATAGATTCTTGACATTTCATAGAGCTTCCACTTGCCCAACTTTAATTTTTAAGGAATTATTTTCTTCAGTTCGCTTTTGTATCTCCTTTTCCATCTGATCAATTCTACTTTTGAAAGAGCTATTTTTTTTCCAGTGGATCCTCCCCTCAATTTGACCAATTGTGTTTTTAGGGAATTATTTTCTTCAGTTAATTTTTGTTCTTCCTTTTTCAAGGTATTGATTCTCTC
Organism: Macrotis lagotis; assembly: GCF_037893015.1. Classification (NCBI taxonomy): domain Eukaryota; kingdom Metazoa; phylum Chordata; class Mammalia; order Peramelemorphia; family Peramelidae; genus Macrotis; species Macrotis lagotis. The sequence goes on along the minus strand of NC_133663.1, from coordinate 2,823,070 downwards.
TAGCATAATTCTCATTTCTTTTCCCAGTTTTTCTAGCTCTCTCTTATTTGATTTTTTTTTTTAGGTTTTTGCAAGGCAAATGGGGTTAAGTGGCTTGCCCAAGGCCACACAGCTAGGTAATTATTAAGTGTCTGAGACTGGATTTGAACCCAGGTACTCCTGACTCCAAGGCCGGTGCTTTATCCACTACACCACCTAGCCACCCCTTATTTGATTTTTTAAAGTCATTTTTGAGCTTTTCCAAGAAGACTTTTGGGGCTTGAGATCTATTCATATTCCCTGATGAGGCTTTGCATGTAAGTATTATGACATGTTGCCCTCTTCTGAGTTGTGCTTTGATCTTCCCTGTCACCATAATAGCTTTCTATGGTCAGGGCTCTTTTAGTTTTTTTCCTAATTTTTGGCCTATTTCATGACTTTTAAAGTTGAACTCTGCCCCTGTGGCACAGGGATCACTATCCCAAGCTTCTGGGATACCAGGGGCCTGGGGGACCAGGGGCCTGGTCACTGACTTTCTGCATTGGAGTCTCAGATCTTTGCAACTTGCCCACTGCACTGGGGTTCAGTCATGTCTAGTTGTGTTGGGGTTCTGGGGCTGATAATTTACCTTCTGTGCTGGAACTGGAGACTTCATAGCTGGCCTGCTGTGCCATTATCCTGCTAAACCCAGACCGAGGGGCTTCATATACTGATCTATGCTGTGACTAAGTACCTTTTGCTAGCTTTCCAGGACATCCTCTGTATTGGGCTGCATTCCTTTTACCAAATGGGACAGGTCTTTCTTTCCTGAAGTCTTTCTAATTTATCTTAGGCTAGAAAATTGTTTACTTCACCTTTTTGTAGGATCTGTCACTCCAGAATCCATAGATACTTGAGTTGACATCGTTTCTAAGGGAAACTACCTTCCCAGAGGAAGTTCAATCAACCTCTTTTTGGCTCCACTCAATGCCCTCTTCTCAATCCACTTTCTCCTTGGCTTCTCTACAGCCTTTGACACTTGGATCACCCATTACTCTCCTTGATACTCTGCCCTCTCTTTTTTAGGGACACCACTCCCTATTGGTTCTCCTCCTATTCCTATGACTGCTTGTCCTCTGTCTTCTTTGCTGGATCCTACTCCTGATCACATCCTTTAAGCTCAGCTCTCTCTCCTGAGCTCTCTTCTTTTCTTCCTCTACACTCTTTTACTTGGTGATCTCATTCGCTTCCATGGGATTAATAACCAGATGATCTCCATGTTAATGATTCTCAAATCTACCCATTCTGCTCTAATTTCTCGGCTGACTGCTAGTCTTGTGTCTTCAACTGCTTCTCAAACTGGATGTCTAGGAGACACCTTAATCTCAACATATCCAAAACAGAACTCTTTCTCTTTCCTCTTAACCTTCCCTCCCCCTCCTAGCTTTCCTCATACTACAGAGGGCAACACCCTCCTCCCAGTTCCTCAGGCTCCCATACTAGGAGTCATCTTAGAGTCTTCCTTATCTCTCAACCCCCAGATCCAATCTACTGCCAAGGTCTGTTGATTCACCTCTGCAACATCCCTCAAATATGCTCCCTTCTCTCTTCTGACACTGCTCTCATTCCAAGGAAGGCCCTCATCACCCCTTTAGAACTTAGCCTCCACCTACCTTTTCAGTCTTCTTGTATCTTACCCTCCCAACTACGTTCTTTGATCTAATGGCTTGACACCCTGGCTATTCCATGAGCAAGACCCTCCATTTCCAGACTCTGGTCATTTCCTCATGCCTGACATCTCCAATGCCTGCCCTCCCTGGCTTCCTTTAAGTCCCAACTCAACTGCCATTTCCTTCCCAAGCCCTCTTCATTCCAGGGCCTTCCTTTTTAATTAGTTCCTATTCATGAATATAGTCTGCTTTGTATATGTTTATGTATATGATTATGTAGTGAATTCCCTGAAGGCAGGGACTGTCTTTGCTTCTTTTTGTAACCCCAGAGCTTAAGACAGTGTCTGGCCCAGACAAGAGATTTAATAAGTGTTTATTGACTGGCTAATTCTAGAAGACACCCTAGAGCTCACCCAATCTCCCAGCCCTTCATCTTTTTTATACCTTCTTTGTGTCCCCAACAATCAGCATAATATTTGCCATATATTGGTGCTTAGTCCATATATGCTGTCTTTTTATTTTAGTTTTTTTTAGTTTTTTTCAAGGCAATGGCGTTAAGTGATTTGCCCAAGGCCACATGGCTAGGTAATTATTAAGTGTCTGAGGCCGGATCTGAACTCAGGTACTCCTGACTCCAGGGCTGGTGCTCTATCCACTGTGCAACCTAGCCACCCCATATGTTGTCTTCTTGATTTGTCTTATAGAAGGAAATCTGCCAGAAGAAAGATGATTTGTATAAGATTCTTATTTTCTATAAGAAATATGAGGTTGCATTGGGTTTTCCACTAAGACTTGGACATGACTTGAGGCACAGGATAGTCGAGCTGGGTGAAGCCTTAAAAATCCCTAGGCTCACCCCCTTCTCTCAACCCTCCCAGTATACAAAGGAATATTTTCCTGTTTGCATATACCTGAGGTAGGCTCCTTGCTCAGCACCCAGTCTCCTGACTGTGAGGCAAGCAGCTCTCTGCTCATTAGCCACTTCATGGATGGGCTCTGGGCAGAGAAATTTCAAAGAGTTGCTACTCCAACCAGTCCTCTCAGATCCTTGGTTTATTGCTTGAGAGGCTTCCATTTTTGCTGAGGGCTCTGGATAATGTGGTTGAAAAGTCTCCATTAAAGCAGGGATTTCTGGGATTGGCTCTGGACTCTTGGTTCTTCAGTCACTTTACCTGAAAGGGAAATCCTCAAACTGACTCCTAAGGGAGCTGCTGAGTTATTCTTTAGGTTTTATGGTGCCTTGCAAGCCCCAGTGAGAGGATGCTGGGCAGATACTGAAAACCAGAGTGAAACACAGTTGCTGTCTGAATCCTGACCTTGTTCTGAAAGACTTTGAAATTTGACAAGTCCTCCTCCTTCTCTTGATGTCCACATTCACATTCCTATTTGTGGCCATTTCCTGGGGAAAATGGGCAGTGATTTAAACCGTTTTCAGGTTCTGCCAGAACCTCAACCGAGTCTTTTCCAGTCCTGTTAGGATGTGAACTGACCAAAAGTCCTGTGGGATTTGTTATTGGGAAGGCACATTAGGAGGGGACACTAGGGCATATGACTCTGAAATGCCCTCTCCCCTTGGGCAGAAGGAGATCTAGAGAAATATGTCCTTTCATAAAAAGCAGAATTCTCTAGATGTCAGTGTGCTCTGGAGGACTATGCCTTAATGACCTATTCCAGGAACCTGGAACCCCCTAGGACGTCAGCACCTGACCCAGGGGTATGGAGTTGAGTCAAATAGAGATATAGAGCCTCACCCTACTTCTAGTTTATAGTCACTGAGGATTTCCATAAAGCAACTTTGTAAACATTAATTAGCTAATTAAGTCCTAGAGCACATCAAGAAACAAAGGCATGCCATTGTGCCCATCTTATAAGAGGCTGAGTTGAGACAGAGACTTCAGTTGTCAGATAATGTACCTATTAAGGCACCAGGTAATAAAGACCTTGTCTCTGTGGCACTGAGTATAGACAACGTGACCCAGATGAAGAGGAGGGACTCCAGGAGAATCACATGTTGGCCAAGTCTGTTCTTATTACTCAAAGAAAGTTCCTCAAATCCAGGTTTCCTTGTGCTTGTGGCTCTCCACCTGTATTGTGGGCACCTGGAGAACAATGTGGAATGGTGGATTGGGGTTCCAGATGTGCTGCTCACTTTGAATATTTTCTGAAACACTGAGGAGAGGGTCCTCAAGAGCTGGAGAGGATCCTCAAGGCATCTGGACTGCCTGAACAATTATCCCCTTCACAATCCTTCTTCACAAGGTTCCCATAGTTCAAGGGAGTCCATGACTTCCCCAGCTCCTGCCTGGGGACAGCTCTGAGCTGATATCAAACCGAAATTGGCCATTTGACAATTTCCACCGATCGCCCATTTTTACCCAATAATGAATAATCTTATTCATTATTGCTGGTGTCCTTCTTCTCCTCTTTGTTCTTCTCTTTTTCCATCATGTTTGACTGTTAGTGAACAAATGGACCACAGCATGCCAGATCTTTCCATCCCCCCACTCTTTTTCTTTCCAACCTCATGATCTTGGTTCCATGACATCATCTCTCCTTCTCATTCTCTGTCATCTCCTTCTCCTTTTGCCTTCAATCTTTCCCAACATCAGGGTCGTTTCCAGTGAGTTCCATCTTCTCATGATATAATCAAAGTATTTAAGCTTCAGCTTCCATATTTGACCTTCCAATGAATAATATGAATTAATTTCTTTAAATCTTGACTGATTTGATCCCCCTGCTGTCCAAGTCACTCTCCAAAGTCTTCTCCAGCACCACAGCTCAAAAGTGTTGATTCTGAGGCACTCACTTACCCTTTAATCCAGTTTTCAAAGTCAAACATTGCTGTGGGAATGACGTTAGAAGAATTCTATCCCTTTTTTATATATTCACCCTTTAAATACGTACAATAAACAACAAATAAATACTCTGAACCTTTCTCTCTTCTTCCCTTCCTTCCTTCCTTCTTTCTCTTCAAAGAGTTTATTTTTGTACACATGAAACATGCCCAACACTCCATTCCACTCAGTGGTGGTGCCTACAAAATGATGGCAATCAGCACCCTCAAACACAACCCACTCTCATTAAGAAATGCAATAGCAGCAAAAGCAGTAGAGGCCCATGGAGGGAGGACTCAGTTGAATGTAATGGAGTGCTTGGGACTTGAGTTCTTATCTCATGTTCATTCACTTATGAGCTCTATGATCTGGGCCAGACTACTGTTCCCTCTCAGTTTATGGCTCTCTTTTAAAATAAGGGGCCTGAGGGGTGGCTAGGTGGCTCAGTGAATGGAGCACCGGCCTTGGAGTCAGGAGTACCTGGGTTCAAATCTGACCTCAGACACTTAATAATTACCTAGTCGTGTGGCCTTGGGCAAGCCACTTAACCCCATTGCCTTGAAAAATCTAAAATAAATGATTAAATAAAATAAAATAAGGGGCCTGGACTAGGAGGCTTCTGCCACCCTTTTTGGCTCTCCAATGTATGACCCAGGTGAAGTGATGTGGAATTAGGCAGGGCATGAGGAGGGTGAGATCTGCAGACCTCATGGAAAGACCTCATGCCAAACCAGATGGGGACAATAGCCCCTACAGGCTCACTACATCTCCCAGCTTTTACTAGGGCCAGACACAAACTTGGGGCTCAACAAACATTGGTTGAATTTTCTTACCTTGGGTCAGAAGTCCATCCCTATGGTGATTATAAAATGATGGAATTCTCCTTTAATCTTCATTGTTAAACAGTGCAGAGCTCAGGCTCTGCACCCAAAGTGCCCATTAGTGGTAGGATATAATTTTTACCACACTTAGTCTTTTCAAAGCAGGCTTTAATAGGTCCCCAAGGATGCCTCAAAATGGGTCTGTATTATTACCCCATTTTGTAGAGGGACAAACTGAGGAACAAAGAAAGCTGAAGCCAAGACAAAGTTCCAGAAGGAGTCAGTGACTCAGTGCAGGATGGTGTTTAAATCAATGAGTCATGGCAACTTGTGGGATCAGGTATCTAGGAGGGGTAAGGTTGTGATCTCTGACAGATGGGTCCCTTTATGTTTAGCAGAGCCTAGGGGAAGCTTGTGGATTCTGGTTCTGTCTCTCTCACTCATTAATTCCACACTTTTATGAAACTGTTCAAGTTAAGAAACTGGCCTCAGTTGACTAATCCAATATATGGATGCATTCTCATTCCTTAACAAAGAGGCCAGGAATACTGGTTCAGCTCTTAGCTGCCTCAACCAGGAGGCTGTCTCCTGTTATTGGTTTCTCATTTCTATTACAGGGAGTATATACTCATGGACTAGAATACAAGGAATTCTATTTCTTTGAGTATCTGACCACCCCTCTGTCCTGCTATGAGTGAAACCTTTCCCAAATATCCCCAAGTAGCCTCCATAAACCATCCTGTTAAGTAGAAGTCAGGCAGAGTGTCCAGACCTTCCAGGAAGGGGTTCCGTTGAAGAAAACCCCACTTGGGGAAATCAAAGCCTCAAAAATAGAAAAGTGATGACCTATGCTCAAATGTCTTCTCATGAGGTCACAGTGGACTCTTATGCCTCTCAAAGGCTCTGTAGGCTGTTGTAGGTCCGACTAATCAGGGAGTGGAGAGGGGAGGGGATGGTTTCTCTGCTATTATAGGAACAGTGCAGTTCATTTCATCAGTGATATCTCCTCAGAAGGTCTCAGTGAATTCCCTAGCTCTTTCTCAAAGGCCAAGGGGGTTCAATGAACTCTAGGTTAGACAAAGAACATGGTAAGTTGCTGCTGATCTCCTTGGTGGAAGTAATTACATTCATTCACTGTTTCACTCACTCACTCAATTTTGGGGGACCTTTGTGCCAAAACCCATTGGGAGGGAACTTTCTCTTTGGTGGTGCCTCTCTGAGGAGAACAGAGTGGTGGCCTCTGGCACCAAGCTCCAGCTTCCTCTTCTGGCAGGAACAAACATCTCCTTTGGTGAAGGATGGAGGGAAAAGAGGCTGGAGGTCCCTCTTCTGCCTCCCTTGGAGGTTCATCCTTCTCCACAGCTGGCCCACTCTTGCTCCATTTATTGTCTGGCCTTGCACTAATCACTGGTGCAACAGAGAGAGACCAAAAGTCCCTGCCCTTAAGAAGCTTACATTCTAATTGGCTACACAACATGTAAACAACTCTATGCAAAGCTAGCTATACCCAGGATAAATAGGAGATAATTAATAGAAGTAAGACACCAAGGGGTGACTTGGTAGCACAGTGGATAGAGCACTGGCCCTGGAGTCAGGAGGACCTGAGTTCAAATCTGACCTCAGACACTTAATAACCTGTTACTTAATCCCATTGCCTTGCAAGCCCCCCCCCCCCCCCCAAAGTGAAAGTAAGGCAGAAACGTATAGAAATAAGAGTCATTCCACAATTGATAAATGATCAAAGGCTATGAACAATCAGCTTTCAAAATCAATAGGTGGAAATAATGTTGTAAACCACTATTGATGAGAGAAATATAAATTGCAATACCTCTGGGGGACCACCTCACCCCAATCAGAATGGTAGAGATAATGAAAAAAAGGAAGTGACAAAAGTTAGGAGAGATGCGGAAAACCCGGGCCACTCATGGTGGAGTTGTGAGCTGATCCAATGATTCTGGATGCCCAAATGATAGTAAAACTGTGAGTATCACTGCTAGGTCTGTATCCCAAAGAGATTTTAAAAAGGACAAGGGCCTATATATATGCAAAAATATTTATAGCAGCTCTTTTTGTGGTGGCTAAGAATTGGAAGTTGAGGGGATGCCCATCAGCTGGGGAATGGCTGACAAGTTGAGGTGTGTGATGAGGTGCTATTGTGTTATAAGAAACGAGAAGCAGGATGGTTTCAGAAAAACCTGGGAAGATTTACATGAACTGATGTAAAGGCAAGTGAGGAGAGCAGTGCACTCAGTCAGAACAACATTGCAAAGATGATCCACTGTGAAAGCCTCAGCTGCTCTGACCAGTTCAGTGACCCGAGACATTTCCAAGGGCTTCACGATGAAAAATGCTACCCGCCTCCAGAGAGTGAACTCGATGTAGAACCGATAGGCTCCACTGAAGAGGGAAACATATTGTTTTCCTTTTTATCCTCCCATCTTTTCTTTTTATTGCAATGTGGATAATACAGAAATGTTTTGCATGAAAAAGAGAGGCAGGAGATTATTCTGTGCATGAGGAACAGCCTGCGCCAAAGTAGGAAGGTGGGACCGATGGAATGTGACTTTTGGGAAACAGAGCCTGGGGAGTAAGGGGGAGTAAGATGAAACGTGTCTGAAAGGGTGAACTCAAACCAAGGCACACTTTCCCCAGTGTTTAGAATAAAACTGATGTTACTCAGATTCTAACGAGGCCTTTTAGGAGGCTGTGTGTTGCAAAAAATGAGGCCTATCTAGACCAGAGGACCTTTCTAAATGTGTTAGCCATCAATCAATCAACAGGATGGTTCTGTGAGACACCTAGCCTGGATGATTCATCCCTCATTCTCTCCCAAATGTATTTTTAGTTCTTGTGGACTGCGGCAGGCTGGCAGCCTCCTTTTCCTATTGTCTCAGGGACAGGTGCTTAGGACCAGTTTTAGAAGCTCCCTGGAGGAGCTCAGCCTTGGCCATCCAGCCTGGAGCTCTCCGCTTTGGGGTTCCCCTAAGACGCTCAGGCGGGGTTTGGAACTGGAAAGCCCTAGGTGAGAGCAGCCCAAGGATGCCAAGGGAGGAACGTGTGAGTGAGCCTCCTGGGGCCAGCATGGCTGAGACGATGAGAGGGCGCGGGCTTTGCCCACAGAACTGGGTCCACCTTGCTTTCAGTGGACCTGGTTTCACTTCCTGTTCTCATTTCCTGAGTGGCCCACAGAGGCCGCCCCTTGGAGATGGGCTGTTCTCTTTGATTTAGAGCTCAGAGAGCATTAATCCTCCTCCCCGATCTTACAGGTGAGGAAGCTGGGCCCAAGGAGCTTTGTGTGGCCAGGGTCCAGGCTGGGCTTTCCCCACTATGCCACAAGTAGTGAACTAGAGGCAGGAACAGGAAGAGGAAGGACCCTCATGCCACCAGTCATGATCTGAACCCTGGACAGAAAGCTGTGGGAGCAGGGTCAGAGGCAGGACCCCCTCCTCACTCCATGCCATTTGGGGGGACCAACCCCTTCTCATTCATTCTCTCACCAGGTCCCATAAGAACACTTGGATCTCAAAGCTAAAGCAGTTAAATAAGACAAGGAACGATGTAAACAAGGGAAGGAAACCAGGAGGAAAAGCCTCCTCTGCTCCCAGACAAAAGGGAGCCGTGCCCGTGGGTCAGTGTCCTCTTCCTGCGCCTGCCTCAGTGGCCAGGATGAAGTGATGCTGACCTCTTCGTGTGTGAGTGTGTGTGTGTGTGTGTGTGTGTGTGTATATCATGTGTTTCTGTGGGTATATGTGTATTCATGTATATTGGTGTGGATGTGTGTTTGCACGTCTCTCTGGGCTGCGTGTTTGCCTAGTATTTATGTGTAATGTGGGGGGGAGCTATGTTCACATATGGGTATCCTGTGTCTTTGTGCGCATGTGTCTATCTGTGTAATTGATATGGATATGTGTGTGTGTGTGGCGTGTATGCGGGTCTACCTGGATGATCGCTCCCGCTTAGGAGAGAGGACACAGGCCGGTCAAGTTCAAAGGCCGGTTCTGGGCTCTGGGCTCCAAGGCTGTCCCTATGTCACTGGAGTTCTCCTTGGTCCCCACCCGGGCCTGCATTTGGCAACCCCCTTGCCCGTTTTCTTTTCTGTCTATAAGCTTAGGAGGGTCACTCGTCTGTCCTATCTGGGTCTGGCAGTCCTGATTTCTTCCCCAAGAAAGGTAGGAAATCCCATCCTCAGAGCACGGCCCCTCCACAACACAGTCCAAGCATGGGGCTGGGGTTCGGACTGTTCAGTCACCCTAGTTCAGTACAAGGTGTCAGCCTCCCAAGGACTCGGTTCTTCTTTGGGCCCCCGTTTTATCCCTGGTTGACCTCCCTTTCAGTTTGACTCTAACTGGAAAGCTCCCGGTAGTCTCCCCCTCTTTCCCACTCCATGGTCTCCCCGGCATTGGCAGACTCCAAGCAGGCAGAACGGGGAGGTTTTCATTTCCCATCTATTGAGAAGATGCTTCCTGAAGACCTGAGGAAGGGTTGCAGAGAAGAATCCCATGCTGAAGGAGGAGACCTGAGGAGTAGACGTTGGAATCATGGGATCTCAGAGGTGGAATCCCCACTCTGGGAGATGGTTCCAGACGCTGAAATCTGCCTCACTGACCCTCCTGCACTGCTGCTGGCCCTGCTCCCTGAGGCCAAGCGGAAGCAGGCTAAAGCCTGGTGGTGCCTCAGACAGTTTAGACCCTGCCTTGTCCCTCCTCCTGGTTCAGCTGGCCCTCTCCCCGTGGCAAGTAGGGGGATCTGGAGACGCTGGGTTGGCATCCTAGCCTGCTTACAATGCCTCTCACCCTGGGAGAGCATTTCCCTGCTCTAGGCTTTGTCCCTAAAAGGAGGGGTGGGCCTAGATGGCAGCTAGGCCTCTTGCCCTCCAGGTTCATGATTCTGGGACCCTCCATGGAATAGAGTGGGGGTGGCCAGGGGTGGCCTGAGTAGGGCTTTGCCGCCTCCCTGGATGCACCCCGTTACTGTCATCCCCCACCTCTCTTCCCTTCCCAAACTTCCCAAGAAGTCCAGAGACCATCAGAACCACACGGTCTCTCCTCTCCTCTCCTCTTTCTCCTAAACTCTCTCTGTGCTCAGACTTCCTACATCACCATTCAATCAAGACTCATCTCTCCAAGCCTTCCTAACCTGCTCTCTCGTCTTCCACCTTTCCAATCGTCTCCCACCTTGCACCCCCAGGGACTCCTTGAGCCAGCGGCCCCCACCTCTCGGCTGTTCCAGCAGGACCCTCCCCCTCCCCACTCCCAGCATCCTCTCTGTCTGTCTTCCACGCCTGGATTGTTCTTATTTCTGTCTCTTGGCTTCCTTCAAGACGCAGCTCCCATTCTAGAGTGCAAAAAGCCTTCCTCAGTCCCCTCCTGAATGCCTTCCCCTGAGTTTTCTATTCCTGCCTCTTTCCACTAATTCTGAGTGACATCAAAGGGTGGGATTTGATCAGGAGCGGGGCCCTTTGACCTCTCCCCAAGAGGCAGGGACCACTACTCTTCTGTGTCCCAGACCCCTCTGGCAGGCGGTGAAGCCTATAGACCTGGTCTCTGCATCATGCCCAAGATAAATGTGTGAGCTTGCAAAGGGAGCTAATTATTGCAACCCAGCCAACCCAACAGTAAAGGAGCCACTTCATAGCCCTAATTAAGAAGGCCTGGCACTCTCTATGAGGCCCCGACTCCTTTGAAGGTCGGTGGGTCAATCTTTAGTAGGGCTTCCCCTTCTAAGGGAAAGAAAGACTCCCTCCCCCAAGAAATGGAACCTCCAGATGCAGAATGAGACCAGCCCAGTTATCTTTGGTTCATTTCCTTGTTCTCTGGTGTGGGGGAACCAGAGTCAAGAACCTCAAGGCATTAGGGGTATCTTCTTCCATACAGCCAGGGCCTAGTAACTAGCACCCCAGTTCCATTCATCTCTTCATATCAATTTTTTTAGGTTTTTGCAAGGCAAATGGGGTTAAGTGGCTTGCCCAAGGCCACACAGCTAGGTCATTATTAAGTGTCTGAAGCCGGATTTGAACCCAGGTACTCCTGACTCCAGGACGGGTACTTTATCCACTGTACCACCTAGCCTGCCCCTCTTCATATCAATTTTGCAAAGAATATTTACTTCAAAGATATAGTAAGAAGAGAAGCATTTCCCCACATTTTGGCATTATAGTCCCTCCCAAGGCTACCTGGGTCTCTGTGGGGGCAGGATGGAGAAATTAGGCTCCAAACTTAGCTGGGTGGGATTAGTCCCCAAATCTAGGTCCACAGGAGCCATGACTACCCAGCCTTCACTGAAGAGAGGCCCTGATGGTGGTCTGGTTGTCAAACTTGGCCAAGAAGGCTGGGCTTTGGGATGCTCTCCTGACCTTACAGCCACAAGGTCAGAGGCCTTGCACTATCCACTGTAAAGGGCAGATGCAGTGGCGAAGGACCCCATGGTCTCAGAGGGGAGAAACCCCCACTACTGACACTGTCTCCCCAGAGGAGACTAAGAAGGGCTGAACTGAAGACAAAAGGGACTGAGGCAGCAAAGTCCTTTAGACTGACCCCCCCCCAGTTGACCAGCATGTGCTTGGCTGACCAGTGTCAGTCACAGAACACTTCCTCCCCCCTCCGCCAACCTCCATTCCTGGAGCAGGCTCCCAGCTCTTCCATGCAGAGCTCTCATCTGGGAGAGCTGTTCCTGCCTGGCCCCCCAAGCTGTCTCAAGGTGTTGGGGCTCCTTGGGAAGTGACCTCCATCGAAGGAAAAGTCCTTCGATAAAAACCCAAGCTAAACAAGGAGCCAGCCCTGGAATACCAAGCCTGGTCCCAGGTAATGTGTCACGTGGTTTTCCCAGAGCCGAAACTGGGGATGGGCCCTGATTGTCTCTGGGACTGGGAAGGCCCACCTCCCATGTGTCCCTGGGGGTCATTCAGAGCAATTAGGCTCCATCCCTGCCTCGTGGGGAGAGAGGCCCTGCATGACCCAGGCAAGGTCCTGGAAGGGCACCCTGCTCAGGACTGGCTGGCACATTTGAGGAGCTTCCCCATCCACCTTCCCCAAGGGGTCAGAGACAGGATGATTACTCCTAGAGATTTTGGCCTGGACACACACAAGGAAATGGAGCCCAAGAGGAAAGAGACAGACGTGAAGGAAACCCTGCTCAGATGGACCTTTTTTAAAAATATTTTTTTGCAAGGCAATGGGGTTAAGAGACTTGCCCAAGGTTGCACAGCTAGGTAATTATTAAGTGTCTGAGGCCAGATTTGAATACCTGCTGTGTCCACTGTGCCACCTGGCTCCTCTCTCTCCCACAGACCCTTTCTGGGGTAGTCCATGGAGGCCCTTAGCCATGAACTCCCCGTTCTTCACTAATCATGATAACACAGAGATTCCCCAAGATTACACACTGGTGTAGTGACCCACTCTTTGACCTGCTCCAGGTCAACTTTTATCTGCTAGGATGATCTCTTCAACCTCCAACCCACAGGACCCTAGGCTCTGTCCCTGGATCCCTGGGCTGGCTAAGGGAGTTTTTGCCTTCTCTTTGCAGGCCTATCTTAGCTCCCCAATGGAAGGGTATCCACATCCTCCTGATCCCTGTGTCTCCTGGGATCAGGGACTGGTTGGCTGGCTTGTACCTGTGTCCTAAACATTTAAAACAATGCTCCCTTCATAGTGGTGTATGCCAGCTAGGTCTAGCATCTTTGTCTGTCTGACTGTCGACTGTGGGGTGTTGCCCCCAAATGAAGAGGGGGTCTTCACTGAGCTTTGGCTTCAAAAAGAATAAGAAGATTAAAGATGTGTTTGTCCTGAGCTTTAAGAAAGAGGAAAGCAGAATTCAGTTAATTTAGAGTTTCTTACTATTTCTCTAAGTGTGCAGATTACGCAGGGTGTGTGTCTGGGGGGTCTGATTAGAGAGCCAAACTCCCAGAGATACAGTGTGGAAAAGGGTTTTTGTACCTGCCACAATCAGACAGTGGCATCTGAAAAGCCACTTCTGGCTTGTCCATCAAAGGGAGTAGCTTCCAATCTAGGATGGGGCTGGATATCGACCACACACACACTAGGAGGTGTGTCCAGGAGGATATGCCAGGAGGAATGACTCCTCCTAACCCAGGATCTTGGGGCCTTATCAACCATGGCAGGGTCACCACAAATGTGAATATTCTCTTTGGGATGTCGCCACACCCAATGACCGTTGGAATCAGTCATTAGTGGTCAACACTCTTTTCTTTCTCCCTGTCCCCCATGTTATCTGGATCAGCTTGCTCTATATTATCTCATTGGAATCTCCTCCCACAGGACAGTGCAATCATCCCAGGTGCCGGAGCCAAAGAACCTGGGATCACATCCTACCTATGCTGCTCACCACCTATGTGACCTTGGCAAATTGCTTCCTGTCTCTGAGGCTTAATTTACTCTTCTGTTAAAATGAAGAGCCTGAACTCTCTTCTGGTTCCAAATTGATGATGGGCCCAAAGGGGCCAGGTATGCTTTTCTCAGCTTTATAGAGGAGGACTCTGAGGTGGAGGGAGGTTAAAGGAATTGCCAAGAGTCAAACACTATCTGAGGCTGGATTTGAACCCAGGGCAGGCCTTCAACCTACTAGCTGTCCTCATGGATACTTCCATCTAAGTCTCTGATGATGCCATTTGCCCTTTGCTCTTGAAGAAGACCCTGACATCAGGGAGGTGATGCCAGGGCAAGCGCATGAATTGGATTTGAGTGGGGGGAGGCACTGCACTAAGTCACCAGCCTCACTTTCTCCTCCAGAGCCATCTGGGTCCAGTGACCAGATGTGAGCTGGGAGGACTGGAGATGGTCTTGGATGCCAGGCAGTCAGGGATAGGTCACACAACTAGCAAGTGTCAATGACTGAGGCCAGATTTGAACTCAGGAGGACTCCAGGGCCACTGCACTATCCACTGTATTTCCAAATAGAATTATATCCAGGTCTGTCCACATATATTCATAGATAGCTATATCTGTATCTACATCTGTATTTATATCCTCTCTATCTCCCTTACACAATGTCGGAGATTATGATTGAGATAAGGATATATGTACCTTTGGCTGCCTAAACATTGGTCAGCATTGGTTAATTAACCCATTCCTAACCTACCAAAGTTACCAAGCAGTAATTAGTGTCCTCAGGGAATAGTGACACTGAATGACTAAGTTAGGATGGGAGCAAAAATTCAAGAATTTGGGGCTGCTAGGCAGCGCAGTGGGTAGAGCACCGGTCCTGGGCTGTGTGGCCTTGGGCAAGTCACTTAACCCCATTTGCCTTGCAAAAACCTAAAAAAAAATTCAAAAATTTGGGGTATTATGAGGGGAAGGAAGTTTGGGGAGGTAGACTTCAGAGCCTGAAGATACCTGGGAAAATGGGAGGTGGAGGGGACCCTGAAGGAAATGAGCTGTGGATGTGGCGTACCAGAGCGGGTTTGTGATTACCGTCTGAGGATCTGGGATATAACATATTCCCAGATAAGGGGAAACCCAGAGACACAGGTTAAGAGCCTCCTGAAGCTGCAAAGAAAAGGCTTTATGAAGTCAGAGGGGGATTACCAGGATGGAAGAGGGAAGTTTTGCTTTAGCCAGGATCCAAGGTAGGGGTTTTCCTTGCTGCCAGAAGGAGGTGGGGTAGGAAGGTGGAGGACTGAGACCTCACCTTCCATTAGCTTTGGGTGTAACTCAGCATTCCACATCATGTATTCCAATGAAAAGAGATGATAATAGAATTGGGCTTCCATGCCCAGCCACTACTCAGCTCTGCTGCCTTGGTTTAGGGATGGGGTACAGATTCCTCTCCCCCCAGTGAGTTTGGGGTACATAAGATCTTTCATGAAGATTAAATTAGAGATCAAAGAATTTTCTAATCTAACTTGGAGTCAAAGTGCACTGGCACAGTGTGGGCAAATGCTTTTGGAACAGGCCAGAGAGTAAATACTTTAGACTTTGTGAGTCTAGAGGTGAAACTGAGGATATTATATAGGTGAAATAGGATCAGAAAAAGCAAATTTACACAACTTTTTTACTGATGAAATGAAGTCTACCAATAACGATTTAGTAAAGTTTTGTTCCACAAGTCCACTAATGAGAATAAGCAGCTGCTGGAGCAAGTGTTTGAAATGCTAGACCTGGAGTCAGATTCATCATCTCCTGAGGTCCAGTCCAGCCTCAGACTCTCACTAGTAGGGTGACCCTTGGCAAGTCACTTCATTTTGTTTGACTCAGGGAGGTGCATATGGTCATTCACAGACCAGGAGGGAGGACAGAGCCTCACACACTGAGACCCTTGTGGGAGTGTTCCAAAAGCTCAGGAAGCACCCCAAAACCAGGCTCAGGCTGGGAAAATGAGCAAGCAGAGAAAAAAGAGGAACACCATTGAGAAATATTTTTCAAATGAGCCCAAGAAGGATCAAAATACTCAGTTTGAAGATGAGGAAACACAAGCTCCTGCATCTAAAGACTCCAAGAAAAACATGAATTGGGCTTAGGCTATGACAGCTCAAAAAAGACTTTGAAAATCAAATGAGGGAGTTAGAAGAAAAACTGGGAAAAGAAATGAGAGAGATGCAGAAAAGACATGAAAATGAAGTCAGCAGCTTAGTCAAGGAAATCCAAAAAAATGCTGAAGAAAATAGCATGCTAAAAACCAGCTTAGGCCAAATGGATAAAACACTTCAAAAAGTTATTGAGGAGAAGAATGCTTTAAAAAGAAAAATTGGCCAGATGGAAAAAGAGATAAGAAAACTCTCTGAGGAGAACAAATCCTTCAGACAAAGAATAAAATTCAGGGAGATTGATGAATTTACCAGAAATTAGGAATCAATCCTTCAAAACCAAAGAAATGAAAAATTAGAAGAAAATGTGAAATATCTCATTGAAAAAACAACTGATATGGAAAACAGACTTAGGAAAGATAATTTAAAAATTATTGGAATACCTAAAAGTCATGATCAGGAAAAGAGCCTTGACATCAATTTCCCTGATATCCTAGAAGCAGAGGGCAAAATAGAAATGGAGAGAATCCACTGATCCCCCCAAGAAAGAGATCCCAAAAAAACCAACCCCTAGGGATATTATTAGCCAAGTTCCAGAACTCCCAAGTCAAAGATAAAATATTACAAGCAGCCAGAAGGACACAGTTCAAATATCGTGGAGCTGCAGTCAGGATCACACAGGACTTAGCAGCAACTACATTGGAAGCTCATAGGGCTTGGAATACAATATACCGGAAGGCAAAAGAGCTTAGAATGCAGCCAAGAATGAACTACCCAGCAAGGCTGAATGTCCTCTTCCAGGGAAAAAAATGGACTTTCAACGAACCAGGGGAATTTCAAATGTTCCTGTTGGAATGGCCAGAGCTGAACAGAAGGTTTGATCTTCAGATACAGGACTCGGGTGAAGCATGGAGATTGGAGGAGAAGGGGAAAATATGAGGGACTTGATGATGAACTGCATGTTTTCCTGCATAGAAAAATGACACTGATAATACTCATATGAACCTTCTCAGTTAATAGAGAAGGTAGAAGGAGATTCTATACATGAAGCACAGGAGAAAGCTGAATTTGAAGATAAAATGTGGTGTAAAAATGGAGTCAATAGAAAAAAAAGGGAAATGTAATGGGAAAAAGAAAAAGGAGGGGGGGAAATAGGCCAAGATATTTCATATAATAAAATTTTTCTTTATTACAATGAGCTATTGCAATGATATAGAAGCAGGGAAGGCAAGGGAGAATGAGGGAAACTTCGCTCTCATCAGAGGTGGTTAGGAGAGGAAACAGCATATATACTCAATGGGGTATAGACATCTGGAGTAAGAAAGGAAGGGACAGGGGGAAGTGGGGGATGTGAGTGATGGAGGAGAGGATGGACCATGGTTGGAGAGTGGTCAGATATAACACATTTTCTTTTTTACTTCTTGCAAGGGGCTGGGATTGGATGGCCTGTCCAGGACCACAGGGCCAGGTGGATTCTGGGCCTAAGGGGTGGTATGGGGGCTCAGGGCTTCTTGGCCCCAGGACCAGGGATCTGTCAGCTGCGCCACTCAGCAACCCTACAGCAGAGTCAGAGTGAAAGGAGAGAGAAAATAGAGTACATGGTAGTGGAGAAATATGAAAGGAAGGAGTTGCGATCAGCAATGGCAACAGTGGGAAAATATGGAAATAACTTCTGTGATGGACTTATCATAAAGAATGTGATCCACCCATGACAGAGTTGCTGGTGTTGGAACAAAGACTCAAGCACATTTTTTGTTATGATTATTTGGGGGAGGGTGCAGGGCAAGTGGGGCTGGATGGCCTGCCTAGGGTCACATAGCAGGGTGGTCTTTGGGTGTCTGGGGCCGGATTGGGACCCAGGTGCTCCTGGCTCAAGGGCCAATGCTCTGTCTGCCACCTAGCCACTCCTACTATTATTACTATTTTATTTTATTTTGGGTCTTTTTTTTCTTTCTTTTTTTTTTGTTTTTGCAGGGCAGTGGGGATCGGGTGGCTTGCATGTCACACGGCTGGGTGATAGTTGGGTTTACAAGGCTGGATATGGACTCGGGCGCTGGTGGCTCCAGGGCTGGTGCTCCGTCCATTGCGCCACCTGGCCATACCTACAATTATTACTATTATTTTTTTAATTTTAATTTTTTTCTTTCCCCTTTACTTTATCACTCAAGCAAGTCTATATTTATGGGGGGAGGGGGCATTCCATTTACTCTTAAACAAGAATATTTTATTAATGTAAAAAACATTATTTGTACAAAATGAAAATAAATATTAAATAAAAAAATGTATTTGCAGGATTTAGACATAAAAGACAATATTATAAGTGAACTAGGAGATCAAAGAATAATTTACCTGTCAGGGAAGCAGTTTATAACTAAGGAAGAGATGGAGAACATCATTCAAAACAAATTAGAGAATTTTGATTACATTAAATTAAAAAAGCTGTTGCACAGACAAAACCACTGTAACCAAGATCAAAAGAAATGTAGTAAATTGGGAAACAATCTTTACAACTAATGTTTCTGACAAAGGACTCATTTCTAAAATATACAGATAACTGAGTCATATTTTTAAAACAAAAAGCCTCCCCAATTGACAAATGGTCAAGGGATATGCAAAGGCAATTTACAGATGAGGAAATCAAAGTGATCCATAGTCATGTGAAAAATTGCTCCAAATAATTACTGATTATGGAAATGCAAATTAAAGCATCTCTGAGATACCACTTCACATCTGTCAGACTCGCCAATATGACCAGAAAGGATAATGATCAATGTTGGAAGGGTTGTGGGAAATCTGGGACACTAATACATTGTTGGTGGAGCTGTGAACTCATCCAACCTTTCTGGAGGGCAGTTGGGAATTATGCCCAAAGGGCAACAAAAATGTGCAGCCCCTTTGATTCAGCAATACCACTACTGGGTATATACCCTTAAGAGATCATGAAAAAGGGTAAAAACATCATTTGTACAAAAATATTCATAGCAGCCCTGTTTGTGGTGGCAAAGAATTGGAAATCAAGTAAATGTCCTTCAACTGGGGAATGGCTTAGCAAACTGTGGTATATGTATGTCATGGAACATTATTGTTTTATTAGAAACCAGGAGGGACGGGATTTCAGAGAAGCCTGGAAGGATTTGCATGAACTGATGCTGCATGAGATGAGCAGAACCAGAAAGACACTGTACACCCTAATAGCAACATGGGGCTGAGGATCCACCTTGATGGACTTGCTCATTCCATCAGTGCAACACTCAGGGACAATTTGGGGCTGTCTGCAATGGAGAATACCATCTGTATCCAGAGAAAGAATTGTGGAGTTTGAACAAAGATCAAAGACTATTACCTTTTTATTTTTTTAATTTTAATTTTTTTTTAGGTTTTTGCAAGGCAATGGGGTTAAGTGGCTTGCCCAAGGCCACACAGCTAGGTAATTATGAAGTGTCTGAGATCGGATTTGAACTCAGGTCCTCCTGACTCCAGGGCCGGTGCTCTATCCACTGCACCACCTAGCTGCCCTGACTATTACCTTCTTAAAAAAAATCTTTTTGCTATCTCTTATATTTTATTTCTTTCTTAAGGATCTGATTTCTCTTTCATCACATTCAACTTAGAGCAATGTATACCACGGAAACAATGTAAAGACCAAAGACTGCCTTCTGTGGGGGGTGGGGGGAGGGAAGCAAGATTAGGGGAAAATTGTAAAATTCAAAAATAAATAAATAAATTTAAAAGAGTTTCTGCCACAAAGTTATGCTTGGCACCATGGGAAGGATCTAAAGCCGCTTGATGTGAATTGTGATCTCAACATTATTAATTTTTAAATTGATTTTTACCACAATCTATGTTTCACAGTAGAATTTTAGGTAGAATTAGTTAAGAAATATTATCGTGTCTGCAGTAAAAACTAATTTCCAAAGACGTCCGGTGTTCAGTAACTGTGACTGAGGGTGGTTGTCATTCAGAACAATTTCGATTTTTGATTCTAACCTCAAAAGTTTGTAAACCTCTGCCCTTTTTCTTTATTTCTCTTCCCGTTGGACATGGTGAGCATGCACTGATCACAAAAATAAAATAAAAAAAATATGGTAGAAAGAGGTGTGTGGCCCTGAGTCATAACCGAGTCGCTGTGAGTTGTAGCAGGAAGGAAGGCCACCTATAGTCTCTGTCATGACTGCTCAGCTGAGCCGATAGTTGATTATCAAAAGCCAGCTTCACCAGTAAAGACAGACTTAGGCAGAACATAGTAGTCCTAGAAAATGATCTAGGGGTCTTAGTGGACTGCAAGCTTAATATCAGTCAGCGCTGTGTGATGTGGCTGTTGATGAAGTCAATGCCATCTTGGGCTAAACTTCCAGGGGCTTGGAAATGAGTGTCCCCTCTCCCCTACCTTCTCCTTTATTCCTCCCCCCCAACTTCTGCCTGGTAAGACCTCCTCAGAAGGACTGTGTGCATTTCTGGGTTCCATGATTTAAGAAGGGTCCTGATTGGCTGGAAAGTGTCCAGAAGAGGCAGCCAGGACTCGCAAGGAACTTGTGAAGGAACTAGACGTGTTTAACCTGGAGGAGGCTTAGGAAAAGGGGAGATGCCTGTTGTCCTTGCCCTGTCTGACCCCAGGGGTAGAACAAGAAACAAGGGATGGATAGTGAAGACCTTCCAAACAATGAGAGCCCCAGAAGTGGGGGCTTGGAGTCCAGTTCTGACCGCGTCCTGTCAGGCACGTTGCTGTGGTGATGGGAGGTCATTCAGTGGGCAGGTAGGGCTCGAAGGCCACTGGTTCCTTCTACTGCCCAAAGTCTGGGTTAATGGATTTCAAGGGGTGTTGAGCAGAAGTAGAGGAGGTCACCTAGACTAACGGTGAAGGCTTGGGGCACCGAGGGTGATTCAATAATCCACACATGGGGAGGAGGAGTGTGACCCCAGAGCTTCCAGGTGCCAGGTGGGTGATGCCAGGCAGCGTTGCCAGAGCAAAGAGAACTGGAAATGCAGCTTGGAACAGCCCTGCCCCACATTGCATGCTTTCTGTCAGAGCTGGGACCCAGAGTGAAAAGTCTCCACAGTTCAATACAAGCAACACTCTAACAATAACAATGAACAGACTGCCTCATGAGGTAGTGAGCTCCTTGCTGCTAGAAATGCTCCTACAGAGGCTGGGCGGCCCATTGCCCGGGCATTGGCATTATGCCGGCATAATTAACCTGGGGTCAGTGAATCAGTTTTTTGTTGTTAATTTGGTAACTGTATTTCAATATGTTTGTCTTCCTTTGAAATCTTTAA
This sequence comes from Macrotis lagotis, assembly GCF_037893015.1. NCBI lineage: Eukaryota > Metazoa > Chordata > Mammalia > Peramelemorphia > Peramelidae > Macrotis > Macrotis lagotis. The sequence continues at coordinate 2,802,036 of NC_133663.1, read as the reverse complement.
ATTGATTTGATGCAATGACCACCACGATTCTGAGAAGGGCCTGGCCACAGGCTTCATCAGCCTGTCAAAGGGGACCAGACCCAAATGAAAGCCTGGCTTCTTTTTTTATTAGGTTTTTGCAAGGCAATGGGGTTAAGTGGCTTGCCCAAGGCCACACAGCTAGGTAATCATTAAGTGTCTGAGGCCGGATTTGAACTCAGGTCCTCCTGACTCCAGGGCCGGTGCTCTATCCACTGCACCACCTAGCCACCCGAGGCCTGGCCTTTTGCTTGGGAGCAGAACTGGAGGGCCCGACTTGAGGGTGTCAGACATGTCCCTGGGGACCAGGGAAGTCAGAAGAACTCCCAGGACAGAACCAGATGAAAATGAATTAGGAAACATTTGACAGAAGAAATAAAAGCATCATATAATGTTGTTCAGTAATTCTGACCCTCCGTGTCCCATTGGGCTATCTTGGCAAAAACATTGCCATTTCCTTCTCCGGAGGATTAAGGCAAACAAAGGTGAAGTGACTTGCCCAGGGTCACACAGCTGCCTGAGGCTGGATTTGAACTCAGGTCTTCCTGCCTCCAGGCCCAGTGCTTTATCCACTGAGTCATCCAACTGTCCTTTCATACAACACAGAAAATGTTCAGCTGTGATTTTCTAAGTAGATATGTGGGGATCCTTATGGAGGATTTCTGCTGCAGTTTGACCCAGTGACAATCACTCAGCCAAGCAAATACTTATTAAGCACCTACTGTGTTTTTAGCTTATTATGCTAAATACTGAGCTTGCAAAGAAAGACAAAAGCAGTCAATTAAAGCCAGTCCCATCCCTCAAGGAGCTCCCAGGCATGGAGGAGACAATAGGCTGATAAGGATGGCCATGGTACATGCTACATACTGTATGTGTCACACAGGATAAAGTGGAGGCAATCTAATCATCCTAGAGGAAATGCTTGGTCTAATAAGATTAGGGAAGGCTGGGAGACTTCAGCTGAGACCTGGAGATGAGGCGAGTGCATGCCAGGCCGAAGAAAGAAAATGCCTGGAGTCCGGAGATGGAGAATCTTGTGTGAGGTCTACGCCCCAGGACACAGAGAGCTCAGATTGGAATAATGCATGAGAAGTCTGGCAAGCGGGAAGGGCAAGTTCAGAAGGGCTTTGAGTGCCAGAGGAGTCTGTACTTGATTCTGGAAGTGACAGGAAGCTACTGGAGTCTTGAGTAGGAGTGACTTGATGGGACCTGGGTTCTAGGAAAACCATTTTAGGGACTGAATGGAGAGTGGAACTGGAGTGAGGGAAAACTTGGAGCAGGCAGATCCGCGGCAGCTACTGCAATAGTCCAGGCCTGAGGTGAAGAGGGTCTGTACCAGAGGAGAGGCAGGGTCAGAGAAGAGGAGGGAACTCCTGGGAAGATGCTGCAGAGGTGAGATGAACAAGGGATGTTGCAAAGGGGAGGCTGACATCATATCCGACCTGGGGGATGAGAGAGTGAGGAGTCCAGGATGACTCCCAGCTTGGGGCCTGAAGGTCTCTCATGATAGAAAAGGTAGGACCAGGCTTTAAGGGGAAAACAATGAATTTTGGGCAGTTGGTGGCGCAGAGCCCTGGGCCTGGAGTTAGGAAGACTCCTCTTCCTGAGTTCAAATCTGGCCTCACACACTTACAAGCTGTGTGACTCTGGACAAGTCATTTCACCCTCTTTGCCTCAGTTTCTCATTTGTACAATGAACTGGCGAAGGAATGGTAAACAATGCCGGCTTCTCTGCTAAGAAAACCTCAAATGGGATCACAGAGTCAGACACAACTGAACAAGAACAGCCAAATGAATTCAATTTTGGACATGATCAGTTTAAGATGTCTACTGGACATCCAGGTCAAGATATTTGAAAGACAGTTGAAGGGCGGCGAGGTGATGCAGTGGATGGAGCACTGGCCCTGGAGTCAGGAGTACCTGGGTTCAAATCTGGCCTCAGACACTTAATAATTACCTAGTGGTGTGGCCTTGGGCAACTCAACCCCATTGCCATGAAAAAAAAGAAAATACTAGAAAGACAGTTGAAGATGTGAACATTTGGGACAGGAAAGGTAGATGGGAGAATCATCACTTGAGAGAGGATAATTAAAACTGGGAGCTGATAGCATCCCCAGTGAAGCAGCAAAGGAGAAGAGAAGAGGGTCCAGGACAGAATGAGAAGGACTCCTATAGTTAGTGGGTGTGCTCCGGAAGAGAATCTAGCAAAGGGTCGAGAGAGGAAGGAGGAGAGCCCGAAGGGCATGTGTGCACGCACACACACACACACACACACACACACACACAAAATACACATACACAATACACACACAAACGATGGAGGGGGCACAGTTTTTGTTCCTGAAAACCTAGAGAAGAGGGCGTCCAGAAGGAGAGTGTGTAAGGCTGTGGAGAGAGCAGGGAGGAGAGCAGAGAAAAGGCCCCTAAACTCATCACTGACTGGAGAGGGAGCAGCGCTGGCAGAGCAATGCCCAGCTTCTGCAGTCCCTTTCCATGATAACATTTTTACACTTCTGGGCCCAACATAAAGCCTTCAGCAAGGCCAATCGATCCCATGCATCACCCCCCCCCCCCCGAAACAGCCTTTCCAACCAGTTCATGAATGAGAACGTTCCTGTGTGGGCTGTGCTCCCAGCTCATAGACCTAAAGACCGCTCGCCTCAAACATGCTTCTCCTAAAAATAGGAAACAGAATTGGCAGCTTCAATGCCCATTCTGGGGCTTTTGCCCTGATAGGCGTCCAGGCCATCCATCCTTGTTTCCCCAGGAGCTTTCCCCTACATTAGGACTGAAACTGGGCAGAATGAGCAGCGGCTTGGGGGAACCTGGACTCTCTGACCTTCTGCAAAGTCAGTCACTGGCCTGGAAGGCAACTGGCAGTGGGTCTGTGCCCTCATGGTGTGCAGCACATTCCTGGCCCTCCCAGGGGCAGGGTGAGAGAGAAAAAGAAAACAGAACCTGGCCTAGAGGAATTTATCAGCCTGGCAGGTGGGTCATGCACCCAGGAGAGAAATGGAAAGAAATGCAGCCAGTCATATGCCCATACATGCCCACTGGTGCCAAGCCTGCCTCAGCAGTCATTGACAATGTTGCCCTTGGGCCAAGTTCTTAACTCCAGGGTGGGAGAGTCATGAGTCCCAGTTCTTTCTGGGGGCACAGGTCCCATATTTTACAACTGCAGTCTGGGGAGGGGCTCTTGGTAGAATTCCTGCTACCTCCCAGCAGACCCCACCTCGGAGGGATAATTACTAATTATTGGAAAGGTGCTTTTTCTTGCCTTTTTAGAGTGTCCCAAAACTTTTAGTGCATTTAAATTACTAAAGTTTATGATCACAGTAAGGGACATCCTGTGCTGGGCACCTGCCCATTCCTACCCATTGCTTCTGGGGCTGTTCTCTGGGGCCAAAGCAAGCTGGTCCAATGCCTCTTACCCATGACAGCCTTTCCTATGCTCGACCCCATCCCCAGCCCAGTCTTTTCTTCAGACTCAACACGGCTGCTCCTTTCACCTGACTCCTCTTCATCACTGGGGGTGGGGGAAAAGGGGGGCACAGTTTAGCACTGCCCAACCAGCACAAAGCTCAGGCCTCCAGATGCCACTGGCCAAGGCTGACCAAGTTTCAGCTATAAATAAGCCAATTGGGCCAGATGCTCCCTGGTCTTTTCTAGCTCTCTATTTGTGAGCCCAAGGGACCTAGATCAATCCCCTTTCCTATCACTCTTAAATACCCACATCTTATTTTGTGAATTAATGCGCCCCAGTCTTTTAGGAAGATCCCACTCACTTTTTACCCACCCCAGGGAGCCTTCCCTTGTCACAAAAGCTAACTAAACAAGAAAACAAGGCCCCAGCAATCCCATCTCCCCATCAGTCCCCACATAGAGCTGGATCTCCCTGGGGAAAGGAAGGAGGCACCTGCTCTCATCTCTCCTCTGGGAACAAGACCAGTGCCTCTAACTAGGCTGCCTGGGGTTTCTTTGGGTTCTTCTTTTCCTTTACATTGTCGATTAGATTTCTTTATGGACTTTCATTTCTCTCTGTCTTGAAGGTTCCTTCTTGGATCATCACTTCTCTCATCTTGGGACAGTGGGGAGTCGGATGTGTCGTGTGTCCTCTGGGACAATCGCAGTGGCACCAGGACATTCTCCTGGAGAGATTGGCAAGGCACAAGATGGACTTTATTAGAGCCAGTCAGATTGGGTTTTGTGCCTTCACCTCCAGGACCTGGGAGGAGGGACAAAAGCTTCAATGTCCATCTGGTGTTGAGCTGTACTAGAATAGTGGTGACATTTAGGGAGGAGGGACCTTGAATGACTCCACTGATTGCAACAACTGTCTTAGTGTGTTCAAAGATACTCGACCCAGCTGCTTTGGTCCACAAACCCATCTGTTCCCCAGCCCCCCCGGCCTTTCCTGGCTGGTCTTCCTCTGAGATGATGGGAGTGGTCAGAGCAACTGGGAGAGCAGCCAGGCTGCTCCTGAAGGATGATTTCAAATGCTATCCTGGACGTGCTTGGGTTTTCTCATTCAAAGAGACGACAGTGGGTTCTGATTCCATTTTCCATTTTATTTCCTGCATCTCAGTTAATGAGTAGAGATTGAATAGATTCATTGCCTTTGCTTAGGAAGGTTCGTTGGTCTGGAACTCCAGCAGGATCTGTAGGAAGCCCTACACACAATCCCATCTGGGACAAGGGAAATTCTCCGAGGAGCCTTGCATTTATAGGAAATGCTAAGGATTCATACTTTATATATATATTCTGCATTCACTTATTTGTTAATATATGCATTTATCCATCCATCCATCCATCCATCTATCTATCTATCTATCTATCTATCTATCTATCTATCTATCTATCTATCTATCCATCCATTAAGACAGCTGACCTTGGAGTCCAGAAGATGGGAGTTCAAATCTGACCTCAGGTACTTGCCAGCTACTAACTGTGTGACCTGGGACCAGTCACTTAACCCTGATTGCCTCGCATCCAGGGCCATCTCCAGTCATCCTAAAACATATCCAGCCAATGGACCCAGATGATTCTGAAGGAGAAATTGAGGCTAGTAACTTAGTACAGCATTCCCTTCATTTAAATTCAATTCACATGCTTGTCATAGCATCACCTTCCTGATATTTTGGTCTTCTAAAATGAAGGACTAACATTATATACCTACCTACCTACCTATCTAGCTACCCATCTATCCATCTATCTGTCTGTCTATTCACTACACATGTACAAGCTGTGTTCCATGATAAATTGGAGGCTCCCTGAGGGAGAGGACAGCTTCTTTTTTCCTCTGTATTCCCAGACCTTGGCATGGTGCCAGCCATCCAGAAGGTGCTTAATGATTGCTCATTGCTTCTCTAGGCCTCAAAATGCAGCTAAAGCTTGAATGGCTCATTTCTGGCCCCCATGTCCCACCTGATATTTTCACTGAAGTATGTCCCAGCCATGTTTGTGCCTCTCAGTACCCGCCTTGGAAGGGTGATCTTGGAGCTCAGATGCAGTAGGTTGCAATGCCTCAGTTGAGACTCTCAAGTCTGGGGCTCCTGGACCCCCTTATTTCCTTCATTTTCCCAGAAATTCACACTTTTCCTTGCTCTGGGGTCATTCACTTGGGCTCCATGATCTTGGAGAAGAAGCAAGGGGAAACCTTTTTTCCCCTCAACCTCTCCCTGAAATCTGATCTTTCTTCCCATTATGGAACAGAGTGGTTCAGGGGACATGCATTTCCCCATATTGTGGGCCAGAATCTGGAGCTGGGCCACCCTCTCACACTCACAGGGCCAGAGATTTGAGCAGGAGGGACCCTCAGAAGCTCGAGGATACAAACCTTTCATTGTATGAATGTAACACATATGGAGCCTGCTGTGGGGCCTGAGCATTTTACAAATGGGATCTCACAGGAGGCTCACAGCAACTCTGGGAGGGAGAAGGAGCTGCTGTTTGCCCCCATTTTACAGGTGAGAAAACTGAGACAAAGATTAAGTGATTTGTCCAGGGCCAGACAGCTAGCATAAGTATCTCAGACTGGATTTGAACTCAGGTCTTCCTGACTCCAGTCCCAGATCTTTAGGTGTTGTGATATCACCCATGTTCCTCAGGAAGGGGGAATAGTGGTCAACAGAGAAAGGAATTTAAGGGAGTGATCCCCCATGCTGGGGGATACCATGCTGGGCGCCAGGATTCTCCAGATCTCTTTTTAAAGAGCCTGTCTAAGAAGGCTTCAACCATGCTCTGTTTGTCTCTCCTTAGAGAGGCTCCAGATGCATTCCAAATTCTCCCACTGACTTAGCATCTGCTAATGACCTTGGGAACCTTTTTTTTAATAGCTTTTCCAAATGTGGGAAGTTTGTGAGACGAGGATGTGAGCAGGGGACACAACCAACCAGAAGCAGCTGGGACAGAGGACTATGGAGCTGGTTAGGAAACTCATGATTCTGGAAATGGATGGGGCTGGAGTAGATGTCCACAGCATGGTCAGATCTGCAGACCACTAAGGCCAATGATCTGGAGAATCTCAGCGCCCACCCTAGGGTCTTCCCAGCTCAGGAGGGCAGGCATAGAATGACTCCACCCTGAGGTGGTTAATCTAGGTTCTTTCTGTCAGTTAAGTGGGAGCACCCTCCCTGGGCTCCACGGAGGGGCCTGGAACCCCAATTTAATGAGGATGCTCAACTGGTTTCTGCCCATTTTCTAGGACAAGACATGACTGAGATTGGTTTCTGGGGTGTCTCAGCTCTTGTGACATACTGCAGATCATCCCCAAGATTTATTTGACACCAAGGCCTTGGTCAGGAATGCAGCCCTTGATTAAATTCCTATCAGGAAATGCAATCTACAGGCTGAGGCATGGGGTGGCTTCCCAGGATGCACCAAGGCAACCAGCAGGATTGATAGGACCCCTTGGGCACTTTGAGAGTGGAGCATGCTTCTGTCCTGTCCCTCCGGACATTGCCTCTAGCTACCCCGAGTCCAACTCTCTTCCTTCCTGGATGATAGGTGCGATTAGTTCTGGGGCAACAATACTCATGCCAGGTGGAGCTGTCCAATGAGGCACCTCTCTGCACTTAGTGACCTTGGACAGAAAAGAAGCAGCTGCATGGATGCTCATCATCCCGCCTGACCTCGAGCCTCTACAGCCTGGTCAGACCTAGCTAAGTCTCTCCACTGACATGTACCTGCCTCTTTGCCCCCTTCAAGTCTCTGCATATCAAAAGAGTTGGGGAATCCACCTTTGCCCACTCTTTCTAGAGCTGGAGCTGGGGTAAAGGTGGTGCTCAAGGTTCAAGCCCAGGCTGGTCCCAAAGTTCCTGGGGAAGTCCACTCTTGGGGGCAGCTAGATGTGCAGTGGATAGAGCACTGGCCCTGGAGTCAAGAGTGCCTGAGTTCAAGTGCAGCCTCAGACACTTAATAATTGCCTAGCTGTTTGACCTTGGGCAAGTCACTTAACCCCGTTACCTTAAATTAAAAAAAAGAGTTTTTATACAAAAGTCCACTCTTCAAGGATGTGATGGCCTACATCTCTTTTTATGAGCAATTTCTTACCCATTTTGCCAAAGATGGGGAAGTTTGAAATCTTGAGTCCTCAGGATGTCTCCTCTCCTGCTTTCAGCCTCTTCCAGTTACTACTAAATTACCCATCTTTCTTTGACCTTGCCAAACTATGAAGAAATTGGCTATGTTTGGATATCCAAACTCCTAGAAAAGTCTGCTTGCATGTTCTGATTGTTGGGTCTGCATGTCCTGGCTTCTCCTATGTTATCCAGCTTTGTCCCTCACACCTCAATTGAAACGCTTCTTTCCCCAAGTCTTGCTTGGTTGTTAAAGCTGAAGACCTCATCCTTTTGGAGCTCTCTGCCACTTTAAACACCTTGGACCATCCTCTCCTCCTCCCCATCCTCTTTCCTCTCTACAGTTCCACGATATTGCTATCTCCTGGGTCTCCTGCTTGTTGGATACTTATCAGGCTACTTTGTTCTATCATTGCCCTTGTCACAGCCCTAGGTGAGGGTCCCCCAAGACTCTCCTTTTCTCTTGTCACTCTCTCACTTGGATACTTCAACTCCTGTGGGGCCAATGAGCAACTCTCTATGGATGATTCCCAGTTCAACATATTCAGCCCTGGTATCTTTCCCATATCCCCATTTTCTGCCAAACCTCTTGACTTGGATGTCTGGTAGTTGTCTCAAACTCAAAACGTCTAGAACCATATGTCTTTCCCCTGAACCCACTCTTCCTTCAAGCTTCCAGATTTCTGTTGAGGCTGCCCCTAACTCCTGGTGACTTAGGTTAGAAACCTTAGGGTCACCTTAAAATGAGTCTTTTCTCCTCATTGCCCCCCACATCTAATCAATTGCCTAGTCTTGCTGGTTCTTGCACACTCTTTTCAGTTTTGGTGCCATTCCCATTGCCATCTGCCCTAGCTTATCACACTCCTCTGGACTATTGCAGTCCTAAGTGGAGTCCTGGCTTCCATTTTCCCTGCTTTGGTCCAGCTTTCATAGAGCTGACAAGCACACTTGACCTGTTGAAGAGCCCTTGTGGCCTCCCCATTGTAGGATAAAATGCAGACTCCCACCCATGACTCCACTCTGGCCTCAGTGGCCTTTCCAGGCTCCCACGTGCCTCTCATGCCTTCCTTACTCAGTCGGACTGATTGTTTCCTGTCTATACTATGTTGTATCCCACATCCAGCTTTTCCTTCTCACTTCAGTCTTTTCCAAGTCCTCGGAAGTCTTTCCCGGACCCTTTGGCTTTCTCAGTCTTCTTAAAATGACCCACTTCTCTGTGGGACCCTGCTGAGTCTCCCCAGGAGAATGGATGCTCCCTGGGGGCCATGAGGGACTGTTTAGTTTGTGTCTTTGCAGTCCTAGAACCTAGCACAATGCTCTTCACAGAGCAGTGGTTTAGAGCTACTCAGGGAATTAGCCCAGACAGAGAGATCTCCGTTGCCTAGGACCCTGTACACCACTGCCTGGGCTGACCACAACCAACACTGTTGGGGCAAACCTTGAAGATTTGCCAAGTGATTTCTGTACAGCCTCAAAACAACCCTGGGATTCAAGAGTTGCCGATATAATCATTCCCATTTTGTATCTGGGAACACTGAGGCTCTGAGAGGTTAGGTGACTAGCCCAGGGTCACACTACTGGTAAGGAAACCAAAGGAATGGCTTGAGTTTTCACTCTCTGTCCAGGGGCTGGTTGTTGCCTTTATAGGGGAGAAAGAAACTCTCTTTTAAGGTCCAATGTTTGGAAAACGATCCAGTTAACAAAGGCTGATGATCCCAGTCACTGAAATATTTTTTCTAAAGTTAGAGAAGAGACATCTGGAGTTTTACAAGGGGGTTAACCTGCTGGCTTGGCAATCTCATTGAGCAAAGGACGCCTGTTGTGCATTGTGACTGACCCCTGCCTGCCCTCCCCAAGCCATCCTTCCAGGCTCTTAAGAAACCAAGTTAAGCTCATTGATTTTGACATGCCTGTAGGGTTGGCAATGACCAAGGCCTTTGGGGAAACTGAGGCAAGAGAAGTGGAACAATGCAAGACCACACAGCAAGGTGATGATGGAGTGCAGTGAAGGGCTGTCCAACAGTCAAAAGTATACCTTGCTTATAAGTGAAATATGCCCCAGAAGCAGTCAGACTCAAACCAACTTAGCAAGACCTGAGTTGATACCAAGGGACAGCCACGTAAAGGTGATAATAGAGAAGGAAGGTTGAAAGTCTACTGGAAAATGTGGCCCAGGACTGAGAAGAGGAGGAAGAAGAGGAAGAGGAAGACTGCTAACTCATTGGCTTGGAGAATATAAAGGTGACAAGATCCCATTGTGTTCATTATTTGTTGACTATAAAAAGTCAACTCAGTGAAGCAAAATCTGTCCTTAGACTCTCCCCCAATGAGATGTCTCCATGTTGATGTTGAGAGAAGAGAGACCCCACAGCCCAGAAAGTTCTTTCTGAAGACCCTCCAATTACTATCCAAAGAAACATAAATCAGGACAAGGATATGCATACTCCTCATAGATGTCTGGCACTATCATAAAGGAGAATTCAGACTGAAGAGGGCATCGCTATGGGAAGTAAGGTCCTCTAGGAGCTATCCTTTGTGGAAGCCTATGATGTTGGTTATTCCAAATCCTGGAATCTTCTAAAGGGTCTGCTCTTCAGAAGAACCTCGCCTAACTTGTCACACAGGATCAGCCAAGTGGATGAAGAACATCCTTGTCCAGACTGTTTGGACATGTTTGAATAAGCCGCCCTTTGAATGAGTACACATGTTGGGCAGGCCCTTCAAATGGGAGAAGACTTGAACCCATAATTGATTGAAGAAGAGATTGGGTTGGTCATTATCAGAGAGCTTGAGTCATGATTTCAATGGTTTCTTGTGTTTCTTCTGGATATAAAGCTCATTATTTACTGTGACCATTTATTACTGTGAATATTTGCTATTTATTGTGATCATTCTTTTTTTAAATTAATTTAAGGCAGTGGTGTTAAGTGACTTGCTCAAGGTCACACAGCTAGGCAATTATTAAGTGTCTGAGGCTGAATTTGAACTTGGGTCTTCCTGACTCCAAGGCCAATGATCTATCCACTGTACCACCTAGCTGCCCCATGATCATTCTTTCAAGATGTGCAAGGCTGTAAATCATATCACCCATCTTTGAAGAACCTCAATTATAGACCTCCTAAAAGACAAGAGAGAGTATCAAGAGGCCACAACATATTATTGGGGCCAGGCTGTGTGTGTGTGTGTGTGTGTGTGTGTGTGTGTGTGTGTGTGTGTGCAAGAAGTGCCTTCATGGGCAAGTCTAAGGAGGAATGGGTTGCAATCTGCACCAGTGGAGGGAGTCATGATAGCAATCAGATCACACATCACAGATCACAGCTGGACTCTTACCTTTTCTCACTTCATCTTATTCCCTGTCACTCCTCAGGACACAGCTCTGAGGTTTAGTCATTCCTTAAGGAATTTTGAGGTAAATTTTATTTTCCTTTTGGAATGAAAAGGTCTAGTCTTCAGGTGGGCTCTGCTCCATTCAAGGAGAGGTACAGGCTCCCTTTTCTCACCTTTCACTTCCAGCTCATAGACTTGATCTTCATGGAAGTCTTGGCCCAAAGTCTCTCAGCTTCTTATACAAATTGATTTATGTATTCTCTCAATGAAGTTGAAGTCATTGGCTTCTTTCTCATTTTTCTGGGTTTGTTTAGCCCTCTAACCTTCCCTCCACTTCTACCCATGAGTTGTTAATTCTGTTTTTAGGAAAGAATGCAAAGCCCTTCAAGCTTGTTGAAATTCTCCCCGTGTTCTTGGCAAAGAAGCCCACTGGCAGAAGACGGAGACATTATCTGTAGGAGCACAAAAGAGCCTAACAGAAAACCAATATTTCAGTCACAATAGTGAGAGAATCGTTGTTTTCTTCCAATCAGAAGGAATGAGATCTGTGTGCTAAACAAAGACAAGAAGATGGCCTTGTATCCTCTGCCCTGAATTATCTGCCGATCAATCAGCCCTCCAGACAGGGTCACTGTCAAAGGGAAGCAAAATTGGATTTCCGAGGACCCAACAACTGGGCATCCTGGAATTTTGGAGCTGGATAGAACCTTAGAGGTCAATTCCTTTGTTTTACAGATGAGGAAACTGAAGCTTGGAGAAGGACAGGGACACAGACTCTGAGGCTCTAGATGCCCAATCAGATGCCTACACCTATGGGGAAATTAAAGCAAAGCTTAGGTATGAATCCTACCTCTGGGTCTCCTAGTTTTGTAACTTTAAGATTAAACCTGTGTGAGTCTCATTTTCCCTATCTATAAAATTGGACCATTGATGTCTCACTTAACAAGACTATAGCAAAGATCAGATGGGACCGATCATCTCTGAAAAGTGATTTCCTAACATTGCAGTGCCATTTAAAGACCCAGTCTTTGGATGAGGGTTATTGTTTTGTTTTGTTCTTTTGTTTTTGCTTTTTACAAGGCAAAGTGACTTGCCCAAAGTCACACAGCTAAGTAATAATTATTGTGTCTGTGGCTCAATTTGAACTCAGGTCCTTCTGACTCCAGGGCCGGTGCTCTATCCACTGCCCCATTATTGTTTTAATTGACTAGTTTCATTGAAAACTCTGAAATCACCCATGCCTTATTTTTTCCTAGGATCTGAAGGAAAGGGTCTTCCTTAACTCAATGAACTGCCTCTTTAAAGACCTGTCCTCTCTAATGCCCCTATTGAAGCCTCTTCCCAATGGTGTGGCGACCTCTCTCCTCTGAGGTCCTGCTGGCCAAGCCTGAGGTATGGCAGATCAATCAGAGTTGGAGAGGCTGGGGGTGGGACCCTTGAGGGGCTCTGCTGTCTTTGGTCCAGCTCAGTCTCCAAAGGCTCCAGAATGGGGAAGGATGTGGTTGTTTGGAGCATGCAGGCCAGGCCCAAGGGGCTGCACTGGTTGGATGGGGTATCACCTCACATGGAATCATGGCTTTTGATGCATGGAAAGGATGGAAGGAGCCAGATCTTTCAGAGCATCATTAAGGGATAAGTCCATTTAGTCCCTTTGTCCTGATGAACAAGGAAGAAAGAAACACAGATCTATGTGAATGCTTGATGGGGCCTGAGGGTGGAGGGCAGTCGACCAGCTATAGTGGAGAGTAGGTGTGGGGATGATGGCTAAGGTCACTGCTCTTCCTCCTCCCCTTCCTCTTCCTCCTCTTCTCTTCCTTCCTCTTTTCCCTCTTTGTTTTCCTCTTTTCCCCCCTTAGTTATATAGAACTAGAAAAGACTTTTTTTTACAGATGAGACAACTGAGGCATAGAGAGATCGAGTGGCTAAGGTGTCCATGAGAGGAGATAGGAATTGGACTTTCTCCTTCTCCCCCCCATTACCATTTTCCTCCTCCTAAATAAGTGAGGTCAAAGTGCCAAAACTGACCACGATCTCTGTCATAGACAAAATAACTTGGCTGGTAGCCCCTTCATTACTGCATCATCTCTCACACCCAAAGCTTTCAAATAATTGCCCAGAGGGCCCAGAGGTCCAGACGCCATTTGGACATTTCCCCACACCTGACTGGTGGTCTGCATTCTTTCAGGGAAGTGGAAGGGAGGAGAGGAAATTTACCTCATTTTTTTCCATCCCATCTGTCAACCAACCAACCAACCAAGTCAGCATTTCTTGTGTTGCTTCCAGGAGGTGGACAAATCGAGGCTGGAAATCCGGAAAATCTTGCCAGCAATGAAAGTTGCCTCAGAGTAGACTGAGTTGCTGCAGGATGTGGTAAGCTCCCCATCATTGGAGGTCTCCAAGCACGGGATGGTCAAACTCTTGTCTGGAATGCTCTGCTGGGTTTGGACACGTAACCCCTCACATCCTCCCAGACCTCAGATTCTGTGATTCGGGGGTAGGATGAACCTGGTACCTCGTGTGCTGTGGGGGGATGCAATACCCCCTGTGCCAAGCCAAAATGAAAAATGAGTGTCCTCCAGTACTCACCCCCTGGCAGGAAAACAAGGTAGAGATAGTTACAAATGCAGCAAAGACAATGGCATTTGGGGGTATTGGGGCAGGGGAGTGGTCAAGAAAGACCTTCAGCTCCAGGAGGTGCTTGGGCTGTGCTTGGAAGAAAACCCAGCGTTCAAAGAAGCCAAAATGAGGAGAGTTCATGTCTGCCTCTTGGAGCCAACCCTGGGAACATGACAGTCCCCGGAAAATGACAGGACTGCCTTCAAGGGGCTAGCACCTGGCATTAACTCTGTGGCCCAAGATAGTTATTTAATACTTTCCAATGACATGTAAAAGAATTTTACTGCTCATTTACGAAAATGTTCAGTTCCAGAGTCTCTCCCACCTTGAAAAGGTGAGCCGTTTAATATAGGTTCTATCTGTACAGCCATGCCAAGCACATTTGCATGCCAGCTATGTTACAGAAAACTACAGACCTCCCAAACCCCAGAACAATAAAGCGAAAAATAATATGCATTCACAATGACTTTTAAAATAGTCTGCATTTAAGCTCCCTCAATTCTCTGTCTGAAGGTGGACAGCATCTTTCTTCAGGGGTCATTTTTGGAATTGCCCTGGATCACTGTAATGCTAGCAATAGCTAAGTCATTCATGTTAATCCTCCTTAGAATATTCTCCTGTTTTTCTCCCATGTTCTGGTTTTGCTTATTTCATTTTGCCTCAGTTTATGGAAGTCTTTCTAGGGCTTTTCTGCAACCTAATCACTCATCATTTCTCACAGCACAGTAGGACTCCATCCCAATCATTCACCACTACTTGTTCAACCATTCCCCAGTTGATGGGCACAGCCTCCATTTCCAATGCTTTGCCACTCCAAAAAGAGTTGTTATGAATATCTTTGCACAGATAGGTGCCTTTTCCTTTTCTTTGATCTCTTTAAAATGTAATGGTATTACTGGGTCAAAGGGGATGCACATTTTTTCGGCCCTTTGACTGAAATTCCAAATTGTTCTCCAGAATGGTTGGATCAGTTCACCACAGTGCATTAGTGTCTCAGTTTTTTCACATCCCCTCCAGTATTTGACACTTCCCCTTTCTATCATGTTAGCCATTCTGATGGGTGTGAGGTGGTACCTCAGAGCTGTTTTAATTTGCATTTCTCTGATCACTAGTGAGAAAAGCTAGATGGTGGCACAGTAGATAAAATGCTGGGCCAGGAAGCAGGAAATCCTGAGTTCAAATCAGACCTTAGACACGTAATAACTGTGTGACCTTGGGCAAGTCACTTCACCTTGTTTGCTTCAGTTATCTTAACTGTACAATGAACTGGAGAAGGAAATGTTAGACTCCTCTAGTAAAACCCCAGTTGGGGTCATGGAAAGCCAAGCAGGACTGAAATGACCAAACAATAACAAAAAAAAAAAAAACCAACCAAAAATAAAAAAATCCAATGACCCCATGAAGTGTTTGAAATGATGGAGCAGCAGCAATCAGTAGTGACTTAGACTGTTTTTTCATGTGGCAATTGATAGTTTTCATTTCTTCTTCTGAAAACAACAGGCAGATCATTATGCAGAACATCTGAGATTGCGTTATTTAGGTTATTGCCTGGGCATGGCGTAGAGAGCCTTTGGGGACAGGATTTGTGAAGACTGGACCTTACCTTCATTTTCTGTCTTTCTTTCTCTCTTTCTTTCTCTCTTTCTTTCTCTCTTTCTTTCTTTCTTTCTTTCTTTCTTTCTTTCTTTCTTTCAAGGCCACACAGCTAGGTAATGATTAAGTGTCTGAGGCTGGATTTGAACCCAGGTACTCCTGACTCCAGGGCTGGTGCTCTATCCACTGTGCCACCTAGCCGTCCCCTTTCTTTCTTTCTTCTCAGTATGTCAGAAAGTGAGTCATTTCCCTAATATTTCAGGCAATGTTTGCTGCCTGTCCTTTGTACAGACTTCTGGGTTGGTGAGTCTCTATTCCAATCCCTGGCTTTCTTAGTTTATCTTGGTCTCTGAGGATTTGCACCCCTGAAAAACTGAGTCAGAACCCCATTTACATCCTCACTAGGATTCCATCTGGCCTCCTCCCCCAGGAGGGACTCTTCTTGCAGGCTTGGTGATCCCCCTGGCCACTAGCATATGCCAACCCCTGGGCAGGGGACCCTGGGCTCATTTAGGAACATATTTATTTTCTTGAAAACTGTCTATAGTCAAGTCATCAGGTATAAATTAAGCTCCTACTCAGAAAAAGTCTGCCATGAGCTCCATGGTTCCCAAGCTCTGGAGTCCACCAAGCCGGACAGGGTGGACAGGCATCTTCTCAGATTCATCATCTCCCTGGGGCATCTGGAGCCAGAGCCTCGGGATGGGAGGTGGCAGAGGAAGGAACTTCCAAATGTCTCCTCTGCAAGCTGGCTTTGGGATTGGCTGAAGGATTGAGAGACCAGCATTGACCCCAAATTATCAGAGGCATCACTAGACTCCAAGGAGAGGATTGTACCTGGAAATGGCCCAATTCAGCTGCAAGATTGACCCATAAGGATCAACTGAGCAGCCAGTGGATTATGGTTACTGTTGTTTATCATGATGACCAGAATGAGAACGCTCAGTTTACCCTCCTGGTCATTACTAATGTTCTTCCCTGTCTTGTCTTTTCTTCCCAGTCTCCTCTAGGGGAGACATGCTACCCACTCTTTCCTCCTTCCTTCCCATGGGAGAAAGGCTCAGGAGGATGAAGAGCCACAGTCCTGGCTTTCTGTGTCAGACCTACCATCTTTGGGGTCCCCCCAGCAAATGCTTTGAGTGTGCCAAGGAGCTAAAGAATCCCAACCCTAAACCAATGGTCCTATGAAGCCCCCCATCTTTGCCCCTCACCCCACCCTGATGGATATTCTCACCTATAACCCCGGCCAGGACCACGGATACTGAACACTAAGTAATTGTGCGGCTCTTGTATCCAAGTTCTATCATAAGGGAAAGGGCTCAGGGGCACTCTGGAAGATTTTTCACTTAGCTAGTAGCCCCCCCCCCATCAGAGATAATAGATCCGAGAGGCCGACCTTGTCCCAGACCCACAGGTGCTCAGCCGCACTCTCCACTGTACTTTAGACTGCTTTCCTACTTGCTCTTTCCTCTTTCATTTCCTCGACATCCCAGTCAGGTCCTCCCTCTGGTCATCACCTCCATTACCTGCCCAAGAGAGAACAGAGCGCCATCCCCGAAGCCACCCAGGGTCGCAGGGTGCCAGCACAAGCTTGATCTTATCTTGCTCATCTCCTGGTCATCTCCAACCTTGCTGCCCCTGGCTCCATACGCCCCTCTTACCATGCTGGCTTTCCCCCAGGAAACGGAAGCTTCTTGAGGGCAGGGACTGTCTTTGTGCTAGTGTTTATATTTCCAGTACTTGGCCTAACATATAGAGAGGGCTTAATAAATGTTCTTTCTCTTTTATCCTCCCCTCCCTCTCTCCCTTCCTTCCTCCCTTCCTTTCTTCCCCCCTCCTTCCCTTCTCTCTCTCTCTCTCTGTCTCTGTCTCTGTCTCATCTCTCTCTGTCTGTCTGTCTCTCTCTTTCTCCCTTTCTTTCCCACTTCATAAGGTTGATGGGAAGATCAAAATGAGATGATGTGCGTGACAATCCTTTGGGATCTGTGCTCTCCCAAGGCCAGTTGGTGTTCATCATTCTGCCTCCAGCCCCGTAGACTCTTCTGGAGGGTGGACCCTTTCCCTGGGACTTTGTTGGCAGATACAGAAGCTGATGTGGCCAAAATAGTGAATCTCTTGCTGTCATAGCTCCTGGCCCTAGAGGGAATGGTCCATGGCTGGGCCCTTGCTCTGGAAGCATTTGTGGGGGCCCAGGTCCCCCAACACTGTGACCTCAGGGGAGGAGGGAGGACTCCAGATAAAGCTTCTCACTAGGGTCACTTTGACCCCAGGACTTGGTGGCCTGGGGGACAAGGTCTCAGTGTCCAGGGACCATAGATTGAGAGTGGGCTATGACCCCAGGGTTGTTGAGTTCAATCCTCCTGAAGTGAAGAGACTTGCCCAGTATCTTCTGAGCAGTTTCCAGCAGGGCTGAGCCTTCCCTTGGGTCAAGGCTGGACCTCAGGGAGCTGGCTCCCTGGACTTTGCCTTGGAGCCTTCTCAGGTCTCATGCGGATATCCCCCCCAGGAGCTTGGGCTCCACTCCCTATCGTGTGATCAGGCACCGGGGACCATTATTCAGGGATGGAGATGGGGGAGGGCAGGGAAAGAGAGTCTCCCAGAGAGTTCTCTCCAGAGAGGGGGCAAGGCTGGCAGAGGGTAGAGATGATGGCAGAAGCCTGGCAGCTGGCGCTTCTGACTGGTTGGTGTCTGGTACCCTAGGGCAGGGTGGGTGGGATTAGAACCCCAGGTTCCTGACCTCCCACATATTTCAATATCTCCTTCCATTTGGGACTCTGTCTCCTTCTGTGTCTGGGGCAAGCCCCCGAGGGGGCTGGCTGTCCCCTCTCCCCTTTAGGTCTTGGGCCACATCTCAGTTTGACCATGGGTCTTTGAGCAGGGCAGGGCAAATGTGAGTGTTTGGATCTTGGGGAGTCAAGTGATCAACTCACTCTCTAGGCTTGGCCCGGCTTGGCCCGGCTTGGCCCGGCTTGGCCCTCTTCCTCCCAAAGCAGAGAAGCTCCCTTGGCTGGGAGACCCCAGGCATGTCACCACTTCCTTGGCCTCCCACCCACACCCCTGTCCTCTGCAGAAGCTGTTGGCTTTGTCTCCAGAGGCAGTGAGTAAAGAACACCCGGCTGGCATGCTCAGTGCCACAGCAGAGGTGCCCTCAGTCTGATGTAACCATCCAAGGAAGCCTGGCAGCCCTGGCAGCTGACTGGGGGCTCTCCAGGACCTTGGTCCTGGGTAGCCAAGAAGGATGACTCTGCCTGGTCACCTTCACCAGGAGGCTGTGGGGAGTGGGCTAGGTTGGGGGGAGAGGGTAGAGAAGGCTGAGGAGGCGGGGTCAGGGGAGGCAGGGGAGAGCAGAATCAATAACAAGCCTACGCCTCCGAGAGGCAAGAGCTCAGAGCTTGGCTGCCCTGACTGCTCCAGAACAACAAAACAGTGTTTTCATTCTTAGTCTTGGGCTGTTTGGACTTTCAACATGAGTGTGTGTGTGTGTGTGTGTGTGTGATGTCCCCACATGTGCCAGCACTACAAATAATGGGCCTGGAAGTGTTTTTGTTTCTAATCTCCCGCACCACGATGGCTGAGGACCAGGCCTGGTGGCTCAAGGGGCCTCTGGGGGCCGAGTCAGGGGCAGGGAGGGGGCCTCTTCCAGTCTCAGGCATATCTTGAAACAGGAAAACTCTTGTGAAATGGTTAGATAATTATGGACGTGAACTTGTTTGCTCAGCCTCATTGGCTCACTCTGCCTGTAACTTGGGGTGGGCCAGCCCGGGAGATTTCTCTCAGGCCCCTCCGCCTGGACTTGAGCGGGGCTGGGAGGACTTCCTCAGGAGTATTAGAGGCAGATCCCTGAGATAGCCCCGGGGCCAGGGTCACCATCAGCATCAGTGACCAGGAGGTCTGGTCCTGCCGGGGCGGGGGGGTGGTGAGCCGTATGAGGTTAGAAGGAGCCACGCGTGTCAGAGGAGCCTTCAGGAACAGGCGTAGCAGAACCCCAAAGCAGGTGGGCCCCTCCTGCGCCAGGAGGCTGCAGCTTTCAACCGGCTCGGCTAACCTTGAAGCAATCGTTCCAGTGTCCTGCTGGACATACAAAGACCAAGCTTCCCTGCCTTCAAGGGATGTCCAGTCTACTGGCCCGGTCCATCGTGCTCATTCAGATAAATTGAAGATACTTGAGGAAGCAATGAGGAAGAGAAGAGATCATAGGAAACTAGCTGGGGAAGCAGCCCTGGAGACAAGCCTTGATGGAAATGAAGGCTTCCAGGAGGACGATGAGGGTGAGCCTGAGAAGACCAGGCAAAGGCAGGGAGGCAGGAAATGAATCCTGAATCGGGGAAAAGGCAGGGAGGTCAGTGTGACTGGAGTGGAGAGTCAGTAAAGAAAACTTCCAGTGCCTGCTGGAGGGTTGGGGGTCTAGAGCAAGACATAGGTGACAAGCCTTGATGAAATGCATTCTCTGGGCCAGGCACCATGCGAGGACAGGCCCATGTCCTCAAGGAGCTTTCATTCTATTGGGGGAGGGGGAAGAGGCTAGGAAATCCTGAAGGGGGACCAAATGCATGCCAGGAAATCCAAGGTGATGGCTGAGAGGAGCTCCACCTTGGGGCCATTGACCTCCTCTGGGAGGAAGGGTCAAGGCTGAACCTTGAAGGAAGTCCTCTGGGGCTTCTGGAGGGCAGGGGGAGGAGAGGGGCATCCAAGGCACCAGCACAGCCTGGTCAAAGCTTGGCAGAGAGGAGGTTGCTTTTGAGAAATTACAAAGAAGGTGGATGAGCTTCCTGAGGAGGGGTCAAGGCGGTCCAGCTCCACCTGCATTGACACGTTAGCTACTTGGAGGCTGCCTTCCAGATGAGGGCCCTGGAGGCAGGGAGACCTGTTGGGAGGCTATGGGTGGGTGGTTGTGTGAGGTGGCAGAGTTGATAAGACTGGGCAGCTGACTGTCTTGGCGGGTGAGGGCTTGGGGCTCGAATTCTAGTCTGATCCTCTGGCATCACTACAAACCCTCCTTTCTTTCTTTGGCATACAAAGATTGCCAATAGACTGACAGTTTCCAGAATGTCTTAGGGGAAAAAACCAAAATATCAGCTGCTGTTGCTGATTCACCATCAGCTTGGCAGGGAGCAGAAGGATGGAAATGCTGCTGCCGAGCTACAACTTCAGTGGGTATAAAATCAAGCCTAGGATGGTGAACGTGGTCCTGAGGGCCCCGCCTTCCACATCTGGGCATCTAGAAAAGGCTCCAGGGACTTCCTGGGTCGGTGTCTGCTCAAAACTACAACTCCCGAGCCCCCACAGATATGCTCACCTGAACCTGTCAGCCAGAGTACAAAACAAAAGACATTTAACCAAATGACATAACAAAAAAAAAGCAAGGGAAGATTAAGGTGCACCTTCCCTGAGATTACCTACACCCCAAGTGCTGGAGAGCCACCATGTCCCATGGGCATGTCATTTCCTTGCTCTTTGCTGGGGCTTTATCTCTGTATTGGACATCAGATCTGAGTTCTTCAGGGGCATTTTCTGGCTTTCTCTGCTCCTATTATTAGTTTGTTGTGCTGAGAAAATCTCTCCCTGAAAAGGGCAGGGGGGGTTCTTTTTGTCTAGTCCGGGGGGTCATGGGTCACTACATCTAAGCACAAAAGCCAACTGAGTGTCCAGAATTATGACGATCTGTTCTTTTGATTGAAGTAGCTCAGTGGTGAAGTGGATGGAGTCCCAGGCTTGGAGTCAGGCAGACTCAGCCTCCTGAGTTGAGATCTGGTCTCAGACACTTAGCACTCATGTGGAACTTGAGCAAATCATTTAATCCTGTTTGCCTCAGTTTCCTCATCTGTGAAATGAGCAGGAGAAAGAACATGGCAAACCACTCCAGTATCTTTGCCATGAAAACCTCAAATGGGATCCTGAAATGTCAGACACAACTGAAAAATGACTGAACAACAATGAAACTTCTCTTGTTGCTTGTGTCTCCTGTTGTTTTGAAGTCCATTGGCCCATACAGCTACCTGACTTAGGGTTAGAAAATGGCTTTGAACTCCCATTTTAACCTCTTGTGAAATCCAACTTCTTCCAGGATCCTCCTTGGCTGCCATGTCAATTAATCCAAGTCTGAACAAAAGCTGAATAAAGAAGGCAAAGTCAATGCCCTTCTACAATTAGTCAATCAATATTTATGAAGGGCTCACTAGGGGCCAGCTCTAGGCTGACCTTCGGCAGTCCACTGGCCGGCCGCATGCTGGAGTCTGTTGTGGACAGTAGACCCACCAGGAGGAAACCCTCTGAAGGGGGTACTGTCTCCCTTCACCCAGTCATTAGAATTAAAATATAGAAAGAGAAGTCAGGGAGAGAAAGGAGCATTCCTTCCGGATTCCAGAGTGATGTCATGCTCTTGTCTGTGTTTTAACATAACAAAGTGTAGCAGAAGATGAAATAAGATGCCGCTAATTATAAATCATTAATGCAGAAGCATCATCTTTCCATGAGGGAGCAGCTGGAGCAGAAAGGCAACTGGCTTGTCTAAAGCAGAGCCAAAACAACTCAAGGCTGGAATCTGGGACCACAAAGTGTTTCCTTTGCCTGGGGCCCAAAGGCCCTTGGACTAGTTCCTATGGCTAAGGGCTTCACTTCTCAAACTGTTTGGTTCACACTCTTAAAAATTCTTGAGAACTCCTCCATCCCTGGGGAGGGGCAGGGGCAGGGGCAGGGGAGGGGGCAAAGTTTTTGTTTATGTGGATTATGTCCATCATATATCTTATTAGAAATGGAAAAAACTTCAAATATTTATTAATTCATTTAAAATAACAATAAGCCCATTCCACGTTAACATAAATAACATTTTAAATTCTAAAACAAGGAGAGGAATGGCATTAGGTTACATATTTGTGCCAATCACTTTAATGTCCAGGATAATAGAAGGCAGTTGGATTCTCTTATCTGTTTCTGCAATCCATCAAAATCAATAGGTTAATAAATTCAGATCCTACTATGGGTCAGACTCTGACTCTCCAAAGAGAGGGCCCACTCTCAGGAAGCTCACTGTCTTCTGGGTGATATTTCCCCGACCAAAATGTCTGGCAGAGCAGGAAATGGCTCGGTGTCTTACTGACTGAGCCTGGGCCCACCGTAGCTTTAGGAGGTTCTCAGTGCTGTGGAGCTCTGCCACTGAGAAGGCAGAGACCCAAGGAGAAGGAGAAGGAGGAAGGGTCAGATTATCATCAGTGTGTAGGTTTAAAAGGGGACAGGGATAGAACGCTGTGTTTGGGCCAGGAAGACTCATCTGCCTGAGTTCAAGTCCCGCCTCAAACACATACTAGCAGTGTGACTTTGGGCAAGTTTCTTCAACCTGTCTGCCTCAGTTTCCTCATGTTATCAATGGCTCATTGCTGTAAATACTTAGTCCAGTGTGATTAAAATGGCTTTTATTAACTCTTCTTTCAAAGAAGGACCTACTCTCCTAGCCAGGGAAGACCCTGAATTACAACAATGTCCAGTCTTATATGTAGTTTGAAAGGTTTATTACTCCCCTTTGTGCCAGTCATTGGTTGGGGTTAAATCTAATCAATACCATTCTCTCTCTCTCTTTTTAAGGCTTTTGCAAGGCATTGGGGTTCAGTGGCTTGCCCAAGGCCACACAGCTAGGTCATTATGAAGTGTCTGAGGCCAGATTTGAACTCAGGCCCTCCTGACTCCAGGGCCAGTGCTCTATCCACTGCACCACCTAGCTGCCCCAGCATTCTCTAATAATATGTTATTATTATACTAATGAGCACAGGGGAGTGAGCAGTAATATGCATGAACCTCCTTGAGCAGGCATGAAGGACAGAGATACAGACCCTGACAAGCTGAAGCTAGTTTCTGACCTGCCCCCGGGGAAGGAGCCTCACTGACTGGTCAGGATCCTTTCTCTTGTCTTACATGCACCTACCTGCATGTAGACACCAACAGCCACAGGCGGGCCCCAGTCTTTGTAACATACACTAACAACCCCCCCCCTTATATCCTGTGGGAGTCAAACACCCTCTATCCCTCACATCTCATCTCTAAAAATGTCCTGAAGAAGGAAATGGTCAACCTCTGGTAGCTCTGGCAAGAAAACCCCAAAGGGGGTCATGAAGCGTCAAGAAGGAGCAGGTTTAAAAAAGCTGAATCTCAGACGAGTGGTCAGAAGGGAGATCACAGGAAGAAGAGATCCTGGTGGCAAGCTCCTTAAGGGCACGGCTCATTTCTGGTTTTGTATCCTCAGAGCTCCCTGGAATACACCGAATCCAACCTCCTGTTCCCTGAGTGTTGGGGTA
Organism: Macrotis lagotis; assembly: GCF_037893015.1. Taxonomy (NCBI): domain Eukaryota; kingdom Metazoa; phylum Chordata; class Mammalia; order Peramelemorphia; family Peramelidae; genus Macrotis; species Macrotis lagotis. The sequence continues at coordinate 2,778,620 of NC_133663.1, read as the reverse complement.
ATTGAGTTTTCTCTGGAAAAAGAAATATTCTGCACAAAGTCAATGAGTCCAGAGAGTGGTAGAAGAGGTGCCTTGGCACAAATTGACACGATTGAAGGTCTTACCCAAACCCTCTCTATAGATCTCCAAGAACTCTGCAGCCCAATGTCAGAGTAGAGATAGGGGAGATAAAGTGGTTGCCAGATGAACCAATACAGAAACTAGCCAGCGGGCATTTATAGGCCTACTATATGCTTCTTACAATGCATATGGAAAGCAGTTGGCAGGTTTGGTTTTTTGTTTGTTTGTTTTTAGGTTTTTGCAAGGCAATGGGGTTAAGTGGTTTGCCCAAGGCCACACAGCTAGGTCATTATTAAGTGTCTGAGGTGGGATTTGAACTCAGGTACTCCTGACTCCAGGGCCAGTGCTCTATCCACTGTGCCACCTAGCCACCCGAGTTGGCAGCTTTTTGACTTGATGTCCTGTCTCTGCTTCCTATAGTCTATAACCTGGGGCAAATCCCTGCTCCCTCTTGGAAGAAGGGAATCAAGTCCCTTTCTTCATTTCACAAATAGGGAAACTGAGGTTCAGCCAGTTCAAGTTGTGGGGATTGATTGGCTGATTCCTAATAGTCTGGTCCAGGTGGGCATGCTTGATACAGTTCTGTTGTGTCACTCTGGGCTAGGAGGTAGAAGCAGGACATTCACAGAATTCATCGTGACTCCCATTCTTTCCAGCTCAGAGCAATACCACCTTACTGCTCCCATTGTTCTTAGAATGGGTAAGCTGACTACCCTAGGAGTCTTCTTCCTTCTCTGTGACTCCCACAAGCTCTAGCCCTTGGCCAAAACCCCCACATTTGGGTTGTCTCCCCCTATTTGATTGTACACTCCTTGAAGACAGGGACTCCCCAGCTTTGCTCTTTCCTTGGAAGAATCCCTGACACACTGTGCTTTATGAATACTTTCCTAATTTATTTCATGATAAATTTCAAAATTCATTCATTCATTCATTGTAAACCACAGTAATATTAAGGATTGCACTGGGTGAGGAGTTCTTAACCTGCAACGTAAAAAAATTACAATCAGTTTCCTTTATGATCCTGGGTATTTGATGCATATAAACACATTATTTCTAGAATAGGTCCATCAATGGGCTTTCCAGGGATGCTTTCAGGGAGCCCATGACCCCAGAAAGGTTTAGGACCCCTGGCATAGCTCATCCCTGCGCCCTAAACTCTCCAGTGCAGAATCTTTCTCCAAATGAGATTGCCTCAAGTCTTACTGCCCTGCATCCTCAGGGGTGGATTGGGCTGCATGGGGTCAATGACTTGGAGCTCTTGCATATGGGGAATGGGTGAACAAATCTGAGCTTATGACTGTAATGGTACCTTACTGCATCATAAAAAAAAAAAAACTGCAAAGGAAAGTTTTAGGGAAACCTAGGAAGACTTCTCTGAATTGACACCAAGAGGGGGGCACCACCTGGAGAAGTGAATCTGACAACAACATTAGAAAAACCAATGGTTCTGAAAGCCTTCAGAACTGAGCCCGGTGTGAGGACCTGAGGTGCTCCCCTGCGTCTTGCCAGAGAGCTGCAAAATGACACCCACATTTTTGTCCGTAGCTATTGAGGAAACTTGTTTGGCCAGCCCCGCCCTATTGGTTACAAAGGGATTCCTTGTCTTTTTTTATTTTTCTCTTCAATTTAGGAATGGACTAGAAGGTGGGACTGGAGGGGATAGGGCTGATGATGGACCAGACAAATAAAGAATAGGTCCTTAAGGCATCTTCTAAAGGCACCCAAGGAAGACCAGAAGAAAGGATGTGCAATCACGATACCGTTGAAAATTGCGTTTAGAATTTCTTGGATGCTTCGAAGAAAAGTGATAGAGAAGGACAGTTTCCTTACAGATAAATCTCTTTGGACATGCCTATTTTAGTTGGTGTTTCTTAAGTTCAGAATTATTTGGGGTTTAAGTTCCGGTTTAGAGCACCCCTAGCCATGGAGCCCCAGAATGGAGTAGGCTGAAGGCCCTGAGGCCAGCTTTGGGGGAAATCTTATGGAAGCTGGTATCCAAGAGGGAGGCAATGCCTCAGATCTGATGAATTGCATGTTGGGAAAGGATAGTCTTGACCCAGATGGGTCTATATGCAAGGGGACCTGGGGAGATTCACCTATGTAGACTTGCTGAGAGTTTGTATAGAGAACAAGATTATATATACTTACACATATTCCTCTACACATCCATCCATAGAGATATCAATCACTAAAGTTCAGGCATGCAAGTTGAGCATGGGAGATATGCAAAATAAAGCAAGTTGAGAGGCAAAGGGCAAGGAGGATGGGGAACATTTGGTGCCAAGAGGAAAGAAGGTCTCTGAGTGATGAAATACTGACAAATTTGGGTCAGTCATGCAAATGCTGTTCAGTAACAATTGAATAAATGCTTTATTGCTTCAGTCTCTCCAGGTCAGGTTCTTGTTTTGGGGGGCAGAGAAAACCTGGTCCAAGGCCGAGGTGAAAATATGCTCAAGGAGAGCACCCTGATTTGGGAGTCCATCTAGGCTAAGCCCCTTCCCCTCAATGATACTCTAGTTCCCCATCTGTTGAATGAATGGCTCAGACTCAATGGCCCCCCTGAGAGCCTTTCCCAGGAGAAGGGACAAGTAGGATTCCTACTGTAGAGAAACACCACAAGGCCAGGAGAGGGCTGCTCTCTCCCTCATACCCTCAGGTTACTGAGTGGCTTTGCTTCTGCTGCTGCATCCTAGCTCTGAGGGTTGCCTCTTCACCTGCCACGTGCAGGGCTTCTTGGGTCCTCTAATGCTAATCCTCAAACATGCTTCCCTTCTCATCGCTACCTTCTGGCTCCCTTGAGGCCTCAGCTGCATATCCCTTTTCTGCCAGAAGCCTTCCCTGATTGCCCTCCATGCCAGGAGTTCCTTCCTTCAGGATCCTGTTTGTACCTCATTTTTCCACCACAGGAGTTTGCACATGGTCTCCCCATTAGACTGGGAGCTCCTTGAAGGCAGGGACTGTCTTTGTATTCCCAGAGCTTAGCGTGGTGCCTGCTTCATAGTAGGTGCATTCAATGAACCCTGATTGGCTAACTGACAATGAGGGCTGTCCTTTAGGTCATCAGATTATTTATCAGAAGAATCTAAATATATTGGCAGAGGACTGATCATTCTGGAATTTGGCCCCAGTATTCCTTGGAGTCTTCTTTGGGGGTTGTCTTTTAAGAGGTGATGAGTAGATTCTTTTAAGGGCAACTTCACTTTCTGGTTCTAGGATATTCAGACCATTACCCATGATATTTTCCTCAAAGATATTGTCCAGATTCTTTTTTGAAAATCATGTTTCAAGCAGTCTAACAATTCTTAAATTATCTCTCCTAGGTCTATTTTTCAGGTCAATGGTTTTTCCAATGAGTTATTATGCATTTTCTCTCCTATTTTTTTTAATTTTTAATTTGGATTTTGATAACCTTTAATGCAATAACAAATCATCCAAAATGTCATACATCAACTCATAAATACAAAAAAAATGGATCACAGAACTTTTTAAACCATAAATTAAGTAAAGAAGGCCTCTGAAAATTCAGAACCAAGTGGAAGGTACATTTAAAATTCCTAGTTGTTTGAGAAAACAAAAAGCCCAAATACAGAAATCCTATCAAATTTCCTAAATTCATACTGTTTCTTTAATCCACAGTTTAATCTTTTAATCCCTTTCTACAAAAAAGCAAAAAACCACATTTTCTTTCAAATCCATGTACCAATGACCTAAAAGGAACCAAACCAGTCCAATTCACAATACACTAAGGCAGGCATTGTGTCCAGTGACAAGTAACATTCATCACATTAGTTTCCTTTCTGATTCTTTTTTATTAAAGATTTTATTTGAGTTTTACAATTTTTCCTCCAACCTTACTTCCCTCTCCCCACTCCCCCAAGGAAAGCACTCTGTCAGTCTTTACATTGTTTCCATGTTGTACATTGATCCAAGTTGAGTGTGATGAGAGAGAAATCAGGTCCTTAAGGAAGGCACAAAAGGTATAAGAGATAACAAGATCAGACAATAAGATAGTTTTTTTTTCTAAATTTAAGGTAATAGTCCTTGGTCTTTGTTCAAACTCTATAGTTCTTTCTCTGGACCCAGATGGGATTCTCCATCGCAGACAGTCCCAAATTGTCCCTGGTTGTTGCACTGATGGAATGAGGAAGTCCATCAAGGTTGATCATCACTCCCATGTTGCTGTTAGGGTGTGCAGTGTTTTTCTGGTTCTGCTCATCTCGCTCAGCATCAGTTCATGCAAGTCCCTCCAGGCTTCCCTGAAATCCCATCCCTCCTGGTTTCTAATAGAACAGTAGTGTCCCATGACATACATATGCCACAGTTTGCTAAGCCATTCCCTAATTGAAGGACATTTACTTGATTTCCAATTCTTTGCCACCACAAACAGGGCTGCTATGAATATTTTTGTACAAGTGATGTCCCAGATTTCCCACATCCCTTCCAACTATGATCATTATCCTTTTTGGTCATATTGGCCACATTAGCTTTCTATATGTAACCTTGTTGAAATGGAGCAAAACGCTCCAGGTTTCAAGCACTTTTGCTTTTAATGCATCTAGCTCTGGATGATTTTCCCTGGTTGATAAGAATGGCTTCTGATAAACCTCCAAGGCAACTTTTCCCCCTTGGTATGGATATTCAGTGAGATCCTTTTAAAGGGCCATGAAATTTCTTCATTTCCCTCCTCAAACAGGTCGATATCCAAACATTCTGAGAATCTCCACAGTTCAGCATCAACCCTGCACAATAAATTGTAAACAAAGTATTCACAATACAACTTGTCTCCAATTTCCTGTATTAGTGTGGCCAATTCAATAATGCCTTGATTGACTTCTGGACCTGAAGGTTGCACAGTGTTGGGATTGGGTTCACCTGATGGGCGAGGTTCAGGTGCCTTCTGGTCAGAAACCTTGGTGAGGCTGCAGGGAGGTGTCCCAGCTTGTAGATTGGAAGGGAGCAGACAGAGGACTGCCTTTGCTCTTGAGTCTTGGTCTGGTGGGTGGCAGACAAGCGAGGAGTGGGGAAGGGGGAGGTGGCAGGAGAGACCTTGGAAATGTCCAGGCTGCACTGGTGGGGAGGTCCTCTGAAGCTCCCCCCCCATTTTTTCAATCTTTTAATTTTGTTTGATGGATTCTTCATGATATTGTTCTGAGTCCTTAGCTTCTCTTGCTCAATTCTAATTTTTAAGGATTTATTTTCTTTGATGACCTTTTGCATCATCTTTTCTATTTGGTCAATTATACTTTTAAAAATGTTGTGTTCTCTTGTGGTCACTGGCTTTCTGCACTGGGGTCTCAGATGCTGATGACTTGCTTCACCCATTAGGGTTGCTCAGTCTAGCCCCCACTGTCTGGCATTCTGGGGCTTGGATTATGCCTTCCATACTGGGGCTGGAGGCCTCACAGCTGGTCTGTGGAGTCCAGGATCTTGGTTACTAATCTGGGCTATGCTTCAAAGCCTCCTTATGGCATCCCTGTACCCCATTGTACTAGACTGTGCACCCCTCTTACCCAAGCTGATGGACCTTTCCTAAAATCCCTCCAAGATATCTTGAGCTGGAAAAGTGTTTTGGTGGGTTCTGTTGCTCCAGAATTTGTTTAGAGGCTTATTTAAAGTTTTTTCTCAAATGCAAATTTAAGCATCTCTGAGGTACCACCTCACACCTCTCAGACTGGTCAATATGGCCAGAAAGGACAATGATCAATGTTGGAAGAGATGTGGGAAATCTGGGACACTAATGCATTGTTGGTGGAGCTGTGAACTCATCCAACCTTTCTGGAGAGCAGTCTGGAATTGCACCCAAAGGGCAACAAAAATGTGCATTCCCTTTGATCCAGCAATACCACTACTGGGTCTATTTCTTGAAGAGATGATGAAAAAGTGTAAAAACATCACTTGTACAAAAATATTCATAGCAGCCCTGTTTGTGGTGGCAAAGAATTGGAAATTGAGTAAATGCCCATCAGTTGGGGAATGGCTTAATAAACTGGTCATGGAACACTATTGTTTTAGAAAGCAGGAGGGTTGGGAATTCAGGGAAGCCTGGAAGGATTTGCATGAACTGATGCTGAGCGAGATGAGCAGAACCAGAAAAACACTGTACATCCTAACAGCAACATGGGGGTGATGATCAACCTTGATGGACTTGCTTGTTCTATCAATGTAACAATCAGGGACAATTTTGGGACTCTCTGCAATGGGGAATACTATCTGTATTCAGAGAAAGAACTGTGGAGTTTAAACAAAGACCAAGAACTATTACCTTTAACTTAGAAAACAAAACTGTTATCTTATTATGTAATTTTCCTATCTCTCATACTTTATTTTTCTTCCTTAAGGATCTGATTTCTCTCTTATCACATACAACTGAGATCAATGTAGACCACAGAAACAATGTCAAGACTAACAGACTGCCTCCTGTGGGGGGTGGGGGGAGGGAAGCAAGATTAGGGGGAAAATTGTAAAACTCAAAATAAATAAAATCTTTCTTGAATGGAAAAAAATTAAGTTGTTTCTGAGAAAGTGGGGAAGAGCTTGGGAACTTCCTAGCTTGTCTCCACCATCTTGGTTCTGCTCTTGCATGAACAGAGGTAGAACCAGAGAGAGACAAGATGAGCAGCCTCTTAGGGCTATAAGCTGGGGGCCACAACAGTGGTACTTTTAATTTTTTCTTTTCAATTCAAAATTTTCCCTCCTCATGGCCAAACATAGTGTGATGTTGAGTTACTTGTGCTATAGGCGTCAACATGTTTGGTGGGGATGATTTCAAAACCTTGTCTGTATTGGGTCCATAGATGGCTCATTTTTGCTCTGGGCTTTGGGATAGCAAGGTAGGAGAACATGGTCTAGGGATTGGAGAAGTTGCTTTGATTTTTCTGAATATCCTTCCTCCCCCTCCTAGCCTAAGGTGACTCAGACTGTCCATCCTGGGGAAGTGAAGCCATCCTGCTGGCTCCATCTGGCCAACCAATACAGCAGACACCGAACAAGGATCACATCAGGCTTTCCTAACTGGGCAAGTTCCTTTTTTGGAATGGTGGGAATCCTGGAGGGAACCTCCATTTAGGAGATGAGGCCTGTCTTACAGTCTTTGAAGGGCTGCCATAGGAAACAAGGTATGGGCTAGTCTTGCCTGGCCCCAGGGGCAGAACTGGAGATGAGATAAGGGGCAATTGGAGCCCAGCCTCAGAGCTGGCAGGGTGGAAGCTGCTGAGAGGGAGCTGGACACTGAATTGGGGGACACCTGCTCCCAATGGGAACTGCCCCAAAGCAGCAGGAGCTGCCTAGGGAGCTTCTCCCCTGAGGACCTGATATAAGAAGCCACTTGGGGTTAGGAGAACAAGAGCTGCCTGGGCTTTGCATTTGGTCCCCAGTGCTCAGCACCATGTCCAACATATGGTAAACAATAAATGCTTTGTCCATTGTTGATCATTCATTCAAGTCATCTGGTGGAGGTCAGGCCTGTCAGAGGAGGTCCCAGATTCTGGACTGAGCTTCCCTTCTTTTTCCAGATCAGTGGCTTTGACACTGCCCTGAGGAGAAGCCACCAAAAGAGGAGTTAGGTGGGAGTTTGTTTGTCCCTGAGGGATTTGAGACTGTTCACACAAGGTCCACCACTCATTCTTACACACTCCCTCCTCTGTCTCAAGCTCTCCTGGGCAAGCTACTGAGGATGTGGCTGAGCCCCAGACACTGGGTCACTCTTTATCCAGAGGCTGAACAGTGGTTGGGTCAGAATGGCCCACCCAATGGAAGCTGAAGTCAGAGAAGGGGTCTGCCCTTAACCAGTCTATAGGTTTGGGCTCCATTTCAAGCATCTTGAGAAAGTTGCTTGTGGGACTGGAAATCAGTGAAGTACCAGGCTGAGGAACTGGGGACCACTGTGACTGGCAGAGAAATAACCCAGGATCTCTGCCCTACTGATGACTCAGGCCTCCAGGCCCTCTTTCCTTGGTTAGCCTCTCCCCTCTGGCCTCTGACTGCCACAAGACAGGACAAAATGGGGCATGTTCTCGGATGACCAAATCGTGTATTCCACTGTCCCGCCAGTCCCTTTCTTATCTGGAAATGTCTGCTTTCCTGCCCAATGAGTCTGGATGCCCCTGGACAGACGGGAAGAAGAAATGACTGCTTCCCCACCCCCTTATTCTCCTTCTCTCTGGTCAAGTCATGCCCAGATTATTGGCATCAGTGGGTTCATCTCCTGCTCCTGGAGACTGCAAATTCAGGATATGACCCTCATGTCCCAAACCCATGATTCCCATCACACCAAGTAAAAATGACCTCTTCTGCCTCTAGAGCATGCTTAGATAGAAGGTAGGCAGCAGCTATCTCAGGAACTGCCCAGACCATGCCCACTTCACCTCCAACTGCACAACTGAAGTACAACAAAACCTCTGGTATCTATAATGTTTTCCCAAGTTTACACTATCAGTAGATATTGGGGTCTTTGAATCCCTTTCATCACTTTCATGCAGCTGGACCCTTGGACTCCAGGCTCCCAGAGGGCTTCCCAATTTGCCATTTGTTGAAGCTCCTAGATTCAGGGATGGGATTAATAGACCCTGGACCAGGGTGGCAATTCCTTTTGGAAGTGGCCACAGTCATAGCACAGTCAGGGCTGGGTAAGAAGATATGGCAAAGGGCACTGGCCCTGGTGAAATGGTTGGTCTCAGCAGCTGATGCAAGACCAAGAGGCTCCTTACAGGACTCCTCACCAAGGGCCAGGGCCCAGAATGGGCTTCAGTCTGTTGTCTTCTGACCACACACCCTAACTGGGCCTGGGGACCCAGGATCTATGTGTAATTGTTCATCCACAAGGTCAACAGGAACAGGAAATTGTGTGAGAGGATGCAGAGGAAGCTGGATGACCTCACTGGTGGTCAGGGAGCTGGCCCTCTACTCCCATTTGGCCAGGTCACTGCCGCTTTGGTTCTTGGGGGGTGGCACTGGAGATCTGGGGCCACAATTTCCTGTCAGAACTTTCATTTTGCTGAAGACAATGCTAATGACACCAACTCAGATGAAGAGAAGAAAAGACTGGAGATGCTGGAGCAGCTTTATCTTTATCTCTGAAGATCACTGGCTCAAAGAACAGGATTGAGAAGAACAATGTAAGTGTATTCGGTCCTGATCTTTGGACATTTGGATCATTTGAACATCTTGGATGAGGGCCAGTCTCTACATAGAAACTCTGAGTGTCCAGCCCCAGCCTCCCACTCTCATGGGACTGAGGTGAGACAAGACAGGGAAAAAGGAAACCTGGGTCTCAATCTGGGCTCTGACCCTAGAAAAAACATCTCATCTCAGAGATACCTCCGAGACTCAGAGATAGGTGCCACCCATCTTCTATCTTGGTATGCTCTAGAAGCAGGAAAGGTCATCATCACTTGGTGTAATGGGAATCACAGGTTTGGGATGTGAGGGTCATATCCTGAATCTGCAGTCTCCAGGAGCAGGAGATGAACCCACTGATGCCAATGATCTGGGCAGGACTTGAGCAGAGAGCAAGGGAGGAAGGGGGGTGGGGAAACAGTCATTTCTTCTTCCTTCTGTCCAGGGGATCCTTTCTTTTCTGGCTCCTGAATCTTCTGGGAGCCCCATTGTGTTGGCGGGTGGAGTGTGTTTGGAGGGCAGGAGAATTGAGCGTTGGGGAGATGGTATCCAGTTCCCCTCCCCCATGTCTTTCTCCGTGCTCCAGTGAGAGAATAGACTATGTGTGTAAACAGTTCTCAGCCCTACAATGGGCCAGAAATGAAAGCTGCAGTGATGATAGCGGGCCTACCTGGGTAAGGAGTATTTTGGCTACTTGGGGATGGAGAGAGATAGAGAGTGATGGACATAAGGGTCCAGCAGAGCTGTAACTAGCAAGGGGCAGATGGGGCTGTGCTGATGTCCGGGTGGCAGTAGGGAGATACAGGACTGTCTCTGTGTGTTGCCTTCCAGATCTCCGCAAGCCTCACTACCACGGGGCACATCTGTAAGTAGCCATCATCTTAGAGTGCCCTTGCCAGCGTGCTTCTCTCCCTTCTCCACCTTTCTCCAATCCTCAGCCAGCACTGAGTTTGTCTCTCCTGGTGTGATTGCAACCAAGAACAGCAATGAGGTCCAAAGCCAGGCAGGGTCAGTGTGGATCAGTGCCCAAAGGGGATGCCTGGCCTCAGTCCTCACCCCGTCCTTCACACCACCCTCAGGCTGGCCACTGTGCCATGGCCAACCAATCATCTTTGAAGTAATTCTGAATTTTGGTTCTGGGGATTCAGGACAGAAGAGAGTGATGTATAGGAAATATCTCTGCCTGCTCCAAGCCTGCAGAGTTGGTGGACCTGGGGGAGCACTGGGTTTGGGGCCAAAGACCTGAACTCCACTCCATTTGCAGACTTTGAGTAGCTGTCTGACCCTGGACCAGTCAGTCACTTCACTTCTGCCTGCCTCAGTTTCCTCATCTATAAAATGGGGCAATGATAGCCCCTGCCTTGTAGGAGTGTTGTGAGAAGATGAGATCATGTGTGAAATGCTTTACAAACCTTAGAGTACCTGGTAGATGAAAGATGATGATTGATGATGAAGATGAAGATGATGATGATGAAAATTGTTGCTGTTGTGTTGCACAACCTAAAGTCCAGCTCCATGGGTCATTCTTAGGACTGGGTGGCCAGGGGATCTGTCTGCCTGAGGCACAGCTATAACCATAGTCTGCTTCTCCCCCCGCTCATTTTCTCTAGAATGCTGAAAAGTTGCCTGCCTCGGGCCCCACATATAGGGGAGCCCCACTGGGATCACAGCCTTCCCCTCCCCTTTTTACCTCGAGTTTCCAGTAGGTCCTAGGGCTTCTGACTTGACTCTTTAAATCCCATAGGAATTAGGGTATAAAATGACTTTACAGATTATCTGGTCATCTCATCAAGGAGGAAACAGGTCCAGGGAGAGGGGAAGTGATTGGTCCAAGATCACTTGGGCAGCACTCCAGGTCCTCAGGGTTCAAGGCTGAGGTGCCTTTTGGCTGTTCCTCTAGGAGGGCTCTTGGAGCCCCTTCCCTGGGCTCCCTCTCAGGTGTGGGAGAGGATCCAGGGCTCTCAGAGCTGTCAGGAGAGGGACGTTGGCTGTGATCCTCATGGTCTGAGGAGAGCTCAGGGACTTCCAAGGGAGAGTGGCAGGCAACCCCAGCTCCAGCTGCAGGAGGCCAGCCCCTTCTGGAGAGCATGCTTGCAGCTAATACGAGAAGCTCACTTTCCACTTAGGAGCATCCAACTGGAACAAAGGTCTCTGGGATTTATTTTGGGAGTGCCCTTCCGGCGTGCAGTGGCCACATCCCTTCCCTGCCTCTTAAAAATGAGGGGATCTGGAGTTTCTAGTAATCCACATTCTGTCGGGGATGGAGGCTTTGCAAGGACATAAAGGACATTAGCCACAGGAGGAAATTTATGGAAGGAATCCATGATGTCCCTTTTCTACTCAAAAAACAGCAAGGGCAGCCAACAGACTGGGACACACTCAGGATGGAGCCTGGGGAGGCAGCAGGGATCTCCAGGCACCTTGATTTGGACCATGCTACAATGCTGGGGCTGCCTGGGTCTGTGAGGGGCATAAAAGATCTAAGAGAGGGGGAGAAAGGGAGAGAGACAGAGAGAGAGAGAGAGAGAGAGAGAGAGAGAGAGAGAGAGAGAGAGAGAGAGAGAGAGAGAGAGAGAGAGACAGAGAGACAGAGAGACAGAGAGACAGAGAGAGACAGACAGACAGAGAGACAGAGACAGACAGACAGAGATTCTGAGTCCCCACATGCTAGGAGTTGAGGGCAGATCTCTACAGAATGCTTTCTCCATATGCTTTCTCCACATGTTCAAAAATACCTGTATGATTTCACCGGCCTTTCCAAAAGCCTGTGGCAGTGACCGGGACAATAATGTGGGAGAACTCTTCCCCTAGTTGAAATTACTTAGCTTCATGCTTGGCTTCTTTTATAGCTCATGGTGGGAAGTCTTTCTCAGACAACTCCAATCTCTTTGAAGGTGGGGGGCAGTTGCACTGGACCAGAGTCCTGTCAGGAGGCAGAGAATATCATCCCTTTCTGCCCAGGCCTTTTCTCCCAGAAAGAGCCATCTGGAAATAGGCAGGAGGAAAATCCAGTTATTTATCTCTTCAATGCCAGGAACCAAAAGAAGAAAGGAAATGGGGCAACTTGGGGATGGGTTGCATCAACTACAAAGGATGCTTTCCATTGCCCAGGAAACCTCCAGATAGAGAGAAAACACAAGAAATGTGAACCCCTAGAATCATAGGATTATAGGATCCCAGACAGCTTGAGTTGGAAGGAGCCATTAATCCAAGTTCCCCTTCTTCCATTGCTTCCTCAGTCTCCCTGGGCTGTTCAAAGCAGAAACCAAACCCTGGAGGAACTTCTGTGCTGGGGTCTCCACTGTCCTGCCTGGGAATTGCCTCCTTGAGATAAACCCCAATCTCACTTTGCTTTGCTTTCTCCTCATTGGCTTCCTCAGAGCTTGCCCGATATCTCAGCCATGCCCAGTTGGTTTTGAACTCATCCTCCTCATTCCCTAACCAGGAATCTAACTACTGTGCCATCTTGTTGCTTTTGGATTTGTATCCCCAGCCTGAGCACATTCATAAATGCTTTTCTTGGAACTATACTGATTCATTCAATAAAGACAGTCTGTCCAAAATAGCCCTGACATCACCCAGCCGGTTGATAAACGGACGGTTTTAGGGATGGGGAGATCATGACCTTGCTGGCTCTGATTGCCATTAAGTTCTCCCTCAATCTGAGCTAAAATTTGCCCTTCTGTATTCTTTGGCCTTTGACTCTTCTCTCATCCTCCTCTTCCTCCTCCTCCTCCTGGAGGCTCAACTCCCTCTGCTTCCAGACCCCCCTCCCTCATTCATTCATTGGTTCTGGGTCACCATCACTTCCTTGGGGGGATACTCTCCCAGGGACTCTATATGATTATAAAGAAATAATAATAATAATAATAATAATAATATGTACTTTAGGCCAGCAATACTACTACTAGGTCTGTATCCCAAAGAGATCATGAAAAAAAGGGTAAGAAAACCCACATGAACAAAAATGTTCCTGGCAACTCTTCTTGTGGTGCAAAAGAATTGGAAATTGAGGATATGCCCATCCGTTGGGGAATAGCTGAACAAGTTATGGTATATGAATGTGATGGGTACCATTGTTCTATAAGAAATCAGGAAGGGCGGAACTTCAGAAAAGTCTGGAAAGACTTAAATGAACTGATGCTGAGTGAGATGAGCAGAACCAAAGCAACACTGTGTGATGAGCTACTATCATTGATCATTTCAGCAGTAATAATCAAACGCAATTCTAGAAGACTTGTGATGGAAAATACTATCCAGGGAAATAGCATCCATATCCAGAGAGGGAACAGTGGAGTTTAAATGCAGACCAAAGCTTGCTATTTTCCATTTTTAAAAGTTGTCTTGTGTCGTTTTTTCTAATGCTTCTCCCCCTTCAGTTTGCATTTGATTCTTCTTTCATAACATGATGACTATAGATCTATGTTTAGCATGATTACACATGTAGAGTTTATGTGAGATGGCTTTCTGTTGGGAGAGGGAGGAGGAAGAAGAATGTAAAACTCAAAACCTTGCAAAAATGACTGATGAAAAACTACTGTTGCACATTGTTGGAAAAACAAATGTTTAAAAATATTTAAAATTCCCCCCACCAAATAATAATAAAATACATTCCCTCATGAGATTGTCAATTCCCTGAGGTCAGGGACTGTATTTTGTTTCTTTTTCATCCCCAGAATTAGGCAAAATACTAATTGACTTATTAATAGTTAGCTTTGATACAGTGCTTTTAATAATTATACAAATATTTTATTTGTTTTCCAATTATATACAGTAGTAGTTTCTACCAATAGTTTTTTTGGTAAGGTTTTGAATTTTACAATTTTTCCCCCACCCTCCCTTCCCTCCCCGCCACAGAAGGCAACCTGATAATCTTTATATTGTTTCCATGCTATGCATTAATCAAAACTGAATGTGTTGAGAGGAGAAAAACTTATCCTCGAAAAAGAAATAAAAATTAGAGATAGCAAAATTATTTGCACATAAGACAACTTTTTTTTTTTAATTGAAGGTAATAGTCCTTGGTCTTTGTTCAAATTCCCCAGTTATTTCTCTGGATACAGATGGGATTCTCCATCGCAGAGAGCCCCAAATGTCCTTGATTATTGCACTGATGGAATGAGCGAGTCCATCAAGGTTAATCATCACCCCCATGTTGCTATTAGGGTGTACAGTGTTCTTCTGGTTCTTCTCCTCTCGCTCAGCATCAGTTCATGCAAATCCCTCCAGGTTTCCCTGAATTCCCATCCCTCCTGGTTTCTAATAGAACAATAGTGTTCCATGACATACATACACCACAGTTTGCTAAGCCATTCCCCAATTGAAGGACATTTACTTGATTTCCAATTCTTTGCCACCACAAACAGGACTGCTATAAATATTTTTGTTCAAGTGATGTTTTTACCCTTTTTCATGATCTCTTAAGGGTATATACCCAGTAGTGGTGTTGCTGGATCAAAGGGTATGCTCATTTTTGTTGCCCTTTGGGCATAGTTCCAAATTGCTCTCCAGAAAGGTTGGATGAGTTCACAGCTCCACCAACAATGTATTAGTGTCCCAGATTTTCCACAACCCTTCCAACAATGATCATTGTCCTTTCTGGTCATATTGGCCAGTCTGAGGGGTGTGAGGTGGTACCTCAGAAATGCTTTAATTTGCATTTCTCTAATCAGTAATGATTTAGAGCAATTTTTCATATGACTATGGATCACTTTAATTTCCTCATCTGCAAATTACCTTTGCATATCCTTTGACTATTTGTCAATCGGGGAACAACTTGTTTTTTTTTATAAATTTGACTCAGTTCTCTGTAGATTTTAGAACTGAGTCCTTTGTCAGAAGCATGTTATAAAAATTATTTCCCTTACAGTGGATTTGTTTATTTGTTTGTTTGTTTGTTTGTTTGTTTATTTATTTAATGTAATAAAAATTATCCAGTTTGTTTTTCATAGTGTTTGCTACCTCTTCCTTGGTCATACACTGCTCCCTTTTCCATAGATCTGACAGGCAAACTCTAAATTCCTTGTTCTCCTAGTTTGCTTATAATATTGACTTTTATGTCCTGCACCCATTTGGCTCTTATCTTGGGATAGGCAGTGTCTAAGTTTTGCAAAGTACTGTACAAATGTCATTTTCTCCTCACAGCAAACCTGGGGCGGGCATTGTTATTTTTTCCCATTTTACAGATGAGAAAACAAATGATTTGACAAGGGACATGCAGTTAATAAGTGTCTGAGATTGGATTTGAACTCAGATCTTTCTGAGTCCAGGCTCAGTTCTCTGTTTATTGTGCCCCCCAACTGGTAGATGTTATATTGACACTTGGGGGCAATCTGTCCTCGAGCTAAGGATTCCAGGAAAGGGGAGATGTAGGTGCATGGGAAATGGTCACCTTTGGACAACTCTGATGGTCTAAGTTTTTTCTTCCACAGACCTGATGCCTACCTCTCTGAACCACCATCCCTACCTCCACTCCCTTTGTCCTTCCAGGCCATACTGCCTCCATGTGACATGACCCCAAAGCCTTGGACAGCTAACCATTGATTCACCAAGGTGCTTCTAATTGATTCATCATCAGTGCCCTCTCTAAGAGAGGTACACACAAACCCAGGAGTACAGGGACCCACCCTGAGTCAATATTTTTTCAGCCTGTTTCTAGCTCAAGGCAAAATGTTTTTTCTTGGGAAAAGAAATAGCCATTCTTCCCAGCCCCAAGATCAGAGCCACAAGTCCTGGTCCCCTCCTACCTTGGCCAATGAGTAAGGCAGCCTACCTTCCTTTGGTGGGGAGAAGAGACCTTCAGGAGGGCTGAGGAAGACTCAGAAGGGAAGGGATCAGAGCATGGCCTTGAAGGTCAAGCCAAGCATGGCTTCAATGGCAAGCCAAATACAGCCTTGAAAGTTAAGTCAAACACGACCTCAACGGTCAAGGTGAGAGTGGCCTTAATGCTCAAACTGAGTGTCCTCAATGGTCATACTGAACACAGCCTGGATGGTCAAGTCAAGTGTGGCCTTGATGATTGGTCAAGCCAAGAGTAGCCTTGGTGGTCAAGCTGAGCATAGCATGGCCTCGAAGGTCAAGCCAAGAATGACTCAGTGTGGAGGAAATCATGGCTTGGGCTCGGTGGCCTCTAGCCTAGAAGCTGAGGAAGCATCTGTGAGTGGGGGGGGTACCAGTGTCCTTTCTCTTTTCTCCATCTTCCCTCCTCCTCCCTCTTCCTGTTTCCAGTTTTTGGGCCTTCTACCCCCCTGGTTTATGCCTCCTGCAGAATCATGGTCTCCTGAGAGTTGGCCACCCTCACCGTCTGACAGGGTCATAGTGAAGAAACACCTATTCCTCTCACAGAGTAGCCCTGTGCTGTCCTGGTTGTGGCCAAACTGTCAAGGCCCAGCCATTCACAGGGAGAGGAAGAGCTAGGAGGGAGCCCTGGATTCCAAGGTCGGATGACATCAACCCAACAAGAAGTTTCACAGTCCCCCTCTACAGCCTGGTCCATAGGACCAAGAGGAAGAACACATGTGACAAGAACAGAATCTGGAGGCCTGCCTTCAACATGCATCCTGGGGCCCTTCCCCATCGTTTTCTGCTGGCAGATTTCTCCACAATCCCTCCCTCTCTCTTTAGTTTTCAATCTCTCATCTAGCTGTTCCTTCCCCGGTGCCTACAAACATGGCCAACTCTTCCCATCCATAAAAAGCCTCCATTAGACCTTCTCATCCCCACAGGGTGTTGTCCTATTTCTCTTTTCTCCTCTCATCCAAACTCCTTGACTATGGTGTTTACACTCGCTGCTTCTGCTTTTCCCAGTTGGGGTAACAGGTTGAGACTGGCCCGAGAGGTCTTTCATGCCAGATTAAGACATTTGGAATTTTAAAAACCTGGCTCTGTGATTTCACTGGCCTAGGACACTCCCAGTGAGGGAACTCCCTTACCGATGCAGATCGACATGTGCCCTGTGACTTCTGGTCATCGTGGTTTGTCTGGGTCACTAACCTACCAGAGGTTGCACAGTGGAAGCAGAGAGGGATTTGAACCCAAGCATTGAGGATGCCAAGATCAGTTTGCTATGGGCACCCATTTTGTGTTTGCCTGAAGTAGGAGAAGGTAGACATGGTGCTAATGGTGACTCAAGTCATCCCTGGAGCTTCAGTCTGAGGCTAGAAGCTAGCGACCTTCAGAAGAGGCTCACAGACCAAGGGGACTTTGCAAACAGATGATCCCTTGAGGAGGGCCCAGGGAATTCCAAGCCCAGCATCCTTCACCTCCTTAGCTGATTTTTCCACTGGAAGAGATTTACACTCATTTTTATTGGGCTTGGACCTTTACCAAGCATTTTTCATTCCTGCCCCCTCCACTCCCCCCAATATCCAGGTCTACCTTCTTTTTTTTTTTAATTTCTGCAAGGCCATGGGGTTAAGTGACTTGCCCAAGGCCACACAGCTAGGTAATTATTAAGTGTCTGAGGTCAGATTTGAACTCAGGTCCTCCTGACTGCAGGGCTGGTACTCTATCCACTGCACCTCTTAGCTGCCCCCAGGGTCTACCTTCTTGTTGAAGACCCTCAGACCACAAGAGGGACGAGACTCCAGGCCAGGCACTTGCCACCCTAGCCTGATGGATCCTCAAATATCCTCATAAGGCCTAGAAGAGAAAGACTATTATCCGATTGGATCAGTGACTGTACCCTGCTCTATGTCCCACAGGCTCTGGACAGTCCCTCAGCCCTGGGTCTTGTCCTGCCTCTTGCCCAAGCTCCAGACTGACTTTCCAGAATGGGGCCTCCTGGATGGTGGCAAAGTCAAACCTCCCTCATCCTCTTCCTCTTCCTCTTCTACCATTGCTGCTTGTGGCTTTTGCATTCCCAAGTTCCACCAAGTTTTGGCTCCTACCCCTCTTCTGTTCCCTATATCATGGGGGGCAGTAACCCCAGTGTCCCCCAGATCACTCCTCCGGCTCCTTCTTTCTGCCCTGGCTGTTTTCACTTGGACTCGTCCCTTTAGGAACTTGCCATGATCCTACAGTGCTTATGTCTAGGGAGGTTCTGAATCCAGATCCTTTGCGGGGACCCTGACTCTCTCACCCAGGTCATAGGCCCTCCTCAGCTTCCTGTCCAGGTCAATCCATAAATTGTCCACTGCTGGCCCCTCTCTGGAGCCCAGAGTCAGAATCTCAGAGATGGAAGAGACGCCAGTGAGAGACCCCTGGAGAACAGGCCCCAACTGGACAGTCAAAATCACCGAAAGGCTCCGAGGGATGGAGACCTCCCACCTCCTCAAGCGGCCCAAGCCTCTCGGGAATGGCTCTTATTGGTAGGAAGCTATTTCTGACCTCCAGCCCAAGCTGACCTCTCTGGACCTCCCCCCATCTCTACGGCTCTCCTCCTTGTGGCATCCCTTCCTGTGGTCAAAGATGTCTACCTAGCATAGGAGGAGCCAGAATTTAGGCCCTGGAGGCCGTCCAGCCCAACCCTTCATTTTACAGAGGAGGAAACTGAGGGCCAGAGAGGGAAAGGAAGTTGTCCCCTCCCCTCAACTCCTCTGGGCTAGACATCCTTGCCTTGGCTCCCATGGCATGGCCGCAATCGTGGGGAACAAGGTGGCTACTGTCCCCAGCAGTGGCAAGGTCAGCCGAGGGAAGCTTTCCCTCCTTCCCAGGGAGTTCAGGGAGAAGCATCTTGGGACAAGCTGCCATTTGGCTCGTACTTTCTGCTGGACCCACCTGCCACCCCCCAGCCGTCAGAGCCCTTCTCATCGGCAGCTTATCCCCAGAACCGTGGGGACAGTGGGATGAAGGGGAGCCTTGGGGGGCGAGGAGCTGGGGGGGACTTCTTCCTCTTTCTTCTTGCTCTTTCTTCTTGTTCTTCTCCTCCTTTCAACTGTCGTTTTCTTCTTGTTGCTCTTCCTCCTCCTCTCATTCTACGTCGTCTGCTTCATCTCCTCCTCCTGCTCCTTCTTTTCCTTGCATGAAGGGTCCCTGGGGAGCTGTAGGAGGGCAGAGGCCAAGGGGGCTGGAGGGAGAAAGAGAAAGAGAAGGCCTCCCCTCCAGCTGGCCTGAAGCCTGGCTCTGCCCAGACCCACCCCCAAGAATTCAGGAGAGCCCCCTTCTCTCTGCTCTCATGTCATCCAGACTTCAGAAATGCCTGGTGGGCCTCGGCTCACACACACACTCATGCACACACCCCCTGCACACACGCACACACTCCTGCAATGTGCACACTCCTTCACACACACGTACCGGCACACTCACATGTCTGTAAGTGTGCACAGGAGAGCACGGGCCCAAGTGGACACTGGTGTGTCTGTGCGTCTCTGTGAGTATGCCAGAGGTGTGCGCACTTGGGCACACCCATATCCCCCCCACCAAGGCCCTTGGCCTCCCTTCTCGGTCGCAGTCCCGTCCCTTCTGACTTGGTGGCCTTGGTGAGTGGCAGAGCTCCCTGGTGGAGCCCCAGGGGTCTCTGGGGGTCCAGCCTCAGGCCACACTCCAGGCCAACCTGGTGGACGGAGGCCCCAGTCCCCAGAGTCCAAGCTGCCCACATCCAGCTGGGAGGGAGGGGCTGCTTCCAGGGCTGGTGGCTCTCCCTTAGCCTCTGCCCCCGACCTCAGCAGGATGAACCAGCCGCTGAATGGGGTCCCGGTATTGAAGGCTAGAGGTGGCGGTGCTTCTGTCCCCTGCCCTGGCCAGGCCTGGTCTGGTGGCGGAGCTGCCCGGAGTCCAGAGGAGGCTCAGGAAGGGACTCGAAGTGAGGTTGCCCAGAGAAGGCTCATGGGAAGGATCTGGACGGGTGGCTATCTTCAGGTACATAGCAGGCTGTCAGGGGATGGACGGGTGAGCCCCATCCTGCTGGGCCCAGCGATCTGGGGGGAGCGTGAGTGACAAAGTTGGAGGTTTGGAGGTAAACTTCTAGTCCAAGGTGGAAGGGGCTGCTGTGGTGGAGGGAGCTCCCCTCCCTGGAAGGAGCCAAGCAAAAGCTGGGCACCAACTTGTCAGGGAGGCTTTGGAGGGGCTGCCTCCCCAAGGATGCTCTGAGCGGGCCCTGCTCCCACTGCCTCACCTGATCCTCTTTGCCACATTCAGGAAAGAAGACGTCCCCTTCCAAGAACCGTCTGTGACCTCAAAGTAAAGACCTTTGAGGAGATGCAGCAAAGCAGTCAGGAGAGGAGGAGCTTGGAGGTGCCTTGATGTCCTGGGAGGTGTGGGGCAGGTCCCGAGGCTGAGTCACAAGCCACTGGCGGGGTGCTGTACCAGAACAGCCCCTCTCTCGGGGACCCCTCTGAAGAATTTGTGGGCTTTTGTCGGCATTGCCTCTTTGGTCCTCACAACGCTGGTCAAGAGACAACAGGAAATGAGATAGGGAGGAAGCCAATGGGAGAGGGCGGTCCTGGAGGTTGAGCCAGGTGCCCACAGGGAGGGGCCTGCTGGTGAAGGAGACATGTCACCTCTCAGGTAGGGTCCCAGACAGAAGGACTTTCACTTGGGTGAAGTGTCCTCAAATATTTCCACCCCTCCATGTCATCTCTGGCCAAGCAGCCCAGATGGAAAAGACCATCCCCATTCCCCATCCCAAAGTCACCCTTCGGGTCATTGCTGCTCATACTGGGAGACCTTGGGAAGTGATTCAGAGCTGGTCACAAGCCACACATCAAAATGACGGTCCTGAGGCTGTCCACCAGAGGAAAGGGCAGCTGCAGCGATGGGTTCTTGAGAAGGCCCAGGCTGGCCCAGAGAGCTGGGGGGGGGGGCTTCCAAAGTCCATGCTATGGGGCCAATTCCTTCACTGCTTTTTTGTCATCCCCCCCCCCCCCCAGTACCTTTATATCCACAGATAGATCTTGAGGTCAATCCCTTCCCTTGGTCACTAGTTGAACTTCAAAAGGTCTTTGATTCTTGTTTTCAAATAACCAATAACCAAGATTTTCAGCTCTTGAGACTGTCCTATAGAACTGGCCATCTCCTCTAATGGCCAGGACCCAAGGAACCTGAAGAAGCAACCAGCAAGCATCCATTAAGCACCTACTGTATGTGCTGGGCCAGACAGGGGGTGAAGCCTTGGGGGATACAAAGAAAGGCAAAAGAAGCCCCCAGTCCAAAGGGGAGACTCCAGTCAGGAAGCCCCAAGTCCAACTCTGGCTTCAGACCCCCAGGACCAGTGGCTGTGATTTTTGGACCAATCTGGGGTAGTTGAGCAGTGAGTGGTAAACCGAGCACTCGAGTCACCCAGGAACTTGTCACAGATGGAGGAGCCCTAGAAGGGACCTCCGGGACACCTCCTTCCCCAAACCTGGTGGTCATCAACCTCAGTCCTCCCTGCATCTGGGGCATCAAGAAGTTACTTCATAGCACAATGGGACTTAACAAGCCCTCCAGACCAGCTTCCATCTTAAAGATGGGGAGACTGAGGAACCCCAGGAATAGGAATGAACTTGTTCAAGGCTCCCACCTGAGTGACCTTGGCTGTTTCCTCCTTTATAAAATGAGGCTAGTGGCATGGTGGCCACTGAGGTCAGAGGTCTGGCTCGCTCCTCAAAGGTTGGGATCAAGCTGGCTCCCCAGAGACCAGGAGTAAGGCTGGTTCCTGGTGGGGTGAGCCTGAGGCCCAAGCCTTAGGCCTCTTGCTCCCATGGTTAGGAGGCTCTCCTCTGGCCCCTTTCCCTCACTGGGCACATCCCTCCCTCTCTCCAGAGCTACTGCCTTGCAGACCATGTCATGCTCCGTCTCCCAACAGAGGCCTGTTAAAGTGGCTGGTGACCCTCACCCTGATAGGGCGTGGACACAGGACATCCCTGGACTGGCATAGGTGCTGTTCACCAGAACCTGCCAAACCCTTCCAGTGGAGGCAAGCTAGACATGGGTAATGAGCCCCCCGAGGCCAGCCCAGTGATGTCACCCATCCCCATGCTGTCTCCCACAGGGACTTGGGGAACCTGGGAGCACAGACCTGGGTCCAGACACCTGGTCAGGCAGCACCCCTAGTTGGTTCCCATCCCCACATATGGTCAGTCTATAGACTGGCACCTGATTCAGTCCCCAAGAGCAGTCAGCTTGCTCAGGGCACCCTGGCCCTGCCCTTAAGGGCCTGGGCTCCTGGCTCAGCCTTGGGCTCCAGTGCCAGCACCTCTAAGTCTTCAAGCTGATGGGTGTCCTGTGAGCTTTCTAAGGACCTTCTCCTATGTAGAGTTTAAGGCTGCAACGAGGTGCCCCTCCCCCAAAATAAGATCAAGGTTGGCCAGGCTGGGTCCAGCCTCGACCTCCCCGTGCCCCTCCCCGGTGACCTCTCCATCCACCGCCCTCCTCTCCTTCATCCTGGGCTTCCTGACCAAGATTCCCCGGGGCTTTTCTCCTCCAGCATCTCTGCCTGCCCACAATGAATCAATTGGTTCTGAGTCTTTATAGAGGTGAAGGCCACAAGGCCCCAGGGATCCTTGGGATGGTGTATGAAGAATAAGTGGGTCCTCCTGATGATTATGATGTGTCTCCAGCTCCTGGTCCAGCCCCCACTTGGGGTTCTGCCTACAGTAGGGGGCCTTGTCTTGCAAGCTCTGTAAGGGCTTGGGGACCCCTGCCTCTGAGGGTAGTGGGTGCTTGGGGGAAGGTTTTGTTATCAGTGGCCTCTTTCAAAATGTTTTGGGGCTTCCTACTGTAAAGGCTTCTGTCCACAAAGGGTGGGGTGGCAGAGGAGGCCTACCAGTTCATGACTGGTCCCTCTCCTCTCTGGTGCTGCACATCCTCTCCTCTGTTGCTGGGCAGTTTGGCCTTCAGGGGCCCTCCCGGCTCTGGGTCTCCAGTGTCCGTCTCCAGAGCCCCGACAAGGGGGGTAGGTGACCCTGGGCTCTTCAGTTACACTGGTCCTGGCAGGTGGCTGAAGTGCCAGCCTAAGGTGGCAGAGGCCAGGTCTGACTTTTGGCTTCAGCATATGAAGGGATGAAGGATTCGCTGGCATCTGTAAGGGCAGAGGAAGTGTGGAGATGCTCAGGAAACCCTTCTCTGTTGGAGGATGGGAGGGATGTGGAGAACGAGGGAGAGATGGGCCAGGGAGGAGCTCTGGGAGTCCTGGGGGTCAGCCCAGAGAACTCAGTCTGATGGGACCCGCATCGGGAGAAGCAGCAGGGAGGGGAGAGCGTGGCAGGGAAGCTCCTAGAGAACAGGCAGACCGGAGGCTGATCTGGGCCCAGGGTCTCCGGCTTGCTTGCGTGCCTGGCTAACTTCTAGACGGCTTCATTAAAGGGTCGGCAGGTGAAGCTGGAGAAAGGGAAGCGGCCATCACAGTGAGCCCCCAGCCTTTGCCGGGTGAATCCTCAGGGCCGATTCCGCTTTAGCAGTGTCTGATAAAGCCTCCTCTGAGCCGATTGTTAAATGTTCAGTGTGAGTAGTTCCTCAGAAATGACCCAATGTTCCCAAACGGGACTCGGTTTATTGTTTCACAGATGGGCTAGACCAGAGAATGGGGAGAGATGTTGATATGCCAGTCATGGAGACTGAACTTAAAGGTGTCCCACGTCCATGTTACCCCACACTCCACACCCAGCCACCAAGGGAAGTCAGTTGTTAAATATTTACCACAGAAGATTCTTGTGGGAAAGTGGGAGAGATGGGAAAGGTCATCCCTTTGGGGCAGTGAGGGAGCAGCTTTTGACGGTGGGAGTCAGTTTGGTGTTGGCTTGGATTTCTGTCTCCCCTGGAGGATCATTTGGAGGAATGAAGGGTGAGGAAGAGGAGGAGACTGGGGACTGGAGAGCTGTGTCTAGGCACCTGGAGGTCTGTTGCCCCCAGAGGTCCTGTGCAGAATCGGGAAGGGAATATCGTGGGTTCAGGGTCAAGCAGATTTCCCCAACAGTGAGAGCTGCTGCTGAGAAGTCCTGAGGCCTCCGAGTAGAGAGGAATGACCCTCGGCTAGCCCTCACGGGCTGGTCATCCATTGATGGCTGCACAGTCTGGGGCTCAGGTCGGGTTGAGGCACTGGAGCCCCTGAGATTCCTGGAGGACAAATGTCCAAAGGTCGGCTGGCTGAAGCCCCGGGAGGAAAACTCTGGGGGCCCAGAAGGGTGGGGGAAGGTGTTGCTTAGGAGCAGCTCATACTGGAAGGAGCCCCAGGTCACCCAGCACAAACCCTTCATTTTACAGATAAACTGAGGCTGTTCTCAGGACAGAGGCCAGTCTTCATTCCAGGAGAGCCAAGGCTAGGAGAGAATTAAGTCCAAGGAGGGAAGCGGGGCTGACGGAGAGGTGGTCTCCCGAGAAGGATCTGCTGCACGCTGGGACGTCCACATCCTTTCCCCAGGAAGCCTGGTCCGGCTGACTGCCCTGACCCAGCTGCTGACTCTGGGGCCTGACTGAAGGGAGGGATCTGGACTAATTCGGGCCCCTGGATGTGGAAGGCCGGGATGAACCTGGACTTCTGGCCTTTGTAGCTTTCCCTGTTTGCATTTCCATCCTCTGCGTGTTTTCTGGAGAGATTAGTTGTAAGTACCTGAGTGAAGTGACCCAAGGAAGGGTGGCAGAGAAGAAAGTTGGATAGGGGTGGGGCCCCCCGGAGTCAGAGCTGGTGGGCCTGGGGGCAGCTGAGCTCCGGGCTGTGATGGGGGAGGGGGAAGGAACAGGAGGAGCCCTTCTCCTGGGGGATCAAAGTCGCAGAGATTCTGGGGGTCTTGCGTGGGGGCAATGCTGGGCCACCCCCCACAATGCTAGGGCTCTGGGGGTAACCTATTCTGTTTGACTATCAAACTTGGAGCCATGGGGATTATTATCAGTGGGCAGGGCTTTGGAGTCTGGGGGCCTGGGTTCAAATCTGGATCTGCTCCTTACTCCCTGGATGCTTTGGGTAAGTCCTTGACCCCTCAGAACCTCCATTTAGACCAGGTGATTTCCAAGGTCCTTCCCTGGACTAAGTCCCATGATCCTCTTTTCCTACATAACTTATATGAGGGTATCAGGACCAAGTTGTTTGCCCTTCATTTTCTTTTTTTTTTAAGGATTGAAACTAGCTTTCTTTCTACTCGTAGGGTCACAGTTTTGCCTTCAGCATTTGACGTCCTCTTGGTGTTCCAATGTCCGAGGACCAGAGAAAACCGGGCTCTTTTACAGATGGGCCCTTCCTGGGGAGGCTCTTCCAAATGCCAGGACTCTTCTGTACAAAGAAAAACAAAATCCCAGCTCATTTGGGAAGATGGACAAAGCCTTGGCTTCCGCCGGGCGCTGGCTTCTCAGTCCAGCCTTTCTGACTCTGGCCCGTCCCCTGACTTTAGTGGAATCCAATCTGTTCTCAGAATGTCTGGAAGGACAGAAGCAACAGCGCTGTGAGAAAACAAAATGGCATTTCTCACAGTAGAGCAAAAGGAGCTGCTTCAGACTTCTGAACCCAGAGAGCGGGAAAGTGGGTTTTTTAAATCACTCTGGGTTTGGAGAAATACATTTCCATTATGCAGCGCTATATGTCAGGCTGGAGGGCCTGGGCTTGGAATTTACACTAAAATGCAGTTTTCTCTCCCCCGCCCCCAGGGTAAAACAAATTACATTTGCAGCATGAAGGTTTCCAAATGTGCATCTGGACAGCCAAGAAAAGCTTCACCAATCAGCAAAGTTTCGAAGACACATTGAACCGAGAGCTGCAGGCAGACTGTAAACCTGCCCCTAAACACAACAGGCGTGCAAGGCGTATGTTATGTCCTCATGCTCCAATGCCACCTCCACCCAGGCCCTCCTGGCCATCCCGACTGGCCAAGCTCCTCCCCACCCCCCAATGGCGGTGACGGCTTGTCCTTCATTCTCAAAGAAGACCGTGATGTCAGGGAGGTGATGCCATGACAAGCATGTGAATTGGATTGGAGTGAGGGGACTGGGCTCAGTCCCCAGCCTCACTTTCTCCTCCAGAACCACCTGGGTCCAGTGGCCAGCTAGGAATCAGGATGACTGGAGAGGGCCCTGGATGCCAGGTAGTCAGGGTGAAGTCACACAGCTAGTAAATGACATGTGCCTGAAGTCAGATTCGAACTCCTGTCCTCTTGACTCCAAGGCCAGCGATCTATTCACTGCACTATTCAGTTGCCTCAACCAGGATCAAATGGATACATGATGATAAGCATAGATTAAGTGCCTACTGTATGCAGACCAAATCTGGATAGGACAGAGTCATAGTTTTGAGGGGGGTCCAGGGGCCTGAAGCCCTAACAATGGTGTTTCTAGTGATGGGTGATGAGGATAAACCTGGATGCTTTCCAGAGGGCCCGGGAGGAAAGCGGGCCCAACTGGGGAGATCTGGGAGTTCTCCCTTGGGGGAGCAGGGCTATAAAGTGGGGGTACATTCCAGAGGCAAAGGGGGTGAAGGATATCCTGGGCAGCCCAGGGTCCCTACGAGGCCTTGAAGCATTGAAGGAACAGGAGGGAGGTGAAGCCGAGATGTGTGAGGAGAGCCCTGCCAGCCCAGGCAGTGATTGCCAAGGCTCGGAGGAGGGCTTTGAATGCCAGTTGAGTAAGTCTGTGGAAGAGATTGGAAGGAAGGACAGCAAACACCTGCAGAGAGATGTCACCCCAGGGGCAGCTAGGTGGCACAGTGGCTAGAGCACCGGCCCTGGAGTCAGGAGGACCCGAGTTCCAATCCGGCCTCAGACACAATAATTACCCAGTTGTGTGGCCCTGGGCAAGCCACTTAACCCCATTGCCTTGCAAAAACAAAACAAAACAAAACAAAACAAAGATGTCACCCCACAGCAGGAGGGGCTCCTCCTCAGAAGGCGGCCCACTCTCCTCCTGGGCATGTAGGCCCTGTAAGGAAGCTCAGTGGCTGGTGGGGAAGAGGCTCCAGCCCGGCCAGGGAAGCCTCAGTGATGAGAGGCAGTGGGCACAGCGTTGGGGTGTGGCAACTTTTCTGGGAGGCCCCAACAAGGGGGCTGTGGCAGGGCATGGCCTAATCTGGCAGACAGGGCTTGTGCCCACCAAACCAACAGCTGGGTGCTGACATCACCAGACTTGGCTTCCTGATGGCACAAAAGTGAATCTTCTCTCCGGGGGCTTCACCTCTACTCGAGGAGGTTAGGAGTCCAGACAGATCTTTCTTGGCAGAAAGGCTCTCAAGGCAAAATATGGAAGGTCCCACTAGAGGTCAGACTGGGTGCTGGGGAGGTGTGGAGGAGGCCGGGGCCCACCCGGGAGGCTAGAGGCAGCTAGGAAATCAGGGGAGCACGGTCCAAAAGGGACCAGTCTGGCTGGGGGCTACAGTTCAAGAGGGTAGTGGAGACCCCCAATGTGGACATGCAGGCGGGGAGAAGTTGGGGAGGCAGTGTTGGGGGCAGCCCACACCCACACCCATGCACACGTGTGCGCACACACACACACACACACACACACACACACACACACACACATTGGTGCTTCCAGATTGAAGAGAGAGACTGGTCCTCTCATTAACTTAGAGTCATCAGTCCCAGAATCTCGTCAGCCCTTTACCTGGGAAGGGAAGTATTTGGGAGCTCATAAGCAACCAGTGAGGGCTCTGGGGGAGGAAAGCAGAGCCTCTTGGAGACCTCCACCCTGAGATGGTCAGAGCCAGGGGGAGGCTGCCCCCCCACAGAGGGTGTCCCCCACTCCGAGGCTCACAGTTTAGCAGAGCAGAGCTAAGCAGACCTGCAGGGGATTGCCAGTGGTCTGCCGCCCCATCCTCCCAGCTGGGATGCCCAGGTAAGGAGGAGGGCAGGAAGCACTTCCAGAGGGAGGCCTCATGGCCCACCTGCAAGCCAACAGGACGGGGCCCCCTTGATGCTGGTGAGTTACCCCTAAAGTTGCTTCTTCATAGAATGGAAATCCTTGGGGGAGGGTGACTGAAGGAAGAGTACTTAGGAAGGGCTGTTGGGTAGATCAAGGAGGCACATCCTGCCTGGGTGACCCTGGCCAAGTCACTTTGCCCCTGAGGGAAACACTGATCTTGTCATCCCTTGCCCTGGCCAGAGCATCAGGACACTGTTGGGGGCAGCTCTGGGTGCTCCATTCCAAGAAGGACCTGGGTGGATTGGGCGGGAGAGAGGGGACCGCCAGGAGGGAGCTGTGGTCCCTCAGAGGATGAAAAAGTTGAGAGATCTTGCCAAGACCTTGGCATGAGCTTCTGGACCAAGCCATCGAGGACCACAATATTCTGGCGATACAACTTGGCTGAGGATGCCAGGATGTTGCCATGACAGTGGAAGCAAGTTTGTAGGGGAGGGACCCAAGGGGTCATGGAAAGATGCAGGCCATGGCTTGCTTGGCTGGAATACTTATTTGATAACCAAATATTCTCTCATCAGCATGGGAGTGGCTTCATTAAGGACAAGTGGGTCTGGAAAGGGGGCGCAAAGCGTTATGTTCTGAGGGTGAGGGAGAGCGGAAGGGAAGTCTGAGGGCCGTTCTCCCTTATACACTTGAGTTGTTCAAGGGACCAGAGAAAGGAGAGTCCTCAGGGTGTTAGGTAGAAGGAAGGGGAAAAGATGAACAAGGAGGCAGGCAGGCAGGAATGGGCACTGACCCACGAAGATGGAGGATAGCCAGGCATCGATGAGATCATATCGGAGTTCTAGTCAGTCTAAGAGCCACAGTCATCAGTGCAGACTGCTGTCCATCTGTAATTTGTAACCAAGGGGAGATTTGTGAAGTCCAAAATGGCTGGTTAAAAAGTGATAGAAGCAGGATTTGAACTCCGATCTTGCTAATAACACCTCAACAATGGCTCCTCCAAACCACACTGTCAAAGTATTAATACAGGAGTACAACATCACCTAGCCCCTGTGGAGCTGTGTTTCAATTGAAAAATGTCTTTATGGTTATTTTTGTTAGAGAATGATCTTGGTTAGAAGTCATTTCAATGGGTCTGTTTTTCCATAGATCAAAGTCTTTGTGGTCGATAGTCCTCCTTACCTCTCTCTCTTGACAAGGGAGCCTCTGCCAATCTTAGGCTGTTTCCAAAAGAGCCCAGTAGTGACCCAGGTCGTCGGGCCAGCGAAATCTGACACAGGAAGTGGTAGAGACCACTGCTACCATGCAGAACCAAGCCCGGGGGAGCCACAGAGCATCCGAGCTGAGGAAGTCTCGTGGATGCCCTAGTCAGCAAGGAGCTTCGTTGGTATGGCTGTGGAGGGGGAGAGTTTGGGGGCAGAGAGGGGAAGGCAGGGCCTCAAAGTCTTGCAGCCCCAGCTGCTTTGACCATATTGATATTTCCTACGTGAGTGCCTCAGCATTAGTGGACGGGAGCCTTTGGCCGCTCTCTTCGTGGATGCTGTGCATATTGGTTACAGCCTTAACCTTATGTTTTATAACTGTTTAAGGGTTATTGAATCTACTGGATCAGTGTTGGGGAGAAGCACATTAGGAAGGGTTCAAGCGCTATCAGGTCAAGAATGTCGCCAACCACATGGGCTGCGCCCCAAACTAGGAACTCAGTAAAAGTTGAACCTCTTGGGGATGATGATCAACCCTGATGGACTTGTGCAACAACCAGGGACAATGTGGGGCTGTCCAGGGAAGCAACTGTGGAGTTGGAACAAAGTCCAAGGACTATTCCCTTTAATTTAGGGAAAAAACCAGTATCTTATTATATAATTTTGCTCGCTCTTACACTTTATTTTTCTTCCTTAAGGATATGATTTCTCTGTCATCACATTCAACTGAGATCAACATGGAAACAATGGAAAGACCAACAGATTGCCTTCTGGGGGGGGGGTGGGGGAAGCAAGATTAGGGAAAAATTATAAAACTTAAAATAAATAAAATCTTTCTAAAAAAAACTGACCACACACACACACACACACACAGTTGAACCTCTGAGGACCCAACTCATGAGTGTGAGTTCCAGTTGGGGCAGTGGTGCTGGGGAGGGATGGGGCAACTAGAATGGAGGGGGCCCTTGTCCAACCTGTACATGGATATGTATATGGAAATGTGCCTGTGTTTAAGGGTCTGCAGAAATGGGATGAGGAAGGTGTGGAAAGGCGCAAGGATGCAGGAGAGAAACTGCTAATTTTACATTTTATTCATGCTTGGGGGGGGAGGATTCAAGGGTTCAGGACTGACTGCTAATCCTGGCCTGTGTGACCTTGGGCAAGTTATTACACCCCTCTGGGACTCAGTTCCCTTTACTGTAAAACAGAAATGATGATGATAACACATCAATAAGCCACAAAGTGTATGGAAATACCAGTTGAAATGACCAAATCTCAGAGGCTTCCTGGGGCCTGGAGTCCCACACTATTTGGCCATCTGCTGACCTCTCCCCAGACCTCTGGCACCAAACTGGGCAACCAGACTTCCCTCCACAAAGGGAAAGAGCATTTTCATTAACTCAGCCCTTTCCAGCTCCTGCTGAATCTGAGGGGGCAAAGCTGCCATTCATACAGAACCTCTGTGACCTCCTGAGTCTGGAAGCCAATGACTGGTCCAAATGGCAGAAATACAGTAAGAACCTGATTTGCCAAAGTTTCACCAGGGGTTAGCTGCAGCTCCTAAAGACAGAGAGTGGGAGAGCAAAATTTGACCTCTGGATGAGGAAGACCACCTGGAGGACAAAAATACAGCCCTTTAGTCTTTCATCTCTGGAGCTCCTGCCTTGGGACTCTGCTGCCTCAACTGGTGGGCGATTCCCAATCCACTACTTCAGACATGTACCTGCAAGGCTTCCTCTTACTCCATTGTCCTCTACCATAGCTACCTTGCAGTCCCTCACTCTCCAATTCCTTGGATGATCCTCACCTCTCCATGCCCTAATCTCTTGAGCTCCATTCTCACACCTCCAATTGCTTATTGGAACCTTCCAAATGGATATTCATAGACATCTTAGCCTCAACATGGTCAAAACAGAACTTACTCCTTTCTCCAAGTTCTCTCTTCCTCCTGACTTTGCTGTTGCTGTCAATGGTTCCTCCATGTTCCTAGTAATTGAAAATTCCAACCTAGGTTATCATCCTCGATTCCCTCCTTCCTCCCTCATCTTCCATACCAATGGTCAAGTTTTGTCATTTCTATCATCATAACATCTTTTACCCTACCCCCACCCTGGTGCAGGTCCTTTTCACCTCCCTCCTGGGCAATGACAGTAGCTTCTGGAGCTCTCCCTACTTCCACTCAACCACCAAAGTGATCTTTCTCAAATTCAAGTCTGACCACATCACTCCACTTCTCAGGAAATCCCAGCGGCTCCCCGTTGCCCCCAAGACCAAATGTAAAATTATCTGGTTGGTGTTCAAAGTCTTACATAATTTGTCCTCTTAGTCAAAATGAAATATGATGAAGTGTCAGAGCTACATCATATCTGGAAAATGGTACAAAAATTCTAGGTTTCCAAACACCATCTTTCTAACAACAAATTTCTCCCCAAAGGGGCATAATAGGATGTAAGGCATCAAAAACTGGTGTTGGAGTAAGAAAGATATGAATTGAGACTCTGCTCCTGATTGTCTTATCCTCAACTGATACATTTGGAGTTCCTCTGCCTGTGAAATGAGAAGTCCAAGCCTTCTTTCTACCCCCCATCATTTTTCTCAGTAAGATGGAGGACTGACCTTGAAGTCAGGAAGACCTGGGTTCAAGCCTTGCCTTGGATACATATTGGCTGAGTGACTTTTGGCAAGTCACTGAACCCCACAGGGCCCCAGGAACTCTAGGACAGAACATCTCAGAATGATTATCTCAGAAGATTAAAAATCGCAAGTCACTTAGAGGGTCAGGCAAGTCCCCACTGACTGGGGATTGCCAGCCATAACTTGTGGGCACATAATGGCATCAGGATGTGGTATTGAGGAAACATTGATCAGAAGCAGTGGTGACAAACACGTCGAGTAGGGGCAGAGATGGCAGAGAAGGGGAGGTGTGATTTCTGCAGTGGTGTTCAGTAGTACAGAAACAACTGGGCGAGCCCTCTTGGGGGAGGGCATCAATAAGTCACCCAGGAAAAGAAGATGGGCAAGGGCTGTGATCTGCACCTCTGGAGGGAATGCCTGCACCAAGGAGGTCATCAGTCAACAGAATGGAAGCTCCTGGAAGGCAGGTCTGTTTATGTCTTTGTCTCTCTACCCCCCACCCCCACCCCAATCATATATAGTAGGCATTTCAGAAATGCAAGAGGGAATACTGAATTCTTGAATCTTGGGTGATTGGAATATTGGAAAATACATGTTTGAGGTGAGCGTGAGCTCCCTGGGGGAAGGACCGGTGTAGGCTTTCTTTCTGTGTCCCTGGCACTAGCGCAGGGCTTCTCACCTAGTGGTGTTCAGAATGTTTTTTGAATTTAAATGGTGCAGACCACCAAGGTCACATGCTGAGTCGAATTATAGATACTGGAGAATTAAAATGAAAAGAGAAAAAACATATTAGCTCTTCTTTTCAGGACAACGATCCAAAATAATTCTAAAGGACTTGGGATGGAAAATATCCACATCCAGAGGAGGAACTATGGAGTCAGAATACAGATCAAAGCTTACTATTTTCAATTTTTTTTTGTTTTTTTCCCTTCTAGAATTTTCCCTTTTGTTCTGATTCTTCTTTCACAACATGACTAATAAGGAATGTTTAACACAGTTACACATATGTAACCTATATCGATCAGACGATTTGCTGTCAAGGGGAGGGGGAGGGAAGGGAGGGAGGAAGAAAATGTGTGACTCAAAAATCTAACAAAAAAAGAATGTTAAAATATCTTTGCATGTAGATGAGAAAATTAAATTTAAAAAAAAAGAGAAAGAAAAGATATAAAAACATGCTCCAGAATTCATTCTCCCAGCTTCTCGTTTAGGTCCGACAATCATGAGATTCAGTGGTGATGATGATGCATATTATTGAACATGTCAGACAAACAAACATGGGGAAAGGGTCAAGGGTTACCTTTGTTTACCCAGCTGGAATCCTGACTGATGTCATTCTTTGAGATCTGACTCAAGGTTTCTGGGAGCTTCTTGCTGTCTCCTCCGAACTCTGCTCCAAACCTGAAATCTCAATTAACAGGTCAAATTTGCCTTTTGGTCCAGCCCTGAGATTTCATCAGCATGAAGGGACTCCCTCTATGGAAACTCCTTCCTCTGCTGCAGATTAGCATCTAGTCCATGACTTAGAAATTTTGTAAATCACTTAGAGGCTTGAGTGACCTGCCCAGCGTATGTGTTAGAGGTAGGGTTTGAACTCAGGGCTTCCTGATTCCAAAGGCCCTCCATTCCCTATGCCATGCTGCTTTTCAGGTTTACCAGCTAAAAATAGTTAGGCAACCTCTGCTCCCCGGGACAGGTTGGGATGCATTCATACCGCCAGCTTCTCTTTTAGGTCCAAACAACCACGAGGTTCGATGGTAGTGAGAGATAACACATATAGGGGAAAGGGCCAAGGGCCCAGGACTGAGGAAGGATCCCGAGCCAGACTGGCTCCAGTGTGTCTGAGAAGAGCTGGGGCAGTTGAAGAAAGGCTCTTCCTACAGCCTCCAGCTAGCAGGGTGCTCTCCTGCCTCCCCACAACCAACTGAACAAAAACAAAGCCCCCCGTCTTCACGTTGGCGATTCTGTAAAATGGCTTGGATGCTTTGATGAACGTCTGTCTCCCCTCCACCCTTCTTGCCCTGGGGCAAGACCTTTCTTATCCATGTTATCCTGTGCTGTATGACCAAAGCAATCTTTTTGTCCCCTTAGCAGAGGGAGTTGGGGCACACTTCCTCTGCAAATCACATCTTCATCATGGCTTTGACAGGAAGAGGATGCCAAGGGCCTTGCCTTGGTGGAAAATGTGTGCAACTCAAAACTTAGCTCCAGGTCAGGGTGTCTCCATTCTTTTGGAAGTCTTCCCTCATCCCATGTTTCTACAAGTTTGAGCCTCACAGAAGGGAGTTCTCCTGCAGGTTCTCTGCCATCTAGATCATGGAGGTTGAAAGGACCATTTTGAATTTGGTTTACTCTCTCCCCCAACTGCTGGCTGGGGTTTCTCACCCCTTTCAGAGGCTTTGGTCCATTTCCTGTGCTATCATCATGTTCAAGTCCCCAATTTAACAGCTAGTTCCCAGAGGTTCCAAGGGAACAGAGGCTAAGATTTTAGCTTGGGGGGGGCTTAGCCTCCATGTTTCTTAATAATGAATCATGGATTTTATGTAGAGGAGACTGTTGAGGTAAATCATATATAATTTATTTATATATACAATATATATTGTATATATATCCATATATATATATGTATGTATATCCATAATTTATTTAGGACCTTCAGAGAATTCTGGAGGCTATTCTGGGAACAGAGCATGTCTGACCTCATTGCACCAAGTGAGCTCACAAATCTCAGCCTGCAGAGGACTCAGATGAGTTCGGCCTGGGTGGCAGTGGAGGACTGAGGGTGGGGACCAGAGAGAAGGGAGCTGTTGACCTGGTAGTGGGGGCAACATGGAGGGGGCAGCTCCACACTGATCTGGGGTTCCCAGGTTTGCATCTGCTTCTTACCGTCTCAGTCACTCTGGGTCTCAGTTTCCTTGTCTGAAAAATGAAGGGTCTGTACTGCATGGTCTCTCAGCTCCTTCCAGCTCCTACACTCTATGGCTCTTGATGTTATTCTAGATTTCTTTTCTAGTGACTTAGGATAGGGATTGATCTACTCTACGAGGTCATCTCAGAGTGAAGTCCCACCTATCCAAAAGAGGCTGGCTGAGGCATCAGCAGTGCTCAAGCAGCAGGACCCCGATGGCCCTGCGTATACTTATGTTTGTGGCTTTTTGCTCCTGTGTGAGTCATGCCCTTTGCTCCCCTCCATCTGCTGCTGTGTCTTTCTAAGACATACATTACTGAAGTATTACTATCTGAGTATGATAGATTTAGCATCTATGTCTGCTGAATTTCCATTGGGTTTCATGGGGAGGAATGAACAAATCAATGAAAAGGCATTTATTTTAATAATTTCTTATTTACTGTATCCCATCTATTATGGTATATATCAGTGACACAAAAATGCTAGGGGAAGGAAATAAGGATTTATATGATCCCTATTACATGTTAGGTCCTCTGCCAAGAGCTTTAAAACTATTAACACAATGGAGTCCTTGCCCTCAGGGAGATTACATCTTAATGGGAGAAACAGGAGGAGTGTAGGGCAATAGTGGGTAGGAAGAAGTGATTTGGAAAGGGAAGTCAGAGGGAATGGGGATTGGAGTCATCGGGGAATAGACATCCTTTCGAGGAATGCTCCTCACAGAGCTGGCATCAGAAGGGAATGGGGTAGGTATAGTGTATGCCCACATAGCCAGGAAATGGGGGTGATGCTGAGCTTTTGCTCCCAATCACCAGTCACCAACCAGGAGTCACAGATGGCCATTCTTGGAGCCCCCTCAGTAGACTTGTAGATTTTTTATGGTATTTGGCATCTTTGGAGACCTCACACAAGGACAGGTCCAAGGGCATCATGGTCATCTAAGAACTAACTGGGTCAGACTTTTCTGGGCTGCTCATTTCTTTATACAGAGTGAATCTCAAAATATGGCCTTTGGGTTTTCAACTGAGGCTCATCGCAGCACGCAATAAAAGCAGAATTACTCAGTAGCAATGTCCCAGAGACAAGCTGAATTAAAATGAATAGACTAGGGGAGGGCAAATACCCTGGATTATCTGATTAAGAAATTAGGTGAAGTGATGTTGCCCACAGCTCCCATGTGGGTAAGCTGGGCAAAGATCAACAGGAACAGGTTTGGTTTCTTCCAGGCACAGGAGCTCCTATCAACCCATCACATTTTTCCTCTGATGTCCTGGCCTATGATATTCCAAAAGCCAGATTGGAACCCCAGCCTCAATTAGCTGAGACTAAGCATAATTCCCAGAAGTAAAATAGGCAGCCACCAGAGAAGTTTTGCATCTGATGGGCATCCACAGCAGAGCTGCTTAGACTATCATCCACCAGAGGATTCAACATCTTGCTTTTCCTGATGTTTTCTCTCCTATAATGATATAGCAAACAGAGATCATTTACTGATAAGGAATTCAGAAACTGGCTCAGTGTTGACAAATGCCTTCTGAACCCCAGGGGACCATATCTCATGTGGCCCACAGCTCTTTATAATCTTACTGTTGGCTAAAGGAAAGCAGGCTCGTCAGTCTAAATAAGAACAATGTCATAATCAAGGAGGAATGAGGAATTGATTGACAATGTTCTGTTTGGCAACAAGTGGGAGATGAATTGAGGGACAAAATGAAAAAATGAACCATTTTTTTTTAGTTTTTTGCAAGGCATTAGGGTTAAGTGGCTTGCCCAAGGCCATACAGCTGGTAATTATTAAGTATCTGAGGCCGGATTTGAACTCAGGTACTTCTGACTTCAGGGCCGGTGCTCTATCCACCGCGCCACCTTGCCACTCCCCAAAAATGAACCATTTTACAGAGGCAGAATATTTAAACTTGTCAGTTGGCTCCAAAATATTGGGTCATAATGATAAAACAAGGCAATGATCTCCCCAAGATGCTATCTGATTAATGCGTTCCAAATGAGCTCATTGTTACCCTCTCAAATATTATTCAAGAAAAGATTGCGTCTTCACCCAACATAAAATGGTTTCAATAACACTGGTTATGGAAACCATGACCCGATGTCCACTAAGGTGTTAGATTTTAATGATGAAAAACACAGTCCAATTGAACATTTTGTATTTGTTCAGAAAAAACTAACAATGATGATTGAGCTTTTCTTGGACACTTTAATGCTATCATTGGCACTCAATTGACTGTCATCAGTGATATTTGTTTGTTTTGATGGCACAGTTTCTATATGGGGATTACTGCAGAAATTCAAATGCAATGCATAGAAGGAAAATTAACTATTTTGTGCTGGTGACTGGGAGCACTGTCCACACTCTGACCTGGGAACAGGTGGATGGGAGCTGCTCTCCAGGGAATAGTGGTTTGTTGGCATCAAAGGCTCCAAGATGGATCCACTCCCTGATCATTATCAAGGTACAGCTGAACTAGAAAGCTAGGAAGCCACTTGGTTCCCACTCCCCCTTATAATTCCATAAAAGTTCACTTTAAAAAATAAAATTTTCAGAGTAGCTAGGTGGCACAGGGGATAGAGCTCTGGCCCTGGAGTCAGGGGAACCTGAGTTCAAATACGGCCTCAGACACTTAATAATGACCTAGCTGTGTGGCCTTGGGCAAGCCACTTAACCTCATTTGCCTGGCAAAAACCTAATAAAATAAAATAAAATTTTCCTGGGAGCACCTCCCATTGGAATGTTCTGGGGCATCCACACTCTCTAGAACTTGTTGGTTCAAAGCTCAACTCCCAGAAAATACACCAAACCCTTACAGACCAACAAAAGGGAGAGAACAAGATCCCTGAAATGGTGTTTAGGAGCAAACTATGTGACCTTGATCTAGTCCTTTGCCCTCTGTGGGCCTCAGTTTCTTCACCTGTAAAATGAGGAGGCTTCACTAGATTACTTTTAGGGCTCCTCCCAATTTTATAATGATAAGAAATAAGAGGAACAATGTTAGGGACTGAGTATATTCCTAAGTCCAGGTTTGCCTCCACTCTGTCCCAATCTGGGGCAGGGCTGTGGGACACGCTTGTAATTAGGGTAACAGGAAGACCCAAAAAGCAGGGTTCCAGTCTGATGGGATGCTGTCCATCACCATGCCGGAGCAGAGCTGCGATGGGCTTCAGTGAGGCAGATTTTCAACGTAAAGACTAACCTCTCTCTGGACACCTTGCAGACGCGAGTCATTTCCCAGGGTGGGAAGGGCTGACTTTCTTCTGAAATGGTTGGGGACCATTTGGTAAATCACGGGGCTACCAGATTCCTGCTTCTTAGGAGCCGGTGTCATCTCTCACTGGCCAGCACTTGTCACCTGTTTGTTCAGTCCAATCCAGGCTCCTAAAGTCTTGGAAAACGACAGAATCTTCCTGCAGCTGAAAGCTGATCATGGGGCAGAGTGGAGCTGGGGTTCTCCTGCTGATGGTGGGGGATTTCTGGAGTGCTTCCTGACACCCCCGATGGCAAACCAGGGTTGGGGCTGCACATTCACCTCTTTTTGGAGGACAGGTACTTCAGGTTGTGAAGATGACACAACTGAAAAGACTAAGACAGGCAGAGAGCGGCTCCCACCCCTGCTCCCCAGCTGTCAGATCAGCCTCTATAATTTATTGAGAACCTAATGTACACCTGGGCATGGGCTAGGTGCTGAGGATCCAAAGGGAAAACTGAAGTCATTTCTGGCTTCATTCATTATATTAATAACTAGCATTAATATAATCTGTGCCAGACACTATGTAAGCGGCTTCTTACAGATTTTATCTCATTTGCTCTTCACAGAAACCCTGGAAGGTAGGAGATATTATCCTCATTTTACAGATGAAGAAGCTAAAGCAAATGGAGGCGAAGTGACATGCCCAGGGTCACAGAGCTAGCTTGTGTCTGAGGGTGGATTTGAACTCAGGCCTTCCTGACTCCAGGCCCAAGGCTCTATCACCACACATAGCTATCTTCTACCCACACAACTCCCCTACTTAATCTTTTAGAAAGAAAGCCCCATTCCTTTCTCCAAGAATCTTGTAGTCTAAGATGGAGTTGAGAGGCTGGCAGACACAGACACATACACATAGCTTCTGATATTCTTCCAAGTAGGAAAGAAACACCAGTTTTTATAAAGCTCCAATTGGAGGCGCAATAGCCATTTTTGTTTCCATTGGTCTAAGTTGTGAATATGACTACGTATGTAGAGGGTCGACTCCCATGCTTTGGAGGGAGAGAATGAAAACTTAAGGAAAAGTAAAGGAAGAAATAGGAGCAAAAATTAGGCTATGTGCACGAGGGCCAGCATGAGAATAGAACAGGGGACGATGGGAGAGCATTAAAGGAGGAAGACAAAGGAGGAGAAGCCTGGGAAAAGACAGCTCTTGGTTTAAGGCTGAATAGCTGGGAATGAAGGAGAAGGAGAAGCTTCTCACACTCTGATGCAGACAACTGAAAAATTGTTTGTGGAGCAGATGGGAAGTAAAAGACTAAGGAGGGACCAGATTGAAAATGTCATCGCTCTGGCTATCTCCAGACTAAGAAAGCCATGGGAAGAAGAGCTCGGTCTTTTCATAACACTCACTGACATTCATGTTTTCACCAAAATAGTTTTATTATGTACATAGAACATTCTCATAGAACTTTTGACAGAGATGAGAAAGTCTGTTGCTGGTACAGCAAGAATACAGCCTGTTCCTGGTACAGCCTTCTTGGTAACCACTGAGAGGGAGAAGGATGCCAGTGGAGCTTTCCACGCTTTGGGAATCTTGCCCTGCTGCATCTCTATGGGTTCCAGCCCATTGGTTCCTAAGGGGTTAGTGTAGAGATGATGGAAGAGATCCAGGCAGAGCCTCTGTTCACATCCATTTGTTGCCCTTCTTTTCTATAGCAGGTTACACCTCCAAAGTCACTTGGCTGATGGAAAAGTATAGAAAATAGTGTAAAATATAAGTCCTGCTGAGGTGATCATTTGAATTAAAAAAACCCAACCAGAATCTTAAATCTTCTCCTCTAATAACTCATCTAATGTGAATAGATAAAACTCAAACAGAAAGTCCTCCTTAGATGCAACAATAAGATAATCTTTCCAGGGATCTTCTCTTTATCAGTGTCAGAAGCCGCATCAGCCAGGGAGACACGTGCCCACTGGAGATGTTTGCTGCAGTCCTGGAGGATACTCTGCAGAGGGTCCAAGGGGAAAAGGTGCCTCCAGAGTAATGGGTGTGCTGCCAAATTGATTTGGCTGCATTGGGCCCTCGAGTACTACTGGACTGGCGGCCGAAGAGACATGGACGTGATGGTCTACACAAGAAAATCAAGAAGGGAAAGAATGCCCAATGTGCAGGAGATGACGTGCACTGGATGATCAGCCCTTTGAATGAGTCCATCCGTTTAAAAGTCTAGGATGAAAAAGAAATTTTAAAAAGTCTAGGACAGACACCTTGGCGATGTCATGATTTAAAGTGGGCCCAACATTTAAGAGGAAGAGAGTGTAGTATTTGGTAGCATTTGGAGAATTGTGAGGTGTTCCCTGATCCCGAAGTCCATTTCTGTAGTATGAAAATTCTTTCAAGGTTGCTATACGGCTGTTCATCTTAGAACACTGTCATCACCAAAGAAGCAAGGTCATGAACCAAGGTTGATGAAACAATGCATTATGGGGCTAGAAATAATGTAAAAGGAGCCTTTCATGATATGAACAATTGGAAAAGGAGATGGACTAGCCAACTAGACTGACTTGGGGGCTGTACTGATTCCCACAAAAGAGGAAGAACCTTGGAGAATATTCTGGGGCATTAAGGGGACTCTCTAAGGGCTGTCAGGACAAGGGTGTAGGGATGGGGATGGGTTGAAGTTGAGGAGAGGGAGGACCTGAGTTCAAATGTGGCCTCAGACATTTAATAGTACCTAGCTGTATGACCTCAGACAAGTCACTTAGCCCCATTACTTTGCAAAAAATAAAAACAACAAAAAAGACAATCACCTTGAAGTGACCCCCCTTTCCCCTTTCTCAGATCGATCTAGATGTAAAGATCTGATTGGGTTCAGAACACTCCTACAGTTGAAGGAACAGAGGAACAGAAACTATTGAACTGGGGGGAAGAGAAGACTCTAGAAGCTCACAGCCTAATGGAGGCAGTTCCCATGTACCTGCAAAAGCAGGAGGGGAGTTTCCTGAAGTCCCTCAGACCCTATTGCCAGGGCCCTGGTGGGAGTGGGGGCTCAGCATCTACTGGAGGGAAGGACATGGGGTTGCATGGCTTGTCTGGGGAACTGATGGGATTGTTTTACCACAGTAAAGTGCCTGGGGTCCATCTGTTGCAGAAGCAGGAGGGGGCTGGGGAAGAGCATCTTTATCTGGGATTTAAAAAGAGCTCTCCTTCAAATACCCCAGAGGGATTTACCTGATGGATTCCCCTAATTTGCCAGGCTCTCTGAGCCAGGGTGGGTGCTGGGCACCTTTATCTCTCTCTGAGGCGCTGGCAGAGAAGCACATCCAGCTGAGCAGGAGAGGTGAGCCCAACAATATCCGGGCCTCTCCAGAAAGGTTTGGGGGGGCCAGATCCAGCCAAGCCTGCTGACTGAACTGATGCTAGCCTCTTCCTTGTCCTCCTCCCCTCCCCAGAGACACATGGACACAGAGACAGGAGAGAAGTCCACCAAGAAAGAACAGAGAGATACAGCAACAGTGACAGATGAATAGAGTCAAGAGACGGCAACAGCAGAAGAGATGCCCAGAGACAGAGACCCAGAGAGGTTCAAGGCAAGGCCACAAACCATTATGAAGTGCCAACTTGTGGCCTAAGGCTGGGTGACAAGTGAGCCCAAAGATGGGCAAACATGGACAAATGAGATCGCTCCCCATAGCCTTCTCTCTCTCTCCCGAACTCTGTCTGATAAATTGAAGGGAATTGTAGAAGGTCCAGCAGCAGCAGAGAATCAGAGACACAGAGAGACATTGAGAGAGATATCAACAGAGAGAGAGAAAATATGGAACTCAAAAACTTGTCAATGGATGAAATGTTGAAAACTACTTTTGCACGTAATTTGAAATTGAAATAAAATAAAAGTGCAAAAAATACCCAGAGAGAGACATCAACAGAGAGACACACAGAGATAAATAAAATGAAATAAAGTACCAAATAAAAAACCCCAGAGAGGCATATGAAAATCAACAGAGAGCCAACAAAGAGAGACAGCAACAGAGAAACATAAAGATTAACAGACACACACACACACACACACACACACACACACATACGCATAAAATGTGGAACTCACAAACTTGCAAATGGGTGAGTGTTGGAAACTATCTTTGTGTGTAATTAGGAAATAAACTGAAAAAAAATGGAGAGGGCATCATCAGAGAGACACATAAAGAGAGACCCAGAGAGACATCCACAGAGAGACCCAGAGAGGTAGTGGTGGGGTGTCCTGGTTCTTCTGTTTGGTTCCTTTCAGTCCAACAGGAGCAGCGGCTGCCTCATCTGGTTTGTCAGCAGCCTTTGTTTCTGTCCGTGCCAGTTATCTTTCCTGGTGACCCCTCTTGGTTTGCTGAGGTCCACACGACTGGGAGAGGCTTAGACCTCCATTCATTCATTCCCTGCTCGGCTTTCACCCCTACACATCCTCGGTGTAAGACCTCCCCTAGGCAGGGATTCCCTTGAAGCTCAGAAGTTAAGTGACTTGTCCAGGGTCACACAGCTAGAGAGTATCTGAGAGGAGATTTTCCAGGACAGCTTGAGCCTGGCTGCTCAGGGATGCTGCCTCTGAAGTAAATAACTATGGTGTCCCTTCACCCTTTACTCGTTCCTTGCTATATAGAAATAGCAGTGTGGAGCTAATAGCAGACCAGGTGAGACAAAGGTGTGATCAGCACAAGAGGATGAAGGACCAAGGGACCCAGTGACAAGACGCAGCCCCCTCAGAGGAGCCTGTACAGGCTGCCAAGGACTTTGAATGAGTTATCTTAGGTGGTCCTGGAAGAGGGTGCTGCTGCTGCTGCTGTTTCACCTCTATTTTAAAGGTAAGGAAACTGAGGCTGAGGGAGGTTAAATTCCTTTGCCCAGGGGAAAGTCAGTGTCTGGGGCTGGATTTCTGCTCAGGTTGACCAGACTCCACGTCACACAATTTCCTCATCGATAAAATGGGGACAGCAGCAGCCCTTACATCCCAGCCTTATCGGTAAGCTCAAAACTAACAGTCTCTTGTCCTCACACGCTGGGCGTCACCTTCTGAAGCTTGGTGACTTGTAGGGGAGCTGATGATCCCTGTCTCCGGCTCTGACTTTTTTGTGTGTGTTCTGTTATATGATTTTTCAATTCCATACCAAGATATTTTCAACCTTCATTTTGTAAGCTTTTCAGCTCCACATTTTTCTACCTCTCTCCTTCCCTCCCCATGACTGTGAGGAATATGATATAGGTCATCCATGTACAATCGTGTCCAATATATTTCCATATTTGTCATGTTTTGAAAGAAGAATCAGAACTAAAGGGGAAAAAACCATGAGAAAAAGAAAAAAACACCCAAACAAGTTTTTAAAAGTGCAGGAAGTGCCAGGCTGGCCACATTGCTGAATTCAAGTCTCTGGTGGCTACCCTTGGAGAGAGGCTGCCCCAGAGGCTGAGACCCCCACTCCTTCCAACACTGGTCCAGAGAAGAGATCTTCAGTTACCCCGCTAATTCCTAGTGAGCGTGCCTGGTGGGCAGACTGGAGTTCAAGCTTTTAAACTGTGGGCAGGACAAATTTTGGGGAGCTGAGGAGACAGCTGCTCCAGAGGTGATGCAAAATCCTTTGGTTTATTCCTTGGGTTCCATAGGCATGGGGAAAGATAACATGCCCCCAAACTCCTGTGTGATCAACCCAGCTAGGACTCCTACACACAGTAGGGCTGAGGCAATATTCTATTGGGATCAAGCCACCCTAAGCACCCTTAGACTGCTGGTCAAAAAAAGGCCAGCAAAGTACTGGAAATGAGGGGGATGCCCATCCATTGGGAAATGGCTGAAAAAAACGGTGGTGTATTGTTCTGTAAGAAATCACGAGCAGCTGGACTTCAGAAAAGCCTGGAAAGACTGGCACGAGCTGATGCTGAGTGGAGTGAGCAGAACCAAGAGAACATTGAACGTATTAGCGGCAGCACTGTGAGACCATCAACTGTGGTGGAGGCAGCTCCTCTCGACAGTCCAGTGACCAAGGACAATCCCGAGGGGTCTGCCATCTAGATAAATGGCTTTGAATGACAAATAGGGGGCTTTGTATTTGGTCCTGGAGGTGCTAGGGAGCCACTGGAGTGTAATGAGTGAAGGGTGTTATGGTTGGATGTGAGCTTTAGGAAAAAACCACTCTGGTGGCTGAATGAAGGATGAACAGGAGAGACTTGGGTTGGGCAGTCCCCTCAGCAGTGGTTGCAATGATCCAGATGTGAGATGAGGAGGGTCTGCATTGGGGTGGAGGCAGGGTCAGAGGAGAGAATGTAAGAGATGCTGCAGAGGAAAAATCAACCTGCTTTGGCAGCAGTAGATGTGGATGTGTGCAAGCATTTTGTGTGTGTGTGTGTGTGTGTGTGTGTGTGTGTGTGTGTGTGTGTGTGCACCCTGGTCCAGGAATCCCCAGGCTACTTGCTTGGGGAAAGGATAGAAACAAACCCAAGAAGCCAGTGAGCCTCTTGGAATGAGGCTTTTTCAATCAAAGCTGAAGATGGATGGGTGCAATATGTCCCAGCTCCCGGGGGCCCCATTACATTCACTCCCACAGTCCTAAGCCGATGATGAATTTGTCCAATTCATCCCCCAACCCTGGCCAATTAGGCCGCTGGTAAACAGCCTCCTCTGTGAGGCTGCTCCCACCCCTGAGGATAGGGCTGAGAGGACAGCAAGGGCAAGGGGCGGCTCCCCAGAGCCCGCCAAGGACCATGATTTCATAGGGTTTTTTGCCTGCCCGTTGGCCTTCTGGAACTCCAAACTGGAGCCTACCTGCCTTTCCTGCCCTGGCCCCTTCCCTTCTCTTCCCGCTG
Source organism: Macrotis lagotis (assembly GCF_037893015.1). Lineage (NCBI taxonomy): Eukaryota > Metazoa > Chordata > Mammalia > Peramelemorphia > Peramelidae > Macrotis > Macrotis lagotis. Next base: position 2,733,959 of record NC_133663.1, on the reverse strand, counting down.
GCAGCATCACGTCAGGTAGAGGCAAAGGGGCCACACAGGCTTTCTGGGCCAGCTCCCTATTCAGTCTTGACCTGCTTTTCTTCCTGGCTTCCTGCTTTTTTGTTGTTTGTGCATCATTGAATGTTCTCAAAGTTTCAATCTGTTTGTTTAGGACCGACACAGAACGTGTGTTTATCTATATAGATCACTGGGACAAAGAGCGTACTGGGCAGGAGAGACCGGACCCCAGCTGTTAGGAGACCCAGATTCAGACCCAGCTCGAGCTTCAGCTCTGCCAACCAAGCACTTCATTCATTCATTCATTTGCCAAATATTTTTAGAAGCCTTTTGTCTGTTAGGCTCTAAGAGGGGCACAGATATGGATGAGCCCCAGCCTCTGCCTTCAAGAGGCCTTCAGGATCCATCCTTGGCCTCAGTCTACCCATTTTGCAGTCTCTACCTGGAGGGGCTCTGGAGTTGATAGCCCAATTTAAACTTGGTTAGACCCTATCAGGGTCCTCGGTTGGCCCCCCAAAAGTTTCTGGGAGATTCTCCCTAAGGCTATTTACTTTCCAGTACAATATCACCAGTAACCATTTAATACCAACTGAATTTTATAAAGGGACATTTATTGAGAAGATAGAATAAGACTCAAAGCACCGACCCTTCCAAGATTGGGAGCCCAGTCTCCTTCACCACTCCAGTGTGGCTTTTCTTCTCCAGCTCATTTTATAGATGAGGAAATGCAGGCAATTAGGGTCACACAGCTAGTCAGATTTGAACCCAGTTCAATGAGTCTTCCTGATTTCAGGTATGGAACTCTATCCACTGAGCCACAGAACCGACGGTCTACTAAGGCATAAATGGTTGCACCTGTATCAGAGAAGGCTCCTCCCATTGATGAAACCCTGGGTCCTTGACTCTTGAAGCATCTTTCTGTGACCCTAAGTGGTTTTAGGAAGGGATCCGATGGGTAGAGTCCTCTCCTAGGTCATAGGGCTAGAACCAGCCACAGAAGCAAGTACTCCATCTTCCTGGGAACCCCAAGATGGCATCCGGAGCGGTGGTGACTAGGGAAGCTATTCTGCCCCAGTCTGCCCGGTCAGATCCCAATGGGAAGATTGCTCTGGTTCTGGTCATCCCATTTTAGAATGATTCTGATGGGCAGGGGAGGGCAGCCAGCCTGGAGAAGGGCCCCGAATGCCAACTGGACAAGGACTAATTGAAGGAAGTTAGTGTTTAGCCAGAGAAGACTGGGAGGAGGGGGCAGAGTAACTGTCATCCAGGATTTGAAGAACTCTCACATCACATGGAAGAGGGATTAGCCTTTGTTCTGTTTGGCCTCAGAGGATTAGATAGCTAAGCTTAAAGAGCTAAATTAAGGAGGAGGGAAGGAAAGCTCTAGAATTAAGAGAGCCCTTCACAAATGGAAAGAAGTGAGCCGGCTCCTTGACCTCCAGATGTCTCCCAGCCAAGGAGGAGCTGGGGCATTAGGGGTTTCTTCTCAGTTCTGGGTGGGCGCTATCACCTCCCAGGTCCTTTCCAACTCCCAGATCCTGTAGGAAGTTACTAGTTTACTATAAAGTAAAAAATAATTGTGCAGTAAAAAATAATCCTTAATGGTAACCCCAACCCAAAAGCTTCAGCAGGATTGTTTCTGAGGAAGGGTGACTGTGGGTGGAATCTCCCCCACACCAGGATTTTACCCCCCCCTTGATGGATCAGTTTGGTGAAGTCCAAGGGAGCCCTTCTTCAAATCATATTTGCAAAACCATAAAATAAAATCAGTAGGTTTACGTAGAAAATCAATTCTATTGCAAAACAATCGTCAAAGAGTAGGGTCACAGACTCACCTCCTCCCCCCCGCCCGCCCCACTTCAGAGTCCCTGTTGTCCCAGGTCAAGAAAAAGATTGGGTAGTGAGTGACCAGAGACAGATGCTATCCCCTGCCCAGACCCCCTCAGATCAATCAACTGAGAAGCAATGATTGAGTGCCAACTGTCTCCTTGGCACTGTGCTGAGTAAGTGCTGAGGCTACAAATCCCCCAAATGGGCAATTCCTATCTGTCCTCTTGGCACATCCATTCTACATTCTCTCTCTCCCTGACCTCCAACTGGTTCCTTCCTAAGCACTGGAATACTCTCAAGTTTTACCCATCCTTAAAATTTTTTTTTCATTCAGAGCCTAACATTCTCTCAAGTCATTATCCCATAGCTCTCCTCCCTTCCTCAGATAGAACTCCTCAGAAAATCTCTGCCTACTGTAGGTAGGCACCTTGAAGGTGTGGAGTCCCCCAACCCAGAGGCCAATCTACCTCTAACTCAGAAGCTAAGCCTTCTGGAAGGTCTTGAGACCCTGGAGGGGTCACTCAGTACAGCCAGACTATCCTTGGGGAAGGCCCTGGGCAAGACTGGCCATGGAAATCTGCAGATATTCCCAAGCCTGGACTATAGCTGGTACTTAGGAGGTAACATGGGACTTCATCAGAGAGAATCTGTGGGTCTAGGCAACCAAAGGTGTCACAAGGGAAACAGTGACTCTAGTTCTGAAATGAAAATGAAATGAGACCAGATCAAATGTTGGGGAATGTTTGACAAAATAAATAAAAATTCAACATAGATGAAGTTAACTCGTTGCCTTTCGAAGCCTGCATCCCCTTGGTCTTCTTCACATCTCTGGTAGATTGGAAAGCCCTTGATATGAGGAGGATGATAATATAATAAAATGCCAATGAAGGGGGGGTGTAAAGTGGTTTACTGAAGGAAGGAGCGGTGGGCTGGGTCCAGAACAGACTCCAGGAGTGGGTAGTCTGGGGAGCTCTTTATAGGTGGGTGCCATAGGATAGCAGGATATTGTGGTTTCCATGTGGATTGAGAATGTTTTTTGGTTTCTATGGGGGTTGAGTCATTTGGGATTTTTAGTCCTTTCCAACTTGGTCCTCTCTGGCCTTCTACCTTGAACCCCTCCACATATTCTTCAGCCCAATGATATTGACCTCTTGCTGCTTCTTAATAAGACCCTCCTAAAGTATTTTCTCTGGTCTGGAATGTTTTCTGTCTCCATACCCTCTTCCAGGGAAACCTCCCTGGCTTCCTTCTAGTGCCAACTTTTTATGAGACCTTTCCCTTGATGCTGGCACCTTCACTCTCTTGATTGCCTCCACTTTGCCCCATATTTATCTCTTTGTACAAGAAGTCTGTTGATTGTTTCCATTTTATCCTGTCTCTATCTTGTTTGTACAAGACTGTTTGCAAATTATCCTCCTCAATAGACTGAGAGTTCTCCCAGTCTTTTACCTTTCGGTGTTGTTGTTTAGTCACTTTGGTCATGTCTGACTCTCTGTGACCCCATTTTGGAGTTTTCTTGGTGGTTGGCCATTTCCTTCTCCAGCTCATTTTACAGATGAGAAAACTGAGGCACACGAAATTAAATGATTTCTCTAGGATCACAGAATCAGCAAAAGTCTGAGGTCAGATTTGTACCCTAGAAGATGAGTCTGCCCGATTCCAGACTCAAAGGTCTGTCTACTGAGCACCTCAAGAACCTGAACCTTGGGTCCTGCTTACATGGCCAAGACCTCCAGAATTTTGACATTTACAGTGATATCTGTCTCCAAGTATGATCCTTTTTTAAGGGAGAATGAGGGAACAAGTCCATACTGCTGGGCTAGTTTGCTGAAACCCAAGGAAGTTTCTGCTCCCTCCTAATCAACAGCATCATTCCAGGGAAATGTGAAATGGATTCCTCAGTGGTCTCATCCTGATAGACACAAAACATTTTATCAAAGGAATGGAATGGAAAATGAGACCCAGGGATTCCAGAAGTCAAATTCCCTTTACTTTCCTGCTGAAAATAATACTTCACAATCTATCATTGCACCCAGCTCTGTTTTCTTCCTTAAAAAAACCCTTACCCCCCCCTTTTTTTTTTTTTTATCAAATATCTTCATAGAACCAATGGCAGCTTTAGAAGACCTCGTTGAAAATTCAGTCATGAACCCATCACATACAACACTCCATGAGTGGGTAAGAAGTCTGCTATCCATGTCAGTGTCACCAGTGGGAAGTTGAGGGCACTTGGGATCATTGGGAACGGGTGGCTACTGTGCAGAGACAGCCAGGAAGACTTTTGGCCTCCTGTGGGTGAGCAGACTACTCTTATTTTAGCCATCACCCACAGGTGACATGGTAAATAGGAAGAGATGCTTTTTGCCAGGCAAAAAGTCCTCTTATTCAGCCCATGAATCTTGACTTTGCTGGAGGGATTTTTTTGTTTCTCAGCTCCTCTGCAGCACTGAGGGAATTAGACTTCTGTTTTACCCAAATTGCTCCTGTTTTTGAGTACTTTTTATCCTCAAAGCACCTTTCAAACAAGGACAATTTTCTTCATTTCACAAATGGATAATCTGAGGCAGATGGAGGCTGTCACTTTGCCAAGATCTTTCAGGGCCAATAACGAAACCGAGCATTTATGACTTTAGGAATGGTGTTTTACTGGGTTGGACTGGGACTCTGCCATCGCTATGTATCTACAGATGGAAAAAAGGCAGTGTTTGCTTCACTCTTCTTTGGACCTTGGTTATCTGGTCTTTAGAGCAAGACAGAGATTGGGGTGACCCCTAAGGGTTAACATTTCATGACTCAAGGCTTGGCTCAGTGAAGCATCCTGAAGAAACAGGAGAAAAGGAGAGGCTGGATTCTAGTTGGGAAATTTCATGAATCCCAAGAATTGTGGGTAAAAGATGAAATGACTTGAGAAAACCAATGTCTGAGTTTTCCAGCATTTCAGTTTATGAAGTGATGCATAGCCCAACCTATTGGAACCGATTGCCTTTCTCAGCTTTGGCACTGAACTTTAAATATGAATGGAACAGATTTTTCAAAATTTTTTTTTTTATTTAAGGCAATGGGGTTAAGTGACTTGCTCAAGGTCACCAGCTAGATAACTATTAAGTGTCTGAGGCTGCATTTGAACTCAGGTCCTCCTGACTGCAGGGCCGGTGCTCTATCCACTGTGATACTGAGCTGCCCCAAACAGATTTTTAGGCATGAAAAATAACTGATCAAATAAGAAATTATTTAATCCATTGAATCAGACAAGATTAGGTAATCTGATTTCTAATTGGAGAAAAACTTGGGTACTTTCCAAGTTGAGAGGAGGAGAGTGAACAGGTACAATTTCCTGCCATCAGACAAGGAGGTATCCGCTCTCCCAAGGGTGTAAACAATCAAAAGATACAATAACTGATGATCAACAGGACCTGTTTTCAGAGAAGACTATAGATATGCACTTGTGAAAAAACCCCTCGTGTCACTCTTTGGATCTGACCAGGTTCTGGTCAGCATAATTGAGGCTAAGAGACTAAGCAGCGGGGAGAGAGATGGGTCAGCTTCCTGCTCTCACTAGGCTAGTTCAAACACTGCAATAAATGAGTATAATAATGAAATATTTATTTTAATCAAAAAACGAGATGCCATTTTGAACAACTGCTTTTTTGATACTAGTGCACCTATAAGTGTTTTGATAGAGATTGTAGTGATGCAAAGAATTCCTTTGAATAAACTTTTCTCACAAATGGAAACTGGGCTGGACCCAGGACTGCCTGGGAAGGGAGTTAAGCCGGCTTCAGAGTTGGGTCCCAAGATGGAGTCGGAGGGGTGTCACTCAGTTCCCACCAGCACTTGGTGCTCCACATCCCTCAGTTCCCTCACAAGCTCCCCCTGACCTAGAAGACTGTCTTCTCCATAGCCGCATCTCTGAAATGGCTCTACAGCCAAGCTCAGAATTCCAAGGTGGCCAGGGTGACTCGGCTGCCATGCTTTACTGGCAAAGACCCGGAAAGAAGAGTGGAAGAGATGTGATCAAGGGAAATAAAGGCAGATGTGCAGAAGGGCAGGCAGGCTATGGGGATGAAGCACAGCCCCAGGGGGATGCTACTCACATGAGGGAGAGTATAGCCAACAGCCAAATGCTTTGAGTAGGTATGTCCAATCCAAGATCAGTGGACCACAAGCGACTCTCTAAGGCTACTCATGCGGCCTCCATCCCATAACTGGCCAATGCCGTAGCATCACAGACCAACATAACCCTAAACTAACACAGCTTTTTTCATATAACTAACATTGTACAGTTTCACAGGCCGCTAGACATGTTTTTCCCCAAAAGATGCTCATATAGGAATTAGGATCTTTATTTAAAAACATTATATGACTCATCACAATTGCAAGATGCACCTTGATTGTACACAGCATTAATGACTATCATTACAGGACTTAGAGAACAGATTTCAAGATTTTAGAAAACTCCACGGGCAACTCAGTACATTTGCTGCTTCATTCTTGGTTGATATCCATAGATGTGTTGCCTGTAAACTTGCAAATAGAATGCATAGAGTTGCAATCAGACAACTGAGAGAAACATTTATTCAAGTGTTTTTATTGGACTTTTTTATAAATTGTCCCTGGATGAAGGAAAATAGCCAACATTTCCCAAATATTCTGTGTTCATCATGTCTCATTTGGGGAGTGTGCAGATTTGAGAGCAACTTTTGCCCTTGTGAAGCACACAAAAAAAAGAAAAAGAAAACAAAAATTTCAGACAAGAATCTTGCAAATATTCTTTGCATGCAAATTCAAGCATCTCTGAGATACCACCTCACACCTCTCATAACTGACCAATATGACCGGAAAGGACAATGATCAGGGTTGTGGGAAATCTGGGACACTAATACATTGCTGGTGGAGCTGTGAACACATCCAACCTTTCTGGAGAGAAACTTGGAACTATGCCCAAAGGGCAACAAAAATGTGCATACCCTTTGACCCAGCAATACCACTACTGGGTCTATACCCTGAAGAGATCACGAGGAAGGGTAAAAACATCACCTGTACAAAAATATTCATAGCAGCCCTGTTTGTGGTGGCAAAGAATTGGAAATCAAGTAAATGTCCTTCAATTGGGGAATGGCTTAGCAAACTGTGGTCTATGTGTGTCATGGAACACTATTGTTAGAAACCAGGAGGGATGGGACTTCAGGGAAGCCTGGAGGGATTTGCATGAACTGATGCTGAGTGAGATGAGCAGAACCAGAAAAACACTGTACACCCTCACAGCAACATGGGAGTGATGATCAACCTTGATGAACTGGCTTATTCCATCAGTGCAACAATCAGGGACAATTTAGGGCTGTCTGCGATGGAGAATACCATCTGTATCCAGGGAAAGAATTGTGGAGTTTGAACAAAGATCAAAGACTATTACCTTCAAATTAGAAAATAACCCATTATCTTATCATGAAATTCTTCTGTCTCTTAAACTTTATTTTTCTTCCTTAAGGATGTGATTTTTTCTCTCATCACATTCAACTGAGATCATCGTAGACCAAGGAAACTATGTCAAGACTAACAGACTGCCTTCTGTAGGGGGTGGAGGAGGGAAGCAAAAATGGGGGGGGGGATTGTAAAAGTCAAAATAAATAAAAACTTTCTAAAAAAAAGAAAGCATTCTTCATATCTCTTCAATCTCCATCCAATCAGATACAGATGCACTGGTATTAAAAAAGCAGGCTCAGTGTTCACATTCAAAATGGCATCTGATTTTCTGTTTTAAAAGTGTTTTATTATTATGCTCATTTTATGATGCTTTTACATTTTATTATCCTTTCCTACATTACTACAGTTTATTATTACACTCAGTAATGTGGCTTGCATGTAGCCATGACCAAATATCAATTCTATGTGTGGCCCTTGACAAGTTTTTGTGGGCGATGCAGTCCAGAAGAGTTAAAAGGTTGGATACCCGTGGCTTAGAGGAAGCCCCCTAGACCATGGGATGGACCCCACCGTGTCCGGGGGCAACTGCAGGGAGGGACTTGGCCTGGGACTGAGGAAGGATCTCCCAGGAGAGAAGGCAACACTGACCTGGAGGAGTCCCCCAGATCCGTGGGTCCTTATCCAGTCTATCCGCTGTAACATGTTACCCACTCCATCTGTCACAGGCATCTGCTTGGCTCCATCTTCAGAGACTTGAGCAATAGGAATGAATGACTCCTGTTTCCTGGGGCAGACACTCACAGGGGCCCACTGATTCCACTGGAAGTATTTTTTCTCACTATTATCACCCCAAGTTTTTTCCTGCTTCCTCTCCAACCTCCAACAATAACACTGACAGCATCAGCTACCATTTATAGAGTACTTTAAGGTCTACAGGTGCTTTATGAGTCATCTCTCACTTGGTCCTCATATATCCCGGGGACCCAGGGGCTCTGATTGTCCTCATTCTGCAAAGGAGTGATTTAGGCTAAACAAGGTTAAATGACTTGCCCATAGGTCACAGAGCTAGTCACTGGCTAAGGCAGAATTTGAACTCGTCTTCTTAACTCCCAACCCAGTGATCTGGGCAAGATTCATGGTGTTCCCTATTTGCCTTGGATTTCTACCCTAGGACTCTCAACATGCCCTCTCCATTTCTTAAGATGTCCCCCCTCCGCATTCTGGGTGATGGGGTGGGGTCACATCCCCTGTCCTAGCTAGTCCAGCATTAAGGGACATCTCCTCAGCCGGTGGTCAGATACGTTCTTCTCTCTGAAGGGAACGGCCACTGAGTCACCTGGCTGTCCTCCCAAGTTCTTCTCAGGGTTCTTGTTATTGTTGGCTCCAAAGAGAAAGTTTGAGGAATTTCTGATCAATCGAAGGAAGTGACAGAGACATTCCTTAACCTTAAAGAAAATATTTTGAATGTTGGCTTTCAGCAGCAACCCCTTCCCTTCCCAAGGCTGCTTCGGAGGACCTAGCTCAGAACTCACCATTCTTAGATCCACATTTCCTGCTCCATTCTCTCTACTGACCTCCAACCCCATGTCACCAACTGCTTTTCAGAAAGTTTGAACCAAATGAACAGTTCAAATCGACATCTTAAACTCAACATGCCCCCCCAAACCTTTCCTATTACTATAGAGGGCCCCACCATTCTCCCAGTCCCTCAGGCTCCCAACCTGGGAGCCATCCTGGACTCCTCACCCTCTCTCAGCCCCCAGATCCAATATAGTACCAAGGTCTGTCTAGTTCATTTCTACCACATTTCTCCTTGGACAGTGGTGCAGACCCTCATTACTTCACACCTAGTCATTTGAAGTAGCTGCTGGGGGGGGGTCTGCTGGCTCCAAGTCTCCCCCAACTCCAGTTCATTCTCCAATCAGTCAACTAAGATTTTCTGAAAACACAGATCCCATCATGGCAAAAAACTCAATACTCAGTAAACTCCGGTGTTTCTCTACACAAAACACTCCATTTGGCACCCAAAGGTCTCCAATCCCTAGTCCCCTCCCACCTTTCCAGTATTCCTAGACCTCTCTCTGACCCAATGACACCAGCTTCCTAGCTCCTGGAAAACAACAGGAACGCCAACAACTTCCCATCTCTAAACCTGGGACACTCCAGTCTAGTCACTCCTCGTGTTCCCCTTCCCGTCTTTGCCTCCTACTTCCCTAACTTCTCTTAAGTTATCTCAACCCGTCCCATCTTTTACAAGCAGCTTCTCCCAGTTAATTCTAGCGCCCTTCCCTTCTCCTCTTTAGCTCCTATTATCCCTTCCAGGCCATGCCTTCTATCTACTTGTTTTCTTGGTGTTTCTCCATTAGATTTCAAGTTCCTTGAAGGCAGGACCTGTCTTTTACCGCCTTTTGTAGCCTAAAACTTGGGCTCTTAATAAATGTGTCTTTGTTTGCTTGTAGTCTCCCCTATTTGGTTTCAAGCTCCTTAGGGTAGGAATTGTCTTTTGCCTCTTCTCTCCCCCCTGATTAGCACAGAGCCTTGAACAGATTGCTGTTGTTCTTGAGCCCTTTGGGGGTTTTCTTGGCAAAGATACTGGACTAGTTTGCCATTTCCTTCTCTGGCTCATTTTACACATGAGAGTTGGAGGCAAATGGAGGGTAAGTGACTTGCCCAGAGTCACATAGCCAGTGTTGGAGACTGGATTTTAACTCTGGTCTTCTAGATTCTGGCCCAGAGCTCTCTCCACTGGGGCACCTGGCTGCCCTTTGAACGTAGCAGACACTTAAGAAATGTGTGCTGACTGATTGACTTAGACCACATTACTGATTTTTTTCCTCATTAATGATTTGCATCATGCTATCTGCTCCATGAAGGGCTGGGGAGGCTCCCCTCCTTTCCTGCCTTCCCTCCCCTCTCCACTTTGAATCCCAAGTTGTTGGAATAAAACATGAATCTTTAACTAAATTCTCTGGCCCCTGCCTCCTGGTTCCTTGGAGACACTTGTGTTAATATTAATGTTAGGCCATAATTCCTGGCCTAAGCCCTGCTGCCCTCCTCCTTTTCCTGACATTTTCATCTGAAAATAGACTGGTGATGAAGACCAGGCAGGTCATGGCATCTGAGCAGCCACATCCCAGCTCTTTGATGCCATCTTTGGCCAGCTTCCTCAATCCTGAAGACTTTTACTCCTGGTCACTAAAGAACTGTGACTTGCTCAGTTACACAACAATCAAGGGCAAAGTCTACTGGACTCTGGGTCCCTTCCAAGCTCCCTCTCTCTTTAGCAATGCCTTGGGTTTGTTTTTTTTCCTTGATTTTCTAAAAATATGCAGTTGGGAAATATGAAAGCAGAGGAAGGCCATGTTAATTACCAATTATCCCTTTGAAAGTCGGCTTCTACAGCATCAAAACAACTTCAAAACAGCCTCTTCCTTAATTTTTGTTGATGATCCTGAAATTTAAATTAGACTTAATTTGGGTCACCTGTAAAAGAAAAAAGGGTTCTCTAAGCCAAGGGAAATTCCAGTGGGGCTCCCACGTTCATGATCAGAGATTCCATAGCTGGCCTCAGAGTTAATTAGCCTGGTTTACCATATGCTCCAATGCTTGGCAACTGGGTATGAGAATCGTGAGAACCAGCAAGGATGATTCTGCCTCGGGAGCAGCTGGTCACATCCTAAGTCAACATATGTGCAGATGACCATGTTCAGAGGGGCAGTGTGATAGTGAAAAGTCTGCCAAGCCAAGCTGCCAGGAAGGAGTCTGAATACCAGCTGTATGATCATGGACAAATTAGGCAACTTCAGGGCCTGGGCAGCCTCAGAGACTCATCTGCAAACTTCCAGCCAGACTGTGATTCAATCGAGTCATGCTCTGAGGTCAAAGGGATATCCCCTCTTAAATGAGAGGCCACTTAGAAGGACCCCTCCTAATGTTCTTGGAGGGCATCTGTGGTATAGCCCAAGCTTGGCAGGAAAGAAGTAAATGCCCCTGGATTTGTTGTCCAGAGAAATATGGGCTCAGATCCTGCCTCCTACATCAACTCATTGGCCACCTTTGTGCCTCAGTTTCCTTTCCTGTAAAATAAGAGTCATCATACTCCCCCTCTAGGATAGTGGTGAGGATCAAGTGAGATGTTTGAAAAGTGGTTAGCAAACCTCCAAGGACTTCATCCAAGTCACCCATCTTAATAATTGTTCTAATTCTTGGCCAAATGGCAGGATTACAGTAGAGGAAGTCTAAGGTCTCTTCTATTAGAACATTAGGACCATAGGATGATTGATTTGCACTAGAAGTAAGTTTAAATCCCTTGACCCTGTCTCTTCTATTAAAAGGAAAATGACCGCCAAAGGCTATACAAGTAGAAAAGGCCTCTGACTTCTGACCCAGGAACTTTCCCACTCTCATGCTGTCTCCTCTTCTTTACCCTAACATTCTCAAGCAGTTTAAGTGAAGACTGTGGATGACCCATATCAAATGCACCATGTGTTGAAATGGCACCTCCTTGAACTACTCTTCCCCCCAATGGGAGCTGGCATTCTTCTCAGAGAGCAGAGAGTGCCATTTGTGGCCCCTGAGGCCTCTAGTGGCCCAGACTATGTCCAGAGGACCCTCAAGGCATGGCTTAGCTCATTCAGCTCAGATTCAGGAGTTCGACCATCAGCCCATATTTCCTGGTGAATTCCATTTGAAAGATGTTTAGACAGAGGACAGGCTGAGTTTGGTCAGGCCAGACCTGCCCAAAGAGACTTCTTGGGTTCTTTAGACCATCCCTTTGTCTTAGTGAGAGAGATCACATGGGAAGATTGGGGAACATTTTGGTCCCTTCCATCAAATCTGGGAAGGTAGCAGCCTCCATCACTGGAACGCTTCAAGCGAAGGACAGCCGACTAGATTTTGAAGCCCCACAGAGCCTGGTCCATTTCCTCAATAATCCCCAGAATATCCGGTTGAAATAGTTTTTTGACTGATTGATTCAAGAGGTGTTTTCACCTTTTTTAAGGTAGTTGCAGGTTGTCTCCAAAGAGTTGTCACGTTTTGTCAGTTGTTTTAAGTGGAGGTGGGGAGAATGGGAGAATCCATGTCCACCCCAAGAAGGAACAACGAGAACTTTCCAAAAGTACAATATGCAGATCCATCTTTGCCACCATGGGGAGGCTGTCAAGGTGATTCTTGCTCAGGGAAGACGGACTGGAAACTCCAATGTCCTTGCCAGCTCTACAAGCCTCTGACTTTGAGATTTTGTGAGTGGCCAATATCATTCTTCCAGGGTCTCTGGGGACAGTGCTAACCTTATTAGTACCACTCCAAGATGGCTCCATGTAGACATACTGAAAATCACCCTAGGATTCTCCAAAGACTTTGGTCTTTAAGATGCCAGTCAAAGGTCCCATGGTCAGTGACTGCCTAGTCTGATCTGACTCTTTTCCCCTACACTCTCCAGACCCAGCAGAAAGCCCATTTACCCAATTCACTCAGGATCTACAAAAGTTTGCCGAGATCTTATTTCCTCTCTTTAAACGCTTTTCGTGCTAATAGGTCACGGTACTCCAGAAAGAAACTTGGGTCACCAGGCATCATCAAGAAGATGCGGTGCCCTCTTTGCAGAGTTATGTGACCTGTCCATAAATATGGACCCCTTGATCTTTCCAGACTATAGTCTGTGATTCAACGGGGGGGGGGGGGGCTCCTCCCACCATGACCTTAGGGGGTGTAGTTGCTTTTCTGGGAGTGGTAGCAAATTGGTACAGCTGCCCTCATGCTGCCATTGGTACCAGTGGGCAGTCTTGAGATGACTGGCTAGGACTCAAGTTCATGGTCATGGCTATAGAAAACAAGGAAGGTGAAAGACCTGGAGGGAAAAATCTCAGACCAGAAGTTCTTGAGGTTCTAGTGTTGTCCTTCAGGCCCAGGGTCCAAGGACAGGATCTTCTTTCCATTTTCACTTTCTTGACAAATACAGCATCACTCTCAGGGAGCCTAGAGCCTTCCCCAAAATCCTAGCTTCCCAGAACCAGAAGAAGCTGTGTTACAGAAAAGTGAGGCATTTTCTTCCCCATGTTCTTGTTATTTTTACTAAGAAAAAATGGTTTTGCGAGGTTAGCATAATTTGTGAATTAGAACAGCTATGTGTCTGAGAGCTGCCTTCTATTAAAATGTACCGAACTCACTTTGGTACAGCAAATGGGTTTGTGTCTGGCAGGCTGGGAGCCCGGGCAATGAGGGGGCAGTGAGTCCAGCTAGGTGGATATTCTGGAAGGGCATGAGTGCAAGGGTCTGAAAATGAAGCCATTTATAGGTCGACATGGAAGAACAGATCTCTGTGACTTTGGTCTGAATGGACCCAGACCTGGGAAGGGGCCAAAGGGAGCCATGAAATCCCCTAAGGTGACAGCTCCTCCCATTCCATGTACCCATACCATCTGTCCAGTGGCCTTGGCTGCCCATGGCCTTCCTCCTGGACCAAGCAAAGGTCAAGCCTGGGCTTGACCTAGGCCTCTCTTCAAAGCATATGTGCCCACATAAATCTAGTCTCTCCTTCATGTAAAGTCACAGTGGCAGGAAATTCTGCCCCCAGGACAGTTAAACCCTAAAGAGTGAAGGGAGTAAAGTGCAAGAAAAGTGGGAAGGGGTCAGGGTCTAGATTGGGAAAAACTCTGAAGGCTAAACTGAACAATTTGGACTTTCTTTCTTTTTTAGGTTTTTGCAAGGCAATGGGGTTAAGTGGCTTGCCCAAGGCCACACAGCTAGGTAATTATTAAGTGTGTCTGAGGCCAGATTTGAACTCAGGTACTCCTGACTCCAGGGCTGGTGCTCTATCCATGCACCACCTAGCTGCCCCCAAACGGAACACTTTGGGTTGACTCCTGGAGGCAGTAGGGAGCCCCTGGAGTTTACTGACTAGGGGGTGGCTTGGTCAGATCTGCAATTTAGGAAGATCCCTTGGACAGCTGAATGGAGAATGGGGCTAGAGGAGAGAAATCTAAGGGCAGCAGAGCACTCCCCTCCTCCCAGACCAGAACAGTAATCTAGGCTTTAAAGGAATTAGGGTCTGTACCAGGGTTGGGGCTGTATTCAGGAAAGAAGGGGCACAGACAGACAGGAAAGGTGGGGGGAGGGTTGGTCAGTTAGAATGAGGGCAAGAGGGGAGCAGAAGATGATCCTATAGTTGCTGAGAGAGGTCACTGGGAGGATGGTGATGGTTTGGAGGTTTAGCAGGAGGAGAGTGGGGGAAAAAACTAAATCTATTTTAGACATGTTGAGTGTGGGCTGTTTGCTGGGTACCCAGGTCAAGATGTCTCATGAACAGCTGGTGCCTGGAGATCAGGAGGAGGTTAGGGCTGGATAGCTACATCTGGGAATCATCTGCCTAGAGATAGCAAGTGAATTGCTGAGAGTTGAGCAGTTCAGGGAGGGAGAGAATGTGGAAAACAAGAGAGAGCCTTGGGAAGTCCGTGTGCTTAGTGGGAGCATCTTAGAGGAAGAAGACTCTTCACAGCCACTCTTTGGAAAGGCAGGGCAGTGGTTAGAGCCCTGAACAGGTCCATCATGGCCCACTGGGCTGCCCAGAAAAGACACCTTACCTCTGTCCAGGTGTCTGTAAACATCCACCCAGTAGGAAGGCTTGCTTTCCCAGACCTGTTGGGCTGGCAGCCCTGAGACAACTTAGTAGAGATCTCCAAAGATATGTTTAACAGAGCCACTCCTAGGCAAGGTTGGAATCAATGGGCACGTGAAGATTTCAATGACACATGAAAACAGCTGGCCTCCCTTTGTGAATGACTCAGGCAAGCAGAAAGGAACAAGCGATTAAAATAGAAGTGGGACCAAGAAGCTTGGCAGGAACAGCAGATCCCCTGCCCCCACAGCAGCACCATCATTATTGGGGTGCTGCAACTGGAGGTCAGTTTTTCCACAGTGGTCTACATGGAATCTGTAGGGAAGTCTGCCATGAGGCAGGGAGTTGGGCTGATTGGACCAGGTCTGGATTCTCAGTCAAGGACCCTCCCCATGAAGAGGACACCCTAAGAAGCTCCCCTATGGGAAGGGCAAGAGTCAGAATACCAGAACGTTAGGATCTGGACTCCTTAGAAGGAATCACTAATGGAGATCACAAAGCATGCACCAGCCAGGGAAGCAAAGCCACTAATGGAGTTCTCCTGGGGCACTCAGGATGTTTTGGGTCAGTTCACATGGAGAGGGGATTCTCTGGAGATGGAAAGGTTCTCCAAATGCTCCTATGCTTACCAAAGTGAACCCCAGAAGACTACAGGGATCCCCCACAGTGAGGCATTCAAAAGAGACTGATCCTAGCCATTTAACGAGAAAAATCCAATGGGATGAAAAATGTTTGTTGTCTAACTGAAGACATACCATTAGGTGACTGAGGCCAGAGAACTAGATGACCATTAGACTGTGGAAGTCAGCGGTATCTTGTCACACACTCACAGGATCAAGGCTTGGAAGTATCATGGAGTTTGCTCCTATTTTGCGTGCCTGAGACTATTGACACAACCCAGATGCCAGCTCCTAATGTCCACCTACCCCATAATGTGCCATTCCTATTGGACCATGCCCAGTGGCTGTGAACTGTTGAGTCTGGTAAAGTCTCTGACTCTAAAACCATGATGTTCCCACCTCCTCCACAAAGGAAAACAGATGGAGATTGAGAGATAATGGAAGATTTCACAGAATGTGTTAGGGAAATAAATCCATCCTTGGTAGAATCTCTAGATTGTTCTTGTTCCTTCATTCTCCAAGAGGACCAATGACAAAAGTGATATCTGGACTTGCAAGTGAATTGGATTTAAGTGAGGGGGGTGTTGTGCAAAGTCATCATCCTCACTCTCTCCTCCAGATTCATCCAAGTCCAATGGCAAGACAGAGATCAAGACAACAGAGATGGCCCCAAATGCAGTGGGAGCCTTGGTCTTTTTAAGCTGAGATCTTTCCCAGGTCTCAATTGTCTAAGGCAACACCCATTCAATGAATAACAGGTAAGAAATGAGGCCCAAAATGGCCCAATTTGCCTACTAAATAAAAATCAGACTAAGAGGGGAAGTCCCGTAGTGATTTTGACCAGAACAGAAACAATTGGCATTCATTTTTGCTCTGAGGCAGCAAAACCCAAACAATTTCTATGGGAGGCTTGAATTGGGATCTATTATTAGCCAATCAATGAGAACCAGAGTGATTTGGGTTTAAGGCTACTCAAGTAGCTCCATTTAAATCCCACTGGGGTTTGTCGAAGTCTGGATTTTGAGAGCTCCATTTCTTTCTTTTTTTAATTTAAGGCAATAGGCTTAAGTGACTTGCCCAAGGTCACACAGCTGGGTGATTTTCAGGTATCTGAGGCCAGATTTGATCTCAGGTCCTCCTGACTCCAGGGCTGGTGCTCTACCCACTGAACCACCTAGCTGCCCACTTCCCCCCCAGAGTTCTATTTCAAGAATTCATAAATAAAACTTCATGGGACAAAAAAGTTAATTGTACCAGTTTTTAAACAATGATAACATATATAAGGGAAGAGAAAAAATATCTAAACCCAAATCCCAAGATAGCTTCCAGATTGCAGAGATCAAAATTTATATTCCTTTGGGCAGAGCATACACATGAGAGGGTGTGATACCCTATGTGGACCAAGATCCCTTGGTCTATAGGTAACTACAGATTCTGGGAAGAAAGGTGGACCACTGAAGATGACCAAGCAGGACAAATTTAATGAATACAAAGACTTACTCTCACATCTCATACATTAGTTTTGTAGGAATAAAATGGAAGAGTGTGTGGTTGGATGATAGTTGATCTGACAAAATCATTTGGAGGGTGATTTGAATGGGGGATAGACTGATAGACCAGGGAGAGTTCACAGGAAGTGAACCATGAAAGTGAAGAGGAGGCTGGGGGCCTAGGAGGTCCCTTCAATTACTGAGGAGAAGGATAAGCTAGGCCTTTTCTTCTAGCTCCTAGAGGGTAGTAGCTCTAGAAATGATGAGTACAAGTTGCCAAAAGACAGATTTGGGTGAGATAGGAAAAAAGTCCCTATCGTCAGAAGAACTGTCCAGAAGAGACATGGGCTGCCACAGGAGGTCCTGAAGCATAGTCTGGATGTCCCCCTATCTGTCCCTGATGTTGGTGGAGGTTCCTCCCATAAGCTATTCATGAAAGCTCCAAAATCCCCTCTGACTCAAATTCTTCAGTTGGGCAGCCAAAGTTTAGGGAGGTAGGATGGCACTGGATTTAGTGACTGAACTGAAGCCAGGACCTTGGACTCTCAGGTGGGCACACCTTCCATGGTTCCACTTCCTGGCCCTAGGACTTTGTTACTGCTGGGCAGAGCCTTGAAATGAAGCATCTGTGTTCTCATTGCACCTCCCCTGCCGCAATCCTGCTTACTGTGGCGCTGTCCCATTCATTGCCATTTCCCGTTAGAAGTGGGAATAAAACTATTTACTTGATTCAAGAGGGTTGAGGAAGATAAACTAATAAAACCAATCACTGAAGTGTTCTTGCAAATGCCTTCTCTGGAGGAATTCCTTCTGCCCTTTGAACGAAGCTGGGCAAAAGCAGGAGGTTGGACTGGAAACCAGAAGGCCTGGTTCCTGTCTTAGTCAGACCACTCCTAGTGTGCACATTGGATGTCAATAGACAATAAGTATTTATGAAACACTGTCCCAAGCTCTGGAGATATAAACATGAGAAGACAGGCCCTGCCCTCAGGTAGCTTACAATCTAATGGGGAAGACATCAGCCAAAGGAAGCTGACCAGGTGAATCAGCCTCGCTTTCCTCATATGAAAAAGCAGATTACACTTTTAATTTCTGACCACGTTGACATAAAGGAAACTCCTACAATGCAATGTGGCACCTGCTCTGAAACATAAGCCATGGAGAATTTGTTGGGGCTCTACAGGGGCAAACGACTAGCCAAGAACATAGTTGATGTAGGTCAGAGGGAGGATTTGAACCCAAATCTTTCTGGTTTTGAGGCTGGTTCTCATTCTGCCAAATCAAAGTGATTTTAGCCAGAATCAAGAGCAGCTGCAGAGCTTCTAAGAGTAAGGTTACCATCTCTCCATCTTTTGCCGTGGTCATATGAACTTGTGTCCAGTCCTGAATGCCACCCTGGGAGCTCTAGAGTATCCAGGAGAAGGCATCTAGGATACAGTCTTGACCAGATGCAAATCCCTTGAAGGAATTGGGGAATTTCAGCCTGGAGAAGATTCAAGGGGGCATGTCAGCCATCATCAACTCTCTGCAGAATGTCATGGGGAGCGGGGATTAGGTTGATTATATCTAGACTATGAGATCAGGCTTAAGTCACAAGAAAAGAAAATTCTAGAAAAATATCCTCACCCTGAGAGCTGTCCCAGTGTGGAAGGGGCTGCCCTCAGAAGTGATGGTTCTTCCTCCTTGGAGATCTCTAAGCAGAGGCTAGGGGACCACTTCTTAGATATGGCTTGGGAGGGAGCCCAAACTGAATAACCCTGAGATCCCGAACAAGCCTAAGACTCCAGTGCTTGGGGTCAGTGATTAGTGGAAGGGGCTGTTCACTGGCACATTGACTGCCCCTTGAGGCAAGGAAGAATGGGTTGGATTCAATTGCCTTAAACTGGCCAGGAGGGGAGCCTAGGCCACTTCCATCAGGAAGAAGAGTGGGGGGAGAGGGTCTTGAGAAACTCTTCCTTGTTGGCTCTGCAGTGCTTTTGTTGCCAGTTGGGTGGAGGGGTGGACCTGCTGGACAAGAGCTGGGCTGCCCCATTCTAAGGGCATTGAAGCCTTTCTTCTGGAGAAGAGCCCCAGGACCTGGAAGCTCCTGGAGTCTATTGATGTAGGCATGGCTTGTCTCCTCAGGAGGCAAGGACCCTAAGCCAGGACTGTCAAGGGCTAGAGCTGCCATCAGAGTATAGAGGAAGCCAGTCTTGTACCAAGTAGAAGGGCAAGCCTGGGCACTGGGAGTCAAGTGGATTCTGGGAAAACAATGGACTCCACTGCCTTAAGTTCTCTCCCCTCAGGAGAGCAAGTGAGGGACTCCAAACCTTACTCAATGGTCCCCAAGGACTGAAAAGAAAGGGGGAGACGGGAAGGGTCGTTTCGTTGCCTTTGAGCTCCAAGATGCCTGTTCTGTGTTCTCTGTGGAGGATAATAAGTTTATTCTGTGCTCTATTCCTTGCTAACTCAGGCCTTTCAAGGGAACTCGTACCATGTAGGATAAGAGACAGAAGCTAAACAAAACCAGATGTTCCCAGATTTAGCAAATGAAATAACAGATGTACTCTGCAAACCTGAAAGTGCCTTGGAAATGTTCCTTTACAATATCATTATCTTCATCAACAGGATGAGGGCTCAGGCTAGAGAGATTGTTTTAGACTCACAGACTGAACCTAGACCATATCTCTGAGAACTGGGGTGAAAGGCTATAGCGAGGACATTGATTGGGGAAACGTGTCACAGGATCTGGAATGGAAGGATCCACAAAACTCATCTAGTCGAATCCTGTTGTTTCACAAAGGAGGAAGTGGGTCCCAGAGAGGTGGAGTGCACAGGTACCAAGCAGATTGAGCATGAAATCAAATTGGGATTCAGACCCTTAATCCAGAGCTCTTTTCAGGTCATGGAGTCACAATTGATGGATACAGGTTAACCAGGACCTCAATACTGGAAAGATGCTGAAAGAAGGGACATTGGGTAGATATCCAACAGTGGTAGGAGGGGTCTAGATAGGGAGGAGACATGTATTCCATAGCATGAGAAGACTCTCAGTGGAAGGAGTTTCCAACTTGGAGTCAAGAGTCTCCTGCAGGATCGGGACTAGAGATGTGAGGATCCCATGTGGTCTGGTTGTCATGAAATCCTCACTTGGTTAGTTATAGCCAGGGGAAGTCCCTGGAGGCTCAATCCCTGAGGTTTTGTTCCCAAGATTTGGAACCATAAAATGTTGGAAACAGTAGAGTTCTGCTATCATGCAGTTGCATTGGCTGATCCAGAGAGTCTGGGGAAGCAGCGTTCTCCAGGGGATAGCCCCCTTCTAGTCCCCAAACTTTACTAACAGTCATTGATTCTGAAAATGACAAGCTTCTCCGTGGACAGGTGGCTCCAGTTAGTAGGGTCCCTGATGAAGATGCAAGCACGCCAAAAAGAGGACAGCTAGAGCTGGCAGGCTAGATGAGTTCTACACCCCTGCACCCCCATTGTGACCAAAGCAGGATATGCCTCAGTCTGATTATGTTATTGCCTTCTGCGGTCTTTACACGGTTTAATTTTTCTTTTAAAAATTAAAATTTAAAAATTAAAAATTAATTTATAATGCAATAAACACTGACAGATATAACAATATAAAATAAAAACTCTTTCAGATCCTCAATTTTTTAGGGTTTTCAATATTTTCCCCTACTTTTCTTTCCTTAAATTTATTATTTATTTTAAAAGTTCTTTTCTTTTTAAACTTTGAATTCCAAATTCTTTTCCTCACTCCCACCTCTCTCCCACCCATTGAAAAGGGAAGGAAAATTATATCATTTACAATGTGAAACCCTGCAAAACATTTCCATATAAGACATGTCACACAAAAACAAGAATATTATATTTCAATTTGTACTCACAGTTCATCCGTTCTCTCTCTGGAGGTGGATAGCATTTTTTTTCACCATGAGATCTTTGGAATTATTGTCTTGATCAGAGTAATCAAGTTTTTCCCAGTTAATCATCATTACAATGCTGCTATTGCTGTGCACAATGATTTCCTGATCCTCTCTTCACTTTGTAACGGTTCATATAGGTCTTGCCATTTTTTTACTGAAACCATCCCCCTCATTATTTCCTTTTGGGGGGTTTTTACTTTATGAAATTTTATTTAATTTTTCCAATTGCATTCAAAGGTAGTTCTCAACATTTGTCATTTGCAAGTTTATGAGCTCCACACTTTTCTCCCATCCTTCCTTCCCTCTGCCCTCCCCATGGTGGAATATGAAATGATATTGAACATGATTGTACAGCTATAACCTTGTTCAGCATAACTCCATATTAGTCCTGTTGGGAAAGAGGAATTAGAATTAAAGGGGAAAAACATAAGAAAGAAAGGAAAATATAATAGAAGTTTTAAAAAAGTGAACATAGAAAGTTTTGTTCTGCAGATTCAGAATTCATAGTTTTGTTCTCTGAATTGAATGACATTTTCCCAAACAAGTCTCTCAGGATTGTCCTCGATCACTGAACTGCTGGAAAGAACTGCATCCATCATAGTTGAGCATCTCACAATGCTGTAGAGAACATGTACAATGTTCTCCTGGTTCTACTCACTTCACTCAGCATCAGTTCATGCAAGTCTTTCTATGCTTCTCTGAAGTCTGGCCCTCATCATTTCCTCACAATAAAATAGTATTCCATCACAAAAATATGCCCCAACTTGTTCAACCATTCTCCAGTTGATTAATATCTCCTCAGTTCGCAATTCTTTGCCACTGCAGAAAGAGCTGCAATAAATATTTTTGAATGTCTTAGTCATTGTTCCTTTTTGTTTGTTCTCTTGGATATACAGAACTACTAATGGTGTTGCTGTGTCAAAGAACGTGCACTTTTTGATAATCCTTTGGGCAAAGATTCAAATTGTTCTCCAGAATGGTTGGATTAGTTGCACCAACAGTTTGTTAATATATCTATCATCCCTTATCTCCTCCAGGATTTGTCATTTCTGATAGCTGTGAGGCAGTACTTCACAGTTGTTTTGACTTGCATTTTTCTAATCAGTAATAATTTAGAGCATTTTTATATGACTATGGTTAGCTTTGATTTCTTCTCTTAAAATGTTTGTTCATATCCTTTGATCATTTATCAATCAAGGAATGGCACCTATTTTGTAAAATATGATTCAGTTCGCTAAATATTTGAGAATTGAGGTTTTTAATCAGAGAAATTTATCCTTAATTTTTTACTATTATTTCGTTGTCTATGGTACTTTAACGTAGTTTCCTTGATTATCTCTTTTAATTAGAATATTTTTTTGCTTTTGCTTTGTCTGAGATCATGGTTACGCTTCCCTCCCTGTGTTACTTCAGCTGAAGCATAATTCACATAACTCCCGTCCTTTATTTTTAACTATGTGTCTTTTTGCTCCAAGTGTATCTCTTGTAAGCAACATATCATTAGATTCTAGTTTATAATCCATTCTTTTGCCTTCATTTTGTGGGTGAGTTCATCTCTCTAAGACTCACAGTTATGATTACAGTATATTTCTCTCTAACCCAGTTTCTTCTATTTATCTTTCTCTCACTCTTTTGCTTCTGACTACTGCCTCCCTTAATCAACCCTCCCTTTTGTCAACCCACCCGCTCTATCAGTCCTTCCCCTCCTATTTCCCAAATGGGTAAGATGGATTTCTTTACCCAACTCATACATCTTTCTTCTTTGAAGCAATCCCAAAGCGTGAAGGTCAAGTATTGCCACCCCCCCATAATTTCCCCTCCACTTAAAAACTCTTGTATACTTTTTGAAAAAATTTTATTTATTTAAGGCAATGGAGTTAAGTGATGTGCCCAAGGTCACACAGCTAGGTAATCAATCAGCATCTGAGATCAGATTTGAACTCAGGTCCTCCTGACTCCAGGGCAGGTGCTCTATCTACTACACCACCTAGCTGCCCCCATCACTATTATTTCTTTAATTATTTTTTTCTATACCACTCTAATTTTTCTTTAACTCTTCTAGGAATTTTTGTGGGGCCTGGATCCAATTAGCATTTTTCTTTGAGGCTTTGCTTGCATCTATTTTCACATTATTCTAAGTTTATATCTTGGTCTTTTCTGCCACCAGGGTAGCTTTTAATGGGCAAGTTCTTTTCTTGTTGAATTTGCTCATTTATGTTTAAGTTCTGGGTCTGTTCACTTACGGGTGGGGATACCCTGTTCTAATTTTCAAGTTTTTTTGTGCTGCTGTTTTTCAGAGCTAGTTCTTAGGGTTTAGAAGTTTTTGGTGCTTTCAAAGTGATGTGATGTGGGTGGAGGTGTGGTCACTTGCTTGTTAGTCAGGAAAGGTTCTTTCTTTCCTGCAGCCACAGGTGCTCTTCTTGGCCTTAGAAGTGATCAAGTTCCCTGGTCCCTTGTGAATGACCCTGGAACAGCAATCCAGAATTGCCATTCGGCACCAGCTACCCCTAGGGTCAGCATAAGGTTCTCTGTGATCTCTTCCTGACCAGTTTCCTGAACCCCTTACTATCTCGGGGCTGAGAGCTTCCAAAGCGATTACTGCTACTACTGCTGCAATGGCTGTTGTTGTGGCTTCATGGGTAAGCCTGAACACACTCTACACCCCCCATGTCATAGACTTCCGCTGACCTCTGAAGCTTTCTTAAGCTGGACAAATCTCTCACCTCAATGACAACTTCTTATTGCCTCTGTGACTTTAAAATTTGATTTGAGGAGTTATTTTTAAGTTGTTTAGAAAGGAATGCTGGGAGACTTCAATTAAGTTATTGCCTGTACTTCACCATTTTAGCTCCCTTACCTTACACATTTTAAGATAATAGTTCACATTCTGATGTCTTTATTGTTAATACAGCATGAAAGTTCATTCTTGCCTTAGGAAAAAAATTTGGATGAGAAACATAGAAAGTTAAAGTTGTAAGGGATCTGAGAAATCTAGTCTACCCCTACCCCCATCCCTGCATTGTACAAGAGAGGGGCAGGATTTGCCCAAGATCACACAGGTGGTCAGTGTCGGAGCTTCTGAGGCCCAGCCTCTAGTCCCTGCCCTCCAATAAGCCACCTCCTGGGCTAGATTTATGCTCTCCTAACATGAGAAGAATTTCAGAGTCTCCCAGCCGTTGTGAGAGATTACCTTGAAAAATATCCAGATTTGCATGGTATTGTTATCAGGTCATTCTTTCTTTGCTAGATTGTCCCCAGCTCAACACTATAAACAGACAATGCCTATGACCTTTCACAGACAAAAATCCAACCAGAGAATGTGCTGTCCAAGTCCCTGAAGGCCATTTGAGTTTGACCCTGTGGCAACAGTGAGGAAACCAGTGGAGGAAACAGGCTGCTGCCGGAAAAAGAAACTGTCTCACAAACCTTCCAAGACCCCCTCTGCTTCCCTCCAGGCTCCTGGATACTTCCCCTGCTTTAGATCTTCTGCTCTAAGTGCCCACCCCTGCCTCACCTGGCAGGGTTGCAGATTCCTTGGGGCATCGCCTTGACTTGGCAGACTTCTGACTGACTCTCTTTGATCATGATTTAGACCAGGCTTCTAATCACCAGAATACACACATGGGTCCCATTTCCCACTAGGAACCAGGCAGCCTCTGTTTTTATGAATACCCACATGCCAGTGGGCAGCTGTCCTGCAGCCACAAGGCTCCTCCATGTCGAGGATCTTTTGATGAAGCAGGAAGTTAATGAGGAGACTTCGGGACAAGCTTTCTGAAACCAGCTAGGAATGGAATTGGAAACACTTGGGAGATGATCTTTGCCCTGGTGGATTTTGGGTGAATTCAGGGTCCCTTTCTCCCAGGGTAAGTCTCTGATTCACAGAGTATTCCTTGGCCACTTTCCATGTCCTCCTCATGTGGTGAGACCCCTTCTGTCTTCTTGCTTCCTTCTGCCCCATCCTCTCCTACTCTTACCCCCTAGAGAATAAAAATAGCTAAGTTTTGGAGGGCTCTGCTGATGTTTCCAGTCACCACCTCCCTCTTGTTCTCCCATAGGCTTCAGAAAGGCAAGGGATGACTCCCTGTTTGTCATCTGCAGGTCCTGCCAGCCTCTGGAATAGAATGGAGTTAGATCCAATTAGTGGTAATGCTGTATTGAGAGACAACAATGAAAGTATAGGTTTCCATTGTTATTATTTGCTTTATTTAAAATATATAATAAATTCAACATATAACTTTCCAAGGCTGCAACAATATTTTTTCTTTGATGTACCTTTAGAATGACTGGAACACGAAGGTCACTTGTGCCCCACATACAGGATGGCAACACCTGCCACATCTTCCTCCTTTCCCATCACTCTGGGAGGGGGTGGTTCTTGGAGTCCAGGTGGAACAGACCCATGAGGAGTTGACATGGAGGTCATACTAATTCCTTTGAGGTCCAACGTGACCTCTTTGCTCATGTCTCCTTTCCCCCGTGCTGCTTCCATAATCATCTGTTTCTGCCTTTCCAAAGGCCTGCTCTAATGGCTAGGGGGACTTTTACTGAATTTGGCAGAGCTGTTCAGCACCCAAGGGAAGAGCCACCCAAACTGCCTATAGAAGCCTGGGAGCGTGAGGGGCATTCCTAAAATGAAAGACATGATCAGACTGTCCCAAGTGGCCAAAAGTATAAGAAAGCATCCCCCCAGACTGGTAGGGCAAAGAAGGAGCTGAGGACCATATGAAAACATTTGAGCCTCTGAAAGAAAGCCCACAAGGTCACCTATTACAGAAAAACCCCAGCCCCCTGAGAAATAGCTTCTTGGTTATTGGCTGTGAAATAAGCAGAGGAGTCACCACAGAGATAGAGAATTGACTCTATCCCAGAATCCCATCTGACTTTAACACATGCTTGGGAAAATTCCAGAAGAGTGAGGGGACATTAGAGTCAGCTTCATCAAGTCTTTGGAGGACTAGTCAGTTAAGTCCATTAAGAAGGACCTTAGAGTCCTAGATCTCCAGGGGGAAGAACCACAGATGTCATGAGATGATTTTCCCCAAATCACACAGGCAGAAAGTACTGGGGTAGGTTTTGAACCCAGAGCCATTGGTTTTTCTAAGGCATGATGGAAACAAAATCAGATAAAAGTTATGATGAACAGACTAGCAAGTGTCCCCAGATGCGCAGCATTTGGTCACTGTTAAGGTCATTCTTTGTTTTGGCTGCCAGAGGAAAGGATGGCCAACAATTGTTCCAGAATCAGAGGAAATGGAGGTTGGAGGGAGCTGACAATGCCTAAGAAATCACTTTCTGTTTCCAGAAAGGAATTAAAAATCCTCCCACTTTCCTTAGGAAAAAAAAAAAGACTAGAGATGCCTGAGAACAGAGATACAGAGACAGAGAGAAACAAAAAGAGGGAGAGGGAGAGAGAACTAGAAAAAGGGAGAGAAAGGGATAGAGACACACACGAAAAGAAAGAGAAAGAGTCAAGAGGGAAAGGAGGAGCAGAATGGGGAGGAGAAGGGGGAAGAGAGAGAAAGAAGGAAAGAGATGGACAGAGAGACAGCCAGAGAGAGCATGAGCATCCATCAGCGTCCTGATGAGGTGAGCCCAACTGACACAAGGACAAGAGCAGAAAGAAGACAAGGAGAGCCAAAGCACATCAAGTCAAGCCAAATCAAGGAGCAAGAATTAAGCGTCTGCTGCATTCAGACCTGTGCTTAGTGCTGGGGATGCTAGAAGAGGCAGGAGCCAGACCCTGCCCTCAGGGAGCTCCCCGTCGAATGGAGCTCACCAATATAGACACACAAGTTCCATGTGGGATAGAGAAGACATAATGGAGGGGGGTAGTGAAGGGTTGGGACGGCTTCCTGTAGGAGGTGGGATTTTAGTTGGGGCCTGAAGGAAACCAAGCCCAGGAGGGAGAGCCTTCTAAGCCTGGTGCCTGGAGCAGAGAGCTCCAAGAGGGGGGAGGTCACTGGATGGAAGAGGATGGGAGGGGAAGTCAAGGTAAAGAGACTGAGAAGGGAGGAGGACCAGGTTAGGAAGGGCTTTGAATGCCAACCCAAACATTTTAAATTTGCTCCTGGAAACGCTAGGGAGCCACTAGAGTCTGGTGAATCCTGAGGAGGATGGCTAGACCTGCCCTTGCCAACGTTCCCTTGACAGCTGAGTGGAGGCCAGGTTGTGTGGTGCAAATGAATCATCTCCGGCCACAGGAGGAGAAACAGGGTGAGAAAAGGGCTTTGTGGGTAAGTCCAGGGAGCTAATCTTTCCATGGGAAGTGGGGCATCAGGTCAGACCAGAACCAGACAACAAACCAGCCACTGTCTGGGGCACAAAAGGAAGGATGCCATGGGGTCTAGGAGGGATGTGCCAAGCCTAACCTCACTTTGCGGAGCAGAGAGAAGGTCTGGCCCACCCCTGATGGGTGTCCTGAGCTGTACATATATGACTAGATGAATGTTTATCCACATACAGGCATGCACACATATGTATGTGGGACTTGGCCAGCTCTCGAATTCCCATTATTATAGAGGGTCGGGTGGCACCCTCCACCCCACCCCTAGCTCCTTATGCCAGCCTCCCCAGCTTTGCTCCCCAGCACCCTCCCCCATCACCATTAGCAGCTGCTCCAAACCTCTACCTGGGGCACCAGACACCCATGAAAAGAAACAATTCAACCCCCAGTCTTCTTGTGATGCCGGGGAGTCACTGCAGGGAGCTGCCAGGGGTACATTGTGGGGAGGGGAAGGAATCTCCCTGTACCCCTGGGAGGCCAGGGAAGGCTGGGGGCCTTATAGAAGAGAAAGGGGAAGGACTGTGGACAATGCAGAAGGAAGAGCTTACATAAGAACAATAAGGACACTGGGCTGGGCTGGAGGGAAACTTCTGGGGCCTCCTCCAGGGCTAACTAGAGGGGGTCCAGGACACAGAGGACCAGAAAGGTCTGCTCATCATTCCAGATCCAGCCAACATCCTCAACTAATCCCCTTTCTTGGCATCTAATTGGCCAGATTACTCAAGAAAAATCACTTTTACATCCTTGGAAACAAGAAGTCATCAGCCTTTACTTGAAGCCCTCCCATAACGGAGAACTCACTCCCTCTAGAAGCAACCTGCAGAAAGCCTTCATAATTAGGAGGATTTTCCTGACATCTGATGCAAATCAGCCTCTCTGCAACTCCCCTCTCCTAACCACCCCTCCTCGATTTACCTTCTGGGGCAAAACAGAGAAAGGTTGGGGGGTCCCTCTTCCCTGGCACAGCCCAGTAAGACAGGGGAGAATTGGAGAACCTTTTTTTTCCAATTGAGATTGTATTTTATTTTTCAAATTACATGTTATGAAAGTTTTTTTTAACATTAATCCACATGCATATGTATATTTTTAAGGTATATAATTTCCTTCCCCTCTCCCTTCCCACCCCCATCCCTTCAGGGTTGAACAATCTAGCAAACATTGTACATACACATTTGTGTTTAACATGTTTACAGATGAGTCATTTTCTGTTTGAAGAATTAGGACTAAGGGAAAAGAAAGAAAACCATGAGATAGGAAAGAAAAACATAAGAAATTTCTAAAAAGTGAACATAGTGTTCATTCAGAGTCTGTAGTTGGGTTTGGTTTGGTTTTTGTTTTGTTTTGTTTTGCTTTTCTCTGTCTGGATGCGGCCCACAGGCCCTGACTCTCTGAACTGCTGAGAGGAGCTCCATGCATCAAGGATGATCTACTCCCAATGTTGTTGTTAATGTGGACAATGTTCTTCTCTTGATTCTACTTAAGGAGCTTCTTCTTTCCCCATTTTTCAATTCCTGTCCTTGAAATAAATTCCTTAGGGAAACCATTGAGTGCTCTCTTCCTTTTCTTCAGCCCCTTCTTCCTCTGCTTTCTCTTCTGCCTTGTTCTTCTTCTTCTTGCTCCTCCTCTTTCCTCCTTTTTTCCTCTTCCTGTTCAACTTCTTTCTTCTCTTCCTCCTTCCCCCTCTTTTTCTTCCTCTTTCATCTACCTTCCTCTTCCTCCTTCTCTTCTAACGTTCTCCTTCCTCTCCTCTTCCTCCTCCTCCTCCTGTTTAATCAGATGATTCATTCCCTGAGTTTGGGGGACGGGAGCAGGGTGTTGGGTGTCAGGTATCTATGGTCCTACAACAAAGAGGCTAATACCAAGGAGAAAGTGTCAGTCTTTGGGGCTGCACCTTTATGAGATTTTACATCTGTTTTGTTTGTCTTGGGCCCTTCTGGGATCCAAATGTAGCTGGTTATTTCTAGGTTAAGGAGGCTAACCCTACTTCTGGCTCTTCCTCCACGACCACACCTGAACAAGTGGCAATGACTCCAAATCTGTCACTAACTAGCTGATGACCTTGGGGAAGTTACTTATTCTTCCCAAGTCTGTTTCCCCTCTGAACCACTGGCCCTTGAGAGACTCTATTGATAGATTGCACACAAAGTGCTTTGGAATATGGAAGGTTCTAGAACCATTCTGCCTTGTTATTCCCTTTGGACTTGGGGTCTAAAATGAACCAAGTTCTGGATGAAGGTTTCTATCTGAGGTCACAAAACCAAGAACATGAAAGGATCTTCAAGATCTCTTCAAGATCACCTTCTCATTTGGCAGATGAGGAAACTGTGACCCAGCAAGGTTGGGGGGCAACTTGCTCAAGATCGCTTGGCTGACCGGGAACTTCTGTGAGATTCTAGTTCTAATTCTTCTGACTCCGAGGTCAGAATTCTTCTCTGGGTCAGGTGGCCTCATGGAAGCTGGAAGTCCCATTGTTCTCTGCCCCAGGGCTAGAACCCAGGTCAGTTCTGAGAGGGAGGAGACCCAGAGGTGAGGGCTCCAGAAATGAGGCGCAGTTCAAGGCGATGGGCATGTTTAGTCTGGAGAAGAGAACCCTTTAGAGAGATCCAAGACCTATTTCTAAGTCTTATGGGCTTGGATTCGTAGGAGTGAGCTTGTTCTGATAGGTGACTTAGGACAGAACCAGGAGGAAAAGGCAGAAGAAGCAGAGAAGCAGATTTCAGATCAAAATGAGGAAAAGTTAGCTAAGGATAAGAACTACCCAAAAGTGAATTGGCCTTCTCTCAGGGTAGTGAACTCCCCAGCAAGGGATGTGTTTGTGGGGAGGCTGGGGAATCAAAAACGAGTTAGGAGTCTACCAATTTGGTTATTAAAAATATTTGTCTAATGCATTTTAATTTGTATAATTGGTTCCTTTTGTGATCCTGTATATTCTCTGCTTTTAGGAATATGATTCTAAGCAGGGCTTTCCCAGACCACTGCACAGACAATTGTATATAGTAGAGATTGTTCTATTCCCTCCCCTCTGCATTGGTTCATATAAGTCTTTCTGGGTCTCTGAAATCATTGTTTTCCTCCTTTCTCTTTTGAAATTTTATTTAAAGCAATGGGGTAAAGTGACTTGTCCAGGGTCACACAGCTAGGCAATTATTAAGTTCCTGAGGTCCTCCTGACTCCAGGGCTAATGCTCTATCCACTGCACTACCTAGCTGCCTCCTTTTTCCTCCTTTCTTGCATCACCAAGTGTCCTTCACATCCATAGGCAACAACTCATTGAAACAGTCCTCAATTGCTTAAGCATCCAGGTTTTGGTAACCATCAAAGGGTCTCCGGTCGGTGTGTTTGTGTGTGTGTGTGTGTGTGTGTGTGTGTGTGTGTGTGTGTGCACAATGGATCCTCTCCCCCTTTTTTTCTGTTTTTTGCAAGGCAAATGGGGTTCAGTGGCACCTAGCTGCCCCATTGTGCCACCTAACCGCCCCTCTTTCCCTCTTTTCTGATATCCTTTGGGCATCAAAGGACAAAGGCACAGTAGATCTGGGGTTCAGGGCTCCTGATTCAGACGCTTTTTTGTGTATAACCCCAAATTCTTCTTCATAACAAGGGTCCCACAGAGAGCCTTGACATGACCGATCTCCTCCTGCCCCTCCTCCATTTGCCATTTTCCTTCCTGGTCATCTTTTCCAATCTGATGAATGTGAGGTGGAACTCAGAATTGCTTTCATTTTATTTCTTTATCTAATAGTGATTTCATTTTTTCTCATAATGTTACGGAGGGCCTACACTTCTTCCCTTGACAACTAACTGCCTGTTCATATTCTTAGATCATTTATCACTTGGGGAATAGCTCTTATCCTTATTACTTTGGGTCTGTCCCTTAGTTGTCTTAGAAATGAGACCACAAAGTCCTTTCCTCCCCAGAACTCTGGAATGGACTCAGGCTTTGGGAGGATTTCCAGATGAAGACATGAAGTCTCCAACAAGGAAGCATTCTACGCCTTCCTCACCAACTGGAGCTGGGGCAGGATGAGCTCTCCGTCACGTTGGATCTCAGCCAAATGACCCAGCCAGGCAATGGCCAAAGTGTGTTGGAACACAGCCAGGAGAATGTTAACACAGGTCAAGATGAAGGCCAGGTGGGGCTTCTAGGAACTCCAAAGGAGGAACACGGGGCTGAAAAGGGAGGCTGGGGACTCCTAAGACTGCGCCCCCAGAGAGGGGGACAGAGCATGGAACAAATCCGGACTGTAGTCCAGGCCATTAGACAGCAAGTTCAGAGATCAGCCTCAGGGAAGTGTTTGCCACCAGCTCTTCCAATCTTCTTGAGACTGAGTTACAAACCAAAGCTGCCCCCAGGACCCCCAGGAGTTCCAGGGACCCCCGCCACTGCCCTTCCCGCTGCTCTGTCCTGAGTGGACCTCTGCTCTTGGCAAGGCCAGATGCTCTGCAGAGGTCTCTCATCGCTGCCTTTCCTATTTGTACTCAGTTGTCAAACAGGCACTCGAGCTCTGCTCTGAAACTCCCCAGATGGTCCCTGAGTCCCTCTCTTCGTTTGGTTTGGATCTGTGACTTAGTGCATCTGGTCTGGGAGGGTTCTGGACATCTCTGCACGAGGCAAGCTGGATGCTGGAAACAGAAGGAAGGAGGGAGGCTCCTACTCTTTCCATTTGGGCTCATTTTTCCACCAAGCCATTATTTTGGGGGGTGGAGGGGAAATAGTGTTTGTTTTCCACCCAGGGTGGTTGATGGAATGTTATTTTACTGCCACTAAAATGAATTTTGAAATGCAGTTGAGGGAATGTCCCAGGCCCTTTAGAAAGATTTTCTGTCTCTGTGTCACTCTCTGGCTCTGCCTTTTGCCTCTCCCTTGCCCCTACCTCCCCTCTGTCATCTCTTACTGGGTGGATTCCTAAGGAAAGTTTGAGTTGTAGAAAAGCAAGGGAGGGGGCTCTTTGCTCATGGCAAATTAATTCCACCACATCTGACCTTCTGTCTTTGAGGTTCGGGAGCTGGCCAAGTCCATTTGCCTGGCTTTTTTGTGTCACCCCAGCCCTTCCAGGCATTCAGAAATGTTTATTGCCTATGGACTGATTGTTTCTGGCTCAAGATTACTCTCCTGAGCTCTTTTGTATTTCCTTCATGAAAGAGGGAAAGTTGACTACTGCCATTCATTGATTGGGAAACAGGAGGCTTCATTCCCTCTAAGGTGCAGGACTTCAGAAAACCCTAAAAGATATCTTGCAGAATGTCAGATCCTTGAGGGAAATTCTGACTTTTCTGGCTGATGCCCAGAGCCTTAAAATGTATAAATACAGTAGGCACTTAATAAAAACTCATTGGTCCATCTTGCACGTCCAGTTCATTTTAAAAATCTTTATCTTTCAACTACATGCAAAGAGAGTTTTCAACAAGCCTTTGTTGGCAAGACTGAGTTTCCCATTTTCTCCCTCCCTTCTCTCCCCATCCCCTGACAGAAAGCATCTAATCTAGGTTTCATATTTATAACCATGTTAAACATAGATCCATATTAATCATGTTGTGAAACTCAAATCAGATTGAAAGGAGAAAAACATTAGAGAGAAAAGCATCATATGTTAATACTACAACTTTTAAAAATTTTATAAATTGAAGATAGAAAGCTTTGGTCTGCATTTAAACTCCACACTTCCTTCGCTGGACTTGGATCTTATTTTTCCACCCTGAGTCTGGTAGAATAGTCTTTGATGATAAGTGTACGGTTCATTTAATTCAGGATCCTTCCATCCATGAGGGCCAGCTGCCCCTCCCACCTCTAATCATGGCAGCAGAAAAAAGTAAAGACAAAAGCAGCCCATTTCTCCACCCTTTTGCAGCTCCATAATAAAGTGGAATGAGGATGCCATTGAAGTCAGCAGACATGGGCTTTGCTCTTGGTTCTTTTCTTTATGTAGGCATCACTGCAGAGGGCAGGGCTGTCCACCAGGACTCATCACCACCCTCTCCTCCCTGCTCACTTGGTTTCTGGAGATTGAATCAGACACAATTGTCATAGCAATAGTTCACTTGTAAAGTTTCCAGTAATGCTCCACTCCTCTTGACCTCCTTTGGGCCTTTCTTGGCAAAGATCCCGGAGTAGTTTGCCAGTGCTTCTTCCGAGGCATTTTACAGATAAAGAAACAAGGTGAAGTGACTTGCCCAGGATCATACAACTGGCAAGTGTCTGAGACCAGATCTGAACACAGGCCTTCCTGACCCCAGGAGCGGCACTCTAACCACCAAGTCCTCTAGCTACCCTTCTACAAGTGGAAAACCAGAATAGCTCAGAAAGTGGCCCACATTCACAGGCTCTCTCCCCTAATTTGAATTTATTTTACTCTCCAGCTAATCCTTAATCTTGTTACATCTGGGTCAAAAAACATCAGCTATAGGAATAACAAACAGACACCTCATTCAGGTGCTTCCTATTCAGAAAGGAAGGAAATTAGGAAACAAGTCCTTAGTAAGTGTTGATTATGTGCTAGGCACTAGGGCAATGAATTCCAGGAAAAAGAAAGATGGTCCCTGTTTTTATATAACTATAAACAAAAGATAGTTCAGGAGGGGCTTCTATTTTTAAGGGGAAACTACACTGGCTAAAGGGAGCTAAAAGGGGGAGGGGGAGAGGATGAAGGCCTCTGGCCTGGGGACCCACACAGAGAACAGAGACCCCAGAAGGATCTCCCCAGGGGAAGAAGGGACTGATTTGGCAGAGGGGATTGTCCACGGGTGATTGGACATTCCAAGGTGAAGAGTCCTCAGGAGCTGAGGAATTCTCCAGGAGGAAACAGGATTGAAGATGGAATTTTGAAGCCTTAAATGTTTGGTCAGGAAGGTTGGGTTCTTCCCCTGAATGCCCCTTTCCACCAATGGAAGGAAGGACCAGGTGGGGAAAGCTGCTCGAAAACCTTGGCCTTTTCTTGGAATCGGTGATTAAGGGGAGGATGCAGACAAACCCACTTAGCTGTTAGGAACATTACAGACTGGCAAAGAGTACCAGGTTGGGGGTGGAGCTGGACCGAGGGGAGGCCAGGAGTATATTGACCTAGGGTGTGATTTTCTGTTAGTACAAATGATACTTTGTACTATTGCCTTATATAAATGAATATCCTTTTGATGCAGAAGATTCCACTTTCCATTTTTATTTCCATATTTATACCTGGACTGACTTGGAGGAGCTTGAGAATCTCCAACAGACAGGAGCACAAGTGTCCAAGCTTCCTTAGTGACCCAGTGTCCCTGATGGACCTGGGGTCTGGGTCTGGCTCATCCACTGACCAGCTGGGTGCCCTTGGGGACAGCCCTCGGTTTCTCTGGGCCTCTGTTTCCTCATCTGTAAAATGGGGGTGGTCAAGACGACCCTCCTCCCTCCATCCCTCTGGAGCCCAGGCCATTTTTCAGGCAGCTAATTCCCAGGCAAGCATGGGCACTATGCCAGCAGCCTAGCGAAGGAGGGATTAATGACAAAGAAGAAAAGGCAAGCTCCAGGAAAGGAGTGAGGCCTTTGTGGAAGGCCTTCCTCCATGACAGCCCATTAACAGTCCTGTGACACAGAGCTGGGAAGGGGCTTTGGTTCCTGGGGGCTGAGGAAGAATAAAAAGTGCAGCCAGGTACCCACTAACTGGGCCCCTGGACTGGACTCAGCCTGGGCTCTCGGAGCCAGTGGCATTGTGTTTCCTGCTGGCACCAGGGCTGGGGCTCTGGACGCCCGCCCTGAAAGCAGGTGACACCAAATCCTTCCCCTGTTGTACTGTTAAACCACGAATAAAACAGGAAAGTCAGGATGCTTCTCCTCTTGGGCGGTGCGAGCAGACTGTGGCGGCCAGATGTCTCCTCAGCTTGAAGAGAGGTGTGTTTGTCCCACTGAGGCAGGCAGCTACGCCCCCCCCCCCCGCTTTGTTTCACATATGGCACGGAGACATCGATGGAAAACGAATCCACCCCAGAGGCTCTG
This sequence comes from Macrotis lagotis, assembly GCF_037893015.1. NCBI lineage: Eukaryota > Metazoa > Chordata > Mammalia > Peramelemorphia > Peramelidae > Macrotis > Macrotis lagotis. The sequence continues at coordinate 2,698,820 of NC_133663.1, read as the reverse complement.
GAGGAGAAAAGGAGGGAGAGGGCCAGTGTGCCAACTCCTCGCTGGCTGAGATGTGAAGCTGAGGCTGAGTCTGAGGCTAGACTCCCATGCCCTGCTTGGCGGCTACTCAGGGGGTTGAGCCTTATCAGGGAAATCTTTCCTTCTAGAGTTCCCCTCTGTCCTTTCACTGGGATCCAGCATCCCTCACTCAGTCGATGCTGCTGGCCCCAGAAATGGGAGAGGAAGGTACGGTCAGTCACTCAACTGGCCTTCCTCAAGCCCCATCCCCAATGCTGGAAAACCAAAAAGAGGCTCACGGGCTGCCACCGGCCCTCCAGGAGCTCCCAGTCTAGTGGAGGAGAAAGTGTGTAAACTAATAGATACAAACAAGATCCATCCAGCTTAAACAGAAAATAATGGATTGAGGGGAAGCCCTGGAATGAAGAGGGATTGGGGAAGGCTACTGCAGGAGGAGGAATCTGAGTAGGGACTTCAAAGAAGTCCACTGTCATAGCAGAGGAGGGAGAGCATCCAGACCTGGGGGGACAACCAAGAAAAATTCCCAGAACCGGGAGAGGAATAGCCAAGGTCATAGGAATGAGGTGTAAACATGGGAGAATGGGAAGGAAGAAGACAGCACAGCTAAGAGGAGGCAGGGGGAGAAGGGCTTTGAATGCCAAATGGAGGATATTGGACGTTATAGGCAGCCAGGGTGGCAACATGGAGGAGGGCGGCAACATGGTCAGATGGGCACTTTGGTGGCTGACAGAGGATGGATGAGTGAGCAGACAGGTGCCCAGTAGCTGCTGTAGGAATCCAGGTATGAGGTGAGGAGGGTCTGTACCAGGGTGGGAGTCAGAGGAGACAAGGGGGCATACTGGAGAAATGCCCTAGAGGTGAAGTTGACAAGAGATGCTGCACAGGTTTGGTGCCATGTTGGATCTGGGGGGCTGAGAGAGAGTGAGGAGTCCGGGATGGCACCCAGGTTGGGAACCTGAGAGTCTGGTAGAAGGGCCTTTCCCTTCAGTAACAGGGAAGACACATGGGCATGAAAAGACAAGAAGTTCTATTTTAGATATATTGAGTTGAAGATGTCTACTGGTATTGGGTTCGAGATGTCTGAAAGGTAGTTGGAGATAGGAGATTTGATGGAAATTAAATCTTTGGGAGTTGATGAGACCATCAGAGCAGAGAGCCTAGGGCATAACCTTGATGGACACCCACAATAAGAACAAGACTGAGGAGGGGGGAACAGAGAGGTGGAGGAGAAGGCAAGATTAGATAAATTAGGAGGCTCCAGGAGCCTTAGCTCAAGAACCAGGCCTGCAGGGCCCAGATCCTCAGAGAACTTGGCCAAGGCTGGGTCTCCCCAGCTGTCCCTGAAGCTTAGGAGGAGGCACTGACTGCAGACCATTATCCTTGCTGGAACCTGGCTGCCCCTGTTTCCACAGCCTGCCTGTAGACATTTCCAGCAACCCCACCCAAAGGGACCTCAGCTGGCCACCAGTAGTAGCCCATTCCGTCTCAAAACATGCTTTCAGAGTTCTAGATTCTGTTTACAGAATCTCTGACATCCAACCTCCTGGCTCTCAAGACATCACCTGAGGTCAGGTGCTCATTAGCTCTGGTTTAGATGATTGTCTGTCTTCCTGTCCCCCGCCCCAGCCTCTGCTTCTTCCAATCACCCTTCCCCATTGCCGACATGTTGTACTGAGGACTGGCTATGTGATCTCAGGGAAGTCACTCTCCTCTCTGGTCCTCCAACTTTCTAGGGTAAAAGGAGGCTTCGTGTTCTCTCTGGCTCCTCTCCTCTCTCACAATCTCACCAACCTCCTTCGACAGGCACCAGGCTTTTCCTTCACTCCCAACCCCCAGTCAGGATCAAGTCAACTTTCCCATTGTTCCTAGTTGGGACATGCCAATCCATCAGTTAGCTGGTAAGTGCCTTGGAGCCAGGAACTGGAGTTCAAATCTCAACTCAGACACTTCCTCTCTGTGTGAACCTGGGCAAGTTTCTTCACTTCCCCTACCCTTTGTTCTCTCTTCAGTAAAATGAGGATGATCGTGCTTTGCAAACCTTAAAACACCAAATGCATGCTGCTTGTTACTATGATGATTATTACTCATTTTAACATGTACTTTCTAAATGAAATTGCCTAGAGCTGACATGTTCACAGTTGGCATAAGTCTAGGCACTGATGAGGCTGTGATCCTGGGCACACATCTTCACATGGACCATTGAGTTTTGCCTCCTTTAATAACTACAGATTGTACTCATTTCTTCACACACACACACACACACACACACACACACACACACACAGATCAGAGGTTTGAGGAAATGGTGTCCCCAGGGTCAGGTGGCTGTGCTCCTGACAAGGGCATCTTCCTATGGGCATGACAATGATGAGGTCCTTCTCTCTAGCACCTTAGGGTGAGTGATGCCACGCTGCCTTCTCCCACCCTGTAATCCTAGCAACGCATCTTCTTCCTCTTGGTCTCAAGCACTACATCCCAGTCCTGTCAATGCGTCATTGCCCCTGCTCCCTTACCGCCTCCCATGCCCCCATCCAATTCAAGCTCTGCCAATCGTAATCAAACCCACAGGGCCATTTCTGAAGCCCTTGCTAAAGACTTATCCTTGCTGCTGACAGCCGCATCCACAACACCCTTCCCCTCCCCCTCCACAGGTTGTCTTCCCCTATTAGCTTGTAAGTTCTCTGAGGGCAGGGATCAGCAAGCTCACTTTAGTCTGCATTCCTAGGTTTTGGTACAGTGGCTGCTTTTCATTTATTCATTTGTTCATTTACTCATTCATTCAGAAAATAACTTCCACCAACAGCCCCCTAAGGCTTGCAGTGTGACTATCATCTACACTCTGCTGCTGAGAGACCCAGGACTCAGAGAGCTGGAAAGAGTCCTTGGGCCAAGAGGCAAGATTCAAACCCAGGCCTCTTCAGAGGGTGCAGAGGAAAGCTTCTTCACACTGGAACAATTCCTTGCTGGTCAGGGGAAGGAATCCCCAATGGGAAGAATGTGAATCTAGTCCCATGCTAAGGAAACATACCAAGTATCTATCCCCTTTGGGAAGAAATGGTGTCAATGGATTCGAGGCAGAGAAGGACTAAAGTGGGCTTGGATGCCTGCTGCCTCCTCTCCAAGCCCAATCCCCACGCCCTCGCCAGCCTCTGCTTAATGAGTTCTCCTGAACACTCATTCTCTTAAGCTTCACTTTGTGTTTTATGGTTAATAGGCTTCCCAGCCAGCAAAGTCAATGCTCATGCCACCAAATTTAATTAGAGTATTAACTCATCCTCCCATTAAGAGGGAGAGATTGGTGGCCTTGCTGTTTTTCATGAATTGGTAATCTCTCCACTCGACTCTCGAGCCCCCAACATTCTCTTCATTGAATTAACATCATTTTAATTAAGATCCAATATATTGCAGCTTGTTCTCATCACTGTTTGGAGTCAGCTTGATCATGGCCCCGCAGGCTGCATCTGGGAAGACTCAGTAATAATGTTCATTAGACTCATTGGTTGGTATTCATTCTGTCTCTCCTAGGTTGTGAGGCCGGGAATGTTGCCTCCACCTCTAGGTGTTCCCAGGACACCTTTAGAGCCCTGAGAAAGTCAGGTATGGTCCCCTCTTCTGAGAATAACCCTCCTTAAAAATAATCCTATGGGAAGGGGAATTTGACTCTGAAAAGTTCCAAGAATCCTCATTTTCTCTCTTCCTCTCCTATCTGCTTTCATTTCCTACCATTTTCATTGCAAGTCTTCTCTCTTCTCCCTATAGAGTTTAGAGAATTCCACGACTTCAGAAATGGAAGGGTCCTTCATGGAGTCATTCCATCCAGTCCATGATCAGAAAGATTTTCCCATTCAAATAGATCCTGGTTTTCCAGTCTTTGCTTAAAGGCTTCCAGTTCAAAGGAACTCACTCTCCAGCCCAGGGGAGGTGACTCATAGCACAGATTTTTCTGCAGGCTGTGCTATAGGAGAACTTCTATCAATGACCAATGGAAGTGGTAGACCATGGAACAAGACTAGGACACTTAAATAAATAAAATTGTAAAAGGGCAGCTGAGTGGTGCCGTGAATGGAGCTCCAGCCCTGGAGTCAGAAGAACCTGAGTTCAAATTCAGCCTCAGACACGTAATAATGACCTAGCTGTGTGACCTTGGGCAAGTCACTTAACCCATTGCCTTAAATAAATAAAATTAAGACTAGGACTAATATCCCATTCCCCCCCCCAAGAAATAGAATGGAAGCTGCAAATTACCAATGAATTTAACTTTGGTTCCTGAAAAAATTCCACAATGTAGGTCAGGTTAGAGACCGCACAAAATGGAGGGAGGATTTCAAAGAACTGGCTTATTAAGAGGATCTCTGATGAAACTCACCTTATTGCTTATTTAACAGCTTCCGTTTGTGCTTAGAGGATGGAGTAAATGATATAATATTTGTTAAGCACTTAGCACAGTGTCTGTTAGATAGTTGGAGCTTCATAAATGCCTGTCCCTTTCCCTTAGATCAATGGAATTCTATGGAGTTACATTTATTTGAATAAAGTTTATATCAAAGTCTCAACTGCTATTCTTGCAGATAAGATGGAAGGATGTGGATTGCTCAGTGAGGTGGAGTTAAAACAGGTTGAGCAGTGAACTCCAAAGACTTGGAGTCCACTTGGCCAGAGGTCTCCAGCACAGTGCCTCAGGGATCTATTTGTGGCCCTGACTATTTAACATTTTTGTCAATGATTTGGATAAAATTTCTAGGGTTCAAAACCATGAGCTTCATAAGTCAGACTTCACTGGGGGGTCTTTGAGCAAAAGCTGGGTGACCATTTCTGAAGCATATCGCTGAGAGGAGGCTAATTAAGGTCTGAGCTGAGGACACCTAGAAGCTGGGTACACCTTCTGAAAAAAAGCTCTAAAAGGCCAATCAGTGAAATCTGGAAGGCTGTGGTATTCACACTGAAGGTGAAGGATTTAAGGGATGCGTTAAAATGGCATTCATCAATGGAACTTAGAATGGAAAGGGGCGTTAATGAGAAGACAACAAAGGCCAACATCAATTGAGAAGGCCACGGAGACAAAAATAAGCAACTGTTTTGCAACCACTCTAATTGGGCTTGTCAGTCCTGTCTAACATAACCTTTAGTCAGAGGGACTCAACAGACAGGAAGAGTCTGGAAAAGGAGAAAGCCCTGAGTGAATGCATGAACACGCACCCTCCCTCCCACCTCCTTCATCAAGGATTGACTAAGAACCAACTGAGCACAAGGCCATTGTGTTAAGGGAAGGAGGAAAAAGGGAGGCTCATGGGGACACTGTCAGGACCTTTACCAGGCTCCCAGGAGAAGCTTCTTCGAGGGCCCAAGGTAGTATTTTGGAGAGGATCCACCTGAGGGAGTAGGAGGGGAAATTCCAGCTTCTCCCTAATGGGACTGGGAGGGGCCCCTGAAGGGATCTAGCTCAAGAGGTGACAGGAAGACCCTGCTGTGATGGGGCAAGGAGTCTGGGGTTCCGAACGGGGTCTGAACGGCTCAGGAAGTTCAAGGCATGGGCCTTCCCTATGGTCACAGAAGCCCAAGGAAGTGAGGGACCAAAAAGAGAACCTACTCCTTGAGCTGACTGTGCCCAAGTCCTGGGGTCTTAGGTGAGGAGACACCAGCCAGTTAGAAAACAGGAAATTTCTAACCTGGAAGCTTCCTGACAGAAAGTCCAGATACCGAAGGGAGGAATGTCATTAGGGAGATGAGGAAATGTTTCAGAAAAAGAACAGAGCAGAAAGGGAGAAGGGTACAAGGTTGAAGGGGAACAGGGTCAGGGAATAGACAGCCTTTGGACAGAGGGAGGGAGGGAGAGAAAGGGGGACAAAGGGGAGGGCACTAGAGGTATAAGGACCCCAAAGGAGAAAAGGTCTAAAGTGGGAGAGGGCAGAGAAGTGTCCTCATCTTCATCCCAAGTGATATCTATATTGAGATTTAAGGTGCAGAGCATGTGATGCCAGGGGACAGTGAATTGGCAAGAGTGTAGGATGTGTGAGAGGAGGAACCATGGCAGGATAGGTTGAACCTAGATGCTGGAGAGTCTTGAATGCCAAAGTAAGAAGCCATTGAGTCACTAGGCAGTGGGAGCCATAGAATGCCTTTGAGCAGCAGAGGGATATGATCAGAGATGGACATTTAGAGCCTGACACAGGTTATAAAATGGATCAGAGGGAAGACAGATTGCTATGGTGAGAGTCCCTTATACTCAGACTGTGTAGGCTTTTTTCTTACCTTATTTTAGACAGACTCAATAAAGAGCATTTATTCCATAACTTTGATGTGCCTACCCTAAGGAAAGAAAGGTGAAAGACACTTCTTACCTTCAGGGAGTTTACAGTCTAAAAGACACCAATTGTGGCATTTTCCTTCTCCTTAGACATGATGCAAATCACCCACGTTTTGATAGTAGCAAAGCCTTGGGATCTCGCTTCCAACTCCTATGACCTGGCTAGCTCCCTTTGCTGCAGAGATGTATTAGATGTCCATCACAACCACATATGTGCAACTGTTGAATCACAAGGACACCCAAGCTGGGGGGGGGGAGGGGAGGGGAGGGAGGGTGGTTTCCCTTGAGCCCAGCTTGGTCTAGCCCTGGGTTACTTCATTCCTTAAAGAATCCATGACATCATCATCAGGAGTGGGGGCCCTCCTCACTTCACCAAGGCAGCTGACGAGCTATCCACAAGAATGACAGGGTGCTCTTGGCAAGAAAGGCAAGGACTGCAGATCTTACTTCCAGAAAGTAAGAAGAGGATGTTCTCTAATGAGGGATACTCTGGTAGAAGTTGGATGATCTAATAACAGAAGAAAGGTCTAGAATCATTCATGGGGAGGTGTCCAAGGCAGAGAATCATCAGCATCCCTCTTCAAATCTTGGCGAAACAGAGATCTACTCTCACTCCTGATGATTGGCCAGGGAACATAGGATACTGCCAGAAGGAAACTAGAAACCAGTGCCAGAGTGTGACATTTTTATTCCAAAGCTGAAGACCTTTGGAGTACATGGCTTCCCATGGAAGGTAAGTGGTGAGGAAGAAACAACAGCTTTGGGAAGTGGACAGCTGTCCAAGGAGATAGTGTCTGAGAATCCCACTTTCAGTTTTCATCCTCAACTTGGGCTAGAGGGATGAAAAACTCCAAGCCAGGGATGGAAATCCCTCCAAAGACTAATAAGAATGTGTTAATGGATTCTTACAAAGCTCATCCATCTAAAGGGATCTGAATGGGAAAAGATGATGGAGGAGAGGAGGGAGACAAGGAGAGAACCATACCTACATCGCACTGAGATAACCCTATGGAAAATAACCATGGCATGGGAAGAATGGTCTTCAATCCACCCAGAAGAGCCACATCCAAGAAGGGGGGGCTCAAATGGCTACATATAAATTCACCAGTCTAGTTAGCTAGCAAGCACGATGAATGGTAGCCCCAAATGCGATCTCAAAGGTCTCACTGAGTGTTGATGAGAGAAGAACCAGAGTTGGAAGATAACATCTTAGTTTAAAAAGGGAGATGGATCAAAAGGGGAGGTTCAGGGCAGAATTGTCCATATGGCAAAGAAGTTCTGGATATGGAAAAAGGAAGCCACGGTGGAGAGTATTGAACTAAGGATCGATGGGAGCAAGAGAAGACTCCAGTCTGTCACTGGACATACTGCCAACTACCTAGTAAGAAAAGGAAATAAATAAAAATGTCAAGAAACCTGTCATAAGCCTGGCACAGAGGTAGGAAGCAGTGATGGGAGACTGATGGCTGGATATCTATTGGAACTCTCTCTCTAGAAGCTTCTTGCCCTGCTTTTGTGACAAATCAAAAAGAGTCAGGTCACAGCCAAGAGAGATTCTATTCCCAATATGATTCTGGTTGTTGGGACAGAAACTCTAGGACTCTTAGGAGAAAGTAGGCACTCCTTCCTACAGCTTGTGGTAGGAAAAGAGAAGAAAGTTTATCCAAGTCTGGGATGTGCTCTAGCTCTGAGGAGAGCAGATTTCAAAGTGGTTGGAGGAAGATGAGGTGAGATGACTAAAATTCTACAAAAGTCCAACCAGATGGGATGGAAAGTTCCCAAGGATGAAAGAAGGTACAAAGGAAAATGATTTTGGTGAGAAGGGAAAAGAGAGGACTTGGGTAAGGAGACTTGTGGTGATCAACCAAAGAATGAATAGATAGACTCTAGGCACAAGAACAGCGAACAGGAAGACAAAGGTTAGACATGATCCTTTTAGGAGAGAGTTGGGAATGGCAAGCTCAGGGGGAGCTGGGAATGGGGAGGAAAGCTCACAAAAATGATTTTTTTGAGTCATTCAGAAAAGAAAGGATTAAAGAAAAACTCAAAATGAATCAGATAGTGATGACTGACAAGAAAGATGATGTTTGTCCTTCGTTATCAAAGAAGACCATGTCATCAGGGAGGTATTTCCCATGAAGATTCTGGGTCTCCCTGGTTTGCCCTCCCCCAAACTGAAGCAGGCCCACTCTCCCTAGCTTCCCTGGGCTCCCCCAATGCCTCTTGCCCCCAGTTGACCAATAGGTTTAGGGAACACCCTGGGATTTTTATTTCTTCACATGGATGTTGAACAGGTTGTGGGGTGTGTGTGTGTGTGTGTGTGTGTGTGTGTGTGTTTTAATTAGGAAAGAAGAAACTGAAGTCAAGAAAAGGACCACATGATAATGGCCAGGGTGGGCTGAGTGATGAGCCTGGGAGCCCTCAGATGGTGCCTCACAAACGTCCAGGCCCCAATTTGTAGCCTGTGCTTTGGCTCAGACTCAAGACCTTGGAGGACTCTAGGATCAAAGAACTTTGCAGGAGAATCTAAACAAGACTATGAGCCCGGCCCTTGGAGAGTTTCCGAAGGCTTTCTTCAGAATAGCTAGGAGGCTGGACATCCAGGTCCTGAACCCCCAGTTCACAGAGAGGGAAACTGAGATTTTTAGAAATGACTTTTGCTGATCATGACCCTCACTGCCTGCATGAGCTTGGGCCAGTCACATGTGAACCCTGGACCCCCTCCTGGGGGCAGGGTTGAATAGGATAATGTTGGTATGACCTTGGGACATCCTTGGTATGAGAGGGGGGCGGGGATAAGGCTAGAAACTGGGAGCACCTCCAGGACCTGACTTTGAATCACAGGCTCTCCCACTCACTACCTGTGTAGTCTGCTCATCAGTAAAAGTAGGGGGTAAGATGAGGTGATCCCTCATCCTCCCAGCCCCCAGAGACAGACACAGATCTATGATCCTGGACATAGACAGGCTCCCAGGCTCATGATTCATGGTCTCAAACTTGCCCAAGGTCACATAGCTATCACGTAGGGTCAAAGGGCAGTCGACCTCAGGTCCCCCTTGGCCTTGATTCTCCTTACATGACATTGCCTTGCCTCTAAGAACAGAGACACTGATCCATTGAGAAGGGACTGAGATGGACCAAAGGCTACAAAAAGGGAGATAAGAGATGAGAAGTGAGGGAGGAACCCAGAGAGATGGAAGGAAACAGTGGACTTGGCATCAATCTGGCTGGTCCTCAGATCCAGACACTTCAGGGAAGAGTGTTGACTTCATCCTCAGACCAGGGCAATGGCCAAGGTTGATGGAATTCTTTGAAGGTTACCCAGGTGCTTTCCTGATGCTTTGTCATTGATCTGCTGGTGGCGGGAAACTGGCTGTGATTAATATCCTTGGGTCTAGGCAACCCGCTGTTGACCTGGACCCTCTGCTTGAGCTTAGCCTCCCCAGGGGCCTGGTGGAGCAGCTCAGCCCCCACCTTTAATTGGCATGGATTGTCTTTGTGAACTAGTGCCTTGCTTTGGGGTGTCCAAGCTGAGGTAGCAGCCTAAAGCAGAGCACAGGTTTTTTCATCTGAGGCCACGAGTGGCCTCTGGAGCCCCTGGGCCCTTCTCCTAGCTGGCTGTCTCCCTCCAGCACCTAGCCAGGTCTGCCTTATAGAACTTCAACTTGGACATCACTCACCTCCCTCTTCATCCATGTTTGTGGTTCAGTCATTTTAATTGTATCTAACTCTCCATAACCCCATTTAGGAGGTTTTTGGTAGAAATGTTGGAGTGGTTCACCATTTCTTTCTCATGCTCATTTTACAGATGAGGAAACTGAGGCAAATGGCGTGAAATGATTTTCCTAGGAACACACAGTAGTCCATGTCTGAAGCTGGATTTGAACTCTGACCTTCCTGACTTGCAGCTCAGTACTGTCTGCTGCACCATCCAGCTGTTCCCAACCAGACTTAGCTCTTGTCTGCAAGGGCCGCTTTTGGCTTCTTAAGGATTGACCACCTCAGCTGGGGAAGGGTTCAAAGAACCAAGGAAGTGCATACCTAATGAGAACATTGTTTACTCTCTGTGAACTTTGCCCCTTCTTCCCTTCCCTCTGTCCTGCTCTCCTCTGGCCTTGGGGAGGAGAGGCTTCCTCAGAACATATCAAGTCCTAACATGGAGGTAATGGCCTCCTAGACTTAATATGAGCCCAGCACTGGCTCCCAAACTGAGTGAAATAGAAGGATTTGAATCACCCAACTAGAATAAGTCCCTTCCTTCTCTGTACAAAGCATCATGGTGGGCCCTCGAGAAGACTATATCAGGTCGGGGAAAACATACAAATGGTGGCTAAGTGAATCTCATGAAATTTCTGGGAAGAAAGCAGAAATAACTTGGGGGATCTTGGGAAGTCTCATTTTGGAGGTGGTCCTCACTATAAGCCTTAAAAGGAACCAGAGTTTCCAAAAGAGAGCATTCCAGAAATGGGGCACAGCCTGGGCAAAGCTTAGAAGTAGGTTATGTAGATATTTCTTCTTAAGATTTTTTGTATGAAAAATGAGGCCTCCTCCCTTGCAAAGCACTGATGGGAATGGGAGGTGGGGGAACAAGGAAGGCCTTCTTCTCTTGCATTGCCTTGATGGCTGACACAGATCTGGGCAAAGGTGGGGAGCTCAGTACCTACTAATGTGCAAATTCACAAGTGGGGTCATGAACCACTCAAGGCTGAGGGGAGGTGTGTGACCTTGGGTCAGGTCTCTATACAGGTCTTGGGCCCCTGTAAAATGGCAGCTCAAACTGGATGATCTCTAAGATTCCCTTCCAACTCTGTGTCTTTCGTGGGAGAGTCTAATGTCCTCTGTCACCCTCAGGAGGTGAAGAAAATGGGAAGTCCCTAGAGGCTCTCACTGCTCTTCCAATGGTCTGGGCCCAGCTGGGCTGGCTTGGGGGTGAGGGGAGTCGGGAAGCTCAGTTATCAGCCTCATTTTTAATTTTCTTCTCTTTTTCCAAGGAAAGAGTCATGGGTCAAAAAGCATGGTTCTGTTTCACAAGAGATTATCCGGCATCACATGGATCTTCTCTCCATACACCCCTTGCCTGATATTTTTAAATTTCAATTCTATATTTTTTATATATCCCATGACTGTAGATAAGGGAATGTGTCACAGAAACCCACTCCCACTGCCTAGGAACAAAACATCCTTCCTCTCCTGGGGCTGACACTATGAACAATCCATTCCCAATCCCTTCCCAGAAGTCCCAATGAAATCCCTGGTACAGAAAGCCCAGTCTAGGAGGCTCTCCCTATGTTGACTTAGATAGAAAACCTAGGTCCTGTTTGACCAACAGGCTTGGTTGTCAGTGCATTTCCAAGATCTCCCCAGAATCTGGGTCCTAACAGCCCATTTTGAGCCCAGTTTTCTCACCTTTCTAACCCCCCTTCTCCAGTTTTGGAATGGCAATCAAATCAATACTGCCACTGAGTCTGGAAAGGGTATACTTAACAATTTCCCTATGACTCTCTACCATCCTGTAACTCTCTGAACCAAAGTCCCTCCTTAGCCTTCTCTGCTCCAACTGTGGTATTTCCTCAGACAGAATGGGCAGAGACTGGTTCCTTTTTGCATTTGTATCTCCAGCACTGAGTACCTAATCAGTGCCTAATAAATGCTTTCTCATTCATCACTTCGTCCTTTCATCACCATACCACTTACTCCTAAAAAAGATCATCCATAAACTAGGGTGTCTACAAGATGCAATAGCAAGTTTCTTCAAAATAATAGTTCATACCTCTAAGAAAGGAAAAAAGGGAGAGACCCAGGCCAGTTATCTGATTGGTCCAGGGAAGGTGGCCAACCGGGCCCCTGAGGATAATCACCCTGACTTCACCTCCATTCCCTGTGGGTCTATATCTTTCAGGATGAGAAGGTGGTTGAGTCAAGGTGACAAAGTCCTAAGACTCAGGAGAAGAGATGGGAGAAGCATGAAATGGTCATTAAGAACATTATCACAGAATCCAACAGCCCTTCTCCATCTCCCATAAGGGAGGCCCCTTAAAAAAAGTGGAAACACACAATGTATAGAGATGCCCAGACTTTGAACTGAATTGGACCAGGACACTATGCCCCAGGTTTCAGGTACTCAGAATTGTCTGCCAGTCTTCAATCTTGGGGTTAGTGGCAGGACTGTATTTCTACATTTGAGGAAGACAAGGAAGAATTTGCTTTCACCCACTGAATTTGACCAGTTTGAATGTTCCAATGCCAATTGGGATGCCAGTCACTTTTAACAGTTGATAAAGTATTTAGGGACGTGACATACCTACAAGTGTTCCTGTGCCTCAATGACATCATTGTCTTTGGTAAGACACTGGAGGAATATGAGAAGGGTTGGTTTGGTTGGAGGAAGTAATCCAGGGCCACAAATTGACGTGCCAATTTTGCAGAGCTGCTGCTAACTATGAGGGTCACATTGATGCCAACAAACTCTGGTCAAGAAAAGGGAGAAACAGAAGTCACATTCCAAATCTGAAGAGTCTTAAAAATGTGGGGGGACTTGGTGGTAAGTATCACACATTTCTTGAGAACTGTGCTCCTATTGCTAAATCAGTAAATGACCTCATTGATGCATGGCAGAACCAGAAAGACAAGGAAGACCAAATGGTCTGGAAGCCTACAAGGGCCTTGTGGAGACTGCCAAGTGGGTGAATGTGACAAGGTCTGAAAACTCAATCACTGGCTTTGCCCATGCCTGGTATCAGCTTATGCAGACCCAAATCATGGTGGTTCTCCACCTAGATGACAGTCTGAAAGGTCTAGGAACCATCCCCTATTGAGAGAGAGTGAACCACATAGTCTCTCCTGAAGACAGAAAAGAAACTCCCCTTTCCCAAGCTCTTGAGGATTCTGGTCTTTGTTAAGGTGAAGACTTGGGAGTGATCATTCTCTCCATCAATGAGGAGATCTGATGTAAATTCTCTACTAGAGTCATAGATTATGCACCTGCTCAGTGGCTCCTTGGACTTGTTACAACTCATCCACCCAAGCATTACAGGAGGTCCACCAGGGGAACTCCACCATTTTTTATCCTTTGATGATGTCATAAAATGGAGCAAGGAACCCCCAAAATAGAAAGGTCTCAATATTCCGCCACTGATGACTTTCCAAAAGGAAAGGTTAAGGACAGAGGGATTCTTTGCTTGGAACCACTCTTTGCATTTGCTTCTCCCTGGTGCCCTGCCTCCAAGGCTATTCAACCTCCTGAGCTCAGTTGTTTGAACTCTCTGCCTCCCCAGATGACTCTGTAGAACTCTAAATATATTTCCAAATTGCACTTCTCATACCCAGTAGAATGTGAGTTTCCTATGGGCAAGGGCCATTTCCTTTTTCTCTTTAATTCCCTCACAAAGCACCTGGAACATAACACTTTTATAAATGTGTGGTGAATAGAAAGTCGTGTTTGAACCCAGGTTCCACTCCTCTGTGACATCAGACAAGTTGTACGCCAGCTTACTGGGACTCTGTTACCTAATCTTAGAGAGGAGGTGGCACCAGACCATCTCTCATTCTATGATCTTAGGATCTCGTTGGCAGCTTTCTGACAGTTCATATGGAGGAGATTTGGCCATTGGCCAATGAAGTTTGCCAAGTATTGAGAAGGGTGTCAGGTGATGGTTGGAGTGTGCTTCGATTTGAGCTTGAGAATAAGCCATTTAGAAACCAAAGCAAGCAGGAGAGCTAGGAGAGAGGTCACCAGTCTAGTCCAAGAGGGAAATGAGGAAAGCAAAGTGAAGGTGACTGGACAAGGTCACACTGGGATCTTATACAGATCAGATGACCTTGGAGGTTTGGGCCAACTTTGAAATTCTGAGTAATAAAATGGAGGAGGCCAACAAAGGGGCTTGCTCTGTGTGGCTGAGCTTACACCAGACTGAAGATGCTCAGAGAAAGGATGCCAGGGAAATGCAGATAAAAGTGTGACATCAAGCATTGGGTTCCCTGATCTCAGCCTCGCCTCTTTTGGAAGGTCGCCCGTGGTGGAATGTTAATACCCTTCTACTGTGAGGTGAGTGCCTTCTTTCCATTTCATGACACCATCATGGAACATGGAAAAGACTTCAGGAGGGAGGAGGATGTAGCACAAGAGCTGTTCTTTGAAGAGAGCTCAGGATTCTGAGAAAACAACCCTTGGCAGTCCTGACCCCCAGAATGGAACCATTGCCAAGACCTGCAGAAGGACACGTAGCTCCAACTCATAAATCCATTGAGTCCATGGTGGCTGCCAAGACAGAAGGAGAGACAGATACATCCTGAAGCAAAGAATCTTGGACAGCTCTGGAATGCCTGTGTGCCCCCCCCATTCCTGGGGGTTCTCTCTCTGTGACTCCTCACACCTAGCATCATTGGGTATCGCTCTAGCCAAACCAACTGCTTTTCTAGTCATCATTTCTTCCTGAGACTACTGCAAATGGCCTCAGTCAATGAGCAGCTATTAAGTGCCTACTGTATGCTGAGTGTGAGGAACAAAGGCAAAAGACAGTCTGCTCTCCAGGAGGATGTTGCTCTTCCTGCTGCCTGCCATTTCCTCTCCAGGCCATCCTCCACGTGACTGCCAATTGATATTCCTGAAATACACCCCTATCCTCAACAAAATGGTCATGGCTCCCTCTTGCTTCTGGTCTAATATCCACAGGTGTCAACCTGGAGCTGACAGCAAGCTGTCACCCACACCTGCCTTCCCAGTCTGATGTCAGGTTGGCGCTGAAGTCAGGGTACTCAGAGAGAGCAGCCTCACGGACCAATGGAGTGACTTCCAGTTGAGGATCTTGGGGGGAGGAGTGAAAAAACTGTTTCCAGATATCTGCAGAGCATTTCCAACTCAACTGGATTGATTTCAGATAATTGGCTTCCCTGGCCAGGAGTACTTGCTCACAGATAGACCAACTCTGAGTCCCTGGGAGCCCCCAGGCTGAACCTCCAGAACCTGCTGGAGTCATTGTCCAGCAGTGAGTCTGAGGGTCTGTCTCTATTCTCTACCCGAGCCTCACCTGGCTGGCCGAGAGGCAGCCTCCCTCTGCTGTGTAGCCTCCACAGGGACATCAGGAGTCTGGCCTGGGGCTCCATCCTGGGCCTCCAGTTTTCTGAAACCCACAAATCTGGGATTATTATGGGAAACCTTAAGGCAGCTGTTACTCTGTAGGGAATGGCAGGATGTGAAGACTGGGGGGGGGGATCTTCAGAATCACTGAAGTAGACCTAAGTATCCCCAAGTGAGGAGTTCAGGGGTGACTAAATTGTCTAGGGACTCTCAGCCCAGGGGCCATTAGAATGGAAGGGCCAGAGGCCTGGGGGAGAACATTAAAATAGTCTTCTGTGCCATCAAGGGCTTAGGAAGGAGAGTGGGCAAGGGCCCCAGGGGCCCTCTGAGATATGTGGAGGGCAAAGTTGGGCACCGGTGCTGTCCTTGGTGCTGCACCCAGAAAAGACCTCTGTGAGTGAGAGCCCTCAAGTCAAAAGTTAGTAGACAAGCAGCCTTGGCACTGGAAGCCATCTGAGAGTTGGATGGTGGGGAGAGCAGGAAAGGGCAAGAGCTCCAGGTGAGCCGACTTCCCTCAGTGAGCACTGAACTCCAGGAGGAAGCATCTGGGAATTCTGGGGCCAACATCTCCTCCCAGCCCTGTGCTCCAAGTGTGACCGGGGGAGTGTGTGTGTGTGCACATGTGTGTCTGGAGTGTGTACAAGAGTATGTGTGTGTAAAGTATGTGTGTGTGCGAGTGTCAGTGTCTGTGTGTATAGAGAGTGTTTGTGTGTGAGTGTGGGGGTTGTGATTGTATGTGTAAAAGAGTGTAAGAGTGTGTGTGTGTGTGTGTGTGTGTGTGTGTGTGTGTGTGTGCACGTGTGTGTGTGTGGAGTATGTGTTTGTGGGGAGGAGCTTGATTCCTGGGCAGCCAGAATCATCTTCCTCAGCATGGTGGCCAGCATTTCTCCAGGGCTTTGAGATTGCCACCCTTTGCCACCCATTCACCTTCACCTTAGAGGTCTCCCTCTGATAGGGCTGGCTCTAGGCTTGGGGATTCAGTGGGCATGAGGGGGTTCTGTGTTGGAGGGGGTGAAGAAATGATACCTGGCTGATGCTGGTCAGTTCCCATCTTATTCATTCCTACATTTTTAAAAAGACGATAGAAACTTATAAAGAGAATTTCAAGACTTGACTTTCCCCATAAAATTTTAACTTCCAATCAAATAAATGTGGGAGTTAGATCAGAAAAAAACAGAAAGAGTCTGATTTTGACAAGAGTGTGGTTTGGTGGAAAGGATGAGTGTCTGCCTTCTCCCACCCGATGCCCCTATTTGTGGCCACATCGGGCCTCCTCCCCTGACAGTCACACAGGCCCCTCTCTACCCCTACCTGTTCTACAGAGTTTTGGACAAAGTGAGTCATGCCCCCCAAGGGTAACCATGTCAGTTGAAGGCTGATGCCAGAGCAGAGCACAGAGGAGCACCCCCTGCCCCCCCCACCAAAAGGTGCTCCCTACTGGTTTCCCAGACAATGGACCCGCACTCCCAGGACCAGGTGGGGCCTGCCCACCTCAGCTACAACAAGGTTCCTCCCCTTCCTTCCCCTCTCCTCTCCTCCTCTCCTTTCCCAGATACACACACACACACACACACACACACACACACACACACACACACACACAACACAGAGAGGGAGAGGGCAGGGCAGGAGCCTTGTGCCTTGTGGCCCTCAAGGTGAGTGGGCTCACTCTCTTTGACCTAGTCATTAGCCAGATCCCTGGAAGGTTTTCAGAGCTATTGAAAAGAGTTCTCACCTCAGCCCTATCCAGATGGTTAATCACTATCCAAGAACAACAGAAGGCCTGTCCTTTGGACCCGGGCTGAGGTCAGGGAGCCCCACTGGCAGCTTTCTTTCCATGGTCCCTGTTTCAATGCTAGGGAAGTTGTGATTCCATTGCATGGCTGTCCCTTGACCCCCTGCCCCCCTACAGGTCATATCCCTTTGAGACCTTAATAAACAGTCTTTGGGAGTTGCTGGGTCTGAAAAAAAAATCATTTCCTGGTGACCAGGCCTCTGGTGATTAGCCTCTCTGACCCAACTGGATTGGTCCTGAGGACACTCAGGCTAGTAGGGCCCCATCTGAAGCCAATCCAGCTGGTGAGACCAGGCCAGACTTTGAGCTTGGCTGGCCCAACCGGGGAGCCCTCACACCCCAGGAAGCCCCTTGGAGGATATCTTGGGGGGGTCCCTAGACATGAAGGGAAGCCAGAAGAGTCAAAGAACTCAAAATGCCAACAAATTCCACTTAGCCACTCTTTCCCCCACTTTATTCCTCCCCCTTCTGACTAATCAGAGGGTCCTTAAGTCCCTACCATCCTACCCCTGATTTATGGGAAGATCTAACCCCTCCTCCCCACAGCAAGCCCAAGACTGTCCTTGTCCTCAGATGGGCTCCTGCCATCTTGGCAGCCCTTCTGCTTTTGGTTCCCAAGGTTAGATGTATTCTGAACCAAGAGGAAGGAAGAAAAGAGGGGATGATGTCTATGAAGCATGACCACACCAGCAGCTCAGGATACAAATCCCATCGTACAATCTTTCACAGACAAGTATAATAACCAATGATAGCTAGCAGTTGGAGAGCACTTACACATTTACTTTCTTTTTTTACACATTAACTCATAACAGTAAGCCCTTGAAATGGGTGGTTTTCCCCCTTCCTTTTACAAATGAAGAAACTGAGGCTAAGAAGCCTTCCACAAGGTCTCCCCACTCATAAGAGAAGCTTCAAGGCCAGGCAGGTCCATCTCATGGGCCACAAGCCAGTGGTCCCTCTGCTGTAGAACAGAGCTTCATAAAATGTCAGAAGCAGATAAACTGGGCCAGTGAACATCTGTGGTAGACCAGACAAAGAAGGGCCAAACTCTTCCCTCAGGAAATGATGCTCTTGGGGTGCCTGCCTGGGAGGCTCTGATTTTCCTTTCTCTTCCTCGGAAAAGTGCCTTATCACAGAGATAGGACCCAGGGAGAGCCCTGGCATCCAAAAACCCAGAGAGGAAAGAGCTTCCAGGAGAAGAGTGTCTGGAAAGTCTCAGCAGCCGACCTGGAGACAGAAAGAGCTGAGTTCTAATCCTGTCTCCGAAATTCTCTAGGCTTCTCTCGCTGCTTTGGTTTCCTCATCCAATAGATGAGAATAGTCAAAGCATCCACAGCTCAGGGTTGTTATGAGAACCAAGTGAGATGTGTAAAGCAAGTCACAAATCTTAAAATTCTAGACAAAGGCCAGATATTCTGTTATTATCCTTATTGGGTTCCCCTAGTGACATGACATGAACCCACCAGCAAGTCAGGGAGGAGGAAATGGGTCTCTGTTGAAGCCCAAACTTCAGGCTGTAGGCCTGGGAAGAAGCTTCATTCATCCAGGAAGCTGCCCAAAGGGAGCCCTAGAATGGGAGGCATGTTCTCCTGGAAGGCTCTCCTGAGGATCAGTCTAGAAGTCTCTTCATCCAAACTTATTTCCTGCCCTAGCTGGGAGAGAAGGAAAATTTGGTAAGATTGCTCTATGGGGTGTCCAGGAGAGGTACTAAACCCTGAGTGGAACTGTCCGGGGAGCTGCTATGGTGAACGGTTTCTGTCAAGCAGTGATAGTTTGGGCCTGGACTGGACTCTGTGCCTCCAGGGTCCTTTCTAGCTCAGAGAGGCTGGGATTTGTTGAACAAGGGCTGGCATCAATTTAGCGACGCAGGCCTTGCCAAGTGCTCTGCACTCCTTATCTTGCTGGCTTCTCGTAACAACTCTGGGATTTCAACAATGCAAGCTCTATTGTTCCCATATTCCAGAAAAGGAAATGTAGTCTCTGAAAGCCTGTGGGTTTTGGTTCCACAGCAAATACGTGGCAAAAGAGGTTTTAGGCTGAGAATCCAGCCCCACTTCCTTCTGCTGCCCCAAAGCCTCCAAAAGCTCCACAAGAACCAATAATGAGAGACCAGAGGCCTCGTGTCCATTTATTTATCGCGACAGTTCTTTTCACTTAGTGGTTTCCCACCAGAGCCATAACCAGGCTGAGGCAGCTGGCGCTCCTGGGATGCAGAGTTTATGTAGCTCCGAAAGAAACTGTTCTTCAGTG